>NC_056701.1:11680842-12429175 GCF_018831695.1 Puntigrus tetrazona | reverse complement strand
AAAGCATGTTTATGTAATGTTGTTATTTAATTACATATTTTGTCCTTTGTTTCTATTTAAATAAGCAGGCTTATAAGCAGTCTCAGCAGCCATATGCATCATATGTTCATCATATACAATGTTAAATGGATCGCCGACTGTGTCTGGTATAATTTTGTACAGTCTCATATCAATGCATAATGTTTGTTGCTATACTTTCGAAACTGTGTATTTTTAGGTTAATTCTGGTGCGGTGCCTTGTAACAAAGTTCTCACAAATTCTAGCCATTTGCAAATACAGAGAGACAATTCGAAACTGTTTTCTGTGATAACAGCATCTTACAGGTTTTTTTTGTCAACGGTTTTGCATTTTTTTTAACTAGGTAAATGTCAGTTGTTATGCAAAACAGTTGAATTTTTGTCCATTTTCAATATACAGGCTAAACAATAGTCGGGGACTTTCTCATCGGAAAATTTAATCCAGATAAAGAATGCAATCTAAAGTATTCACTTAAATCCAGGAAGACTGGTCAGACTGACCATTAGTTTCCAGATATGATTAAAAAAAGGACTCAAAGGAACAAAGTTCTCCTGAATGGTGTTGAGCTTGGATGGGGTCCTCACGTGAGGTTTGCTGATACCAGAGACACAGGATATCCTGTGGAGCAGTCTCTGGAATAGGAAGTGCCGCCACACCACTGGCACCAGCGTAGGAAGCAGCTCTGAGGAGACGCCTGGGATCTTGGCAATCATTTTAGAGGTGTTAAGTACGCCAGTGGCTTCTGTTTTAACAGAGACTTCCCCTTTTTGGTGACAGTGAGTCGCCTTTCCTCTGGATGATCCTTTCCTCATATTTCATATTATTTGTTCGTGTGCATGTGTATGAGCGATTTAATTCATCCGCACTTTATTTATCTTGACCCAGAGGCATGTTTGACTCATTTATTGATAGGTTGGTTTTTAAAAAAGGAGTGGATCAGTTGCAAGACTGGGATTTTTATTTTTTTTGTATGTGTTGTGTTTGGCTTCTTAGACTCTTCCTAAACTGGATGAAGTAGTCAAGCATAACTCCACTGCGTCTCTAGTTGCCTCTTGGCAAACAGAGAAGCTGATTTAAGGCCTATTGTCTTGCTAAGGTTGTCGGCTCTGCAGTAAGACCAGCATAAACTGAAATTCCCTACTTAAAATTCCTCCGTTCACAAATTGTTTGTCACACTATGCTTGCGACCTTGACTAAGACTTTTATCGCCATCTGCTCCTTAGTCATCCTGGCCTCCTGCTTTGACCCTCTCTCTAGTGCTTTATCAGAGTCTGGACATTTGCTCTTGCCGTTAGTAATAAACCAATATCATTATTCTGGTTAATAATTACTTTCATGTTATAACTGATCAGTGAGCAATTAAAATCCTATATTTTGAGTAATCAAAAAATAAAGCCATATGAAAAAAGTATTCTTTAGTTTTAAATTCAACAATCAGGAACTAATTCAGGAATCACAACATTATAACGTACATGAATAAAAATGGATAATTATTGTGATATTTGCAAATTCTTAAATCAGTGCTTGGTAAAGATTACCAAGTAAATTAAGTGTTAAGTTGTCACAGCAGACTGCTACTAAAAGTATGTATGTATTTATGTATTTGTATGTATACCCATATTACTATGAATGGGGAAAACAGAATAAAAAATCCACAGCCAGTTGCTAATTTATTAGCTATATACCTAACTTTATTTCAGCATTTATGAAACAGTCTAATTTTGTTGCTGGTTTGAAGTGTGTTGTTTGGCAAGCAGTTTTTGAAATCTTTGGAGTATTTCTCAGTTCAAATAGATAGGTCTTAGACTTTCATGCCTGAAATAGCTGTCCGGAGGCGTTGCAAATATGGCCACAGATTGAACTGACTTCTTGAAAGGCACTGTTACTCAACAGTCCGTGCTGCATTACGTCCACAAAGTATAGACTTGAAGGAGGACCACAAGGGCTTAGGGTGCCATTTGGGACAGGACCCATGTCTGTATCTGCTCATAATCTCCCAAGTTACTCTGGGACACGCATAAAACATAAATGGGAACACATGAATCGGTTGGCGAGTCCAGCAAATTGCTAGGTACGACTTAAAGCTAAAACCAAAGAGTCTGGTACATATGGATCTGGATCAAATTAGAATAGTACTTAGCAGTATATTCTCGGATGATTAATGATAATCTGTACTTAGACTGAAGACACACTGGTCTCCTAAAACTGACGCTTGTCCTGAACGAAGAAATTTCCAGTATAGTTACAGTACAGGGGCTCCCTCCTTTTGCACAAAGCGCTCTCAACCGCAGCATGGAAAATCCTTCACTCTTCCCTCTAGTTTGGGAAGAGGGCCCTAATTTGGCTGCTTACCTTGGCACACCGAGTCTAATGAAGTAAGCCCAGCTTGGAGTGTGTGGTCTGTGAAAGCACCTGTGTGTGTGTTCAGGCGTTTTGTGTGCGTTTGCGTGTTTCGTACGTAAGGGATTGATGTCATTGCTTTTTGTTTTTTTTGTGCGTGCA
Organism: Puntigrus tetrazona; assembly: GCF_018831695.1. Lineage (NCBI taxonomy): Eukaryota > Metazoa > Chordata > Actinopteri > Cypriniformes > Cyprinidae > Puntigrus > Puntigrus tetrazona. The sequence goes on along the minus strand of NC_056701.1, from coordinate 12,426,654 downwards.
CATTGTCTCCGCTCGTCTGTATTGTCGGCTGGGTTTAGCGTGTGTTTGACTGCGTGTTCGTGATTTGTGAGCATATAGCTGAATGATTTAGGAGGGTGTGTTAGATAGAGGGAGTGAGTGAGTGCGGGGTGTAGGAGAGCGGAGTATGTGTGGTCTGGATTGGCTTATGAGTCTCAGTCTAGTAAAATAAACACTCTAGTCTGCTAGCCCAAGAGATTATGCTACATTTTTGATAGCCACAAAAAACCCAGCTGGAAGGGCTGCATCATTTCCTCAACCTCATTCTGGCATGGTATTATAAGTGTATGTCAGAGTGTGTGGCGATTTATGGACTCTTTCTGTGTTGTTGAGAACAGAATCTCATAGGGGTGCTTAATGATAATGAACCAAACTGTTACTCAAAGTGTCAATACGCTATATACAAAAAGTGAACAAAGACCTCCTCTGAAGGGAGATCATCATTGATGCCTTCAGTCACTTCAGTTCTGAACTCTTGCGAAATTCCCAAGTTAATTGCAAAATAAAATCGTGAATACACTGTACACCTTGTTGGTAGTAACAGAGCAGAACCCAGTTAGTCAGTATTTTGAGCTACACAGAGATGCTGGAATAAGCACTAAAACCTAAGGTAGCTTTTTTGAACTTCTGGTCCATTGTCAGAAAAACCAGTAGAGTTTTTGGGTAAGTGCCAGAAATAAGATCTGTGGTTAATATATTTAATTCTGTGACAGTTTTTCACTATTTTTTTTGAAAAAGGCAGTTGCTAACAAGTGGCTTTATGGGGATACAGAGGTTGTCGGTGACATTAAACGTCATCACAGCGAACGGAAAACTCGTCTACTTGAGTCCGCTTTTACAGCCTTGTGGTATTTATAATTGCACTCTTGAAATCTATTCTAACTCAAACTTTCCAACTTTAGATTTTAAAGAAAAACTGAACTTTAGATTTTGTATAAAGCCTGGATGATAAGTGGTGGTAAGTCATGCTACCGTGGTGAGGTTTGCTCACAGTATTTTGCTTTTTACTTCAAAATTCAAGTCTATTTGTAAAGATCCTTATGCACAAAATGTGTAAGTAAGAACCATAAGCTTTAGTTTGTAAACCAAAATCCTGTTAGCTTTTTGTTTGAAGATACCAGACTGATAGCAACTTAGGTTATCCCTGCAGTGCTCGATCCACCTTATTTTCATAGTGGAAGTAAGCCGTTTCCTTTAAATGTACGAAACTTCTGGTTCATTATATGACATAAAATAGCGGGAAGAATAACAATGTGTAGTAAATGTTTGTAGTACACTAAAATGATATGTTAAGACGCACCAGTTTGCACTTTTCACAGTTAGGTGCTAGACGTAGTTGCATTTATTTAATGAATAACTGTGCAGCTCTAGATTACTGTGATTTTTGTTTCACATTGCTTGCATGAATAATTAAAAAGCTAAAATATTTCACTTTTTGTTGTTGTTGTTGTATTTACATTGTTTTATGGTTGCTTTTGTCGTTAGGGTTAGTAACGTAATGCTTTGTTACATCTGGAGTATATATTTTTTAAATATCAAAATCCCGTCAGTACTCAAACACTATCCACTATCCATTTTCTGTACATTTACTCGCCTTTTTTCAAGTAAATCCTGCTCCAAGTATTTTTCAGTTTGTATGTATGCAGTATGAAGCTATAAGAGCGCTGATCTGCCAGTACATCTTGTTTATGTGTTTTCTGTATCATGTGAGGCGATCAAATGGGCTTCTTTTCTGCAGGTTTTTTGCTGTTGTAAGCCCATCAATTCTTCACCAGTAATTCAGTTTGACACGTCTGCTCCGCGCCTGCCAAATACCTGTATTCCCTGCCCTTCTTCTCCATGTTTTTAATGTGTGATTGAAGACAGATGTGGCTCAACATCTGTACAGCGCTGGCAGTACTGCTGTGTTTCTACAGCTGATAAATCGGTGAATCTGCCAGTGCTGAATTTCTCACAGTGAAATTTACTTCCCAACGTTCACGTTGTGACCTGCTGCTGCACACGTTGTACCTGTGGACGTCCCATGATCCTCCTGCCAGGTACTGTTGTCAGAAGTCACCCACGGTTATTTGAGAATAGAAATGTGTTTCTGCACAGGATCCTGCTGGGATGATGAAAGACATCTCCTTCTGTCCAGCCAATCAGTCAGTGTCGTCACATTTAATCTCTTTTTCTTTTCTTTTTTTTTTAATGATCACCTCAGTGTTAGCACAGCTATACAAAGACCTCTGTTTACAGTTTAGTGGGTCAGGGTCCATCTGAAGCCGTCCTCTGTTCGTTGATTCAGAATCAGATCTTCAGGATCCCAATGGAAACACTTAGTGCATGTTGTTTCTTTGTTGTTGTTTTTACCCTGTGGAAATGTCTATTATGAATAATAGTATTTTTATTTGGACACAAGTAATAAGCATAAAGATGAAACAAATATTATAAATTATAGTGCAGGAAAAAGTAAAAGTAAGCCCAAAGGGCATAAAAAGTAGTAGAAACACAAATACCTTATCAGCAAAAATGTTTTAAAGAGGGAACTTGTAGAAAACAACAAGAACCTGTGTTGTAGAGAGACGCCCCCAGACAAAACTAAACTAAATTTGAGAGAAACAAATCATGCAAAAATGATCTGTCATCATGTTTCAAATTCACGTTTGTGAAACACAACAGGAGAGTTCTGAAAAATCTTTACACTGCACTTTTTCCACACAAAAACAGTGACCTTTGGCTGTCAAGCACAATGAAAAGCACCATAAAAGCGGTCCATATGACTCATTTGCTGTATTTCAATTCTGCTTGATTGCTTTGTGAGAACGAAATGAAATTTAAGTCATTATTTACTCTCAAATCAGATCATTCATGCACATCATTATGCAGCTCTCAAAACAAATATGGCCTTTATGGTGCAGCTTATACATTAACGCCATCAAACATAATTCATACTCGTGTGTTTTGTGACCAAGCGTCGTGGCATGAAATCTGCACCATATTTAATTTGAGCGCTACATAATCATTTGCATGAAAGATTTGATTTGAGAGTGAAAAATGACTTTCAGTCCATTCATCACACAGAGCCATTATATAGCTTCAGAAGACAAATACAGTACATATGGACTATTTTAATGTTTCTTTCATAGTTTTGGGAGCTCAACAGTCCTTTTTCACTATATAGTTGTATGGAAAATCTCATTTTGCATTTACGTTTCAACGACATAGAGGTGAGTAATGAATAAACGGTGACAGAATTCTCTTTTTTGAAAGGTGCAAAGCTTAAAAAGAGACCCAGTAGAGTAGACCATTGTATTTAAGGATTTATGAACAGTTTTGCTCCTGGGCAAGATTTGAAATATTATATTCTGCTGAAGCTGAAGTTGTAGTTTCTAAACTACCTAAAACCACACTAGAGTATGCAGGAACTTGTTTTCTTTTACGTTTTTATGTGACATTTGTTAGTTAACAACAGCCATTGCCTTAATGTTCCTGTTGTCTCAAAGGTCTTCAAGGCTTCCTTTTTAAAGACGTTCTTATCAATAAAGACCTAGACTTTAGCATTTAGACTGGATTCTGACTGAGTACCTTCAAACAACTGAACAATGCTCCTGTCAACACCACCAGCGGGCACAGGCTGATCTATAATCTAGGAAATCTGGTTCCCTGGGCAGGGCAAGAGTCTCCAGTATTTAATCCCGCTGTAATCCTCACCTTCACGCAACGATAGCGCAAGTCTGAGAGAAGGATTGATTTTCCTAGAGGGGGACGGAAAGGAGGGGGAAAGACTGACGAAGGCCTCTCTATTTATGCTCATGGGCCCGGAGGGGGGAAGTTTCAATTTTTCATGGCACAGCTCGCTGCCCCACTTTCCAGAGTTTTAAAAAATACAGCTCTGGCTAAAACGATGAGATTAGTCACGCCTCGCTCTGAATGCCCAGGTTTTCTTCACCCTAACGAAACTCCTAAAATGAAACACAATCTGGCTGTGATTAGCTCTTGCAAAGGAAAGGTTTATGAGCTCTGATGTGTCATAGATCCTAGACAGAGCCAATAGCACTATTCAGATGGGATTAGATTTCAAAACAACGTTTGAGGTGGTGATTTCATGTACTGATTCAAGCGGGATTGGAAATGCTGTCTTTTTTTCTGCGATTTGGCCTCATTCCCTGGATGTGGGCATTATGCATGGTCATGTGGTCTGGATGCAGTTGTCATGAATCCAGCTGAAGTAAACAAGACTTCTTCCTATTATGTGTGATATAATCTGAACGTTATTTATATAAGGGAAGAAATCAATTTCTTCAACACCTGACACTATCGCTACAGTAGCTGTTTTGAGCAGTCTGTGTTTTTCCATTTAACCTGTGAATTTTAATCAGAGTTCCTTTTAAGGCAAGTCATGTCACTCGGCGACCATCTTTAAAATGCCTCTCGGTCATGCAAGTGTAGCTCCTATCCCTTTAATTGGGAAACATCAAATTCTCCAAAACAGTTCACCAATCTTATGGACAACCTCCTCGTAAATATTGTTCCAATAGCGCAAAAAAATGCATATTTCTAAGGCTAGACTGGTCAGTGACTATGCGCAGTCCTGAGCGCACGTCTCTATAGCAACCAGGACTTTTAACGGTAGACTTTATTGATCTGTTGCTCATAAGGCGGGGCTTTCTGCAATTGAGCGGACATATTGAGCATTGCATATTCGGCCGTGATACAACTATTTGAAAATCTGGAATTTGAGGATGCAAAAAAATTTAAATACTGATAGAATTACCTTTAAAATTGTTCTTAATAATGCATATTATTCATTACAAACTAACTTTGATGTATTTATAGTAGTAAATTCACAAAATACCTTTATGGAACATGATCTTTACTTAATATCCTTTTGATTTTTGACATAAAAGAAAAATCTATAATTTTGGCCCATACTATATATTTTTGGTTATTGCTACAATTATACCCGTGCTACTTTATGAGTGTTGTAGTCTTTATATTCCAGACTTTACTCTCTACTTATTTTTTTTTTATTCCCTTTTTTGTTACTTTAACTGTCACTTTACCCACAAATTAGGAAAAGTCTCTAATGAAGGAGCAACGAGCAGCTATACCTACAATTCTTGCATACGCCACATGCATTCAGCCAAAATAAAAAAGGGTTGTTTACTTCAAAATTTTTGCAGAGATTGTTTGAGGAAAAGCAGACATGTTCGGTTTGCATTGTACATCTGTGTTACACAAATTTCCCTGACCTCCTCGGGGAGAACTAGACCTCTCCAAATAAAGCTAATCAGTCAAACATTTATTTTGTTTGCATAAACACAAACATGTGTAATTGTTCTGTTACATCCAATGGAAATTCAGATTGATAAAAGATCGGAATAAATAATTTGTATGGATTTTCTCAAGTCAACCTGCAGCACCAGGCTGTTTACCATCTTTTCTAAGATGTGGTTTCCTCCTGACTTAGAGACACGCACAGAACGGAGAGTACAGCCATCTCAGAAATGCAGTCTAGTGCTCAAGCGTACACACCGTACCACGCTGTCTCCAGAGGCTATTTCTGGGCAGAGAATCGATCTGCATGTAGTGGAGTCTGGGTAGCTGGTCGATAGCAGCCTATTAAAGAGATGTACCTGCTCAGGCTGGAGTGCCACTATGTGCGGTCACTAGCTTGAGCCGCGCTATGTTCTGGTATGTAGGAGAGCATGTGTGTGTCTTTTGTGATTTGTGCTTCGTATAAGTAGGAATTCAATACGGCTACTTACGCAATTGTCAATTTATTATAGACCACTGAGGCTCTTTACTGATGTGTAGGGAAAGACTTTCAACCAAATAATTCAGAGTTTCTTTTTAGAGTATCCTCTAGTATTTAGAGTCCAGTAACTTCTGTTCTGTTTGGAGCATACATGTACTGTGTACATTTGACTGTCACGTCACAGTGCTCTGAAGGTGGATTGTTTAAGGTTGAGGTGTGGCCGTGAGTAAAGTCATATTTTTGATGGAACGCAAAAGGTGTGTTGACCCAAGCTGCCTGGCACCGCCTGTATAGAGGACCAAATCTGTACAGTACCATTCAAAGGTTTGCAATCAGTACTTTTTTTTTTTTTTTTTTAATTCATATTTTTTTTAATCAAGAATGCTTTCATTGATAAAACGTGATAGTAAAGAAATGTTACAAAAGATTCTGTTCTTTTGACATTTCTGTTTATCAGAATCAAAAACGTATATATTAAACGCTTGTTTTAAGGTTTTAATCATTTAAATGTTTAGATGAATTATTGATCTATTTTGATCAAATACATGCGGCTTGAAAACACAAGACTACTTTTAAAAATACAGTTTTTCAAAATATGTCTCCCAAACATTTGAACGGTATACAGCTGCTTTTAAAGGTGATGTGTAACATTTTGGTAAATTACTTTCTATCCCAGCTTAATTTAAACAGACAACCAGAGATAACGCGTTTGTAGCCTCATCCTCGTGGTGTTCCAAACCTCTTTGCTTTTCTTATTTGTACAAAACACATATTTTAAAGATTGTGAAGGTTCAAACAACACTGGGCCCTGTCGGCTTTCACTGTATGTACAGAAACATTGTTAAAAATATCTTCTTGTGTGTTACAAAGAAGAAACATACATGTTTTTGGAACAACTGGGGAATAAGTAATGACTTTTTTTTTTTTCTTTTTTTTTTTTTTTTTTACTATATGGATACATTGGACAGACTCACTGATCCATGCACACTAATCTCACACCTTCTTTTAAACTTTCATGTTCTTTTATAACACGGTGTTGTAAGATCTGAAAACAACACAGTATTGTTAGCCATCCCAAAGCAGACAATTAAAGAAGCAGTTCTCACCTATCAGTAAACCAGCTGAAGTACACAACGGTCATCCAAAAGGGATCTTATCAGCATACAGAGAACCTACAACAAGCTTCCCGGTTTCATACCCCTTATATCCCTCATGCATTGTGCTGTTCTTTTACACTTTCAGAGACCTTCTGATATTCTGACATGTTCTCTCATTATGTATGACTGTATTGTATTGGTCAGCACCTCTCCCTCCCCTCTTTACTGAAACACCTCGCCTGACCCGTTCCTTTAAAAGCAACTATTCAATCATACGCCTCATTTCCAAATCCGCCTCCCTTCCTAATACATCTTACGGCTGATCTTTGGAGTAAAGGTTGAGACAAAAGCCTGACAGAGGCCTATCCTGCATCAGCCCCTGAACCCGTGGGGGAAACATGTGGCTGTGGCACACACTTCAGCAAGTACGACCGTGTCTCAGGCTCAGGGGACTCAAGGACAGTTTGGTTTTTATCACTCGATTCCCATCAATCCTCAGCTCCCAAGGACAGAGTGTTCTGAGTGCAGGGGCTTTCCTCCAGGGATCGCCCGTTCTCGTGATTCATCCCCTCTCTCTTCTCATCTCGACTAAAGCCAGAGCCATGTCGCGTTTAGTCACCCGCTTCGTCCCTGTTGGCCCGGCTGCTGTTACTCACGGCTTATTTTAGGCTACAGTTCTGGCTGCCACAGGAGGCGTGGCTTGGCCTTTACACACAGATGACACAGACGGTGCTCCCTGTCTTTTGACTTGTCTGTCGCCTGGCGTGAAAATGGATGAATCTGTGTCTTCTGTTTAGGTGGCATATTTGTAACAAAATTTTTTATTTTTTTTTAAACTGAGAAATATTTCTGCAACTGAAAGTCTGTAATTCGTCAGCAAAATCCCCTTGAAGAGTGTAAACACTGGCTCTGTGGCGCTTGTTTGAATATCCCGACCATCTCGCATAGCAACACCGGGGCGGGGCTATCTGTCTGACTGACCAATGTTGACAGACAACGTGATTTTTCAGGATACCTGTTTGTAAACAATCATTAATTTAGCCATTTCAGTTATGTTAGTTCTTAGAATATATTAGTTATGTTAGTTTGGTAAAACAATTTTGTTTTGTCCCAGTTTTCTGTTTGAGGCGCTCAGATTATTAGCTTGAAACCGAACCAATGGCATGAGTTGTGGGGCGAGGCTGCATGATTGTTGCTGGGCAGAAAAAGAAGCAACTCTTGCTCACGCGTTAATGGGATCTATGCTAGCCGACTACATATTTCTATAAAAATTTTATTGCTACATGAGTTGTCGAAATCATATTCTCTTATAGCAAACAAACCATATTTTAGTGTGTTATTTTAAAACTGTTTTAGTAATGAAAACTTTAAATAACTTTAGCTTTAAAGGTGAATTATGTCATGTCATTTATATAGTTTTTTTTCTGTTATGATCTTTCTCAAGATTTAATTTTTGTGCAATATGTCCGTACACTGCTCTGCATTGGCTACTGAGGCTAAATGTGGAAGTGATCGTGCTTGAATGCAAAATTGCCTTACGGTCAAAAGAGCAATCATCCTTTTCCTATAGAGTTTTTTACTCTTTATTTACTGTTGAATGTATCTGTGGACATTTTTGTTGCATGTTGTAAGCAAATCCCAGTTTATGAAAATTTAGTTGTCAAATTGTGTGCCTGATGTGGAACACATTATTTAAACATAACATTGACAGTATTAGAGATTTTAGTCTTTCACTATTCAAATATATGTTATAAAATATGTAAACAGCTTGGCTCACAAGTAAAACTGACTTTTACAAAAGGAGTGTTTGGATACTTTTTAGTTCTATTCATTGCTGTTAAAATTTAGATGCCTTTTAATGTGGCTGAATTATCTAGGTGAAAGATATCTTGACATTTGAGTTTGGTGGCTTTTCCATTATGCTATATAGATTGACGTTGTTTTGTGAGGGAGCCCATCTGCTCAGGATTTTTAGATTGCTATTTTGGACAAGTGTTGACATAAAGAATATACACAACCGAAATTCACCCTGTTGAAAGATAAACACACTTACACAAGTGACTTTAGTGTTGCCAGTCTTGTGCATATCTGTTTATCTCGCTTTATTTCTGTGTCCGTCTCTGTCTCTCCTCCTCCGCCTCCCTCTGTTCTTTCTTTTCTTATGCATACAGAAATGCACTTTTTTTTCTTCAAGACCTCCCAATGTATCACATTCGGACCCCCACTAAAGAAGATTGTTTTGCAGAGTTCAGCGGGTAGAGGTGCTTCATCTTGTGTCACTAGAGGGTGGTCCTATTTAGATAGACCAGGTTGAGGGGGGATAAGGGTGACCTTTAGCCTTTACAGGGTCATCATCCATTAAGAAGTGACGGGTGGATGTCACTGGTCACCCTGCAATGACAATTAGTCTTCTAGAATATTTTTTTCTGTCTCTCTAACTGCTCATGTCAAGCTCAATCTACTCTTCCAAAAAAAAAAAAAAAACTAATAGTTGATGACCCTTTTTCACCCTTTCAGATTGAAGCCCACACATCCCTGTTGTCTCCCCTTGATCTCTTTTGTTCTGCTCTCTCTCTCTCTCTCAACAGACAGCTAATAAATTCCAAAGTGTCTGGCAACCTGTGGCATATTAGCTATAAAAAATGCAGTTTCTTTCTCGGTTTTATCAGAAATTGTGCCAGTACTTCTGAAAAGACTCGGGGCAGTCAGGGAAACTGTGGTCTCATGACTCCAATGCCTCCCATGCATCTGTTCTGCTCTGCGGTCTTGCGTAATCGTTTATGTAATGACAGGTGTCGTTTTAAACTGCGTAGCTGCATAGCAGTTAATTCCTGGAAAGCAATTTCTGTTCAACAACACTGTCATCATGTAATCCGAAAAACATGACAGATGCGATTAAATGACAGCACTGACTAGAAAGCAGATTACCTATGGGTAAAAAATAAACCCAGTCAACCAAGTATGACATCTATATGGTAATAAAACTCACAAGCCTATATTTTAACTATAAGAAAAACATAGCTTATTATTCAGAATTATTAAGCTTTTTTTTAATGACGTTATTTAATGAAACTCACTCCAATACTCGTTACCTTAATTTGGGGGAAAAAATTATAAACAAATAAAAATCGATTTATTGTTAAAATATCAAAATGTGTTATTTCAATTGACCATTGGTTATCTTTTTTTTTTTTTTTTTTTTTTTTTTACTGTTTTCTACATAACATTATCTTACATATGGTAAAGGATATTCTATGAAAATGCAACCTTGATAACTTTAATATTGAGTAAGGCTATGTCAAAAGTTGAAATCATAGTAAAATGAACGATTGAAATCGAACATTGATGCTTTTTATCTCATAATTAGTTTTTGAGACTTTAGCCTAAGTCAGTTAATTTTTGTTGTAGTCTCTATCCTCTAATTTATGCTAATTTTGTGCTATAACAATGAGTGCCGTTAAAGCCTCTTTCCGTCTTGTTCTTGATAAAGATGTCAAAAGCCTTGAACGCTTGGCTTTTTATATAACAGAAATAGAAAGAATCTGGTGGGTTGGGAACATTGCGTTTCGCTGCGCTATTGCTGTCACCCTTTTAAAATGTCACGCACTCTCACCATCTGAAGGTCGTGACGGGTGATGGGACCGCTGTTGATAGCAGAGCACTCGGACAGAACAGGTGACCTGCTGACAAAGCTTGGTCATGTTTGTCAGACAGGGTAGATGGCACATGTGGCCTTAGCGCTGCTTGAGACGACATTTCAGTGTCCCTGAGCAAACAGCTCTTGAAGGCGCATCACCCGCACCTTGTTTAGAGTTTCTACTTGAGATGGAGTGGACAGGTAACTTTGAACCAATCAGATTCTTCTAAATCGATGAGGTCAGCTCAATGCTTGATCTGAACTAGATGGTTTCTGTAGCTCAAACAGCAGAACATAGAGCTTTCTATGCCAAATTAGAAACAAGGTCCAGGTTGTCAAATGACAAAATACAGCTACCTAAGAAGTTTTCCATAGGATTCACTTTAGTAAAGATAGAGTTTAAAGACATTACCTCAGCTGCTAACATACACACACAAATGCAATCACTCACTCACTTTTAAAGTACACTGTGTGGTGTGGTGTGGTGTGTCACACACACACACACACACACACACACACACACACGTATGCATGCACTACCTTTCCTTCACTGTCACATTTTTCTAACTAAGCACTCAAGCACAATAAGCATGAGCACATGATGAGACAGGAAATGTCAGGGTAAGAAAAATCACGCTCTTCCATCTCTCCTCCTACATATCAGATGCATAGCTGCAATCCCCCTGATGAGTTTGACCTCTAAAATAAGCTTCAGTAATCCATGAATCAAGACCTTCAAACTGTGAAACACGTGACTCTTTGTTGTCACCTCCTTTATAAATCACAAAGCCCGTCACAAGATGACAAGAGATTCTTTTAAGTGACTTCACTGGAATATACTTTGACAGGAGCAGGGACCTTTGAAGTCCATGAATGAAATATTTAGTAACACATCTGATATTTTGCAAGTGTGCCATAACACTGAGGGTGGTGGGAAAAGAGTTGATGATGTTATTTTTAGCCTTTTAATTTGAGTTATTTTTATTTTGCGATTTTCTCATGCCTCTAATAGTTTTATTTGTTTTTCCTCATTAATGTGTGTGTTTTTTTTAAAGAACAAGATGTTTAAGCAAAAATAAATAGAAAATCACAACATAAATAAATTTACACGCTTTATTGTAATGTCATGACTAATACCGAATAGATTTATTAGGGTTTTTTAAAACATATTACGCAGTATCATGCTCGTCAGATTTATGTGTCATATGCTACTTCCCTTTTTAGTCCAAGCCTCTTCCTGAAAGAATAAAAAAATGAAATATCTATGTCAATTTCAATTAGTGTAGATGACTGGAGCAGAGAAAATATCTTCTTGTTTCTGTACTCAGCGCCCTAAACCTCTAAATCCTGTTCTCTTTTTCTCTTTCAGGTGTTTCTCTCTGGTGTGGTGCCGTTCCTCTGGCTGTCTGCAGAGATTTAAGACAGAGAAATCCAGCAGCAGGTAACTCTACTCAGTCATTAAGGCTGTTTTATTTGGCCTCTTCTTAAAGGTTTCAACAGCAGGAGAAATGGAGAATAAATGAGGTAGGCGTCAAAAAAGGGAACAGAAAATGGATGCATGTCATATTTTATTTCCATGTAGCTTCTAATCAGATTGTAGCATCTTAAAGAGCGCTTCGAACGCCAACCAGGATATGAGCTTCATGTGGAGCGCGTTTCCCTCCTCCAAAATCCATCACAATAAATCACGTCACTCTTAGTCACACAGCACAGCTCTGTTAGCACAGATGCAGAACGCTACAATGGATACAAGTCTTCCTGAAAATGAACGAAGATGACTTTGGACATAGATTTTGGTATGGGTGGTTGAGACGTGTCCCTGCCAAAGTTAAGAGACCAATATTTAAAGTGACCGCAGTTGTGTTTGGCTGCACTACAAGTATTGAACAGTTATAAAAATGCAAAGTGATTGTGTGCTTTGTTTATGCTTGATGCCAAGAAGCTTTTTTGACGTTTTTTTTACTTTGGAAATTATGGGCTCACTCGCTCAGGGTTTCTGCAAGACCTAAAAAGTCTTACTTTACTCTTCCACGGACCTAAAAACGTTTGAAATCAGAGCAGAAGGAGCTGAAATTCATAGCCGAGGCGTTAAATGCTGCATGCAGTGCAAATAATAATGTCTACCTCACTATTTTTGTTTTGTTCTGCAATAGCCTACAAATACATGAGCATCCTTAAATCAGGATACCTTTACAAAAATGTTTTCTTAGGTTTTATTTCTTTTTAAGCATTACCTTTTTTCATTTATTTATTGATTTTCCCCATAAAGTGACTGTCAGTAGTGTCCAGCGTTTATTTGGTCCCTGTTGAACTCCAAGGTTTGACTTGTTAATTGTACTTTACTACTCTTTTTCACATTTCAAAGTAGGAGCATCATACTTTTAGTTACTCCTAGTGCTTTCAATACATCTCCGGTGCAATGCAAAAGCCATTTAATTAGTTCTCGATAACAAAAAGCAAACCAGATTCACATCAAAAGGAGCGTAATGACCCCACAATGCCTTGTCAGCTCCTAGAAAACATCGCAAATTATTTATTGTCTCCTTCGCTCATTAGCATGTAGTTTACATCCTTTATAAGAAAGGAAAACATGTGGTTTCTCCTCTCAGAGCGGTTCCCCCGCGGATCTGCAGAGGGAACTTGGCGAGCGCGCATCACCCCAAACACTTCAATGTTATCTTCTCTACTTCCTCCTCGTTCCCACTGGGACTCTCGTCCTCGCTTTGAAGTAGCTGCACTTGAAAAAGACATCTCATGCACGCTGAGAGGAGTAATATGAAAAAAAACGTTGAGAGGAGATTGGTTTTGGCTGCTCGAGTTAGAGGGATTTGTGGGTCAGACTCAAAAACTGCGCGCAGCAGCAAAAGGATGTAATTGTTACCGTTGCTCAAAATCAAGCGAGATGCCGGTGCGAGAAAAACGGCTAAGCGATGCCAGGAGAGCCGAGCGCCAATGCGGCACGCTGTCTATCTCTTCCGGCCCACTCAAAATAGCTAGACCTCCCTCCTCATTTGGTTGTGAAAACATCGCTCGATCTTGTCAGTGTGTGTCTTTTCATGCATACGATCTGGAAACAAGTGGCTCTCTTCCCCCTATAGCTTGTTTGCATATATAGTAAACTCTTTAATGTGCACCCGCTCTGCTCGCTGGCTGCTGGCTTCTTTAAAGCAGCCTATTTTAGTTGTGATGTTCATTTGATGTTAATTGAAGCCAAGGGTAATGACAGCGCTGGCAGGCACACTTGTTCTACTTTGAGCCCGGAATCAAAAAGCAGGCTGCAGCTTTCTGCCTTTTTCAGTATCTGACACGAGCGATCGTTTTCTGTCAGACACCAGGGATTTCATCGGGGATAATACGATGATGCTTTGGGCTGCCGTAATGAAGGATTGTGTGATGGAGGCTTGTTTTGGCACGTAACAGCTGGCTGACATAAATTTAGGAAGCCCCCTCTGTGATGCGTGTTCCGCGATTTGTAGGGATTGTTGAATTTGTACGGTTTGGGAACTGAATTTATGGTTAAGAAGACGTGATATGGTGTTTTATTGTGTTGTGATTGCGGTTGACATTCATTGGAGTCGTAATACTTGGTCAAGCCTTGATGATAGTTATGCTGGTCTTCGGGATGATAAGCAGCCAAGCTATGTGCAGTGTGACAATATATTTAGTAAGATTTTGTTGATATTTATTGTCTTTTGTCTTGTTGGTTGTTTGTTTGTTTGATTCTTGGATGCAATTAATATGTGCGTGTACTGTGTATGTTAATTATGTAAACAAAAATCGTTATTTTGAATGCGATTCGTCTGATTTAATTGCTTGAAAATACACATATATGAAGAGTTCAGATGCAAAAACCTCTAAAAGCCATCTTGCTCAAAAATAAGATGATACTGAGTAAATGCTCTCCCGACGTTGATGCTGTTTATCAAGTCCTTTTACTTAAAATGTGATTAATCCTAGCCTGAACCCTTTCGGATGCACCAGTACATATATAGAAACCTATACATAGTAGCCGGAAAGAAATGCCAGTTTTAATTATTATACGTTTTAAAAAATGATGATTTAATATCCTCTTATTGTCATAATAATAATTATTTTAAGTCTAAGAGTAATATTGCACCCCATTTATGCTTATAATTTTATCATTTTAACACATCCATCAAATAAATATATAAGTGGAGAAAAATTTATCTTTTTTGGCTGTTTGTAGTATTTCTTTTTTTGTATTTGCATTATTTTGGGAAGAAAAGTAACGGACCATTTGGCAAGTCAAAGCTCATCTGTATCAATATTTAGTGTTTGAAAACGGGTTACTTTTGGATTCTGCCAAAGTCTGTACATCACTTTGAATATTGTGCATGTTTTTCATCCAGATGTCTTCTAAGCCCTGAAAGGGTTAAGAGTTGTAGACTTGGTTTATGGGGCGGCATGCTGTTTGCGCCAAAGCCATCGGAGGGGGTTTGGTTATTGCCGGTAATAGCATCATTAGGGGGAGAAGCGTTCCAAACCATATTAAAGCCTTATAGCTGTATCAGTCATGTGAAATGATATGCCTTTGTTACGCCAGACTCAGCCCACCGTTTCATCTACCTAACCCAGAGATATGGCTTTCATTGCTATCGGGCCGCCGCTGTGATAGATGATGCTGTTTCATCTGCCAACGGAGGCGTACGGCTTTGCTTTTCACTTGTTTTTAATTAGCTTTCCAATGCTAATCAGGAAGATTTTATTGAGTCCGTCCTCACTTTAAGATCACTTTCCCCACACGCTCTCGTCTCCAAAAACAGATTGCTAAAACGAAGAATTCTGATTTCCGCGCTGGCCGCGCGATCCGTTTCCTGTGTAATGTAGAGATAAGGTGAAACAGTTCGACCCTCCGTGCTGAAACTCTGCACGCCGGGCTCGAAGCCGGTGCCCTTTAGTGCGGTTTCGCCGAGATGGTGTGAGGAGATACTCCTCCGTGCTGAAGGGAGGAGGGAGGTAAGGTATGCACAAGGGGAAAGAGTTCCTCTCTCCTCAGTTAGGGTCATGTGAGCCGCTTGACGGATAAGCCTCGGTGCGGCGGGCAGAAAGCGCTAGAGGCGCAGTGCTGATTAAAACTCAGACTGCTATCTATCATCTGCCCACCCTCCTCCAGCGCCGTCTTCCTCGTATTATTCTCTGGTGTGGGCGCCACGTAACAGATGGGTTTCCCAGAATCCAATATCGTTCGGTGGGGTAAAAGCCATTTGCATGTGCCCATCACCCTCCTACAGAAGACACCCTTATTCCTTACAGTGTGAGTAGACCTCTGTGTCATGTATCTCTCTCTCTCTCTCTCTCTCTCTTTGCTTTTCTCTTTCTTTCCTATCCCTCTTTTTTTCGCAGACCAATGTCTTCATTTCTATCAGCCAGGCCCCTTATCTTTTCATGGTGGCTTTTCTCTCACTGGGGTTCTGAGAACATCTTTTCTTTTGTGTTTCTCGTGTATTTCTGTTTATGATATATGTAAAAAGAGCGATTTTTATGATAAACAGTGTTTACATGGCCAAGGAATTAATAGATTAGAAAGGAATCTTAAAGGGCTTTTTTTGTTTAGCTAAAATTAAAGTCAGTCACTCACTTTTATTTATATAGCGCTTTTAAGATTTTATCAAAGCACTGAACAGTATCAAATGAGAATAGAGTGTACAAATTTTTTTTTAATTAAATGTAGAGACTGTCTCTGCAATCAAATCTACGTCATTCATATCATTCTGAACCTCGGTGAATGTGTTTCCATGTAGACCAATAAAAGAGATGTTCATGACACTCTTGCTATTTCCTGAGAAGAATTCATTTGCAAAAGGTAACTCAGTTTATAAAAAAAAAAAAAAACGCATTTCATAATGCATTCCAATTAATCTCAATCAAATTGCAGTTGGGTTATTTTGATGAGGTAAAAATAGCTAACACAGCTAACACAAAATAACACAATAAAAACATGATGACAATAAAAAAAAAAAGTTTTTTTTCTTCTTTTTGTAAAAAAAGCACATATTGACAGAGAATGATGACCACGGGATGTCAAACTCCAAAAATGACAAAAAAACAATCCATATTTATTTGTTGTTCAAAGTCTTCATTTCACAGTTTTTTGTAAAACAACTTTAAAATTCATTTAAAAAGTCTTTATTTAGTGAGTCTTCCCCTTTGCTGTCACTTTCAAGTTAAATTTCATGCTAGAAATAATTAAACCTGGTATGGTGTTTTAACAATTTTATATATACACCACCTTTTTCTGGTTTAACATCACTAAATGTTTTTAATAATTGTTTTATTATTATTAATTATATCATGTGAAAATTTAAATGTTGCAAAGTATTTTAGTTTCAAATAAATTCTATTCTAGTAAGCTTTCTGTTCATCAAATAATCCTAACAAATATTCACAAAAAGCAGCAGAAATATTTTCTGAATTTATAATAATAAATATTTCTTGAGCAGAACATCAGCATTAATGTGACACAGAAGCCTGAAAATTGGTGAAAATTCACCTTTGTCATTCTAGAAATAAACTGCAGTTTATTCAAATGCAAACCTGTTATTTCAAATTGTGACAATATTACAGTTTTACTGTATTTTTTAAAGACTTTTATGCCTTTTATTTAGACAATAGGTCGACAGGAAGTGAAGTGGTGAGAGAGAGGAGGGTGTGATTGGGAAATTTCAGGAGCTCTGGCTCGAACTTTGAACCCCCGAAGCACATTGAGGTCCAGACAGCTTCATTGTATTTTTAGCAAATAAATGCAGGATTGCTAATCATAAGAGAGTTCAAATCTTAATTATACCAAACCTTTGAATATTAATGTACACACGTGAATGAGATTTGAAATCAAAGATAATCGTTTTAATAAATAATAACGTACATTTCAGTGTACACTTCCTCAAACAAAACCTTTGTATGACTTCAGAAATGTTACAGTTTCATCACCATTCTGGCTATCTGCGTTCTAATATTCACCATTCTGTTTTTTAAAGAAAGATTAGGCTTTTGACGTGAGGGTGAGTAAATGCTGACCAAATGTTCTTTTTTGCCTAAACTATTAGATATTCTGAATTTCAGAATGTTTATTTGTAATGTTTATTTTTCTCAACGCGCATTCATTTTTCATCTCTGTGCAGGGCCTGCAGGTTACGTTGGGCTTGCTCTTGTTTGTTCCACTGGCTCATTTCATGCAGCATGATTTGCAGTTCCTGGGGATTTATCTAGATAGATGCAGGCACTTCTATGGATTAGATTCATTTTAGATTGAATTTTTTTTTTCTGTCGGTTTGCAAAACGAGGAAGGTGATAATTTGTGTAGTTAGGGCATGAGGTCAGGAATTTGGTTTCTGCCTCATTCTGTGTGCAAAAGAGCTAAGCATACCTTTTTTGTAGCCACTTTCTCTCTCTCTTTCTTTCTCTCTCTTTCTTTCTCTCTCTCTCATTTTCTGTGTCCTGGTGGCCTGATTTTCAGGCCCCTCAGTAATAGGATTATGTGTGCCATGGCTGACTTTGTAAGAAAAGGAAAAGCAAAAAAGAGATGTCAACACACAGTGTTCTTGATGGACCTTTAAAAAAGATCACCTAGTAACAAGAGGACACCCTTGGGTTTCTAGGAAACAGCCTAGGTGGGAGATCACAGAGAAATGGGCCTAAGAGACAGAAACAATGCGTGAAGACAAAAGTTTTGGTTACCATATAAGCATATCCTCAGTTTACATACTTGATGGATTATATATCAGCACATTCATTCATAAAGTTAAGCATGTTTAGAAGCGTTTATATTCTTTCTTTCACACTTCGTTACATTTATAAGAAATGAGTGTGTTTTATTTACTTTAACCTTTGCATGTTTTTGTCCTGTCCAATCCATCGTTTCTTTTATTTAATGGACGCTCTCCTGAAACATGCAACCACCTATTACATTATACAGAAATGTTGTATTAGTTCCATCAGTTTAAAGTTTGTGCCTTAATTATAGGATATACGTAGATCTTCATTCTTCTGGTAAACATGTACCATAACAACAGGAGCTTTGGAATTTGGGGCACATTCTTATCTTTGATGGATGCTATTAATCTTGCTGACCACCCGCAGATAAAACACACACGCACACCATCCCGCCAGTAACCTTTTCTCAAATACCAGGTGTGTGTGTGTGTGTGTGTGTTTGCTTGTTTGTAGATGCTTTATTTTTATTAAAGTTATTCTTGAGTTCCAGTTGAGTGACGTCCTTCTCCCGTGTATTTTTTTTATCTAACATCTCTTTGTCTGAAACATTTGTTAATTGTAAATGTAAATGATAGTGCAGTATTTATAAGGTACCTATTAGAATAATTGATATATTAGATGTATATTTATAAAACGGTTCGTTCCATTCTAGGACTCTGATTGGTCAGCAGCTATGTTTTATTCGTTATACGGCGTGGCTATGAACAGTTCTGTGTATCACTGAGCAGCACCCTTAGCAAACCACCATTAGCAACATAATCAATAATACGGCATAAAACTGTTCCATGTATTATGTATTTCGGCAAAATTCGTTATGAGTGACCCCTGCTGGCGTTATGTTGCGTGTGAGGCGCACGTCTGTGTGACAGCCTGCAGTTTTTCCACGTGATAAGGGAATATTACGGTATCTGTCTTTCAGGTATGATTATGTATGTCCATATGTCCATCAGTTTACAGTGTAATGATACTTACTGATTCGCTGGGTAGCACGTGACTACATGTTTTGAAACTAATAGACATTTTCACAAGCTGACATTTAAGCAGCTGTATGTTTGTGAGAAAACATTATATATTATTTTTAAAAAATAAATGGTGCAGCGGATGCAGCTACTTTGTTGCTGTCAGGGACTATTTTAGCAGGAAGGACCGCATTTAAGGAACTTGCTTCTATACAATTTCTGTACATATAGTTTTTAGTTTTATTGTGTGGTAACTACTTCACGTTAAACCTAACAATGCCCTTCAGCCCTGATTTATTCACGATAAAGCAGCCTCTCGTACCATATTGCTCACATATATTATAATGTAAAGAGGTTATAAGCTATAACATCTGTTTGCATAAATCCAGTCATGTAATACTGTTACTAAGTTATAGACCGATATACCATAAAATAAGTGAAAAAAATATTGGTTATTATATCAGTTATTGGCTTATTATTTTTCAAAATATATACAATTTGATATGAAGTTGAATTAGTTTACTTAGACAAAATAATAATAAAAAAATAATAATATCTGCTATATTAGTCTAGTATGTTAGACTTTAACATGAAAATAATTATCAGTTCCAGCCTGAATATTAATATTGGTACATCCCTAATTGGCATTGTGTAAGTGTACAAACATCATGGTGTAACATGCTTTTTCTAAGGACAGGGCAGGCTGTAAATGCGTGAAGTGAATAGCAATCATGTGTGTATCTATAGATCAAGCCTTTCTTCCTGTCTAATTGAAACGCTCCCTTGGCGCACTCTATATGCATGACGTACACATGCATTTAGCTCTCTCTCCCTCATAAAGGTGATAGTCCTCGTTTAGTGCGTAGATTTATTACCTCTGCTCATCTCATACCTATAGTAATGACCTTTGAAACTACCTCTCCTCTCTCGCTCTCGAACCCTCCCTCTCTCCCACTTGTCTCCTTTACCACATGTCTGCAGTCTCAATTCATTTCCCTTCATTTCATTTGGCTGTCTTAATGGACGAGAGGAAGGGGAAATAGAGCCCATTACTGGGCTATGGACTTTCATCATCTCTCTCGTTCTCTGTCGCTCTCCCCCACCTCCCCCTCTCTCTCATGGCTCTCTAATGGCTAATGCTAATGAACAGAGACATCTTTAACAAAAAGACATTGAAGCAAAAAACAACCTTCTATTTCAGAGAGGAAATTGTGTTTTATGGTGTTCTCTCTCTCTCTCTCTCTCTCTCTCTCTCTCTCTGTCCTTCTATGTGTGTGTGTGTGTGTGTGCGCACTTTATCTGAGAGTGGTGCTTGTGGACATGGTCATGCCAAGTACAATGTATTGACCTCTGGCCTTGAACAAATGCTAATCAATGAGTTCAGCTATCCAAGTCCAGGAAGTCCTTGGGGATGGCATTCAAAGCCCCCTCTGTTTGTGGTCTAGACAGAGACCAGATCCTTTAGGAATCATTTTTATTCTAAACCTCCATTGGCTGATTCAGTCCAACCACTTACTCCTTAAAATCTGTCAGGAAGGTTGCCAGATCCCTTTTTTCCCCTCTCAACTTGTCTTACAGTATGTTTACACACCCTGTTCTTTCTTTTGAAAGGTTGCCAGATCCTATTATTTAATGTGTGGTCCATTTCCAAGGGCTTTTTGCCTGATGGTTTTTTGTAGCACACTTAAGTGTCCCCAGAGGAGTTTTCTCATGGAAAGAGTGCCACTTTCACTCTAATATTCCTCCTCTCTCTCACGGTTTTGCTTCTGACTGTACAGTTGCATACGTGTATTGAGTGAGTTTTCATATATGTGTGTGTGGATGTCTGTCAAATTAGGAAGGGTGGTTTCTTGCCCAGTTTTTTTGGTTTGTTTGTAGCTAGAGAGCAGTTGGTCCAGACATTGTATGTTACTCTTTATGAGTGTGAGTATTTATATTTTATTTTTTTGTTATCAGTGATACTTTAAAACCCCAGAAAGATATGTGATGACTGGAATACATGGTGCCAGGGGGTGCTCTACTAAATAGTGTTTTTGGAGGTGTACTAAACAGAGACGCCGAAAAAAACAGCCAAAAATACGAGCTGAAAACAACACAAAAATTTGCTCTTTTGTAGGCAAACAAAAACAAAATGGTAGATCTGATTATGTTGCATATAACTGAATACAAATTTTACAAGTTTACAAATCGGCATTGATATTTAAAATGAATTTATTTTCTTTCAGATATTATTATGTTACTTTCAATAGCAATGCAATTGTTAAAATGGGAAATCTAACATAATGGCGTTAAATAAAAATGTTTTTTTTTAAAAATAAACTAAACAGTGATTGAGAATAATTTTTTACAGTGAGAACGAAACTCGCACAGATTTGGAATGACGTAATGGGGGGTTAAATAATAATGCAAATTTTTTTTGATAACCTATTGCTTTAACTCCTTAATAGACAATACTGGACATGTCTTATGTCAACTTAAAATAATAGGCAAACTTTCTAGCTCTGCTTTACTGTGCACAGTGGATTTTATGGGTAGTTCAGATGATTAGGGTCATAGTGTGGGATGATGATATACAATAAATACTGTTGACAGTTGCAGTCTGTGTAGCACTGCTACAAAATGTTGGTTTTACTGGCTCTGACATTTAAGTCATTCATTAGTGGAAATATGTGAGACATGGACCAATGCCACAGGCAATGACAGAAAGTGAAAAGGAAACACTGTGTGTGCGTGTGTGTGTGTGTGTGTGTGTGTGTGTGTAAACTCTTAAAGTAGGTCCACATGTCTCTTCCAGTTATGCCAAAATAGCAAAGGTCAAGGTTCCTCAATCCTAGGCCATGAACCTTGACCTTTTGTTATTGCACATTTCCCTCAGTCTGCCAGATCTTCTGTTCTCTCACACACAGACTCGGTCTCTGTATTCTCCTCATTGCCTTGAGATATGACATTTCTGTCCCCCGTTGTCATTCATAAATAGCCTTCATGGACCAAGATACAATCAAGCAGCATGTGTTAGTATGCACACATGCACATAAATGTGCAGATTTCAACAGAAGTCCTAAATGCGTTCACATTAATTTGAGTGCTGGTTAAGGCGAGCACTAAAACATGTACGATGAGACCGTGAAAGCACAACTTGCATGATGAACAAATCAGCGCTTGCATTGAGTGTGTCCATATTTTAAAACAATTCTGACAGATATTTCTAATCACATTGAATGTGAACATTAAAATAACATTAAAATAAGTAATAAAAGTTTTAGGAATAGACCTATAGATAACGTAGTTTAGTTGATGAATTACTGAGTAACTTTAATATGTCTTTCAAAAAGGCATTTGTCACAAAAAAAAAAACCTTCAGTTTTTAGTCATATGACTGTTTGTATAGCATGCACGTTATGAAATGTTTAATTATTGTGTCGCTAAATGTATAAACATAAAGAATACTTTGCATACAGCACATGATACTTGATATGTTTGATTGTTATTTTTCTGTATATATGTACAGAACATATGGGAGAATAAAGAGAGGGCACTTCTGATGTTTTGGTATGAAACATGAGTTTCTCACTCTGAGTGTGTGCTTGTCAGTGTTTTTGCTGAGCTGTGCATCACCTTCAAGTCTTGCGTGTATGACTTGCATGGGAACTAGTGTGCCTTCACCCACGCTTACTTTTATTGTCAGATTCTTTGTGTATATGCCCCTTATCCACTGTAGCGATCATAAGGTCCTACGTTTATGTTCGTCAGTGTTTTGATTGTAACTGTGGGTTGTATAAGTGGTTTATGTGTGCTTTTCGTGTCCGGATGTGTCTTATCAGTGTATGAATATATAATGCAGATGTTATGTAGTTTCATAAAGATCCATTGAGAGGTTTTTGCAAAAATACTTTTTTTTTTTTTTTTTTTTTTTTTTAATCTGTGTTGATTTATTCTATCCTGAAAGTGAATCTTCAGCATCATTACTCTTCACTTGATCCTTCAGAAAGTCATGCAGATTTGCTCCTCAAGAAACATTTCTTATTATTCTCAATAATTGTGCTCAATATTTTTGCAAAAACTGTGAAACTATTCTTTTTTTTCCCCAGAATTCTTTGAGTAAAAAGTTAAAAAGAACAGAATTTATTTGGAAACAGAAACCTTTTGTGACACAAATAAATAAATAAATAAATAAATAAATATTTAATAATGTATTAAGAGTGTAATAATATTTAATAATACATTTTAAATGTAGTAATAAATTAGTTATTTATAGCCTATTGGCTTTCATTTTGCTCATGGCTCATTCTAGAAAAGGTTATCTGCTAAAGATTAGTTTTATTTTGAGACTAGCATCAAAGCTGACAGACATGGACTAAAAACAAAACAATACTTTTTTTATATTTTTCAAAATATACTTGTCATAAATCTAATAATGTCTAATAAAGTAGGACTTAAAGCAGATTCAACCAACTCTTTTTTTTCTTCTTGGTTTCTTTATTCCTGTCATTCTGCCTTTCACACACATACAGTCCTCTAATCTCTCTTTATCACACATTCTCACACATTCTCTGGCATTGAATTAGTTTGAATTAGTGAGTTCATTGCTATGTAAAGGGGACCAGTGGGGTTTAACCTACTTAGTACGCCGTTTAATAATGTATGAGTGAGATTTGAGAGCCGTGTGCAGCACAATAAGGTGTCTTCACTTGCTCTTTTTCGGCTTTGATCTCTCCCTCTTGCTGCCTTCTTTTTCTACTTTTTCTCTCAGTTTCTCGTTCCCGCTTTGAGCGGTACCCCCATGATGCTCTGCATGCCTTCGGGGAAATTCATAATGCATATTCCATATTGGAGGATATTTGAATTGGATTTATTTGTGCAGCATTTCGTATCTGTTGTGGAGTTTGGAGAATGGATGGGTAGAGTCGAGCAGAAAGTCTCGAGACAGGGTAATACAAATGGATTGGAAAGTAAGTATAGATAGACTCCGGGATGGTGAAGATGCTCGACAGGCTTGCAGACAGATGGACTGATTACAGATAGACAGTTTTTGTGCTCATCACTGGATCTTCAAACAGTGTTTTTCCTCCTCACAGTTCGTGCTCTCACATTTCCAGGTTATGCCCAGATAGATAGTGTTAATGAGGGTTTCTGACAGACGGTCTGTGTGAAGATCCTGCTCCGTGTTCCTGAGGGAACTCTACAGTTAACAAGCTCACTGGGGAAGACCTTGGCAGCATTTTCCCACGCTGTCAAGCTGGGTTCAGTGCTCAAGAACAGGCCTTGAGTGTTAAAATGCAGCCTTTGCCTCTTTTTTTCCCTCTTAATTCCTCGGTTTATTTACACTCTGTCTGAGGTATGATGTCAAACTGGATGTATTGTGATGTTCCAGATTTCTGTCAGTGAAACCGTAAGAACGAAGAACACATTTCTATGGTTATTTTAGTTTTAAAGAGAAATGTCCACTGAGTGGCCCTAAAACACGTTCAATACATGAACCCTGGCACATTTATTAAATGGATATAGGTATCTGTTGCGGTGGTTCAGAATTAAAATTTTTGTGGACTGTTGCTAAAAGTTAATGCTATATCATGATGGAAATAAGGCCTACACCAAACCCTAAACCTACCTGATGGTGTTAACAAAAGCAAAACTGATATAAAAATTTGTTGATGCAACCGTTTTTGTGCGAAAATTATGCTTTATTAATCAAAACCCTGTAAATTTGTGTTGGGTTTGTCCTTTCTGTGGAGATTTAGAAGAAATTCTGTTGAACTGGAGTTTAGCTGGTACTGATTCGTTGAACTTTATGAATAAAAGCCAGTAGAATTTGTCCATTGCTAAGCTCAAATGTCTTGTAGCCTACTCAGAAGAACTTTCGGAAAATTTGATTTTCAGTGAACTGCTGAAAATGTGTGCAAAAGAATTGTATTGAATTAAATTGTGACATTGAGGAAAAAAAACAATTGTAATTTTCAGTGGTAAAATTAGTGACGTGGTTAGTAGAAAATGCTTCTCACAGTCAACTGAAAAGTAAATGGCTTCATGTGAAAGCAGTTACAAGTGATCTCATTAGTGTAAGTCAACACAACTGTGCCTAATGCTACTACAACACATTTTTTATGCTATTGTGAACTCTTTAATTACTATTAGTTTTGTTAAAAGTACCAAGTTCAGTCAATCGGTGGTGTTTAAGTATCCTTCAAATGTTAGCGGCAAATTGACGTTTTTAAAATGGAAGTACTGACTGGTACCGAAGACTAGTTTATATTACCAAGCATCACAGATGGTAATATTACATTACCATCACAGAGATTACACACTATGTATGCGTGCATTGCGTTTAGTCATTAAGATTGATTACCATTAGTATAATTACAGTTTTACTACAAACACCATGTTGATGCTAAATGGCTAGTATAGCAAAACCATGTAAATGTAAGGTTAGTTGAACTATTTTTTGTAGTGCAGAAATGAACGTGAATAATCTTACCTGATGCAGTCTTAACATTTTACGTTATCTAGCTCTTGATTTTATTTTATTGTTTTTCTTTTTATTATTATTATTTCTTTGCTGGGAGGCAAATATATCAAATGGGGCTTATGTATTAACAATACTGGTTAAGAGAAACATTGCGTTATCCACTTTTTATCCACTTTTTAGGGTCAAAAACAGTATACAGAAGGATTATTTGAAATGCATACACACTAACACATCTGACAACTAAACGATGTCCTCTTCTCTGTTCCTTTCCACTCTTTTTTTTGTTTTTCCTAGGTCACCGTGTTGGACTGACTCGCTCTGACAGCTTTGACCCGAGAGCAGTTTGTCACCTCCGGAGCACTGCTTCTCATTTCCTCTTGCGTCACATGGCCCTAGTCCATCCTCCTGAGATCAGGCCCTTGTGAAGAGCAACTGGAATATACTGCCTCAACACACTTTTATTCTCAGAGAACTTTGGGATTGACTCCAGAGAGTTACATAACATCACAACAAAGAGCGCAATACCTGTGAGCCATACACTGTGATCGAATGGCGTCATAACCCCTCACACGCACCCTGGATCACAATCATTAACCTGTTTCTGTCTCAAGCCACAGTAACAAGTGCCCGCACGGACAATCGCAGACAAAGCTCTCCTAGTTGGATTACCAAAAGTAGCTCATGATGGGACAGTAGACTTCTGGCATCACGGATAGCCTGCACAGAGGTCTGGGACTCAGTGCTTTATCTGAGCGTGCTATGTCTGGAAACGGCAACCCCTGCCCCAGCCCCGGAGGTCTGGGCAACCCTTTAGGGGGCTTCCCCATGCCACACTACCCTTACTTCTTTCCTCATATGCTAGGAGGTCTCTCCCCTCCGGCGCTTCCAGGACTTCCTGTCAGTGGATACAGCACTCCGTCTCCTGCAAGTGAGTACCCTTCTCTTCCAGTGCGAAACTTCTGCATCTTGATATCAACCAATGCTTTCAGGTGGGATACCCATATAAAGAATGGCACATAGTGGTCTATTGCGAATATTACAAGTACGCACTAAATAAACACCTGTTACTCAAGGCTGATCATTCGCAATACAGTAAAATCTTTAACGAAGCAGTTCACCCCAAAATTAAATCCATGTCATTTTTAAAATATTTTTTTTAATTTCTCCAGACTATAGTTCATAGGATGGAGGCCAAAATAATGTGTTGACGTTTATGCATCACCTCTCAAAAGTTGATTCACTGAGATTTTTAAAGAAATATTTATGTTCATCAAGGCTGCGTTTATTTGATGCCTTCTATTTGAGTACATTTTGAACTGTATCTTATTTCTGTGATATTAAAGCTGAATTTTTCGGCATCATTACTCCAGTCTTTAGTGTCACATGATCCTGCGGAAATCATTTGCTGATTTCTGCCCAAGAAACATTTCTCATTTTTATGAATGTAGAAAACTGTTTTGTTTCTTAATAATTTAGTTTTTTGTATTTTGATAGGATTTTGTAATGAACATATTTCCATTTTTTTAAATCGTAAGTCAAATGACGGACATCCAGCAATGGCTGTGTGCGCGTTCATAAAAGAGTCGAGTTCTTGATTCTTGGCTGACTTCTAACTTGACTTGTAATGCATGATGTCATTTTTTGGTGAACTATTCCTTTAAGATCAATCTCTTACCTGAGTATCTGTGATTGGTCCTTTACATATGCACTAGCAAGAGTGTAATTAAGTGATGTACATTTGTTCTTGACAGTATGGTGACTGCTGTTTCTCGCTGTACTTTTCAAATCACCCACTGACTATATTATGCCTCACAAGACCCTTAATTAAATACTGTTAAAGCCCAGTTTTAATTTTTAGAACAACCACTATGGGGCCATTTTAAAAACCCATCTTTGGAGAGAAGCAAGCTTTTGTAGTTTTGGAGTTTTTTTGGGTTTTATTCAAAATCTGTTCAACATAGCTTGTGTGTGCATAAATGTATGGTATGAAATACACTTTGGATCAATATGTTAGAGTGACTGACTACTTAAAATCCCTCTGAAGTTTTGGTTCATTGGTGCTTGTGGTCTGACGGATATTTCTGTGCTCAACTTCTATTTCTATGCTCTTCTCCGCTAACATGCATTGATTATAGCCAGTACGCATGATCCTGCTGTTTTGTAAGGCCCTGATGTGTCAGATCTCATTGGATTATTTAGGTTATCTCTGCTATCTGTTGTTTGGCCTGTTCTGCACTTTGAGGTGCAAAAACCACCGGAATGTTCCTGGGCAAAACCGAGATGCCATGCTGCCCACAGCGCCTGGGGTTATGAACGTCCTGATGTGAACTAGACCTGTGTGTTAGTTCGCGTTTGTTTGAGCATGAGCATTTGCATGCGAGGTCTTGATGATTGCTGAATGAAACACGAAAAAGCCTGGTTTCTTTTATAGCCTGTTAGCAATAGCCACGCTGAGCAGTATATTCCAAAAAAAACACAAGATTTTTCAAAGTCCGGATGAGCACAGTGAGATATGTTTTGTTATTCAAGTCAAGCTTAAGTAAGACATAGGTCATTTCCACAGACGCAAATGCAAATGCTTTGGGTTTGTGGTGCTTTCAAAACATCAGTTTGTTTTTATATCATAACCAGCTCAAAGTAACACCGTCTCAACCAATAGTGTGAATTTGGGGCGGGACTGTCTGTTGAAGCAAGACAGAACAAGACAGAAGCAAGACAATTGGAGTAATGACGCAAATCGCCAAATTAAAAACAACACTTTGAACTGGTTCATGGAAATTAGCCAA
The DNA here is from genome assembly GCF_018831695.1 of Puntigrus tetrazona. NCBI lineage: Eukaryota > Metazoa > Chordata > Actinopteri > Cypriniformes > Cyprinidae > Puntigrus > Puntigrus tetrazona. The sequence continues at coordinate 12,398,223 of NC_056701.1, read as the reverse complement.
ACTCTATTTTTGCTTCTACTATTAAAAGTCCACTGAGGTGCCTTGAAACACACAGTGGTGATGTGGTGACGTAATTTCAACAGGAGGAGGAAAGACTGGTTTGGGACATATCAAGCAGCTCCTATTTTAAAAGCCAATAGTATTTTGTTTGTATCACAACTCCCATCTACCAAGGGAATGTAAAAAAGATTAACCCAATAACTTATTTTTAGTAAGCCTTTATCTGCATGCATCTAATCTTGCTCCCCTAGTGAGGTTGTAAAAGGATCTCATTATAATATTACCCCTTAATCTGTAAGTTTTTAACCAAGACGTCGTCATGTTGATTTTGGAAGCAACAATGGTGTAGTAGTTCAAATGCCATGGTTAATGTTTGAGCAAAACACGCTAACAGAGCCTCAGAGGAGACAAGAGAGCAATAGATGTATTTACTGTATATAGCTGCTGCCACATATTTCTACAATAAACATAAACATGTGACTTCCTTCCCAGCTGTTTAGTTTCACCGACATAACTGACTGTAACTTGTGTGTTTTTAACATAAACTTGAATGAGAATTTAGATTAGTATTTGCATTCAGTGACAGCCTCTTTCTGTCCGTGTCCTTCAGATGTGTGCACTCATATATATCACATATATCATATATCAAAAGTTTAATTAATATGGTATAAAATGCATTATTTCAATGCAATAAACATGATTATCAGAACCAAACCAGATGTTTTTAGCAGGTGCTAGCTGCTCTTTTCTTGAAGGGGGGCGTGGAGCAGCACTTCATTTGCATTTAAAGAAACAGCACCGAAATCAGAGTCTTTCTGCTTCCTCTCAAAATACTCATTTTCAAAATGACATCATAAATGATCTGTAGGGTATTTTGTGTGACACCGGAGACTTCTATTGCACTTTGATGTTGTCAAACGTCTGTACTGCAAAAACTGAAAAAGGCAGTGTCCAAATAAAAAGGTGCATTTAAATAATCACAGTATTTACTATGCTGCTTATTTTATTTCATGCAAAATCATTAATATTCCAGCCAAAATATTAATATAAGAGACCATAATGAGTATATCATGCAGCAGGTCGATCTGTAGTCTTCCTGCTCTCCATCGTAGCTTTCCAATCAACCCCGCTGAGAGGAGGAGTTCAGTGATCTGCGGAGACATACCCGTCCACTTTGCACACTTGAAATGACAGTACATAATGTTTTGACTCGGTGGGAGGGAGCGCATCTTGAGTCAGCTACTGATTCAGTGGCTGTAGCCAACCGCCGTCGGCAGAGAGGCTTTGGCAGTCAGTCAGCGGCAGCTCCCTCCTGGGCCCGGAGCTACTAATGTGCCTCTCTGCATAGCGCTATATGACAAACAACCCTCTGACGCTCTCGGGGGCTAATTATTACACACCCCCTGCTGACTTGTGGAAAGACTCCGCACGCTGTCAGGCGAGAAAAGGCGCGCAGCAAAAATTTGGCGCCCCATGTGAGAAACGGGGGTTGGGGGCGGGGGGTGTTGTGGGAATGTTGTTATTTGGCTTCCAGAGGATGATGCAAAAGTTTGCATGGGATTACCTCTGGTAAACCTATTAGTCAGGGAGACTGTATCGCTGTGAAAACCCAAATAAGTTTGCTGGTTTGGCTTTGGGCGGTGTATTTGCATGAGGTCCAAATGAGAGAACACGGATCGATGGTGTGCAGAAGCATTTATTTATCATCCTGCGCAAGGGGGTGGGATATGGAATATGGATGGATATGGAGGTGCCTGTTATTGTCGAGCTCTCCTAACTTGACTTAAACAGCCGCTAGAAGGAATCCCCAGGGTGCTTCTTGTCACTTGCTGTGCTGTAATGATGTGTCAACTGCCAGGCACAGAATTCAAGCAGCTGGGAGGTACGGTGATTAGATTTGGGAGTTATGCAGAACTAGCAGACTTCCACCTCCCATTTAGGCATCTTAAGTATGCGAGGGTTTCGGTGTGGTTTCTAGAAAGGAAATTGAAAGGTGGACCTCTGTCCTGCTATTAGAGACTGAAAGTGATTCGAAGTCTCATGCTCTTGTACGTACAAAGTTTATTAGTCTCGACACTGCAGTTATGAATTTCTCGGCTCTCACAAGAGGCTCTGTACACTAAAAAAGCAAGACCAGATTTCACAAAGTGTGAGTGAAGTATGCCATGAATGACTCAGCTCTTCTGAGACCTGCTAGATGCAATTGGATTCCGTTAGTGTCTGGCCCGATAGAAAACGAGATGGATTTTGCAAACTCAGTGCACTGCTCTGCAAAAACTGTGCTTCCAAAATGCACAAGCAGAGGGAAGTTGCTGAACTTCATCTAAAAGTACTTAAAACTTCTAAAACAAAATCTTTCTAGACAGCATGCAATATGTGTGCAGTTGTGTATGTGTAAATGTAATATTAGGTCATATTATTTATCTTCCATGTAACTAATCTCGAACTCTGTGGGTAGATGACCAATAATGCATTTATTTATTTATATTTTATATTTATTTTTATTTATTTGTTTGCTCACTTATGTAAAAAAAAAAAGTTCATTTATTTGTAAATAACTTTATTTTTTAAATAATTTAACTATAAAACATGGTATGTTGTTTATTTAAAAATATAGTTTTATATATAGATCAAGATAAATAAAAATATAGTAAACGTAGTTTTAGTTATAAATATCATCTAAATGTATTATTTATTGTTCTAAAAAACTATTCGTTTGTTTATATTTAATGACATCTTATATTCAGTAAAGAAGTTAGCTAGTTAACAGTCGAGCTATGGAGTAGCCGAGTTAAAAAGTTTTAAAAAGTGATTATTCATATACATAATATTATTTGTTTATATCATGCTCCAAATTTGATTCCGTCCTTGGTGCGGTCATGACAGCTGTGCATAAATTGATGCAACTGCCTCACAATAACTGACTGCAATTAAGATATTAATACATGTAGGTGTCAGTAAATTAGACTTGATATTAAGATATGTGTGCTGCTTTCTGCTGTCACAGCAGGTCTAGTGCAGGCTAATGAAGTGTTAATCTGATCAGATCTGCCAGGCATTGTGGTCCTTCAGACAACTTTTACCAAATTGGGGCTGCTGTGTTTTTTCAGTATAGCCCTAATCCTTGATAGCTCCATTTCCTCAGATTCAAACTTCTATTCTGCCACCAACCCCCCCAAGCGCCACTTGAGTTAAATATAGAAAGCAGTTTAATGCCACAAAGTGGTTAGCATCAGCTACCAACAGCCCCTGCCTGCTTCCCTCCAGGGTCCCTGCAGAAAGAGAAAGCGCAGAGATATTCCAAGCACGCCAACTGTGCTCCGTTCCGTAGGGAAATGAGGGCGACCCTCCTTGGTTCGGTTTATTAATTTTTGATATGTTGTTGCTGCTGTGTCTCATTGGCTTTTCATAAGCAACAGCAGCATGAGTTAACTAATGCGACGCAAGTGTCTTTTTATACTGCTTCATTTCCCTCAATGTTTAGATGACCTTTAGCCTTCTAGTGTGGCTGTGCTGATTTAAAGCATCTTCACATTTGAGATACATGACTAAAGTAACATAAAATACTTCTCAGCATTGAATGCACCTCATGTCTGTACTTATATCTTGGGTTATATTATCCGCTTAAACAACTGTTAGTAAGCTTAATATGATTTCCCTAAATAGGACGCCCTGGATCAATGTCTTTGTTGCTCCAGAAAGGAGATATTTTTTGAGGTGGATACTTTTTAGCTAATGTTGGGTGTTTATTTTAGTTTTAAAATAGTACTGGAAATGTGCTGTTCAGTATATTCAGTATATTTATTTTTAATTCTTATTGGATATTTATTGTCTTTTTTGCTTTATTTTTTTATTTTTGTTGGATATTTTATCAGCCAATGTTAAATATTTATTTGTTTCCGGCTTCTTCTTTTTTTTATTAATTATTATTTTGATAAATATATAGCACCTATAATAGGGATAGATTATAGCAAAGATCTCCTGAAGAGCTCTGTCCCTTTAAGAACACATATCTGATATATGAGTTGCTGAGCTCATATATGATACCAGAGCTGTGTGTGTGTGTGTGTGTGTGTGTGTGTGTGTGTGTGTGTGAGGTCACATCTTAGTTCGTTGAGTTCACTGAGTTTGTGTCTCAAAAAAAATGTAATGTAATGTTAAGCTGAAGTAGACAGTAAACTTTTTCAGACCACTCACACAAACTCTTTTTGTATTAACCAAATAAATAATTCTAATCCAATAGTTTTAATTCACTAAGTTTTTCTTTCGAGGACTAACCAGCAGTCCAGAGGGCCTTCCTGTATACATTTTTCGATTTGAGATTTCAAGCTAAATACTGGATATCTTTCAATGTCTTGATGCGATAATTCACGTATCTATTTGTTTTAGTTTTTAGTTTAGTTTGATTCTTTTCTTTCCTTTCCTCTTATATGACAAAGATTTATAGTAGTAGCTATATATATCGATCGAGCCATGACGTGCAAAAGATAATTGGATTATTGGTTTCTGTCAAAATGATAATGTTAATATTGATCATATTGTAAAGACCAATGAAAATCAATGATCAAGGGTCCTATCGGGGAGTATTATGTCCATTATACAGAATATTCCCATGCACGTGACCTTTGACCCTGTGACCGAACACATCCAAAACCTGAAATGCGTCAGGCCTGGCACTGCTCTGTGATGCTCCGCACACTGCTGGTTTGCAGTCCGTTGCCGATACAAGAGCTGCCTGTCCTACAGCAGCTGTCTGGAAGGCATTTTGATGGATGTCATGCTACAGTCGTTCACTCAGTGTTGTGTGTGTGTGTGTGTGTGTGTGTGTGAGGAGATGGGTCTGTCAAAGGGTCCCTGGTTTCTCTCCGGCTCCTGGAAGTGTGAAAATGCTGCCTGTCGGCTCTGGCGCTGGCTGCCCGTGTCGATTAGCTTTAGGATGTCTTCAGGATTCTTGTTTCCTCTCAGTGAGGAGCAGACCACCGTTGTTTGTCAAGTCTCTACTCCTCGTCACAGTGGATTTTTCTCGGTGCTGCGCGTGTGGATGATGGATCTGCATCTGGCAGCCTCCGCCTGGGACGCGCCTGGGTTGGCCGTTCAGCCTGCGGGCTTGTCAGGGTGATATTTATGTCTCCTAACCTTCCGACCAGGGCCACCATGTCACTAGTTCATTCATATGTAGGTTAGGATGTTTAATCACTCTTCTTATGGCAGCGATTGGAATAATTACTTTCGAGTAGTAATTTGCATAAATTTCGATTGAAATTTCTTATCCTGCAAATGTGAAATGGAAGTATGAAGCGTACATTTTAAGTTGGTCTACATTGGTCAAAGCAGTGGATAGTACTTTTCATCTCGGGCTGCGGTGCTGGTGTTGGAAATGATTGGTTTGATTGTTTTCAATATTAATAGTTTTACAGTTTGTCAAATGCACCTGTTTCAGACGCTTGTTTAAGGAAACGGTAGAGCGAGTAGCTTTGAAGAAGAATTGGAGAATTGTCACTGCTCATTTCCGCGAGGCTAACATGGCCGCCCTTCTCTGGATGCCCGGAGCAATGGAGCGATCTCATGACAATCACACTGTCACAGTTCGTTCGTGTCTGAGACGAGCATGGTTGTCATTTTTGAGCAGTGTGATTTGCTGATGTTGTTTACTTGCACCTGGCTCCAGCGCTCACAGTCCACATCCGATCCGCGGCCACTGGTTTGTCCTAATCAGTAGTTTATTTATGTGTGCCAATTGATGTATTAGTGGTGACTAGCTATTCTGCATCACTTCAACCTAAATTAAATATTCAGTCATTTACTGGCCCAAAGATTTTTTTGTTCGCAGTTGAGCATGAATAAAAGCTTTTTGAAAAACACTTTGTCAAATAACAGGTCATCGTGCCCTTGCTTGTCAAAGTCCAAAAAGCACAAATACACCATAAGAGCACCAAAAAATAAGTCTATATGACTCGTGTGCTATTTTTCCAAATCTTTTAAAGTCGTTAAACGGACCAAAACAGGAACAGACTGATGCACCATTTTTTACTTATGACACATAATATCCTCAAGCCTGACAACGTATTTTATTTTGAACATAAGGCTGATGGTTACTTATCTTACTAACCCCACACATGAACAGTAGTGTTTAGTGTCTAAGTTCAGTGAATATTTACAAAATAATAATATTATTATTATTTTTGTTTGTTGGACTATTTCAAATCCAAGAAGCTAACATTACTCAGGCTTCAGGTTTATTTTGGTCGCTTATTTTAAAATATTGAATATAGAAAAGACAGTATATGAAAGGGAAAAGAGTATAGCATCGGGAAATGGGCCTTGACCCTGCACCGTGTCTAAGCATGCATGCATGCACGCTGCAAGGCCACAACCCTAACTAAACTCCTCCTACTTGTCAACAAGCCAATTCACCTTAAACCCATTTAACATAAACCGCAAATGTCTGTTTTTACACGTCAGTCCACCACGTAAGTTTTGAGCACCAACAAGAATGCAGTTTCCTTTAAGTTGGGTTTGTGTCATAGTGACAACCACAGTTCTCTTTCTTCTTGGTGTGAAAATGTGTTAGAAGCCGATGAGAATGTTTCAGACAGTAGTTGTGTATCGCAGTGCATCCTCGGGCCGGTCAGCATTAGCATCTGATGAGTCACTGGCTCAGACCAACAGCCATATGCTGCTCGCGTGCAGCGCATCTCATGTTGGCTCAGGCGGCATCAACTGATCCCAGTGTCCACACAATGTGCAGCAGGGGGCAACCAGACAGGGTGGCGACCGTGCAGCCTGCAGGCATCTTAAATCACCCTGGGTCAGGCGGCCTCTCAGAGAAGAATCTCTCCTTTTGGGTCTTGAATTTCTTGCTTCTCTCTGTCTCTCTCTGTTTCTTGAGTTGCAAATCAACTGCTGAAAATTCTGCTTTTGCCATTACAGAAATATTACATTTTAAAATGTATTACAAAATGTGATGGTATATCATATTGTTATTATTATTATATACATATATAAATCTTACTGGCCCCAAACTTTAGAATTGTAGTGGTACGTATCATACATTTTTAGTAATGTAACAATTACACTAATTAATTTAGGAAACTAGATTTAGCAAAGCAAGTGACAAATGAGATGATTTCAAATGTCATTTTAATCACAATCATATGAGCTTGGAGATTATGTGATGGAAACGGTTCTGTATAGTCTAAATATTTATTCTTGGTCTGAAAACCCAATTGAAGACAAACTTAATAATTGAACTTTTAAAAGCAGCCATCATACGATCAGTGAGATATGTTCGAGTGCACTGCAAAGGATCTTTTGTGACGAAGCAATCACCTACAGTCTTAGATACATTTAACATTGAGGACCCTTGGACCGCTCCGTCATGATGGAGCTGGATGGAGAGCAGTTTTAGTAGAGGAGAGGAGACACACAATGATTCCCTTGAGAGCGGGAGGCTCTTATCGTGCCTTTGGGAGAGGCCTCAGGGTGACACTGTTAAAAGGATGGCACTCCCAAGTCGCTAAAAGCCTGTTAAAGTAACTGCTTTTATTGCTCCTATTCTGATTCCTCTCTCACAGTCTCGACCTTCACGAGTCCTTGCATTGAAAATGAGGGCAAGTACGAACACTTGGCTCTGAAAGGGAGATGTGTGTGTGTGTGTGTGTGTGTGTGTGTAGGTCAAATCTGATTAGTGTAGCATGCTGTAGGAGTGTGAAAAGCAAACTCTCACTTGTATGCACAGAGAAAAAAAAATCATCACACTCTACGGATCCAACCCACTGTTTTAATATAACTCAGAATCCTCATAATTAGAGTATCAGCTGAGGTTACTTGGCTTCTGACTCATAAAAAGGCTTTTGTGTGCTTGTATATGATCCACATCTTCACTGAGTCCAGTTAGGGGGGAAAAAAATCAAGTCTGCTGATCAGAAAACAAAGATTCATTGATTCGGTCTCGTAGTTTGCTCCTGACCCATTTTACTTCCATGATGCGATGGGATGTGATTGATGATGCATCAGGATATTCGGGGACAAAAAAAGACGTAGGGCCGAACTTGATTTTATAATTTAGGAACTGATTTGACCATGAGAAATGGCTGTTCTGTAGCAGAATGGAGCCAGGCCAGCCCACATGACCTATGTGATGTCATTAGAACAGAATCCTCGCTTTAGAAGGGATTTAAAATTGACATTTTCCATCGTGGATATCATGCACAGATGAACGCTGCACATTCAGACCAGAAAAGTTCAATTTGTAGGTGCAGTGAGGCTCTTTTTGTCCGCAGAATAATAAGCTTTATTCCAAAACTTGGTGAGCTGCATTTGGAAGTAACATTTTTTGACATTATACTGTAGATTCCAAATCCTTAATTTTTAAGCATAATTTAACTTGTTTTGGTCAAATCATAAGGTTGCATTGCATGTGTGTCTTAGTGAGAATGCAATCCCTGGTTGCATCATTATAATATACTAATGACATATAATAATATTATATATAAAATATTTTATGAGTAATTAATCTAATCAGTTATTTTAGAGTTATGTTTTTAATTATCTTAGTATTTATTCATATTTTGAGTTGTTACATTTTATATTTTTAATATTCATTTTAAGTTTTGTCATGTTTGTGGTGTTTGTCATTTTTATTTGTTTCTTTAATATTTATTTTTATTTTTATTTTCTATATATTTCTGTCTATTTCTATCTATTGTCTATTTATTTAAATTTTAGTAATTTTTTTCATAATTTAGCTTCAACTTAATTTTTACGTTTACTAGAACATTTCCAGTTTAAGTATTTAAAGGGTTGGTTCACCCAATAATTCTGTCATTAACACCCTCATGTTGTTCCAAACCTGTAGAAATTGTTAAATAAAGTCATTATTTCAAGTAATCTTGAAGCTTTGTAACATAACGGTTGAAAAACTGAAGTGACATGGACTTTTTTAATAATGTCTTTACTGCCTTTCTGGGCCTTGCATGTCTGTTGCTTTACTGTTAATGTAGGATGGGAAAGCTTTTGTATTTCCTCTGAAATATCTTAATTTGACAATCTTAATTCTTAATTTGACAAAATGTTCATTTTTGGATGAGCTATCCATCATTTTTTTTTATTAGTGTGATGATTTTTTTTTTAACAATAACAACACTGAATGCAAATAAATGTAATTATTTTGTGTGTGTGTGTGTGTGTGTGTTTTGTGCTTATTAGGCTTAATATTGCACTGATTCCAGAAAGCTGCATGTTGTATGCACCACATTATGCTTGACATTGTTAGCTTATAATTATTAGATTGTTAGCTTAGCTTCAAGCTCCTCTAAATAGTCTCCATTTTTGTGGCGCACAGACTTGCTGTGTATGTTGCAGGTTCCAAAACTTTCCCTATTGGGGCTCCATTTATGCAAGAATGCTTGTATAGGGGCCCGATCTTTATTATCACCTTCTTGTCTCTAACACATTGTCTTATGAGCTCTCTTAAATTGAGGGATTATGCGTTTTATTTACAGTGTAAAGTCTGTGTTGGTTTTAGTCATAAACTGTATGAAGGTTGACATTTTTATACGATTTTCCCATTTTCAGCCGTAAATAACTTCACAAGGCCGTTGCTGAGCTGTGAAGGACTCATTTTATTGATGAAGCCAAAATGTGTGTCACAATGTGGGTATTTTTTAGTGCAGAAAGAGAGGAGCTAGTCTGCCATACACACAGTATTTCTACATACAAACAGCCACACACGCACACACGTACAGACATGCACACAATGTCCCGTAAATCAGGGCCCCTGGGGGACGCCTGCTGCCGTTAACTCCTTAAGCGATTTAATAGGCCTATTTGGGGGTGTATTTATAGAATGATTTAGCACGTGTTGATTTCCTGCGCTTGTTTACTCTGACTTCTTCACAGAAAACTTTTATGGACTTTTAAAAGTTTTCAGTAGCCGCCGATGACAGGCGAGGAAGTTAATTCAAGCTTGTATCAACTGCATGCGCCACAAGAGAGAGTTTGTGGGACTGTGACATAATCAGCATTTGTCCTCACAACTGTGGCCAAAACCACCACTGCTGCTACCAGCTCTTTAGTAAGTGTTTGATAGCTTTTTAATTACCCTTTATGTTACATAAACACTCATATTGAAGAGGATCGTCACTGTAATTAAACGCCCCAACATTTGCGTTAAACTGCCTGAAGCCTCCACATGTAATTCTGGCCTGTATGGGCCACAGCATTCCTGTAAGTTATTATAGAAAAGACTCATTCATACAAATACAAGTGTTTTCGTTTGACATTTTTTGAACGGCTTTTTTCAGCTGCGATGATTTATTTGACTCAAAAATGAAACCGTAAACTGTTGCGAACGTTATGTTTGCTGTTGACCTGATTCATCAAACCGAAGAAATTACAACCAGGTGAAATTTTCATGCTTCTTGTCCTTCTTTCATTTCTTATTTTCTCTCTTAACAGAGCTGGCAGTAGTGTACGGTATAGTCACAGAAGCGTACACTTGTATGTGTGTGAGAGGTTATTTCTGAGTCTGCATTGACAGATGTTCCCAGTCCAGCTGTGACAGCCTCCACCCGCTCTACATTCTGTATCTCTCACACACACACACACACACACGCACACACACACACACACACAAAGGAAATGCTGGTATGTAGCAGGCAGGATTTCTGTTGCAACAGATGTGCTGATACAGCAGGTTTGAATATAGTAGTCTCTGTAACAAGGTGAGAATAAAAAATTCATTATAATTTATAATGAATTTCACTATATATAATTTTGATATTATATAATTTTTCACTATTTATAATTTTAAGTATGTACATTTTGTGTGTGTGTGTGTGTGTGTGTGTGTGTGTGTGTGTGTGTGAAATATGCAATATGCATAGAAATTATGGAAATAAACACACAAACACACAGATAAATGATAAATAATATAATATATTTAATATATATAATATATATATATATATATATATATATATATATATATATATATATATATATATATATATATATATATATATATATGTTAACATTACATATGTATATGTGCAATTTCTATTTAATATATATATATATATATATATATATATATATATATATATATATATATATATATATATATATATATATATATATATATATATATATAATACATACATTTACATTTATAATATTAACATGCATGTGTTTGTATTTATAACTAAAATGCTTTGTATACACACATATATTATGTAAACCAAAACCTTTATTTTGGATGTGATTAATCATTTGACACGAGTTTTGATATATTTATTGTAGGAAATGTACAAAATATCTCAACGGAAAATAATCTTTACTTAATATCCTAATGATTTTTGTCATAAAAGAAAAATGTATAACTTTGACCCAAGCAGCTTACGCTACAAATATATATTATGACTGTTTTTGTGGTCCAGAGTCATATATGTGCGCTTACTATATATACATATATTAGACAAGCACATCCATGAAGCTGACTGTGCTGAGCACTTGAGCGGAGAGTGGCTAGTAAACACCCTTTCAATCAAAGAAATGGACGCAGCAGACAGCTCCGCTTAAAACATGCAATTAGTGAGACTCACAGAGGCCAGGGGGATCCTGTGTGTGTGTTTGGAGCACACCTGTGACCACCCAGATTTATTGCCTCTGTTTGTAATTGTCAGCTGCCATCAGTAGATGAGAAGAAGCTGTTCCATTATTGGCTGGATGTTTATGGGTGCATCTGTAAATCGTCACTGAGCATGTGCTGCTGCTGGACCTCTGAGAGCCTGCTAGCTTTTGAAGCTCCAGCTTTCAGTCATCATTCTTTGGCGTTATAAAAACTTTGCTAACTTATTAGATCTTTTAGCACATTACTTGCCAGATGCTGTATCGTGGCTTTTGGTTTTTTGGTTTGTTTGGAACTGTATAAATGCTGATATCTTGAGAAGATGGCCATTAGTGCTTATAGATAATAGAGTTTACATATGTTTACAAATGCTGTTGATAGACACAGCAATAAACTGCCTGTATGAAACTCCTAAATAACAGGCTGCTACACTAAAAAAAAAATCTCATGGCAAACCATAACTATTTATTCATTTCCATTTTCCTTCTTGCTAACTGTGCAGCAGGTGGTATTACCTTTACTGGATAGATTAGCTTGCCAAACTGTAATCTAACCGCTTGTAGTGCTAGCCAGTTGCCTTGAGTAAAGTACCAAAAGTGGGTGTACTGTGGTTTTAGGCGATATAAAAATGAGCTGAAGCAGAACAACAACACCATTATGGTAAAAGAAAAAGAAAAAAAATGGTGCCACTTAATTGCTTTTTACAACTGAAATCATCGCGTGCATGATTAGTAAACATTAATTGTACATCGAGGCTTTCTGAACACTGCTAGTTTCTTTCAAGCCAGTTTTAATCAGATTCTTGTTGATCATTGTTTCTTTGTGGGAGTGTATATGAATATGTCTCCTGTGTTTGTTCCTTATTTGTGCCTTTGAAGTGCATGATGTACGCCACATGTATCTTGTCCCTCTTAAGTTGTTTATCTTTATATTTGTGTGTGTGTGTGTGTGTGTGTGTGAGTGTGTGTCTGCATTCCCTTCCTGTGGGCCTCCAGACCAAAGCCTCCTCACAGTGAGAGAATAGACTGGTTTATTGGAGGCCTGTCAGGCTCAGACTGAATTTACTGCCCACAGACAATGTTTATCACTCAACAGAGGGTAATGTGAGCAGAAAGCGCTGCAACCAGAGAGGGAGGGATGGAAATAAAAGACGTGAGGGAGGCGGCAAAGCAGATCCAGAGCCGGGGAGGGCTTTCTGGCCCACTTCTCACTATAGCTCATAAATCTCCAGACCCCATCCTGAGATATGTGTACTTACAGAGAAAGTGAAGAGAGGAAAGGAGGCAACAGAAAGGGGGAGGTGGAAAGCAGCGTGACACCTTTCTGTGGCGTGCTTTATTTTTTGCTGAAGCATGGAATAATTTGGGATCTCTCTATCGCTTCGCTGTGTTTGTGTGGTGTGTATTTGTGTCCGAGTGGGAGTTTTCTTTTTAGTGAGTGTGGATGAATATGTTTAATTCAGTTTTAGACAGCGTTAAGCCGTAATAAAAGCATCAATCACAAGAAAGATCATGTTTCCCTTGAACATAGAAAATCATACTGTAGTTGTATCATGATTTAGTTGCAAATAATATACCGAACAGAACAAATTTGAGTGATATTTAAGAATATAACATAATACACATTAGAAAGTCTCTTATGCTTACCGAGGTTGCACTGATGTGATCAAAAATACAGTAAAAATTTGTAAAAGTGTAAAATATAATTATTGTAATTCTATTTTGAAGTGTAATTTTCCTGCAAAGATGATTTTTTAGAAGCCATTACTCCAGTCACCAGTGTCACATGATCCTTCTGAAATTACTCTAATCAATCTTCTTTGATTTATTGAGATATAAATCTTTTATAATATTATAAATGTCCGTACTGTCACTTTTCATCTATTTAATGTGTCCCAGCTGAATAAAAGTATGAAATATATTTTTAAATAATTATATTATGTTATATTATGCAGAATAGTACGTTTTAAATGAGACTGAACTTCGCAGCAGGAAACACGGTTAGCGGTTCAGTACATCTGAAACTTATCAAAGAAAACATGCACTACTTAAATGAAGGAAAAAATAATTGTCTTCTGCTTCTAATCAATACAAGTTAAGACTTTTGCTGATAATTAACAAAATCTGTTTATATGCTCTGATGGTCACTGATGTATTGCGCATCCCTGGTTAATATGTTACCCATTCCTGTGAAATCGTATTGTTGTGTACATTATACGGAGTTCTCTGAGTTTCTTGTTTGAGTTTCTTTGTTGTGTGTGTGTGTGTGTGTGTGTGTGTGTGTGTGTGTGAGAGAGAGAGAGAGAGAGAGAGAAAGTGCCTGATGCCTGGTGTGAAACCCTGTGACCCAAATGCCGTCCTCCCTCACACCACACATTCACACTTTCACACTCCATGGCTGCTGACATTTGACTGTGGCTTGGACGATGTGATGGGCCGACCGAGTGTGAGGTGGATCGTGGGTGTTGTTAATGGAACAGCTCTCAGTACCACTGAGGTTTTGCTTTAATATTTTTTACTATTTCCCGTTTTCTGTGCTTAATTTGTGCAGATTTTATTGTTGATATTTTTGTTTATAGCAAATATGCTACTTTACCCGCTCGATATCTGTTTGTGTTTTCTCTAATACGGTAGCTACGTCTAGTTGTTAACTGTCTCTCTCACTCTCTCCCCATTCCTCTTCTCTGGCCGTAGGGCTCCCTATCCGCTAAGGTGCTGAATAATTAATGGAGGCAGGCTGGGTTGATTAAAACAACACATCAGTCTGACCTCATTTAGTGAAGGCATGACTCAATGACAGGAACCAGCAGTGTCCTCCTAATGACAGATTACTCCTGACTGCGTGTGCTACTGTAAAGGGATTACAGTTTAACACACACACACACACACAACACAAAAAAAAAATAATGAGCTAAGAGACACTTATGATGGTACCCATACTAACTACGCCCATTACCTTGTCCACTTGAAAGTATGTAACTCACAGGAATGTTTAGAAACACTTTTATACATGTGCAGGCTAAAGCTAGCAAGCTAGCTAGCAGTCTCTAAACTGTTTGTCGGCCAGTGAAGAAAATGAAGTTACAGCTACTGTGTCTAAAAGGCTTTTATTGTTTATTGTATAGCTTCAGGAGAACTTGGGCTGACAAAAACATCTTGTGCTAACTTCCTGCGTTTTGAAAATTTGCTTTTGGCTAGCGTATTGTCTCTCTCGAATGTGTTACGTAATGATCTGCTTTCTAAATATGACAGTTTTAAGCCAAGGGCATCCACGCATTTGTTTGTCAGTATTTTTAGTCTCTTGTGGATATTGGGAAGTTAATGGTGACATTTCTGCGAGAGCAAATACAACTTGTGTCTCTGCGTGAACTGGAAGTCATTGGCACTACGTCAGATACAGATTTGTCAGCGGTTGACAGCAATAGGCTCAAACAGAAGATTGTCGCATTAAACCCACTGCTGATTTCTGCTTGCATTTTTCAGAAAATGTCTATTTTGAATATGGAACGAATGCCTGTTATGTATTTGTTTGGTAAAAAATGGAAATGCGATGCCTCGATTTAGGAACAATTTCATATAATATAACGGATGGTGAACGTATTGCCAAACCTATTTGCTACCATGTCCGTATCAATCATGACAGTCCAGCAGCTCACTGGAATGTACTGGAAAGAGGAGGCTGGCAAGAAGGAGGGAGGAATAAGCCGCCTCTTTCGTCTACATCAAAAGGAAAAGTTCATTTGCTAATCATTCGTGGCACATGGAGCAAGTTCCTTTTCGCTAATTGTGTCCAAGAGTTACTATTAGCATATCTGCTTTGATTTTGTGCTCTGCCCTGTGGCAGCTGACAACGGCTGTTCTTTTTCTTTCCCCAATGAAGACTGACAGTTAGAAACTGCTGAAATAAAATTGTACAAAATGACTAATTTACATGTACTTTGGGGCCAAATCTGAGATTATATATTGTATGCATGAAGCTTGTGTGGATCTAGCTAATATTTCTTATGTCAGAACAACCAAACCTTACATTTTGATATCCAACACAGAATGAACATACATTTTAGTAGCAGCTAATCATTTGAAATCAGTATTAATACTTTTATTCAGCAAGGACCCATTACGTTAATTAAAAGCATCACGTTACAATGAAGACTGGAGTAATGATGCTGAAAATTCCGCTTTGCCATTGCACAAAAACTGTGATTTTAAATTGTAATAATATTTCACAATATTACTGCATATTTTTCATCAAATAAATGCAGTATTGATGAAACTTAGGCTTACTAACTCCAAACTTTTAAACTAGTGCTGTCAAAAGATTAATTGCGATTAATGGCCAAAAGAAAAGTTTTTGTTTGCATAATATATGCGTGTACTGATTGCGTATATTTATCATGTAGAAATAAATATAATAACAAACACTATATATTTTTAAAGTATTTACATGTACATATTTAAATGAATATAATTCATATTATATATAAAATGTAACATAACATAGACATGCGTTTGTATGGATTTGTATGTACATAATAAATATACACAGTACACATACATAAATTATTTAAACAAAAACCCTTATATTGGATGCAATTAATCGTTTGACAGCACTAGTTTTAACAGTGCTATAAGAGTCTATATATACAGATGGGTCAGTAGAGAAATGTTCTCAGTAGAGACCTATAAATCTTTTTTTAGTTTCGCAGAGCACAAGCTAATATCTAGTTCCTATTTCTAAATAATAGAAAGTACTAAAATCCTAGATTAAATGACATAATCACACAGGAACAGTCACACTGATAAGTACATATGGATGGCATGTTTTCAAGCACTTCTTTAGAAGTCTTGTATTACACGGAGTCGCATCAATCCTATTGTTGACAGCATATTGAATCATGGCCAGCTGATTTTGTCATGATTGTGCCAGCTAATAGTTGCAATTTCGTTATCAGGTTCCTCTTGGGGACTTTTATTACTTTTTCAAAGGCATCCCAGTATGTGTAGGAAACTTTCTGGTACTTTTTTTGTGCTGAGCAGATACCGTAGTCTGAAGTTTCCTTCAAGTTAAGAGATATCTGAACCTTAAAACTCTAAGGAAGGGAGGGGAAAAAAGCTCTGAGTAAATTTGCTGAGCTCAGCCCTTTTCAGTCTCGGTGTCCTGGCTTGAAGACAAAGTAAAAACAGTATATTGACATTTACAGGAGTGTTTTTTTTTTTCTGGCACAGAGAGTCTAGATAGTTTGGAATGTTGTGCTTTTGTTTGTGTGCTTTCTTCCATTTATAATTAGTAGAGAATTCGTATGTGCATTGAGCAGAAACCTTTTTTTCCTGTGTTCTTATCATCATGCTAAATATTTCCTGGACTTTGAATGAATTTGATTAGGAAGTCTTGTACTCATTCACAGATCCTAAACAGTGATGCTATTGTACAACCATATTATCTTAAGAGGCTAAAATATGAACACATTTGACCTCTCTTCTCGCTACTGATCCGTGTTCAGGAAGCTAACGTGAACCAAACTGGTGCTTAAACCCAGATAAACAGGGTGAAGTTTTAATCAGAAGAATGCTGTGGTGTTTTGCTTTAGTTTATGTGGAACAAAAAAAGTTGATGTTTTGAGAAATCATGGCCACCTTTTTCCATACAGTGAAAGTGAATAAGGACTGTATTTTGAAGATTGCCTTTTTTCCTTATATATAGCTTCCAAATCAAATATGACACCTTTTGATTCACTGTTTAATGTACATTTACATTACATTTACATTTAGTCATTTAGCAGACGCCTTTATCCAAAGCGACGTCTCAAATGTATATGAGAACTACTGCCAAAATAGTGTTGATGTGTCATTTGCAGTCACTAAATAACTTAGATTTATGTCTGTTCCTCACATAAAGCTATTGCATGATTTCAGAAGACCTTGAAGTTAATGTATGAATCATATGGACTACTTTTAGGATACTTTTATGGTGCTTTTTTTAAGTTTGACTGACTCAGTTCCCATTCACTTTTAATATGTAGATTCTTCTTTTTTTTTTTTTTTTTAAAAAAAGTCCTATTGTCCCAATGGGCCTGGCGTACCATGAGAGTCAGTAAATCATGACTGAATTAAACTGTGAACTGTTCCTTTAAGGTTTAAAACCTTGCTATTTTCCAACCTTTAATCTTTCTACCACACTTTCCATTGTTAGAACTATGTCATATGTTAATGTTGGATTAACAGACATTGACTGCTTTCTCGCTCGTTTTGTTTCTCAAGGTGTCAGCACATATTCTTTAACAAGAGAAATCTTGCGTAGAAATGTATTGCATGTGTTTGCATTTGCATGGGGATTAAAGGGCAAATCTATTTTATCGATTATGTACTCTACTTTCTTTTTTTTTAGCAGTATTAGAGAGATTTCAGTTTAAGTTTAAGCGCTGACAGTAAACCGTAAATCTTGTTTAGATGCAGACCATCGAATCGCATGCAATGTCAAAAATGAGCTGTAATTATACGGAAGAAATATCCTGTAGCTCAGTGCACATGTGCTCCAGTCCAACTTCCGTCTCATCCAAAAGAAATCTGGTCTGCTGAAATATGTGGAAGGGCTTCTAGAGTGACAGCATGCTTGTTTTCTCAGACTGGAGTTTGGAGACGGGAAGTGCAGTGGCTCTCGGAATGGGGACCAGAATGGCTGGCCAATTGGGCCGGGGGTCAGGGTGTTTGTTCCTGTTCATGTACCCCCCCTCCCTCCTCCCCCCGACCCCCACACGGTTTTGCAGCTGCTCTGGAGAATTAGGGGGAATCCCAACCTAACTAATAGTATAAACTGCAGGCCTCGCATTGAGGAAAAAGCAAGGGACTCGAAATAGATCATGTCCTGCAAGTAATTGAAGATTGTTTTAGAAATTTTCAGGAATGACATCTGCATAAAACATTTTTGAGCGTTGTGTGCGAGCGTGGCTGACCTAATTAAGTGATCTACAGTGTGCGTAATCATGTTAGAATTGTTTTGCATGAGGTCATGGGAGATGAGTGTTGAACTTCTTTCAGAACCGTGTAAAAACAGCATTATTCATTTGAAGGCAAATGCGAGTTACTCCTTCAGAGGAGGACCCAGATGTGAGAGCTGGACTGTTGATGAAGAGGGGGGGTGGTTCCAGATGGTCCACCCGGGCCTGGTTAAATATTATCAGTGCACTGGCCTCCCCCACCGCCTTCCTGAGCCTGTAATCCATCGTAACTACCCAGCCCTCTTTCATCTCTCTTCTCTTTTTTCCCCCTTTGCATTTCCCTCAGAGGAGTGGATTATAGGAGGTGCTCATTCTGCATTCAAGAAGCACACTAGAAATGGATGGAGCGAGAGATCTCTTTATATCACGCTGTTAGATACAGTGTGGACTGCATGTACTACAGCTGTAGAAATACAATGAGATGCTCATATCATAGCTCCATTGTAGCATTTGTAGCAATGTAGAAACACAACATCCCCAAATTTGATGATCACCTTCATAATATAAAAGCGTATTGTCACAGTTGATCGTGAATTTTCTACTCAATATTCAAGCATTGTTAGATTTATAAATCTGAAGAATAAAATAACTGTGCTTTAATCTAATGACTTCCAGTCTTTAAAAAGAAAGAATTCAACATATAATAATAATGCATTTATTATTAACACTATCTATATTATCTATCGATCTGCTTTTGTTTTATTCATTTGTACACTACTTTTCCTCTTTTTTTCCCTTCACAGAGCACCTTCCTTGCAGTTTGAAAACCTATGACCTAAAATTAACTTAACTTAACTTTTTAGCAAACTCTCATTCGTTCTTCTTTTATTCCGATATGTATGTGAAATGTGAAAATATTCACATTACAGTAATAAAATGGTTTGCGGACAGCAGTCCGTGCATCATATCATTCTGTACAAGAATATGATATCCAAGCAGCTCATTTGCCTCTTCATTTACTTACTAAGGACTAAACCTTTAATCTCTTCATGTTTGTTCTCAAGCAGTCTCCGCGAGTCCTGCTCAACCCATCTCGTCCGTGGCCCCCGTCTGCCCCCTTTCTCTGGCGCAAGTGCATGAGAGCGCTTGAGGAATGCTGTGCCTCCATTGTAATTGTATCAAAGGGTGGGAGAAAGATGGGTTAATTACCCTCTCAAAGTGGCCAGTGCACTTGGAGAGGAGGGTCAAACAAGTCATAATGGCGCATTTGCCAGGCCATTGTGAGGGTACTGTAGCAGAGCGACCAGCTCTTGTTCCCGCTTCAGACCGCTTTAGGGGGCTTTCGCTGATTAAAGGGGGGATTTGCGTCGGTTGCTTTCATGGGTCCTTGGCCAGGAGAATCGATATGTCAATAGGCTCAGTATCTATATGCAAAGCGGGGGTTTGGCCAGCACATTCAGAGCTTTTTGATATGCATGGGGCTTAGGCTTAAGCCACTGGCAGTAAAGACTGAGCATTATCACAAAGGCTGCTTGATGTTCTTATGTGTGGTGATATGGGGTCCTCCATGGGGAGTGGGTCTGCTTTGATAAGATAGAGAGCTGGTGGCCTGGAAGGCTGGCTAGCTGTGGTCTGCCAAGGTGCGTTTGATGACTCAGAGCTCCTTTAAACGAAGAAATCGCTGGCTTTTGTTTTGACCGCCCGTCTGTGTAGCGTAGCAGATTCTTCCTGCCCGAGGCCCACCATCACAGCGCAGTCCCGTTGGGTCCTTTGTGTGTTTGTCTCCACGTGAAAGAGAGCCGGAATGAGAAATCAAGAGCGAGAGTGTCGGGGGTGAGGGTCTTTCCTCTAGGGGGTGTCAAGGTAATGGGCCTGTTTAGAGAGCAGCCCCCTATCTGTCTCTCGTCCTCTCAATATCTCTCAGTCGTGCCGGGAGTAGAGATGATGGGGCTTCCTTTCATGCCGTTACCATCCGCAGAAGATGGAGTAGCGTGGGGACACCGGTCGGGGTCAGTGGACCTCCCCCAACCCGTACTCGGCTCCACCTCGCTCTTAGGTTCTTTGAAATGGTGATGATGATGGGGTGACCCCCGCTGCCCCCCGATGCGACGCCCTCAATGAGGCTTGGGTTTGGGAGATAATTCCACTGCCCCCGCTTTTCCCTCCCCAGAGCTCCACAGCAACCGCTGCCCCGGTCCCGGCCGCATTTGTCATGTCCAGACCCCGCAAGCTGCACCTCTATGGGGCTTTTGTTCCTCAACCTGCTGGCTAAGCAGGGGATTTCAGATGGACCATTAACATTTGAACCAGCTCGGCACATTTCCCTATTGCGCTCGATCTGCGCCCGGGTCATTACTGGTGAAAAGAGTGAGAATTCATATAGGTCATTATACATCGCGAAAGGCCAATGATAACGTGTTAAGAGCTGTTAATTGTGGGGTTGTTGTGTAGTATGATGTGTTAGGTGATAGCAGTAATCATGTCGTAGTACAGGACTAAAATGTGTATTACATATCAGTGAGCACATTACTCTGAATTACCATCATTCAGAGAAATCATACACACTTGCGCACACACATACCCGGCTGATTGTATACCAAAAGTCATATGTGCCATTGAGTGTTCATCTGTTGTTTGGGTCAGCAGGGGTCAGAAGGTCAATAGAGTGTTATGAAGCATAGCCTGGGGGACAGGGGAAGTGGACTTGACCCACTCATGCTTCAGCTTAATCTTAAAAGAAATTGATCACATGGCTACCAGAATTAGATGAGATCAAATTTGTTGACTATAACATAATAGAAATGCGTTAGAAATGCACTAGTTCGACCAGAAATGAACGTTTATTTCAGTTGGTTTTGTCCATATAATCAAAGCTAGTGGGATCCAAAACAATATTAGACTTTTTACACTTTGTTTGTCTTAGATGACAGAAATAGGCTTACATACAATGCATTGATAAATCATAATTATGAAATTATGATATATAATGACAGTTTAAAGTTATAATTATTATGCAAAATCAATTAGGACCTTAAAATGTTTGTGACTGTTATGATTTTAACCTTAATCTCAGTTTAGTATTTTATGATGTCTTATAATGCATATCTTACAACTTTTTATCTAATAAATCAGTTCAGCGTTAATATTTTCTTATTTGGCGTAAATGGCCTTCCATACCTGACTCAAATTGTATACTAAGACGTTTTCCAAAATATCTTCTTTTGTATTCCACAGTCATATACAAGTCATATACAGTTGAAGTTACTATATAGATATAAATCTGTAATGTCAATGTAAATGCCTCACACATTCACCCTCAAGTACACAAACCCACATTCAAATAAACAAACAAGTCACCATAAGGATGGTAAGATGCTGGATCTATTCTCATCACTTAATCCTTGACCTTGAGCCAAGAGTAATGAGACGGGACTGCTCAAGCAATCAGGATCATCAGTGGCCCCGCGGACTAGTCAATAGCCTTCACCTGCTAACATTACACATCTGGCTCAGTGGCTCAAGGTAGCTAATCTCCACCATATGTTTACCCAAGCATTAAGCATCAGCTGGCATATAGTAACGGCACCGTTTAATGCATTTATATTGTACCATAATTTACAAAAGTCTATGACATTTGATTATTAATGACTATATAAGAAATAACCCTCTTTTTATGTCACTCGCTTTCAGGAAATTGCTTCAGCGAGGTTCACAGAGGAGTTAATAGCGTGCATGTCCGGAGATAGTGATCAAGGTTATGTCGCTCAGATTTAACATACTGCCTATGTGATCGCATTTTATGGGAAAATGGTTCACTTTGTCATATACATTTTTTATATAGCTGGAGTTCAAAAGCTGTCACCGTCGAAAATGTCGAATGGTATCTTTCACTTGACCTTTGTCGGTGTTAATAGCATGAGGCACATCCATACTGTGCTATAATATAATGAGTCAGCACAGGAGCTCATTGTGACAGTATTGAATGATGGCCCCTCCCTAACAGGCAGATTAAAGGCATTGTGGGTGAATGCAAACACCCATCTGTTCATCAGGGCCGGGCATTCTGGGACAAACTGGGTCATGTGACTGACAGAATAATGATAAGAGTTTAAACCTGTATGCTATCAGTATGCTAACACGTCGCAAACTCAATCTAACAGCATTGACATTGCATAATATGCTCCTTGGAGAACATGCTTTCGCTTCCATCAACATGTTTCGCACAGCATTGATAAGTCACGCATAGAAAATAAAGAAACTTTTTTTATGCGTATTTAGAGGAAGTGAAATGGGGGAGGTGAATTGAGGGTAATAAATAGCCTCACACTTTCAAGTTGCCAGCAGGTTTGCTCATGCATTTCCTCCTAAAGCCCCATAAAGTCTTTGAATTCCTAACAGCCGCCATACAGCCCCCTCCTCCCCCGATATACTGCCCCTCTCCACGCCAGCAGTCTCAAGGTATTGAGAATCTCAGGTCATTTGCCTCAGTCTATGACATATGTAGCTTATTACGCTAGTCTGTCGTTGTGTTTCTCTTCTAAAATGCCATGCAAGTGCGTTCACGCTAGGGCTGCACAATAATGACAAAAATCATAATTGTCGATTATTCCCTTGAAATTGTCATTTCAAAACACAATTTACATTAAATAATGTTAATACCGTTTCTTTTAGATGAAAATAAACAGGCTAAAATCAACTGTAAAGCTTAACGTATTAAGCCTCACGTGAATACATCTGATTGGTTAGAAATTTGATTACTTGTGCAACCCTAGTTTACTCAAGTGTCGATGTAAAAATCGATGCTGTGAAATCCCGTGAAAACTGCAGGGGAAAGCTTTTGCCCCAACTGAAATTGTGTAGTGCATTCCTATAGAAATGACTGGATATAGCCTGCGAAAAATCGCTGAACAATGCTAAATGTGACCGCACCTTAACTGTGTTTACTGTTTATATAGCATTGCAGACGTTTGGCCTGTGTTATGTCTTCCGGGAAACATTTGAACTGGCACAAATGTAAAGCAGTGTTATTTAGAGGCAGCCATTTCCCTCCTCCCTGACAATTTCATAGCCAGATTTATATGGGTCTGGATGGATTAAAAGGACTGTCCATTAATAAGCGTGTATTTATTGAATGAGCGGCCTTTTGTGTGCAGGCTAATATTTTAGATGGTGAAAAATCAATACAGTACCTCTTACATGTCAAGGACAAAAATGTGAGGGCTGAAGCCGGAAAATAAGGGGAGGCTAATACGTCGTTTCACTGATGGATGGAGCCATCAGCGGATGGCAGCAACCTTGGTGCGTTGAGCTGACGGATGCTGTAGGGCTGCAGCCCGAGTGTTCATTGCCTTGTTATGAACACTACTCTCCAGACAGCGTCTATGGATTTTGTGGTGGGAAACTAGATAGTGTTGCAATGTGTTGTTTACCTCACTTTGTATTGATAAAGCAGTCTTGGAGTGAGTGTCTGTTCTTTACAGAGACAGTATGGTGGTTTACCAGAAGAGATGATCTGTGTGTGTGTGTGTGTGTATACATATAGGCCTATTATTGTTATTATTAAGTACAAGTGCTGGTGTTTATAGTTCCTACATTTCAACTGATTCGAATTTGAATAGGCAGGTAAACAAAAAATAAGGATAAAAAAGTCACCTGCTTCTAGTGGAGAATAAAAATGTAAATATTCAACTTTTTTCACATCATCACAGTTTATTCATTGTAGTTTAGAAAATGGTAATAGAATATGACAAGGACTTTGATAGAGAGGTATGTAATGAATTAAGATGAATAGGTGTCAGCTGTTAAAAGTAAATATAATGCCAATTTAGGTCAACCATGCAAAGCACTTATAAATGTTACTGGTAGTCCACTGTATAAAGAATTGTTGGGTACTTTATTTTGCTATCCTCACTTACAGTAAATTAACTATAGTGCCCTGCACCCACTAATAAAAAAATAAATACATAAGTATTTTTGGTGTCTGAATTATTTTTGGTTTGACTGTATGTAATTATGTATGTATATGCATACATGTTTGTAGCAGAGTTTCCCCTCAACTTTATATGACAATGTAATCATAAACAGTATCTAATAATCTAATAATAAGATGAAGGGATTTTAATTCTTGCAAATGTTATAAATAGTTTAGACATATTATGTAGTTGCCCAAGTTTAACATTTTGTCTCAGTATGATACAGTAATTAAGCTTGAGCCATATGAAAAAGTTAAAAAACCTTTTGATGGAGCCAAAATACTTATAAAAGGATGTTTGTTTGTTTTCTGTAAAGAAAAAGGCAGTCAAACACATGTAAACATGTGCAACTACAGACTTTATACTTGTTATGGCGACAGATCCTGGTTGATAGATGGCACATTGATAAGACTGAGATTAGGTTTATCGGCAGCCAATCAGAACGCGGCGCAGTCAGCGTGGGGGTGGACGGGGGCGGGGTTTGCGCGCAGCTGCTGACACTCGTCAAGGATTGCGGTGTGGGATAGCCTGGAAAGTGCGTGGAGACCAGAGTTACCCTGTCGAGGAGCGCTTTGGTTTTTCAGGGAGAAATTTCCCACAAGTATGCGAGGGCTTCGACACAGGGCGCAAAAAGCATTACTTTGAGCTCGCGTCTGGAAACACCGGAGCAAGTTCGTCCCGCGTCTGATCGGCATCCTCCAGCGGGATTATTCACAACACCAAACCCTCTGTCTATCTCTCTCATCGATGCAAACGACCGGTTGTTTACAGTAAACACGCGCAAATGCGTCGACCCGTTAACGAGTAGCGTTTAGAAGACGTTTCGTTTGAGGCAAGGGGGAGGTTTTCGAGATAATCGGCGCTAACAGTTTTCGGAGGTTTCCGCGGACCGAGCGCGGGACTCTGCTGCTTCTAGTTACTCATGTAGCAGTTTCACATCGATCCCCGGGTCTCTTATAGAGCCACAGTTTCAACAGCACGCTGTGTTGCAACAACTGGCGCAGGATTTTAACATCTGAAGAATGTAGTTCATTCCCCGTGGACAGCTCGAGCTTCTGCTGAACTGATTTATACAACAAACGCGCCGAAAAGATCGAGCGTGAAATCGCACTTTCTGCTCGCGTTTTATTGTTTTGATCGGGGTGTCTTTTTAATTTTAACCCGCTTGGTGTCTTTTGGTGCGACGGACAAGACGGAAGCATTTACTTTTGGAGGTTGTTTGCTTTTATTTCACGATGTACGAGAGTGTGGACGTTGTTGGGCTGACCCCTAGTCCGAACCCGTTTTTAAGCATGGATTACTACCACCAGAGCCGCGGCTGTCTGATCCCGGAGAAAGGCCTCGTGTCGGGAGCGGCCCGCGGTTTCAGGACCCCGCACTGGAGCGGCTCCAATCACTGTAGGTGGCCTTTTGTTTTCTTTATCCTTAACGCAGTCTCAGATCTGACATTATGCGCACAATTTCATCCCGAGGTCCTCCCTCGGCTGCTGAATGTTTGGGGGGTCACCGGGGCTCTTACAGGGGCAACTACACGTCAGCTGAGGAGTGTGGGTGTTTTCCAGCGTGTATGCATAGACAACCGCTAGTGCGCTGTGAATACGCCTAATAGTTCTTCTTTCTCTTGTAGAATAAGGCTCAATTTAAACACTTATTTCCTGTCAGTACGTTATTGTTTCATTGGTCACGGGAGTACTGTACGTTTAGTGTGGCTTTATGAAATGCTACGTTTATAGGTAATCTCGTTATATAGCGGACACGGTATTTTAACCCTTTCAGGCACCGAATTTCTGCCGTATTTCTATTGGCGTTGTCATGAATGAGTAACAAACTAATCAAACTAAATGTATGTGGGTTCAAATTCCTTAGGCTTTGTGGGGGGTCAAAGGTCAATTTTGAGGCAGTTTCTCCCAGTGACCACTATGCATTAGGCCTGCATTGTGTCTGTTCATTCATTAGAAACCATGCTTTTTTTATTTTCAGCCAACTTTTTTTGCTTTAAATGATTGTGCTGTAGTGTTCACTTTCTTAGTTGTGGTGTCATACAGGTTAGATTTGTTTAAAAGTCCATATTCAAACCAGTATTTCCACGAAAAGCTGGTATACGTTTACATGTATGCTAATCATTGCTCTCTGTTTCTGTACGCTGTGAAAACTCCACTTTTTTTCACTATTTTCTGTGTGATTTGGTGTTAACTCCTATGGGCATTGTGGTTCCTGCGTGCTACCACCTCGTTTTAAGCATGATCTTAGCGGTTGCCGTGGAAAAAAGTTTTACCTTTTTAAATTTTACAGTTGCGTCATTCATTTTGCAAATAGCGTTTTACTTTGGATAAAGTGTAGTGTAGTGTGAAAAACTGAGGGGAAAATGTGTGAAATCAACCCAATTTAGCCGGCGAACAAGATCTGAGAAGTTCTTTCAGCAGCTGTGCGCAGCCAGCTTTGAAAAGAAGCTGCCTTTAATACCATCAGTTCCTGTGTGCTAATTTTACTACTGTTTTAAAAGAACATTTGACACGTTTTTAAAATGGAAAGATTTCTATTTGCAAAATAAAAGGTATGAGAAGATTTGTTTTTTTCTTAGGAGCAATTGTCTGACTGTTTAGGTTCTTTTTAAATGCCTTACTTTGTGTTAGATCTTACCAAGTGCTTTATTAAGTATTAAGTATCCAGTATTATTGAATAATTGGAATTCTACACAATAGCTAATAAATCTTTAGCGTAATATACATTTTTCAGAGGAAATGGGGACTGCGTTGCAATATCACATCTCGTACAAGGCCACTAGACAACGGCGACGTCTTCTCTCAGCGTATGGTATGTGTTTGCAACACGAGCGTGACATTTCAGGGGG
This sequence comes from Puntigrus tetrazona, assembly GCF_018831695.1. NCBI lineage: Eukaryota > Metazoa > Chordata > Actinopteri > Cypriniformes > Cyprinidae > Puntigrus > Puntigrus tetrazona. The sequence continues at coordinate 12,370,837 of NC_056701.1, read as the reverse complement.
CCAGAGTCTGTCTGGAAACATGGTCTCCAGTGATTGTTGGGGCATGTCAACATTGCTAATCTTGTGTAAGCCTGTTTGAGGGATGATTTGTTCTGCAGCTCAGCATCCTTTTCTTATGGAGAACAGTCCTAGCAGCCAAAGTATTTATGGTTCTTGAAAAGGGCACGTAGAGCAAGGAGAGTCGGTGGTGCGTCCGTGTGCGGCTCGACCCCAGAGCTTTGAGGAGACCAGATCTAAATGAAGTCGTGTAGAAATAAGTGACGCTCCTAGGATCTTCTGTGAAGTTGTTTATGTTGTATGGACTATAAGCTAGTGTCCAGTTCCTTTTCTCTCTGTATGAGAGTTGTGCTTGTAGTCCAAGTAGAATTTTGCATTACTTCATATCTATTTAAGAGAGTATATCGGCCAGGAGTAACCATGCGCTTTTTTTTTTGGTTTTGTTTTTAACCCATCATAGTTTCCACTTTGCGGAATAAATCACAAAGAGCTTGAAAGACCCCTCGAGGGCCATTGACTGAAGTGCAATGAATTGCTTTGCTCTTTCAGATAATCCTCAGAATAATTAAAGCCAGACAGCAGCTTTTAATGACCACGTTCTGAGTCTTGCATAAGATCGCGAGACTTTGAATAATGGATGTTTTCAGAGTCCGTTTCTTTAAGTGACACTCAAAGTGAAGTGTGCTGTAGTGCTGCGTTTTTCTGCTACTTCTGTCTGTGTATTATCTCGCGCTCTTCTGAAGCGTGCCGTGCGTTTCGGTTTTCCGTGGCCTTCAAACACGAGCACCTTCACGGCCATCAGGAGCGGATTAGGCCCTCCACCTCCCTGACCTCCAAGCCCTGCTACCTCGGCGCAGTGAGCGGCTCTGGCGCTCCGTGTCTCAGGGAGGCATCCATCACGGTGTGTTTGAAAAGCTCTCCATCATTCTGAAGGCTGCCTGGGACCCGGCAGAATGAAAGCAGGCGGTCGGATCTCTCCGCTGTTCCTCCCCCACTAAAAGACTGTTAACTTTCTATTCGCAAGCCTCCTTGTGACATTCCAGTGTTGCTCTTTTGTTTTAGCAGACAGCTTGTGAACATGCATTGCTGAAGAGCATGCTTAGGCTGTGCATCTCGTTGATCTTATCGCTTATGTTTCACTTATAGTATCACAGTATCAACAGTGCCGTCCAAGGTGTGAATTTAACATGAAAGAAAAGTCTAAATATTGCAACGAGGGTTTATGAGAAGGTAATAAAGCAGCATTTCCGTTCCACGCTCTTCTAGGAGACTTGATTTAGAATAGAAATATAAGGTGTAGCCACTGGGCAAACCAAAGTAGTTCTTTAAAGAATGCAGAATGCTTATGTCAAGGGCTGGCACAGTATTAGAGAGTTTTGAGATGTAGTGGTAAATATTTTTGGCTCTGGCATTTCAATCAGCCGGAATCATGATGGGCATCTATACACCTTAAGCATCTTTAAATGCACCTTTAGGTAATGTTATCGACATCTAGCTTAATTGTTTTTGTGTGCATTCAGCTTTTTTAATTTCATTCCAAATTGGGTTTTAGGGAGATGTGATATATTGGAAGCGTGATTCTAATAATGCTAATTATAAATTGCTATCGGTTCTAATGGTTTTTTTGTTTCTTATTTTAGACAATTACTTATTTTCGTGTCATGCCTGATATTGATTCTAATTATTGGCTGCTTGTTGCGTCCCGTATTTGCATAAAATGCGATTGAAAATCAAGTTCAACGATGGCTTGATGAGTCTCTTATGGAGCTGCAGTGTGGAAGCCCTAACTAAGGAAACGCATGTGGCGTTTTATTGTTTCCCATGAACAGTGCCGTGCCGGTGGGAGCAATAGCCCAGCCCGGTTGCAGCTGGGAGGGGTTGAAAGTGGAGGGGGAAAAAGGGATTCCTGTAGAATAAGAGCAGAATTAGTCGATTTTGAGAGAGAGAAAGAATAACTGCCCTGGTCCGTTGGTTAACCGAGGCTTGCTAAGGACCGGGGTTTGCCTGAACTCCAGACAGCGTGGCAGGTCTGCTGCTGAACACAGAATGGAAGAGCTGCTAGTTTGCATTTTGCCAGCGGCTCTTGTTGGCAAGAACGGTGCTTGTGTTGCTGTGGTTTTGGCTGGCTGGCCGAGTGTTTATTTCTTTTAGCCTTAAATACAGAGCAGGACTTGCAATAGATACTGGGCCTGCCGGCACTCTGGCAGCACACATCCAAGCAGATCACCAGACACACACACCCCCCACATCTGTGCCATGTGGACTGTGGGGGGACGCTGAGGCATACACAAATGTAACCAGCTGGTGGTGTACCGTGAATAGCTGTGGCCCGCACAGTTAAAATGCATGCATTTATGTTTTCATGTGCTTGTTTATTCCCTAAACAATGACCGAAAGAGAACCCAGATGAAAGCCCGGTAGTGTAACATGGGTTTGTTTTTGTTTTAATTATGGATGCGCAAAGTATTTACATGCTATATATTTGTTTCACCTATTTTTCCATATTTGATGCATATTTGCCCGTATTATTTTACATTTTAGATCACCTTATATTAAGCTAATCCTAAACACTTATAACACTGTTAAATGCAGTCCTTTGCAAATCTCAAAATGTCTATACATATATCTCTACATATCAATTACATTGAAATGCTGTTTTATTATTTAGTCAAAATAAGAGTAAGAAAACATGACCGTTCTCTCTTAGATGCAATCCAGAATGTCAAGTTTTTGTCTCTGATGACTTGGTAAATGTATCATGAATGACAGAGCGGATCTGTATTCGTTTAGTGTCAAAGAATGACCCATGACAGGTTAATAGTCAGATGTGCATGTTTAGTATACGACACTCTAAACATCACTCGTCTGCTGTCTCAAAGTTTCAGATCAGAGGGATGACTTTTACCCGAAGGCTGAACATTAGCCGGGCTGCTCTGTAATCATGGCAGGGGAGAACAGTGAGGTTTGTACCTGCACATGGGCCATAGGGCAGGATTTTGCAACGCATGGCGCCCTTCCAAATCAGATGTGCAACCCTCCAGCTGTAATGGCTGTTGCCGTCTTTAATGTGCCGCCATGCGCTGTAGACCGCAAGCACATTTCATACATTAGATCTTCTCTTAGTCATGTGCTATCAGGTTATGCTGCATTTCTTTATGGCAGGAGAATCCGGGAGCGAACCGGTGCATGAAAAATGTTTGTGAGGGCAAGGTTTACAATTTCTGCGTTTCTGATTTAATTCAATATATTGGATGTTTGGTACCACCTTTTTGTGGTTTCTCTAAAACATATTTGCTTTTTGAGGGGGGTGCAGAATGATATAAAATATGTATCTACACTCTTTTCAATTTTTAAAATTCCCATCCTACCGAATGTTGACCAATGAAACAATGGTCATATTAACATAATGTTCAATGTTGTTTTGTGAATGTAACTATGTAGGATATGCCATATATTATGCAATATACTAGCTACATTATAATAATGTAATATTAACTCAAAACGTCATTAAACTACAAATTACAGTAAATGAAAACAAAAGCACAAACTAATTATATTGAGCTATTTTGATTACCTCATTAAAATAGTCTCTTTACAGTTACTGCTATCATAAAAATACACTTTCTTGTAGGTTCAAAATTCTACAAATGGTACGCTTATTGTCCAGCTACAAATTATGCTACTTTTTTGTTGCACAGCAGCTCTTGCTCCCTGAAGTCTATAAAGTTTACTAGACAATTACATTCAAAAGGAATAGAGAACATGACTGTTAAATGTAAGTTATGCACGGAGGCAAACACCACATTTCAAATGCATTAAACAGCCTGTCAGCATCTGATGGGCCGCTTTAAAATTCTACATGTGAACTATATCTTACGAGCGATTTTAATGCCCTTAATATAAAGCATGTCTATTTGGAGCAAATTGGATTATGCACTTTTCCTGAAGCCGTTCACTCTGCATCTTCTGCTATTTTTCAGATGTGCTCGTATTAAACCATGTATATCAATGTTATTGTATCTTGTCATTATATGATGCCAATATATCTTATAAACTCAAAGTATATCCCATTTTTTGTCTCATGGTGGACTCGATGTAGTTTAAGGAAGCAGGGCTGGAGTGGGCATCTTAATGTAGCGTTAAGGTGGATTTGGAGGGCGCCATGCCCAAACACGATGTCAGATTTTGGGCCGAGGCTAAAGCTGCCTAAGCCGTGCTGCCCATGCTTCAGATGCTCTCTGACTCGAGCGATTAACTTGATTACAGATGGATGACCGTACATCTGTTTTATTTCCAAACTTAACAGTCCAAACAGAGTATCAGAACTCTACTCTTGTTGCGGCATCGCAAGCGCTGCAGTAGATAATATGCATGGAAACGAACGATAAGCACCAAAGTTAAGTTGTAGGAGATGAATGCCGTCCAGCTGTGTGCAATCCATTTCAAAAGACTGCGCTTGACCCATTGTGGTGTTTCCTGACGGCCAGTGACATCAAGTGAATTCCTGAGGGCCGGATTTCGGCGCAGAAAAAAGAATTTGTGGACGAGGTACTTAAAAACTCAGACAGAGGGGGGTGGAGGACGTCTCTTATATTGCACGCCATAAAACGTCAAGCAAAAGAGAGCAGAAAGAGAAACCAAGACCAGCTATAAACACGGGCAATAAAAATAAGGGAGGCCTGAGGGCTGAAACCTGCTCTGGCGAGGGGCCCGTTGGGAAGGGGTTGGGCAGCTCCTCAGAGGGACCGTTGGGCTGGGGACAAGGTTAAAAGGAATGAAATCAGCATGTCTATAATGTCCAGCAGATTTTTTTTTTGTCTAGTCCTGAATGTCCCAGATGGCCTTTCGCTTTTTGCTTAGTTTCACATAACTAAGTGATTCATGCCTTGGAGTTTTGTTTTATGGATCACGTCTCGACTTCCCTAACGTGACGGCAAGATGAAATAATGGCTTTGTGAGCGCAGCTCCATTCTGTCATTTTAATTTTTTAATTTTTTTTTTTACCCTAGTGAGATCTCAAGAGTCAGAAGTATATTAAACACCGTCGTGGCTGAAATATTCCTCCGGCGAGTTTGCGAAATGGACTGCTTTGTCCTGCGGAGCTTGCGTTTTTCTCGCTCGCTAGATTGTTAATTATCAGAATGAATTCTGTAGGGCGCCGCAAATGAATATAGTGGCTTAATGAGGCGCGTACAGTTAATAGAGTTGTGGGAACCACTACTCTACTGATGGGAGAAATAACTCCTGGTGTCTGATGGCCTTTGCCTTGTAAGTTTTAAAAAGACAAAACGTCAAGAAGTGATGAAGGCGCCTCTTAGTATTCATTCTTTAACGCTAATTAAAACAGCTGTCACTGGATAAAGACCAGAGAGACGGGTGCTTTACAGTGATGCTCATCAAGCATTTTATACTCCGAGATGTTTTTGACGACGAAGGACCATTTGTAGAGTTGAACGGCAATGAAGACGCTGTAAATGGATCCTTGACAACCAGTCAAACTAAACAACTGTCTAATCCCACTTCCACAGCGTCTGACATTTGACCTAGTTTGATTTCCTTTACCTGCAGCTTTGTTTCCCTGCCTTCACTTTTTCATTATCAAGTACAAGAGCATTTTTCGCAACATTGTGGCAAACTGTAGCTCCTCATGAGCAGAGCAGCAGGAGCTGTACAGTTATTCAAAATAAAACTGAAAAGTTTATTGACTCCCATAGACGCACAATTATATATGTTGTGTCTTTCAGAGTGAAGCATGGTACTGTTCTTTTATCAGGTTTAAGTGCTCCTTGTTTGTTTCCTCCAAAATGGTTGGTTTAGGGAAAATGACAGTAAAGGTGTAAAAAAACCAAATAAATAAAATTCTCATTGCGACCATAAAGAGTAGTTTAAAACCACAATTAACGGCCTGATTTTTACAATTTCCACCTAGGAAATTGCATTTAAAACCGTTTTTTGTCTCTTTATTTTTTCTGACATAGCTAAGGCTTTGCCGAGATTCAAGAGGCTGTTGGCTTTATAGGCTGTGTAAGAAAAGTACTTAACTAGCTCTAACAGTCTCACAGCCCCTCTTTTATTTGGAGTCCCTCTCTACGCTTTCACTGAGGCATGGGCTGTTGCGGATGAATGTAGGTCAGCTGCTATTAGTGGCAGATCAGGGGTTCCCTCAGCTATGACTGAGCCGGCCCCCTTCGCTAGGCCCTTTTGTGAAGTCCACAATATGCTAAGCACGCCTGTCATCGTATAAAACCATTCTCCGGGCTTTAGGGCTCGCGTGACAGGCCGGTTGAGATGCGCAGGGTGCAGTGGGACATAACTGGATCAGTATCAGGAGGGCCAACTCAAAGCAAGCTATTTAAAGGCCAAGCGTAGGGCTTTTAAGATCCTGATTCCTGTACAGTTCCGAACGGGCATCCCGCATGTAACTCCACCCTCCAAGATTTTAACGAAAAGCTAATCTCATTACTGGCCTTGATCTAATTAAATCCCTTCCCTCTTTGCCTGTCTTTGTGTTTTATTTGCCTGGTTTAGAAGGCCTGCGTCTTGAGATGCAGCTGTAATAAGGCTCTTTGGGAAATGCTAATTTTGTCTCCACGTGCTGCACCACACTTATTTGTTTGCTTTCAGGACTTTCCTTTTCCCTCTGCTGTCCAAGGAACCCATAAAAATGTGGCTTAATTGGAAAATTGCTACCTCTTGGTTTTGACCACAAAGAGCCCTGGCAAGCGTTTGCTCTTCACCCTGCTGAGTTCAGCTGGCGTGATGAAAGGGCACTGCTTCTCTACGCTGTTACGCTCCAGCGTGGACCTCAAATCAGCCTCTCGCTGCTGTTTGGCCTGGTATTTATACGTGCAGGACTGAGGCTGTCACTGATTGTGTGTTACATCTATGCTGTCATAATGAATGATTGTACAGACAACGGATGTTAAACTGCTCTGTTTTGTCAAGTCTATCTTAAACGGGACATGCAATTTGTGTACTGCAAACTTGTAAACATTAACATTGAGGTCACTATTTTGGAAATATACTGTGTATCTATATATATATCCAGTTGTAATGGGTTTGTTTTTTGGCCCAGTTGGGATAGTAGTACAGATTTGTATTTGTACTGCCAATGGCCCTACCACAAAAAATACATTATATTTTTATCAACATGTTTTTGTGTTAGTATGCGTTTTCTAAGCAACAAATAATTTATAGGTTTCCATAATAGTTTTTTAGCTTATACAGCTGCAGTGACAGTATAGACACAGGAGAGAAGCTATAAATATATGATCTTGCTTTGGTTACATTGTGAAGACATTGTTCAAAGAAAACCAAAGTTTTCAGACCTATAAAGACACACTAATATGGTCCGTGAAAGCAATTTGTGACAGAGCAAGTGTATTAAAGGTATTAAATTTTATGTCTTTGTTAAAAAGTTACGCATTTCAATTCAAAGGCATTGTAAAGTGTTCACATTGTGTGAACTTTTTTTATTTTTTATCAAACCACAAACACGAAGCACCAGAAATGATAGTTCCCTGACTGCACCATATATGATCTTTGTGCATCACACGTCTGCTGGCACTGCAGATGTTTTCGAAGTACCTGTGATTAATTGAATTAGAAATGAACAATAGATGCACTGCCGACTCACCATACCATTCAGTCCATTCACCAGCTGACTGCCGCCACACAAAGAGCGTGTGTTCGAGTTGAGTGAAGTTTGAATTGCTCTCGGAGCGGTCTGAATGCTCCATAAAAGCAATTTTATACAGTAAAGATTACAGAGTACTTCATTACTCGAACAACAGTACTGGTTTGTGGGCAAATGCTGTTCTCATGACCTATTGTGTGCTGTGTAAACAATGACTCATGAATCAGAGCATGAGATCTTTGCTTATAGTCTAGCATCTGGGAGCTGCTTAGTAGCTCGCTTAAAAGAACGATCCTGTTCAGGTGGACATCTGCATTACCCTGAAGACATATGCAAAAAGTTATTACGATATTGCAAGATGGAATTCGACCTGCACTATTTGTGCTAGACACTTCAGTGCAGCTCCCTATCTTGATGCGTTCATGAAGTGGACCATGTTTGATTATTTTAAATATACATAGAACACATTTCTGTCTTCTGTTACACGTGTAAAGACACCGAATACCACCACAAGGGCTACGAGTAAACAATTTCACCACTTCCCTAACTTCAATTAAAAAAAAAAAAGGATGTAGATTTACTGGGGGATAAAGTCGTCTGTCATGTCCTCTTTGACCAATAGGAGAGAAGAGGCGGAGCTTGAAGAGATGAGTCACCAGACTGAGCTACTGATCCAGGCCTGTGACTCACCGGCACTCTGGTGCAAAGTGACCTATATCGTAGTCTCACATGAGTGCGTGCTTTTCATCCTGCACGCTCCCTCGTTTTTCTCCAGCATCTCCGTCTCTCTGTGCCCAGCAGCACTGTTCCATTACCATAATGGTGTTGGTAATGATGAGGCCTTGATTCCATTTGTATCCCTCTCCCCCTCTCACTGGGTTAACTTTGAATAACACAAAGAAATGGGACTCATTTTTTATTGAGTGTGTGTCGGGTAAGTATAGGGAGGCTTAATAGTTGTACCAGGATCCGCTTTCCCCCAGAGAGCTACCGCCAACGCTGAGAGGTATGCAGCGTTTTCCTTTCATGGTCTGCCCTATTTTTCTCTCTCTCTCTCTCTCTCTCTCTCTCTCTCTCTCTCTCTCACATGCGCTCTCTATCTTTCTCGCTCTCTCACGCATAACTCACAATCTTTGCTGTATTTTTCTCACTTAGACACACACCCACGCATTCAAAGACTTCAACACCATAATATTTTTCTCACTGTGTGCAAGTAACATAATTGTCTCCCTATATGTGGTGTGTGCTGCAGAGAGCTCACTAATAATTGCTGACTGTAGCCGTTTTGACATGTCCTGTGAGATGTCAGAATACTCCAGTACTGTATGTATAAGTGAAATGCATATCCGTCTGGAAATGTTAGGTAGCGTTAAGTACAGCAATTTTAAATACAATGATTTCAAACTACAGGTATGTTTTTGTAAACTCAAAAAAACAACAACAGCCTTTTTATCATGGTATATTTATTTTTTTGCTTTTTTTATTACAATTTTTTGATGCATAGACATTTCCTAATTCTTTTCAACAGTGTCAGTACTAATTACTAAAACCTAAAAATAAGTAAACAGAAATTACAAGCAATAGGACAAAACTACAGTAAAACATAAGAAATGCTGTGTATATATTGTGTAATCCAATTTCTCTTGTGGTGTTAGCATATTTGAGCTAGGCAGCTCTTAAAAATCAGTTACAATTTTTTTTTTCTTTCTCTGCTGTTTGCTTTCACTTGCAAAGAATGGGAATTTTGGTAAATATTAGTTGGTGTGTTCAAGGCCCATAAAGTGGCAAAAACAACACTTTTGCTGCTGATTACATTTCAACTGCCTACTAATGCTTAAAAATGCTCATGTTTTTGTGACCGCATAACACAGCAGTGAGCATGTGCCCGCAACCGAGACACTAGGCCAAAGTATAAGTGAATTATTTCCTTTGTGTAAATGTTTAGGTTTGCTTTCAGCCCACAACCCAAGTCAAGCACACATTACTGTTCAGTTGAAAACATAGTAATAATGATGTTTTATCATGTTGTTGTTGTTGTTGCTGGTGGTATAAAATACAAATTAATATCATATGCATTTTTTTTTGTGACGGTAAAATACATTTTTCTAAGTTTATGCACTGTGTGTATTTGCTGTGTGAGGATTTGTCTTGTTTCATTATTAGACAGGGGTCAGGGCAGTTCATTGAGTTCAGTTAACGGTCTCTGGGGGAAACCATGATACAAGAACCATCTTTCTCTCTTTTAACCCTCTCATCTGCTGCTTCTCTTGCTGTGACAGGACGTCAATGCCAGCTGCCCGTGCAGCCTACCAGTAATGCCGTTATTACTTCTTGTCTTGCTCTCAAAAATCCAAGTCCTAAAGATTGTGCTAAGATGACATTTATGCTCTCTTGGGATTTCAAACCCTCGCAACCCGATAAGAAAAGAATGAGTAAGATCATTGAAAGCTACACCTGCTCTCCAAAACCTGGCAAGCTGCCTACATAGTTGCAGTGCCTTCTGGGATTGCCTTTTATGAAGGGTTTTAGAAGACTGCGTACATTTAAAATGCTGTCTAGGTAGCCTGCTGACTGTGTTTTGGAGCAGAGCCTATGTGTTGAGAGTTTTAATGTGAGATTTAACCAGTGGTAGTACGAGGTGATGTCAAACAGGTAAAGAACACCTCCGTAACTCTTGTCTTCTGCGCACGGGTGGCGTCTCGGACAGGTGGTGAAACTGACCCGTTTCCGAAACCCTCGCAGCGGTTAATGTAAGGTTATCCTGGGTCGAACCTCTGGGCATAATTAAACTTGATTTCAGCTCGAGGTTGTTCCTTCCAGAGCAACAGGCCAACTCAACAGCCATGACTAAGACGCGTCTCCTCAGAGATGCAACAGAGTGCGTAATTAGAGCGTGCCACCTGATCACAGCTTCACAGGAAGCTGCTCGCGCTGCCAGTTCTGCGGTTATTCGGGGTTATTCAGGTTCAGGGAAGCAGCTTCTAGCCCTCAAACTTTCACTTATATAAGAGCGAGGGATTTTTCTGTTCAGTTCAGCCGTTCAATTTTTTATACGCTCCATGTATTATTAATCGGATGGAGTTTAAAGGAAGTTTGAGGCATTGTGGTGTGGGTGAGAGTAGATGAAGGCGTAATTTCGACCATCGCCGCGGCGTCTTCCGTCAGAAGAGCGGTTCCCATGATGTTGTCCTGAATCCGCGTCGAGCTCTGTCCCTGTTATGGAAAATGTGCCACTCATGTTGGAGCTGCGCAGCAGAAAGAGGTCAGACGGCGCTCGAGGGAACGAGCGGATGGCATAGAAAGAGCGAGCGAGGTTTGGTGAAAGGAAACGAGTGCAACAGTGAGAATAATTGTGGGAGCGAAATCAACTGTTTGACATCTTAAAACAGTCTCACCTTTTTAAAGCTTTGTTCGTGAGAGCAGGAAGTGTGATGCCAGCCGGTTAGTTTTCTCACTTCCCGTTCTCTCTTTGTGAAAATACAAGCTAAAGTACCATCTGCAAATGTTTCGTGCAGAAATAACTTTTCTTTCTAATAAGGGGTCTTTATTTTTATTTTATTTTTTTCTTGTATATACAGGTGAATCTGATTAACACATTGTTACTGTCTTTCACATTTGTATGGTAAGACGGTTGCATTAAAGGATTAGGGTTAGTTTTGTCAACACTAAAGTATACATTTTTATCAAGTATCTTTTTATATTCATTTTTATTTCTTATTTACTAAATTAGCATGTGCCATAAGATCTCAGCTTTTTGCCTTTTTAAAACTATCAGTAAGCAGTAATATACCTCTAGTTACCATAGTCTTTAAAAAAACTGTAATTGTTAAACTGTAAAATGTTTATTTTTATCCAGTGTTTGACTGGAAAGGAACTAGTCAGAAGGTGTGTTCGGTTTATTTGGGAAAACCCTGCTTTTCCCAAATTATTGCTAGTAATTCATCATAACTGTCCCTTCATGTGTCCGTTTTCATTTGTGGTTTTCCCACGTTACTGGAGGATTTTTCTCATCATCTTTCCTCATTTGCTAAATAAAACCGGTTAGCAGCTCTCTCGGCATGCTGCAATGGAGTCGGGTGTGTGGCGCGCTGGGAATCGTGTTTGCGTTTGTGGGTACGTTGGCTTTCTGTGTGTGGAAAGAGATAAGAACTCGACATCCTCATCTGACTCTGTGCTGGTGCCAGGGTGGGTATTTTTAGCTTTGACTGTGCTTTTTCTGAACACAGGAAATAGGCGCAGACGGTTGCCCACTGGTTCAGCAACAGTGCTGATTAAGGTGAGGCCCGGTTTTCTACTAGACCGCTCGCAATGAACAAAGATGATAGAGATCTATACTAACTCCCCGTTAAATGTGTTTCACCAGTGTTCTTATATTTAGAGGCTTTTGTCTCTGTTTGGTGGTCGTGGTGTTTGCATTTTTGAGCTGGGGACTACGCTGTAGGTAGATTCTGAACGCAGACACTGATCTAAGTGTGTCAGATATCATAACAAACCTGTCTCTACCGCACAGCCATAACTGACTGCTTGATCACAAGAGATTTGCTGTTGGATACTTTGAGAGGACTAGCATTTTTTTTTTTAAATGAAATGAATCAAGTGTCAGTGAAAGCTTTTACATTGTTACAAAAGATTTCTATTTCAAGTGTTTTTTTGTTTTTTTTTTAACTCAAGTATCAGTTTCCTTATATAATAATAAGCAGCAACTGTTTTTGAAGACGCTATTGCTGTTTTACTGTGTTTCTGATCAAATATATGCAGCTATGGTAAGCATAAGAGATAATGGAACACCTATTTATTTATTCATGATCAGAAAAATGCTAAATGATTAAATCCTCATTGACTTCCATTGTATTTTTTGTGCTGTGAAAGTCGATGCTACCAGCAACTGAATGTGGCTTCCCACGTTTTTTTAAAATAACAACTTGAGGCTGAATAAATGACACTATTTTCATTAGTTTTTTTTAATGCCGCGATCCTTTTCGACATCTATTAGGGGGTTATTGAAACTATATCTGAGACTCTGCATAACTCTGCTTACTGCTCCCACATAATAGCATGTTCTCCTTCACTAGATCTCTCATTTTTCTTCAATCTATGGTATTTGTGAGAGAAAGGAGGTGATGGCAGCGGGGGAAAGACACATGAGGGTTGCGGAGTGAATGTGTCACTGTATATAAATGTTTTGAAAATATACTGGTGCCATCATCGCCACCAAACAGACGGTCATTTACATGTGGGCATATTCACACGGTCAAACATCAGGGATGTGGAGAATTTCAGCTATTCAAAATTCAGAGTGCTTGTTTTGTGCCCTTGACGTGTGGAGAGGGCGTTGTGGGTTTCCCTCATGGTGTGCTGTTTAAATGGGAGTTGTTTCATAAGCTCTCGGTCATGGCAGCTCTTTGGCTGTGTCGTGCGGCTCGCGCGCCCCCTCCACTCAAGCACAGCGTGCGGTTTCTCCCTCCACACCCCGGCTCACTGTCATGACTTTATTAATTAAGGCTGGCACTCGTCCCAGTCGGTAGCAGCTGAAAGTGAGAGCGAATGTGTAAGGAGAGCGTGGCACCAGCCTATCTGTCTGTTCGCTCCAGGAATGGAGACGTTCTCCTGACAAGCTTGACCTTAGCTGCTCATCGGGATGCGCAAGAGCCCCCTCGCTGAGCCTTCCTGGGCAGCGGAGGGACCTTTTTGAAGGTTGAAGGTCACTGCAGACTGTTGCTAAAACACAACTTGCGGTTTTCTCAGTGGATCCTAATAACCCTCGCGAGGAAATTATGGTTAATGAGTCAAATTAAAGGCCGTTTTCTGTTCTCTTGCAGCTGTGGAGACGCAGAGCACAAGCTCAGAAGAGATTGTACCCAGCCCACCTTCTCCACCTCCTCCACCGCGGGTCTACAAGCCCTGTTTCGTCTGCCAGGACAAGTCCTCGGGCTACCATTATGGAGTTAGTGCATGTGAAGGGTGCAAGGTAAGAATCTGTTTCAACCCAATTTGCAAGATTGAGGCCAATTTTCAGATTTTAACACGATTGAAGATGCCATAGTATGGAAAAAAAATGAAGAAAAAAAATTTACCATGACCTCACAGATGTTTCCTTTTTTCTTATGTGAATCTTATGAATAAAGAAATCAGAACATAACACTGATTGTGACGCAACTAAGTTACGCCCCCAACATTTGCGTAAGATACACCCGCCCATGTTCTATTCCAGCCGCTAGCCGAACCATCAGAAGTTCTGCAGGCATTGTGAAGAAACAAGCAGGACAATAGCGATTTATTATCACTAAATCAGAAATAGTAAGATCGCGCCATTAGACTGTGAACTCAAATTCACACACACACATAACTTACTGCTTTTGTTGTCTTTTGGGGTTCGTCCCATGGGTGTTTTCTTGCGCTGCCAGTGGCGACAGCCTCGTGTACTGACATTTACTGTTGGGTGGGGGGGAGACCCCATTGGCACTGCGCTGAACTCTAGCCTTTTATTTCAATGCTACTTAATAATTGAAGACTGGTAGTGTATACAATGTATGATCTGCAGTGTCTCCCTGAGAAAGAGAAACACAGGGGTTTGGAGTTGAACTATGATCGTTACAAAGCCCCCTTATCTGAGCGCAGCCACAGGGAAGCGTGGGTGGAGAACGTGCACGCATACACACAGTGGAGCTTGCTGAGAAATAAACATGACTTCATTAAATTTGCATGTGCTATCTTCTCCCTTTCTCGCTGCCTTTGAATGGTGGGAGGACACATCTGCACTCGTCTTTCCCTTCAAAAAGCACCCGTCACTCTTCTCCTCTCGCCCCTACAGCCTTGTCTGCTTTGAGATGAACAAAGAGAGGAGTCAGCGTTTGGCCTATATGTCCTGAAGTCAGTTTTTTTTTTTTTTTTTTTAACAAGGATGTGTTGTCAACATTGTAGCTACCATTTTAACAAAGGTGGTTGAAACTCACTATTTGAAATTGAGATTTTTGATTCAGAAACAGTTGAGTCTCAATGTTACATACCAAGACCAAATCCTACATAAGCCACACTAAACAAGTGTTCTCTGATCCATCAGTAAAATTGGATTAACCAGGTTAAATTAAACTGTATTAGATGTAACACTGTCGCATTAGTTGTTTGTAAAAGAAATGCTGCAACAATCCTGTCTCGTTTACTCTGGACTATGTGCGAGAATGATCCACCTTTTGACATTTTGGTCCGTTGGCTTGGCTCCTCAGTATACTTGAATTATGATGGGAATGTTTGCTGTATGCGTACAGCCGAACTCGCATACTTTCAAAAGTACACCCCATGAGATGGCATGCCGCATAATTTTGCTGTTTACCATTGGGACAAGCTTTAGATCTGAAGCACATATAAAGTATTCCCTAGGTGGGCAGCTCACTAAGTTTTGTAACGGCTGCTGGTCTAAATCTTCGCTTAAATCGCCACGGCTACTAGGCACAGATAAATATCATACGTACAACTGCTTAGTCACGCTAAACAGACAGCCTTATTTTGATCTCACTGTCTCTTCGTTTCAAATCCATTTGATATAGAGTGCACGTTTCGTACAAACACACGACTGCTCCTCCGTTGTCTCGGTGCGCCTGGGGGTTTGTACTCATGTCCAGGATTAGTGGAGACACTAAAGAGGCTTAGCGCTCCTGCCAATGAGAGCCACAGCAGACCTCAAAGCGTTTCCTTCCTGCTCTCCTCTGCTGCATTCCGCTCACAGGATCTGCTCGGCAGGTCAGGACTGGGTCAATCCAGGGTTCACAGAGGTCATGTGATGCCTAGTAAGAGATTAGGATCACAGATCAGTCCTGTATCCATTATGTCCTCTACCTCATCCACGTCTGCTTCTACGCTTTTGTATCTGTCTCTCAGACAACACTCTTTATTGTTAATTTAAATCATGCTAAAATTTGTATTATTATTATTATTATTATTATTTCTTTTAAATGCCAATTGAATTTGACTTTCAAATACCATCTGTTTGAGTGTGGCTTATAGTGTAATAGTCCCGCCTTCCCAATATAAGAGCCAATAAAAAGAGAAAGCCACTAACTTTGTTCTTAAATTAGTGTTTTGTTTTGTGGTGGTGTTGTTTTTTTTAAAGTGAATTTAAGTACTTTAAACAGTTAAAAAATGTAAGTATAATGATTTTAAAAATGCAGTTTATTTGATAAGTATGGTTAAAAACGTAACTGTGTGCTTAAATTTTTAAATGAATCATTTGGTACAATACACTTATTGCATACGTACATGTTTTTACATTGTACTTGTAGCTATAGTGGTTTATTTATTTTATTTTATTAATTTCCGTAATTAACCCACCCTTAAACTTACCCATACTACTGAACCTGCTTCTAACTTTACCTGTAATTCACCTCAATTGCAGCAAAAGTGTTTTGGAACACAAAAATAAGTACAATATACTTACTGTGGTCTTATTAAGTACATAGAAAACTTCGTAGTTAAGACCACCTAATATAAAGTCTGACCAACAATTCAATATTTTTACAATTTTGTGTATTATGGCAAAACTGACTTTCCAGCAGCAGTTACCCTTTCCTCCTCTCAATAGGCCACTGCTGCAGCCCCTAATCCGATGGAATTACCCAGCTGCCCCTCTGTTGCCAGAGCATTCTTCACACCTTGTGATGATATTGAGCTTCATTCCTGTGGCTTTCAGGCCCGACCAACAGCGGCACAGCGCAGAGCGAATGAAGCAGGACGAGGAAAAGGGGCCTTTTGATTGTGCGCTGGTGTGACTTTTGTCATGGGTTTGTTATCAATGATTCAGCTCTCCAGGTGAGACGGATCTCGGCTGTACAAAGGGTGCCTTCGCTCAGGATCCATGGGATATTTGGCTACCGACGTAAATGCGTTTTGTGAGGCAATGTAGAGCTAATGCTTTATTTTCAGCTGAATTGTGCTACATTTTTTTAGGTAGGATCTGCAAAGTTGGTTTAAATGTATTGCTTTTATTATCCAAGTGTTCGAGTTTTGAAACGGAGCAAGCGAAATTGCTGCCCACTGAAAAAGGAAATGTGCAAGAAGCAGCTTGCAACTTCACGTAGCGCGTCTACAGCAGTGACTGACCCGCTGATACTGGTCCAGAAAGAAGCGTTTCATCTGCATCTACCACAATGACCTCCAACGATGACCTCCAGAAGATCACAGCTGGCATGAATAAAACATGCCCGATGAATGAGAGCTCCTCTGTAGGGAGATCAGGCCTTTGGGCAGCGCATTAGAAAACCATTTCGGCTCGGCTCGGCGAGCACACGTTCTGTCACACATCTGCCATGCTCACCTTTTCCTTTATTACTTTTTCATAGCAGAGACCGAGTGTGAGAGGGACATGTCCTTGCAGCATGCGAGACATGTCCTTGGACACACGCTTTGGCTGAAATGACATGAGTGTTTTTAGATGGCAGCCGCTGGACAGACCTGTCAAAAGCACACACATACTAAAAGCTTCCCCTGGGTGGCCTGGCTGATATGCTGAAGGCTTTTCCACTAAAAGCCTTCGGGATAATTGTTTCTAAACCAGAGAGGGACGATGTTGTTGTTGTTGTTGTTTTGTTTTTTTACTGTAGGCTCGCTTTGAAAACGGTAGCATGACTGGGATGCTTATTTAGATGCCGTTCATTTGTAGGTGGCGTAACACCAATCACAGCAGATTCGCTTATCAGTGAGTATTAGTGTTTTGTCAGCTATGAAGCTGCGGTACGGAGTAACTCCAGATCTTATTTCTATTACGCATTCACACTGAACCCGCATACGGTGTTCCCGCTCAGCCCAGTCAGTGAATCCTGCAGAGCGCCGCTGATACCCACGTGCCCAGCGGCAGTCACGAGTAAAGCTTTCGCCGTTTAATCCTCAGCCAGAGAGCTGTGGTAGCAGCACAGCAGCTGAAATCCCTTCCACAAGCCTACACAATCACTGTTTGGCATCTGCTCCCTGATCGTACGTGGTTTCAGCTACATCCCTCCTGCTTTTGCCGTGTACGTTTGTGACCTCGGACTGACTCGGTGCCTTTTGAGAGTCTGACCAAACAGTAATTAAGATGAGGAGAATAATGTGAACCGCTCGTTTGCATCCCTTCGCTCAAGACTATGTGGGTTAAGCCCCGCTGGGTATTAGCCAATAGGAACCTCTGGGCACTTGAAATGGGAGATAATACCCAGCAGCCATAATACAGCCGAATCTAACCGAGCTCATTATGCCAAGAAATAATGTGCGTATGGGTGAGAGCTGTATTTATGCCGCAGTTGTTTATATGTGTTTTCGCATGTTTGTGTATAGTGGCGATAAGCATAATGTGAAATGTATGAATATTTGGTGAATCATTAGTGGCTTTATATAACCGTTCTTCGACTTATGGGGGCTGGTGTTAATTCGTTTGCGTGCGTGTCGTTTGTAAACCTTCCAGCTATATTAAATCTGTGTTTTTTTGCTTTTCTCCTCAGGGCTTTTTCCGAAGAAGCATTCAGAAGAACATGGTGTACACCTGCCACAGAGAGAAGAGCTGTATCATCAACAAGGTGACCCGAAACCGCTGCCAGTACTGTCGGCTGCAGAAGTGCCTGGAAGTGGGCATGTCTAAAGAATGTAAGTGTCTTTTGCTGCTACAGTACATGCACTAAAAGTCCCTTAATCAATGGGGAAAAAGTCAAGGAAACTCATTTGTCAAAGAGCGTTGAGACTTACTGTGCTGCTCTAGTGTACTAATGTTTTGGCGTAACGGTGCCCCTAAAAATGATGGTCCCCTTGCAAGAAACCCCTTTTCTGGCATTTAAAGGCACCTATATACATTCTTATGTGTAAAAACCCATTTAAAGTGTAAATTAAAAATTAAAGATACATGTTTGAAATACCATCTGGAATTTTCAATACAGTATATAATGTACTGCGATTTATTATTATATTTTTGTTATACCGGTATATTAAGCAGCACAGCTGTTTTAATAGTTTTCATAGTTTTTTTCTTGAGTAACAAATCTGCATACTAATGCATTCTGAAGGATCATGTAAGCCTGAAAAAAATGGATTAAAACATTTGAAAATGCATTCACGTAGTTATTTTGGTAACTATGGTATTTGACAGTGTTGCTGATTTCACTTTTTTAAATCAAATAAATGCAGCTTTGGTGAGCATTAGAGTCTTGTATTGTTATTGTACGATATCGTACAACTTTACAGCGTATGTTTAGTACACTATGACAGGAAGGCCTCTTGTCAGACGTTTGTCTGTCTGGTTCAGCTGTCACCCTCTGCTGGACAGAGTGCTGAAGTGTTCTCTATAGATGACCAGTGAAAACACATTGGCCAGTGTTATTTAACGCACACTGGTTATTGTAATATTTAATAGTGATGTGCATGTACAAGCATGTCATGGTGAGGTTTGCCGTTTTATTAAAGTTTTTGTGCTAGGACATATACAAAATATATACATTTTTATTACCGCTTTCTCCAAGTCATACAGTGGCACATTATTATTGCTTCATCTGATGCATCTCTTGCAGAAAGATGCCATTTAGTTAGAATAAATATGAATTTGTATGCACTTTTGTTCTGTTTATTAGCATGAAAGTGCATGCACTTTTCTTTCTGTTCTGTACTGAGCTACAGTTTGCTTTTTCTATCACAAAGTCTCTGCCCCAGATTTGTTATTTTACATATTTCATTCTCTCGGCCCGGATATGATGGCGCGCTCTTGTCATCATAAAGTTGTTTGCGAGCAGGTTTCATCTTTTCGCACATGTCGTGTTGTGAAAGATTACCTCCCTGCGTTAATAGTTCTTTAATGGCTCCATTAGATTGTGTTTTCTGAGCCCACGCTGGCACCCAGCTCCCTCTGGAGAAATGAATATGTGGCTGTGGGGAGAAGTGAGGGAAAATCATCCTTTACCACCCTCTCTCTCTCTCTCTCTCTCTCTCTCTCTCTCCACTCGCTCGCTCTCTCCCCTGCATGCGTGTGGAGGAGGGAGAAGAAGAGCCGTGGAGTTATCTTTAGACAAAGGAAGGAGTCCTAACCAAAAACAGCAAGAAAACATGAGATAAAGCAGCGATTGAGGCTGTGAGAACAAGAGAACCCAGAGATTGTGAGGTTTCAGGAAGACTGAGAGAGGGAAGGAGGGAGGAATGCAGGCGCAGAGGGAGAGCCCGTTTAAAGCTCTTTAAAGCAGCCTGATATTTGTCATGTGACGTGATTAGATTAGGTTGGATTTTAGTGAAAGCAGAGGTCGTTTGTCACAGTTATTAACAACCACCAACATTCATTTCTCATCTCTGCACGCTGCACACCATCAGCGCATCTGTGTGTGTGTGAGATGAAACACAATGAGTGCGTTTGCATGCACAATTTTGCAATGATTATTTTTACCAGTGAAGTTTGCAATTCTTTAGTGTAATTAATGTTTTCTCAACTGTAAGTAAACCACTTGTACCTCCCAGATTTCCATGAAAAGCGTGAATACTAGGATACCTTTTAAAATATTTCAGGCAACCTGACCGGCTTAACATGGAAATGTGGAAATATTCAGTAAGATATTAAAACACAGCTGTACATGTTATTACATTTAATCAGTAATGCATATTAAAATGTTTTGTTAATAAATTGTGAAGCAGTATTATCTGATGGTCTTTAGCATCATGTGATTCTGCAGAAGTCAATTAAATATGCTGCTTTTCTGCTGCTCAAAAAGATGTATTAATGTTGAACAGTTCTGCTTTTCAGGATCCTTTTGAATAAAAAGCTCAAGCTTTTTTTAATTTTTTATTATATATAAACCTTTTGAGAAAAACCATTACAAATGTCATTACTGTGTTTGGATCAACTTTGTGTTCTTGCTGAATACGTGATAATTTCTTAATCTTGCTGATTTTTATTTACTGTCTTTTTAAGGGGTATGTCACTATTTTATGCTAAACAATATTTTTCGTTATCTTTTTTTGTGCTCTGTGTGTAAACACTGTTAATGGTGTTTTGGTGTATTGTTCACATTAATGTTTACAATGACGTCAAAGTCAAAAGGAAAAAGGCGTTTTCAAAATCTTGTAAACGCGTTCCTTGTGTGTGTGTGTGTGTGTGTGTGTGTGTGTGTGTGTGTGTGTGTGTGTGTGTGTGATGAGCTAGTCTGGGAGTTACTACCAGTGCTTTGTTACAATCACTTGTATTTTGGGTGCATGTATAATGCCTCTAAATATTCACGGTGGGTTTTTTCTGTATTATTGTGTAGTTTTCTGTATTTTTAAGGGAGGCGAGCACATGTTTTCAGCTTCACGGAAAGAGAAGGGAAGACCTCAGAGAATCCCATCCTTGGAATTTTCCCTTTTTTTGCTTGTTTAGCAATTGAGACTCTTACCTAAATCTCTTTTTGAATCATCACATCAAAGCACTCGTTTTTATTCTGTTTCTATTTGCCTACTGCTTTTTTCCCTCTATATATACATACACCCCATATGTTCTGATTGTCCTACTTAATCCGTCTCCTCCTCTTTCATTCACTGTTGTTTTGAAGTAAATTAGCTGCCAAAATGATTGAATCGCAAGGAGAACATGTATCTGAAAGAGGTTTAACTGTGTATGATCTGCTGTTTTCTTTGGACTTTTACTGCCATCTTGTGGCACATTTATGTACTTCGTCAAATATTATCACTTTCTTATTGTCACTTCCTTTTATACGGCATAGAAATCTACTTGTATGTTTATGAGTGGTATTAATCAGTGGAATGCTTAAATCTGATGTTTGTTTTTCCCCCCTATTCTCACAGCTGTGCGGAATGACCGGAACAAGAGGAAGAAGGAAGAGAAGAAGCAGGAGTGTTCGGAGAGTTATGTCTTAAGTCCTGATACGGAGCAGATGATCGAGCGGGTAAGGAAGGCCCATCAGGACACCTTCCCCTCCCTGTGTCAGCTGGGCAAATACACCACGGTAAGTCAGAGGCGAAGCAGCTCTGAAGAGCCATGCCCTATATCCCGTGCGTAAATAAATCACAAACTAAGCAAACGCCGTCTCTGTCCTTGAACAGAACAACAGTGCAGACCACAGGGTCGCTCTGGACGTTGACCTGTGGGACAAGTTCAGTGAACTCTCCACCAAATGCATCATTAAAACGGTGGAGTTCGCCAAGCAGCTGCCCGGCTTCACCACGCTCACTATCGCAGATCAGATCACCCTGTTAAAGGCCGCCTGTCTCGACATCCTGGTAAGAGCACGCTTACCTGTGTTCTTGTGTCTAAATAGCGCGTGAATAAAATGCATCGCAGCCGTGTGTAGGGTGAGAACTAATCCTTGTGCTTAATGTTTATCGACAGATTCTGCGGATATGTACGCGCTACACACCGGATCAGGACACCATGACGTTTTCAGACGGTCTGACACTGAACCGCACGCAGATGCACAACGCTGGCTTCGGTCCACTGACGGATCTGGTTTTCGCTTTCGCCAACCAGCTCCTGCCTCTGGAGATGGACGATGCAGAGACGGGGCTGCTCAGCGCCATCTGTCTGCTGTGTGGAGGTACTGCAGCTTGTTGAACCACATCCAGTCAGATACGTTTAATGGCATATTTTGGTTTCTGTATGTCGTTTTTAAAAATGTTTAGTTTAATCTATCACATAAAACTTTTTTCTTGTGTTTACTCTATCAGCCAACTTGTACTTTTACATTAGACCTTTTACTTTTATTAGGCCTGTCAAAATGACTGAAAAGCTACATTTGAATTATGCACATTAAATGGTATCTTAAATGGGGGAGTGCTTTTGGCTTCTCTCTGAGGCCACAAGAGGGCGCAATATTACTAATGCACTTTTATTAAAGCAATAAAATAACATGAATATTTGTGTGAAAGAGCAAATATTGCTGCTTAAACGCTTATAAACAAATCAGCATCATGTATGCATAGTTTAATACAAAAGGATGAAAGCCAATCACAGAATACTTTTTAATTTTTAAGTTGCTAAATATTTAGCATGAACAATGCAGCAGAGCCAGTAACAGCGTTTTAAATATAATTTTAAAAAAGAAGAGTTTGAGTCCGGTGTCTCTGTTAGCTGATGTTATATAACACACTATGCCCTTGCGCTCAGATCGGCAGGATCTGGAGCAGTCGGATAAGGTAGACGTGCTTCAGGAGCCGCTGCTGGAGGCTCTCAAGATCTACGTGAGGAAGAGGAGGCCTCATAAACCACACATGTTCCCCAAAATGCTGATGAAGATCACAGACCTGAGGAGCATCAGCGCTAAAGGTGACATTCGCAGTCAGTCTGTGAACATCAAGCTCGGGTCCGCCACTATCATTTCTAACGTTATTTTCTTTGTCTTTCAGGAGCCGAGCGAGTAATAACGCTGAAAATGGAGATCCCCGGCTCCATGCCTCCGCTCATTCAGGAGATGCTGGAGAATTCAGAGGGTCTGGAGGGTGGCGGCGGGGCGAGGGGGGGAGGAGGAGGAGGAGGAGGAGGAGGAGGAGCACCACCAGGAAGCTGCAGCCCCAGTTTGTCTCCCAGTTCGGCACACAGCAGCCCCTCTGCTCACTCCCCCTGAGTGTCATCTCCAGACAGGGAGCGAAACGAAACTGGTTCCAAACCAGAAATAAGCCTCAGCCGACCAGCGCCAGAAACCAGATTTCCGGTAGACTTTGACCCGGGCTGACCGGACC
The DNA here is from genome assembly GCF_018831695.1 of Puntigrus tetrazona. Taxonomy (NCBI): domain Eukaryota; kingdom Metazoa; phylum Chordata; class Actinopteri; order Cypriniformes; family Cyprinidae; genus Puntigrus; species Puntigrus tetrazona. The sequence continues at coordinate 12,347,541 of NC_056701.1, read as the reverse complement.
CGAACACTTAATCTGGCCGGCTTTCATTAGCTGAAGACCAATCGAGTCATACACAGGTCGAGCCTGCTCAAAACTCACGCTGTCATTAAAACCATTCAGTGACTACCAGAGCCCTGCAGCTTTTCACGTGACGGTGGTCTCCGAAGACGGCAGAACAAACGTCCCGTGCGTGCAGAAGCGGCTCTATACCGCGTCTTCCCAGCTCTGCTCCCATCACACAAACTGTGAAGGCCCAGACAAGCTCTCCCTCTCGTCTGAGGGACGCTTTCTCTTGAGCCTGTGACTTTTATTTTATAAATTTCAATCCCTTAAAAGCAAGCTAAAGGACATTAGGACGTCAAATGTCCGCAAGTCAGGGACATTTTGAACTTTCCAGCTGTTTTGGTTCTGTTTCTTTGTTTTCTTACAAAAAGATATATGAATATATGAAATCTATATTGACAGAAAAATGAGATTTGAATTTTGTGTCTTAGGTGGAATGCAGAACAGTTCTTATCTTTTCTCTCTCACTTTTCTCTCAAGAGTTAAACACGGTTATGGTCGACCCACTGTTCCGCTCACTCCCAGACAGTCCCGTTCACGTCACGCACAAGGGCACGTCACGCTAGCACTGAAAATCATGCGATGGGCTTGAAACGCAATTTCGTCCAGTGAGGAAGTGATTTGGAGACGTATTCAGAATGATCAACTTGGCAGATTGATGCAAAGAAATGAAGGATCTCATGTAAACAAGCAGGTTGTGATTCATGGTGATGTGTATGAGATCTCGGAGCGGGAAATGCCTTTGTGTAGCTTTTTAATATTGTTTCTTAATTTGCTCTTCATTTTTGTATTTGTCGGAGATCCCCCACACACAAAGTATTAGCAGATTTTAAAATAAAAAGAGGTTTCCAAACCTAATGTGTCAAAAAGAATACAAGACGTATTTTTAACGAGAAGCCCACAAGAAAAACATGTCACTTCAGGAGTATGGAGAATGTTGTAATTGAGTATTTAAAACAGAATTTCATGCCTTCCTCCTTTTTTTTTTTTTTTTTTTTGCCTGCACCTCAGTTTGTGATTAGATCTGTTTCTAATCATCTGGTGTGTGTGTGTGTGTGTGTGTGTGCTGAGATGCTTCCACCGCCGCATCCTTCTCCTCTGTAACCTTACAACATCACTGCCTCTGCTCTCCTGCAACAATCATTGAACAATTGTCAACAACAACACTGCCTCTGTGTGACAATCACTTTAAGTAAAGCTCACAAACAACTCTGCCTCTGTAACACACACTGATCCGCACCAGACATGTTTTGCTTAGTTTTTTGGGTCAGAAATCATCAAACAAGTACTGATTTCACAATTACGGTTGCCTAGAAATGCTTTAAGGTAATAATACATTGTATCAACGTTTCTGATAATGTAGCATTCTTTTTGTTTGAAAGGAAATTGTCATTATTTACTCATTTTCTTCCAAACCATGTGAACTTTCTGTTGTGCGTGTGTGTGTTCAGCAAAAGAAAGTCAATCAGGTTTGGAATAACATGATTTTTTTTTTTTTTTTTTTTTTTTGGGAGAACTGTACCTTTAAGTCAAACATTAGCTCGATTAAAATGAATACTTTCAGAAAGCTCCATACAATCCAGTTCTGGCGGATCACTGTCAGCATATCATTATTGCACCAGTTTACAACAGCTCTGCCTCTGCATCACGTCTGCTTGAACCCGTTCTCACGTGCAGTGGGCCGCAACGACTTTAACATGTTCCTTTTGAGGGTGAAGTGAGCCGTTTCACTGCAACTATGCACACGACATGCACAGAGCTCGAGTCTGTTCACTTCTATCTACCTGTTGTGAAAATCACAAGCCTCTTCCAGCCGCTCAGTACTGTCCGTTTCATTTGATTCTGCATTCGAAGTTTCACCGCTTTCGAGCCATACTGCATCACAGACCTCGACGGGCCTCTTCTCTCACTCAAAGGATGACGGAGATCTACACGACATACAGCACAAACCCTGTACTGCTTTAACGGTTGTTATACAGTCAAACGCACAAATGTTTCTGTTGTATCAGGTCCCTGGATGATAAAGTAATGTTTAATAAAGACTTCTGTTTTGTGTGTTTCTGATCATGCTGTGTTTTTCTGTGAAATTACAACCGAATTTAGTAGAGTTAGGTTTAGGATAGCCTATCATTTTTAGTTTTAGTGCTATCACTTCTTAACTTAGATGAATAAATGCATAAGACAACTTATAGTAACAGACAGCTCCACCACTGATTAATATGTACACTAATTTGTTTGTCTGACAAACACATTTGTGGTATAATTGATTTAATCATAAGGTGGAAGTTTCCAGTTGCTCCGTGCATTTATTTAAAAAATTAAATGGGGTAAACTTTTTTTAAATTGCTGCAATGCATGAAAAAAAGTGGCTATATAAAACATTTGCTTCACCAAAATTGTCTTCCTGTTCAAACATGCCACCCTCTTCTCTGAAACCCAAGGGTGTTACTGACTTCAGTGCTGAACAGCATTTGCTGTTAGTTATTTTTGGAACAAAGTAGACCAGTTCTCTCCACAATAACCAGAATGAAGACGATGCTGAGGATGACTATGAGGTTGTAGATATGGATGATAGCGCTCATGAAGGTGTAAACTCTGATCAGGATTATGTTAATGTAGATCAAAATGACTCTGAACCGGACTACGTCAATGTGGAAACAGACGATTCAGATTCACAAGACTATGTCAATGTCGATACTACAGAACACAGAAGTTCACTGGGCAATAACTATGAAGATTTCTGAAAGCTGTTTATGTATTAATTTATTTGAAGGTGGTTTGTTATAAGTGTGTGCTACCTGCCTTCTAATGTTTAGCATTTTATAATGACAAAATTGACTAGGATGTTAAATTCTTATGTCTACAAATGACACTTCCTCAAATTTTTTTTCACAGCTGTATCTGTAAAAAACGTTTTTGTCCATAGCAAAGCATCATCAGCTCTTTTCACTAATCAGGAAGCAACATTTTAATACATTAAACAGAAGCTCTATCATGCCAAGATCTTCTCTACTTGCTTTGATATTTGGTAATCTCAATTTTTAATTCTTTCAATTTTCATAACAGATGGAGAGTTAAACATTTTAATTTCTTAGATTTTCACTAAGCTTTTAAACTAGTTTTTTGTTTTTCTGAAACTGCTGAAAGTAAACTAATACATGTTGATATATATTTGGGTTGATGTGATTTTTAATTTTGAAAGGACGTTCATTAACAAGTTGACTGGTCTGCTACATGAAAATGAGCAGTTTAGTAGTTCTAACAATAATATTTATCTGTAACTTCTCACGCCTGGATGCATACATATAGTCATTATGTTTTTGTTCAATGCTCTTGTAGAATTTTTACACTGTAAGATTGAAGGAAGATCTATAGCAGCTGCTCAGATCACATTCCCACCACTATCATGCTATCATTGTAGGCTTATGAAGCTTTTGAGATATGTTGTCCACAGTGTCACTGCCTCGTAGACAGAATTCGAATGAATTTTGTTATGCAAAATATCTTACTCAGGACATTGTTAAGCTACATTAGTAACATGAAATGATTTTTTAAAATATTTCATTTGGTAATTGTGTAAGTTGTATGTGTTTTGCATAAATGTCTCTGTTTTTTATCTCAGCAGCCAGTGTTCTGACTTCTGTGACGGGTGAGTAAAAGACTGTTAGTCACTCTTTTTTAAAACTAAATCGTGACATAAACAGTCACTGTTTTGACTAGTCTGCAAGTTAAGCAAGTTGTAAGACAGAATAAGGAAAAAAAAAACAAGGTTAATATTAGCGTAGATGCTATTCTTTTCACAAGTACATGGTGTTTAAAAATCCAGTCTAAAACAGTCTAAAAATCCTTTAACGGATTTGAATAATAAAAGTGTATTAGTGTGTTTTGTGTAAGCTAGGTTAAAAAGATGTGTCTTCACATCTGACAGAGTGTGTCTGCTTCCCAAACAGAGTTAGGGAGATTGTTCCAGTTTGGGTGCTAGATAGGAAAAGGATCTGCCGCCCGCAGTCGATTTTTGATATTATAGGTATTATCAAATGGCCAGAGTTTTGAGAACGCAGTGGACGTGCAGGACTATAATGTGATAAGAGCTCACTCAAGTATTGCGGAGCTAAACCATTCAGGGCTTTATAAGTAATTAATAAGATTTTAAAATCTATTCGATGTTTGATAGGAAGCCAGTGCAGTGTTGACAGACCTGGGCTAATATGATTATACTTTGTTTTGGACTAGCTGAAGTTTGTTTATCAAGCGTGCAGAACAAGCATCCAATAAAACATTACAATAATCTATATAAATAGATTTTAGATTAAAGCGAGCGAACAGCAGTCGAATTTGTTAGATTAGTTTGATAGATAGTATCAGCTGTATGTAGATAATTCAATTATATTTGATCGCTAAAGAACAGAGGGCGATAAACTGAAGAGCGAAGCTACACTGAGCTACAAACAAACAAACCTCTCAGCAGACAGGGATAGTCTAAAATAGTACTAAAGCAATTAGTAAGAGAAAATGAGTGATTAGTGATTGGCCTCAAAAGATGTCAAACACATACTAAATATTAACATTATACTTTGGTATACATATTTTTCCTCATTAATTCAATTTACCAGGCATAAGATTGGTCAGTGGGTCTGTTTCATGCTGTGGGAGAGTGGAGATCCTCTATAATGGCCAGTGGGGAACAGTGTGTGATGATAACTGGGACATGAACGATGCTGCTGTGGTGTGCAGACAGTTACAGTGTGGATCAGCCATCCGTGCACCTCATGGAGCTGCCTTTGGTCAAGGTAGTGGTCAGATCTGGCTGGATGAAGTTAATTGTTCAGGAAGTGAAGGAGCCCTCAGACAGTGTTCACACAGTGGATTAGGACAACATGACTGCAATCATGGTGAAGATGCTGGTGTTGTATGTTCAGGTAAATTCAATCTTTTGTATCATTTTGATGTAAATGAGCTACAGAGATTACACAAATTATTTAAAATAATCATATATATATTTTGTAGGTGAGCTGCAGCTGCAGATGCCGACCTTTTCCTTGACCTCAGTACATGCAGCCGTTTCTCCTGGAGAAAGCGTCCAGTTCAGATGCACAGCACCTAAACCTAGATGCAACACTACTGCTGAATTCCAGCTCCTCAGAAACGGACCGCCTGTATCCTCTCAGACACACGAATCAAGTGTGACTTTCAACCTTTCTAATGTAGACGTCTCTTTTCAGGGCAGCTACAGCTGTCTTTACTCCTACCTAAACAACGCTGTCAAATCACCTTTCAGCAGCATTATTACCATCACTGTGGGTGAGTGCATCCAATCGTCATAAATTATGTGCATTAGTTGCATCATAAAAGTGAAGTCATTCTCTATTTTTAATCCTGACGAGATACGATTCTTGAAGCCATTGTTGTTTATTTAAAGAAAATTGACCGTCTTCTTCTTGTTTTCTAGTGGACTTGCAGCAGCCCAGCATTTCTCACAGTTATCCTGACGGGTCTCAGGGGCCGGTGATCACCAGGGGCCACAGTTTCACTATCATCTGTTCAACTCAATCTCAGCATCCTGGAGGCTCTTTTCTCCTGTTCAGAGGATCAGACATCACCGGGACTGAGTCAGATGTTAATCTCTCTTCCTCCTTCTTCTTTCCTGAGGCAGATTACTCACACGAGGGAAACTACAGCTGTGTTTATGAAGTCAGTGTCTCCTCTCGCTCCTTCCGTTCATCTGCCTCTGATCTGCTGCTCATCACTATCACAGGTACTGAGGTGCGAGGGTCTAAAAACAAGCTGGACTGCTGCTGATGAAGGTTTAACTCAAACATGTGTGTCTCTGTCAGCCTCCCTGCTTCCTGTCATTGGTGCTGCAGTGTCAGCTGTGCTGCTCTTGTTGTCTGGTCTCATAATCTTCCTCCTGCTCAAGAGAAGACGACAGCAAAGGAACATGGAAACTCATTTAAAGTGCTCTTTTACGAAAGGTAATGGTTTTGTATTCTATAACAGAATTCGGATGATGTCTTTTAAAACCGTCTGTAAACACACGCAAATACTGGTCCATATATTTGGACATTGACACAATTTGTATGTTTATGCTACCAGAATATAATTAAAAAGAAACAATCAATATTGAATAATGTGCAGACTTTAAGATTTAATTTGAGGGGTTGAACAAAAATATAGTTACAAAAATATAGATACAAACATTAATCAGTAACTAGTCACAACCATTTTTATGCACAACCCTCCCATTTACAGGGGTTCAGTCCTAATTGGACAAATAATTAATGAATAAAATGTTATTTTTTTAATATTATATTGAGAGTCCTTTGAAGGCAATAGCTGTCCTTAATCTGGACTGACTTCAGAAGATTGATCAAAATATAATTTTTTTACCTACAAAAACTCTGGTCATCAATAAACAGCAGTAACCCACTGCCACTGAAAGCCATGCCCGTTGGTGTTATCACAATGCTGTTGTATGCTTTGGATTATGAGTTACATGTTTCAAGTTATTTTAATTATATAGCACCATTTACAACAGCAGCAGCTGAGCAATGTATTTTATAGCATCAAATAACAAAAAACATTAAATTAATAAAAAAGCAAATAAATAAAATCACAGCTAAAATGCTAATTATATCAACATTTAAAAGAATGTGACACTGCACCACAAAACCAGTCATATGTGTCAATTTATTGAAATTGAGATTTACAAATTATCTAAACACTGAATAAATATGCTTTCATTAATGTATTATGGATGTTATGGTTGTGATAGGACAACCTTTTCCCGAGATACAACCATTTAAAGGGGTCATATGGTGTTGCTAAAAAGACTGTTCTTTTGTGAATGTGGTGTAATGCAGTGTGTTTATACGTTTAAGGTGCAAAAAACACTTTTGCACAAACTGTACATTATTGTTTATCCTCTAAGTCCTGCCTTCAGTGCGTTGTGATTGGCCAAATACAGTAAGCATCTGATGGAAATGTTACGCCACTTACTATAATGTGATGCCGTGTCCCCGCGCTATGACACCAGAACAATACAACACATTACAAACGAGGCATGTGTTGCATCACTTACGGTACCCTTAATGTTATAATTAAGTGATCTATTTAAATTAGCTGCACTTGATCAAATTCACCTGCCTGTAGTTTGCAGTAAAATTGCTGAACAGTGGCCCTCCAGGACCAGGGTTGAAAAACCCTGTGCTAAACCCTGAACCTTTGGTTGATTAACCCCAAACCTTGCTTACTCAAGGTATGTGGCTGCAAAAACGCATGCAGGAGTATGTTCATTCAGCACAGATTATGTTCCTGGTTAAGACCCAAGACATTATTAACAGAGCGATAAATCAACGAGTAACTATGAAAAAGGATGCTAAAAAAAAGCATGCTTGAGGTTATCCACTCCTATTATCTGTTTCAACCTCTGCCCCTTTTGGATCTTTTAGGCAGGTGTGAATACAGCAGTTGCACTAATGTGCATGGCTATAAATTACATATTTAAAAAATCTAATTCCTTAAATTTTCCTCCAATAGTGATGAGAGTGAGCACTTTAAGCCATTGTCATATAAATACATACATATACATACAGTAACTTGAACATGTTTTGATTAACAGCTAAAATAATACATTTGTGCCTGTGTGGAAATATATATGGACCTAACTGTACATATATTTTGCCCTTTAATTGTGCTTCATCTCTGTGCAATATCACTAGGTCAAGCTGCATCACGTACTAGCAGAAATGAAGAGGATGATGAGGCTGATTATGAAAATATTGAACTTGATGAAAACATGGATTGTGATGATTCTGAACAGGACTATGTTAATGTGGACTCTGATGAATCTGAACAAGATTATATTAATGTGGACTCTAATCATTTCAAACAGGACAGTGCTGTGGACTCTGATGAATCTGAACAAGATTATGTTAATGTGGACTTAAATCATTCCAACTCAAATGACAGTTGAATATGGTTTATTCTGCTTTTTGCTCTCCAAGAAGATGGGTAACATTTAAGAATACTATTCCTTTCTTACTGCATAACTGATAAGGCATCACTCAGTAAAATAACTATGAAATAACTAGTACTGAACACCTGTCATGTGCTAGGACTGTCTGTTGTTTTTTCTTGTCCCATGTGCTCTGTGTGCCCTACTTTCTGTCCTCTGTTGATTGTCTCATTGTTTTCAGATGTGTCTTGTTAATTTAGTAATTTCCTTTGTCCTTTATAAGTTCCAGTTTGTTTCATGTCAAATTGTCCGGTCTCGTCTGTGTATGCGTCTGGTTCCAGTCGGCCCGCCTGCCTGCCTGTCTGTATTATTTACTCTTTTTGGGAATATTAAAGACTGTTAAGAGTGATATCCTCATTGAGTGCTCCTTCACCATCTCACCACGACACGGAGCAACAGAATCCCCCCCCCCCTCCCACACTGTCCAGTCTCCTGATGTCTCCTGGCAGCCTCTATGCTCACCCTCTGCACACCATCTGGTGGTGGGATTCGCCACGGGTCTGCCTATTACCATTGCTGTCGTAGCTGGAGGATCCCTCACCTCAGCATCCAGCCTCCACCTTAGCCCGTAGACCCGTTGGTTCCCCCTTGGTTCCTAGCTCTCTCCTCTCCCCCGTAGTCCATCAGTCCACAAGCTCCGCAAGGCTCCATCGTCCCTCTGGCTCCACTTTGGTCTGTTGTCATCCATCCATCACCTTCGGATTCCACTCATCTGCAAATATATGCAAATAATCATAAATTCTGTTTACACTAATAGCAAATAGTAGTTAGGTGGCAGATATTTATGCTAAAATATGTTGGAACATTATGTCAATCGCTTTACCAGCACACGTCTTGTAAACCAGCACTGACTGCGCAGATGTGCACGTGTTTTATTCAGTGCTATTTATTACAGCCAGGCATTGTTGAGCGGAAACAACAAATTGTTCTACATTTGTCCTTAGCATAATTAAATTTGGTTTGTAATATTGAAATATTTCTTTATAGATTTTATTTTGTATTTGTTTTACTGCAATATTATGATTCTTATTTAATATCTTTGAAAGAGTTAGCCTACTGTATAAAGCGCTTCAGTTCATTATGTTGAGATAAAGGTGTGTGGAGTTATGAGGTTTACTGACAGTTTGAGCAGATTCAACAAGATTTTAGCCATAAACTCAACTTTAAAATTTTCTAATTCAACTTTATTGTCATTACACATGTACAAGTACAGATAAAGGAAATGCAGTTTAGGTCTAACCAGGAGTGCAATAAGCAGCAAGTGCAGAACATAGGTATAAATTACAAGTGCACATACAGGTAATATGTACAGGAGATAAATATGTATAAATTAAATTACAGGTGAATGTGTTAAGAGCAATATACACAGGTTGCTATTGTCAATGAAAGGGAAATTTACAGTTAGGCATGTATAAACAATTTACAGATGGTTATGTACAAACAGGATATACAGGATATGTATAGACACATTTACAAGAGTATGTACAATGGATAGAAGCTCACCAGGATGGCATCATATACGTTTCCTCAGGAAGAAAAGACGCTGGTGAGCCTTCTTGACCAGGCTGGAGGTGTTGGTGGTCCAGGACAGGTCTTCAGAGATGTGGGTTCCCAGGAACTTAATGCATGAGACTGGCTCCACAGCAGTCCCATTGATGTGGATGGAATCATGTGTGCCTCTTCTCACCTTCCTGAAGTCCACAATAAGCTCCTTGGTTTTGGTAGTGTTAAGGAGCAGATTATTGTCTTTGCACCACGTGGCCAGATGCTGGACCTCCTCCGTGTAGACAGTCTCATCATTGTTGCTGATGAGCCCGATCACCATAGTATCGTCAGCAAACTTGATGATGGAGTTAGATCCAAACACAGGCCTGCAGTCGTGGGTGAAGAGGGAGTAGAGGAAGGGGCTCAGCACACAGCCTTGTGGTACGCCAGTGTTGAGAGTGACAGTAGTGGAGCAGATGTGGCCTGACCTATCATGCTGAGGTCTGTTGGTCAGGAAGTCCATAACCCAGTTACACAGTGAGATGTTAATGTCAAGATCTCTGAGTTTGGTAATTAACTTAGAGTGTATGACAGTGTTGAATGCTGTGCTGAAGTCAACAAACAGCATCCGTGCATAAGTGTTTTTATTGTCCAAGTGTGTGAGTACGGAGTGCAGTGCGATGGAGACTGCATCCTCAGTGCTGCTATTGCCTTGATAGGCAAACTGGTGGGGGTCAAGTGTGGAAGTCAGAGAGTCCTTCAGATGGGACAAGACTAGTCGCTCAAAGCACTTCATAACGATGGGCTTGAGATTTTCGGCACTGGCACAATGGAGGTGGATTTGAGGCATGTTGGTACAGCTGCTTGGGCAAGGAACATGTTGAAAATGTCCGTGAATACCCCAGCGAGCTGCTCTGCGCATGCTCGTAGTACGCGTCCAGGGATACCGTCTGGTCCAGCAGCCTTGCGTGCGTTAATCCGGCTCAGTGCGGTGTGCACCTCTGAGGAGGTGAGTGTGATGGGTGGGTCGGTTGAGGGGGTGATCTTGGTGACCGTTTCATTATTGTCTCTCTCAAAGCGAGCATAAAAGTCATTAAGCTCGTTCAGGAAGAAGACATTAAGTGCTGTGGGGGTGGAGTGGTTGGGTTTGTAATCACTGATGGCCTGGATGCCCTGCCACATGCGTCGAAGGTCAGAGTTGGAAAAGTGCTCCTCTAGCTTCAGCTTGTAGCAGTACTTGACCTTTTTGATGCCCCTCTTCAGATTTGCCCTGGAAGTGCTGTAGACCTGTGCATCACCTGATCTGAAGGCAGTGTTGCGTGCTACTGTCAGAAATGCATGAACCAGTATCCAAAAGCTCTTGTCGGGTGTACGATGTAAAGGCACTGCTGTTCTGCACGAACAGACCCGAAATGAGCAAGTAAAATACTGCAAAACTGCAGAAACTGGAGAGCCTCGCGACGTGTACGCGCTGCCATCTTGGTCGATTACGTTGCATGGGCTAAATATATTTAGTGTGATATTTATGTTTATGTGATATGTTTCATGGGCTAAATGTTTGAAGATATAAAATAAAATTCAGAAAACACAAAAATGTTTATTCAAGTATTGGTAAAGTTTTTAAAACTAAGAAAACTATACTTCTTTTAAATTAAAAAAATATACTTTTAGTCTTTGGCTTTATGGGCTTTATGTACTCATCAGAAATATACTTAGAATGACATATATTTAAGCTATACTTGTGCTCATTGTTATATGGTACAGGGCACTAGCAGGGCACTAACCCTAACCCTAACTAGTCCACGAAGACAACGGTTTCTAGGGGCTAAATACCATGTTACTGGGGTCCCTTGAAAAACATGAAAAACATCCTGTTTTAAAGTAGTTTTTTATGTTTGAGGGCTTATACATTTAATTGTTTCTTTTTATTGTCTTCACAAATTATTTAAAATAATCATATATATATATATATATATATATATATATATATATATATATATATATATATATATATTGTAGGTGAGCTGCAGATGCCGACCTTTTCCTTGACCTCAGTACATGCAGCCGTTTCTCCTGAAGAAAGCGTCCAGTTCAGATGCACAGCACCTAAACCTAGATGCAACATGAGATGGTCTAGTTCTCAGGCATTGCCTCCCTCTTTTATGAAGGGTCTTGAACCTATTATTAGTGCTGAGGCTGTAGATATGACCATTGGAACAATTATCCTAAGATGAGGCTCACCCTGCTCATAACTGATCTTTAAATTAATGTAATGTAGTCAAATAAAGAACCAGAAGCATTGCAGTGTGCTGCAATTATTTCGCATAAATTTTTAATACATTTTTATATATACTATCACAAAGTTCTATTTGGATTTTCATGAAAAATACAGTATAAATTAAAGTTACACTTTATTTTCATAGTCTGCTTTGATTCTACATTTCAGCTAATTCAATCTACATTTCAGCTAATTCTTGTTAGTTTGCAACATGTCCTAGGGTGAGTAGAATAAGTTGACATATACTTGCAAAGTTTTTCATAGACAGTATGTTGTGGACCCATCAAAATGTGCTGCATTTACATTTAGTCTTCTTGCAGACACTTTTATCCAAAGCGACTTACAAAGCTCAGGATCATCTCAGACTGCTTTCTTGAACATGACTATATGTATGTATATGTATATATGTATACAATCTTTCTTAACACTACACAAATTGTGATGTGTTTCCACATGATTACTGGTGTAGGTCATCAGTGACATTTAAATGCCAAACGGTGCGTATAATGCAGAGAACTGTTTAATTGCAAAACGTTTTAAGCAAACAGTTTTATCAAACTTAGTTTGAAAAATATAGTGTGCTTTTAGTTTTGCACACTTGGTCTTAAGTATATGAGTGGGCCTCAAGTACCACTTTTAATGTCTAAAGCTAAAAAAAAAAAAAAAAAAAAAAAAAGGTCCCGTTCAATGCATTTCCGCAACGGACCAAAAGATGGCGCCTGCAGCTCAATCATCTTTCCATTTTCCAGTGCGGCCTATGTGGGTAACCTAAAATAATATAATTCCTTACTACTGGAGCTGCCGGTTCAAGCTTAAACAATGTAAAAGCAGTGAGAACTCAGTGTCAAGATTCACTTACTTTTCATTCACTTCATTCGTTTATAGTCAACCAACAGGAAGTAGTAGCAATTCAAAACTAGCCTATAATAACTTCTAAAAATCTAAGATAGGTAGGCTATCTTAGATTTTACAGTGATCCTGGTTCTTATCAGTAATTCGTGCTCAGCTAATACAATACAAATTCATATATTAATAATAATATTTGCTGTAGGTCAGCTGTTTTAGTAAACAAAATATAGGTTTATATATAATATAATATAATATAATATAATATAATATAATATAATATAATATAATAGTTTCAGCAATGTTTTTATTCTCATAGTCCACACATAAAACCCCAGTTCATTTTGATGCAGGGCTATTTGGTATTATTGTCTTATTTGTCAGCACAGTTGTTCATTAAAATAACTATAATTAATATTTAAAAATGACTTGCAGGTTTGTCTGATGTCTTACTGAAATACATCATAGTTTGTGCTTATCCATCGATGTTACTGTAGGCCTAAATATAGATGACTTTGTCTTCTGTAATAAAACACTGTACGTGGATTCTTCTGCCCCTGACTCTTCGTCACTGTAAGAATGTGTTGAGTTTTGCAAACAGTGTCTAAACCGCCTGAACTTGCATCACGTCTGCTGTCCCCATCACCTTTATGGCAGCAGCTATTTGCACTATATGCTATTTACACTAAGTGCTAAAAGCAATGCATTGTATTTACACTAGGTGAAAATAGCGGCATTTTTTGTGATATGCTATTTACATTAAGTGCAAAAATCAATTGATTTATTCACACTAACTGAAAATAGCAGCTTTTTTTCAAGTGCAATTGACAGATTTTGCTATGCTACTTATTGCTAGTGGCAGTTATATGCACTTTAGTATTGAAGTACCTGAAAGCACTTTTGACTAGCAATCCACCTCGCTGAGGTTAGGTTAAAGTAAGGGTTTCAAACGCATTCCCTGAAAGTCACAGCCCTGCGGAGTCTAGATTCAGCCGAATGCACCCGATCGAGCTAATCAAGTACTTGAAGGGGGGTTTGAAACTAAACTCTGCAGGGCTGTAGCTCTCCAGGAAATGTGGTGACACCCTTTAGTTGAAGTGAGACTTTAGTGCGTGCAGGGCCCTGCTGAAAAAGAAATGCAGAAAATACGCTACAAAAATACTAAAAAAATTTAATGGTTTGACAGGAAAAAGTTAATGGTTCATAATGATATTTTAATGGAAACCATTAGAATTTCTGTGATGTGTCTTATTGTTTTTTTTAGCAATGATTTGCATTAGAGGACCTTTCTTCCTCTCTATGTTAGGTCATATAACCTAAATATAACAGCAGCTCACCAGGTTTCTAATAGTTCTTCTATAAAGGTGCACCTCCATGTAAGGTGGCACTAACTTAAAAAACAGACTGACTTGGACTGACAGTACAGCACTGCAGTGCATAAAGGGTGGAAGTAGGCTGTACTAATGGTCTGTGTTTGGCCAGTGTGGTCTGTTTTTAAATAAACACATTTAACCACAAGTTTCAGAAACCTTAACATGTGTGAATAATGCGAGTATGTCCCAGCGCAGCAGTACAATTACTGCACAAACCTTCAGAATGATTTTAAGCAGCTTCATTTGAAAAAAGCAACGAATGTCTTGCTTATTTTGGGGCGCTGAATTTCTAACGATTATCGTCAGTTTGATTACAGACGTCTCTGCGTTTAAATAAATAAATAAGTGTTAATCTCGTGATTATACATTACTTTCACTCTATTTGATAGTAATGTATAGTATTCGGTACTCTTCGGTGCTTCACAATCTGTATCATTACAAGCGCTATGTAAATAAAAGTGATTAATTGAACTGAAAACAATAGCTGACTATTTAGGACAGAGATACGTTCAAAAGAATTGTGCAGTTCTCAGTGGTTACTGAAGTTAGTTTCTACATGAGCATAAACACTGAGCCATTTTTTCCTGATGAACTGTGTGAGAAGCTGAAGTGTTTCGTGTGACAGGGGAGGGATCAGTGAAATGCGGAACTGTTGTAGCTCTGTTTGCGCCGAGCTGGTGTCTGTCTGACTCAGAGAACATGTGAAGAGCAACAGATATAAACAGCACACACATCGATCAATGAAAGGACAGAAATGCTGAGAATGCTCCTTGATTTTATACTTGGTAAAAAAAATTTAACAGATACAATTTGATTGTTTATTACATTAAATGATGTTCATTGTTTTTGAACCATTAACGAACAAATACATCCTTTACGTTATCAAAAAAGAAGACAGCACAAAAAAAATTTACTTATCTACATGAAGTCTTTGTGATAAATAGTTATTTAATGAAGGTACGTCTTTATGTTTTCTCTTTTACAGTCATGGTTTTGCATAACGACCTGGTTACTGGTGAGTGATCCTCTCAATGTCGCAAAAGCTTTGATAAACATCTCTATATTACATTGATAAAAGGGTAGTTAAATCAAATATTATCAAATCTGAATTACTTTTTTTTTCTTCTTTGGAATACAAAAAGAAAAATAAGAAAAAGGAGAAACGCTAAAGGCTCTGCTGGTCATTTTTTCCATGCAGTTATATTGAAAGTTGACTTTTAAGCTTTCGAGCACATAAGCTGTCCATACGTGCGTTCCATGTCTTTTGAAACCGTGTACCTTTGTGTGAGGATCATACTGAAATTGAAGACATTGCAAACTAAATAAGCTGTTAACTGCCAGGATTAATGAGTCAGAACTTGAGAACTGCGTCAGTCAGATTCCCGAGTAAATCATTTAAGAGAAATCCTAAACATCAGGAGAGAACCCATCTAGTATGTCAAATAACATCTGGGGGATCTAAGCAGCGGCACATTTGCTACAGCATCAATTGTTTTGGCATCCCTCCACCTCTCCAACTTGACCCATATTCATCTCCCAGGATTATTAATCCCAAAAGGCTGCTTCTATGAGCCCTTCCATTGTTAACCTTAATAGCGTAAAGATTATATGGGCAAACAAACTTGTAAAAGCTTTTTTGTGAATCAGTGATTAATTCAAACAGAACAAACTGTGTTTTCACTTCGACATTATTAACAGAAGAGGCTGGGGGGGTTTTTTTAGACAGAAGAAATGCTTTGAAATGATGGTGTGTAAATATCACAGCGTAACAGAACGTTCATATTTAGGTGAACTATCGCTTTAAAGCAGACATCGGGTTGTTTTATTTGAGAATATGTGAGCTGAAAATTTCGCTTAATTTTCTCTGTTTAACAGGAACTCCGTCCGCCAGACTGATGAATGGTTTAGATGGCTGTTCAGGAAGAGTTAATGTCATTACTAACACACCGTGGACAGTGTGTGGTGACTCCTGGGACATTAATGCTGCATCTGTGGTGTGTAGAGAGTTGAGATGTGGAAGAGCAGTTATTGCAGATAGCCTGGCTCTTTTTGGGGTAGAGGATCGAAACGTGAGTACGATCAGATGCCAGGGGGATGAGTTATCCATCAAAGAGTGCTCTTTAAAATGGACTGAAAATAATTGTTCTCAGAGAAATGCTGGAGTCATATGTTCAGGTATGAGCATTTAAATTTTCCCTTGATTAAAATTGTAATTTTCAAGAGTGCTGGTGTACACCGTGATCTGTGATAACAATCTTACAGTACAATATCAGTTGCTAGAACTTTACCGTAAGAAATGCGGTACCAACATTTTACAGGCAGGTTTTATGGACTTAAAGTCACAGTAAATTTTTTTTTACAGTAATAAAATTATATATTATTACATTGTATACGTAACTAGTATAGTGGTAAGAAAATAGAAAAACACATTTCAAAGTACTAATATTTGTTTTATACTAGTGTAATACACTGATAACCCCTAAAGTCAGGTGGTCATGAGGAAGTCACATGATAAATCATAATTGGCTAAGGAGGGAATACTAATACAGAAGGTGCACACAGTGTCATTCACACAAACGCTAAACACCACCATGGTAACAAAAATGATACTAAAATATCATTGTTTCTGCTGGTCAAGTCAGCAAAACTGCTTTTCCATGAGTGAAACCTATTGTACATAGGGAATTATTCCCTCATGCGAAAATCCTGTGTGACCAGACCTTGATGCATGAATAATCTATTAAAACAATTAGCTGAAAAATATGGGATCATTCAGCCGTTCTGAGGATAGGGTGCACTCTTGTTAATGCATTATACACCTTTTCTTCAGCTTCTTCAATTATTATCATTGGTGCTGTGGTCACAGCTGTACTGTTCATATTGTCTGCACTGATAATCATTTTCCTGGTGAGGAGGAGACGAAAACAAAAGAAAATCCAAATATGCTCTAATTCAAAAGGTAAGAATTAATGTCCATTACCTTTACCTTGGATGCCAGCAAATATGAATGATTAAATATTGTACTACAATAATAAAACCGTTTTCAATGTAATCTGTATCCCAAGATGCTGTTAATATGCGAGATGTGCTCCACAATAACCAGAATGAAGACGATGCTGAGGATGACTATGAGGTTGTAGATATGGATGATAGCGCTCATGAAGATGTAAACTCTGACTCTGATCAGGATTATGTTAATGTAGATCAAAATGACTCTGAACCGGACTACGTCAATGTGGAAACAGACGATTCAGATTCACAAGACTATGTCAATGTCGATATTACAGAACACAGAAGTTCACTGCGCAATAACTGAAGATTTATGAAAATGTGAATTATTCATTATATCTAATAAGCATTGTCCAGATATGAATTGTTCTTTGTATATGAAGAGAACAAAGACTCTTCGGTCATTATTAAGCACTAACATTAAATAAGAGACTCGTGAATTCTCTGTAACGTGAATCAGAATTCTCTTTTCCTGTTGTGAAGTATCAGTTTGTCTACTTCGCTGAAAATAATGGCACTTGCAAATTAGCAGTTGTTAACAGAGCTTTGGCAACAAGTATGAATATTTATTAGTAGTGTTTTTGACAGCAAGAAATAAGGAACCTCATAGTGTGACACAACTTCCCACAACCCCTCTGCTGTATGTCTTCTCTCGTTTTTTTTATTTTAAGACACCTGGTAACGAGTTACTGATACTTTGTGATGTATGCCTTTTATTATGAGTGCCCACTGGGTACCTGAATAATTTTATTTAAATTAAAATCTGTTAAAGCAACATTTAATATGTTTGTAGAGTTTCCTCTGAATACAACTGCCAGAGTCTCTCCACTTCCTCAAATCGACCTCAGAGCTAAATCAAAGTATTAGCATACTCAGAAAACAGCTATTCTTCAATGTTTTAAAAATGCATCTGGCTAATCAGGAAAATGAAGCGGAAATCCAGCTGAACGCAACTCTTTAACTCCATTTCAGAGTACTGCATATCTGATGTGGTTTCTTAATTCCCTTTTGCAATTTCTATCACATGTAAACAGTTTCACTTCTTTGCATGAGATCATTTAATAGTTTGCATATGAAGTCATTCCATCACTCCTTCTTCTACAGATGCGAACTAAACAAACTCTAATATGTCATTTGAAGCACTATACAGCATACCAGCTGGGTCCTGAACTCCCCATGAAAAGAGTGAGGGTCACATTTTACTGATTTTTAGCACTAAGCAATATTTTAGACCATAAATATATTTAGACCATAATCATATATATCATAAAAGGTGCTGTCTTCATATACAGACTGTTTAATGGGCAAGTGCAGCATTTATGTTCATTCACAGCTCAACCTTTAAATACAACATAAATACAAAGTTTTATTCACACATTCAAACAATTTATGGTGTAAATTACAGTGTATGTAATGTAAAAAATGTCTTTTTTTAGGAAAAAATTGAAAGTTAGCCATAAGTGTGCATAGTAAAAGATTTATTTCTCACATTTATGGGCCAAGAAGTATGCTTTTGCTTTTGTATAGATGTTTGCTTTAAAATAGAAATCAATTAGAATCTTGGCTAATTTATAGTCTTCTAAGAAACAGTGAGTGATGAGTTTAAAGAGTTAGTTAAAAGTAGTTGAAAGGGCTGTATATTGCTCAAGTTTGTCGTATCATTGTGAATTTCTCTTCGTAATGCAATTCTTGGAAAGAGGTTGGGTAAAAAAGGGATGTTTAATTTGATTGAAAAATGCATTTTTTAAATAGCTAAAAAGGGAAGTGAATTGGCAAGTTTGCAGTTTTGGTTCAGAACATCTTAAGTGCATTTTGAAACAACACAATGTCAAGACCTTCTCTTCTCACTCTGATAATAGGTAAATTTAATTTACAATCTTTGCTGTGCCTTTTGTATTTATAGATGATGTTTAAAGATTTGCTATAATAAAACATTTAATAATGACATATTTGTGTATTTTACGTCAAAATATTGATACTACAATAATATTTCATGCTTACAGTACTGTTCATGTTTATGAACTGTGTAATTTGGTGGTGGTGAATGAAGAACTGTGTGCTTTCAGGTTTTAGTTTTCCACTATTTGTTCTTTCTAAAACTGAACTCAACTTTTATACAATATTTTATTTTAACTTTAACACAGTCTAATTATTCTTCAAGGGATGTTTGAGTTTTAACCATTTAATGGGGCTCACACGGGTTCTAAAAATTGAGAACCGTGAACAGTGTGAAAAAAACAAAATGTCAAAAAGCTAGACTGCATCAAGCCACAGCCCATAGCTTTTCACAGCAACTCTCACAGTCTGCTACGGTACACAATACACTCTTGGGGCTGTTTCCTAGGCAGAAATGAACCCCCAGACCTAAATGACTAAAAGAAAACTTTGCATGTTTTCTCTGTCATGTCAAAACAGGTCCATAATCCTGACCATATTATTCTTAGTCACTTAGTTTATT
This sequence comes from Puntigrus tetrazona, assembly GCF_018831695.1. Classification (NCBI taxonomy): domain Eukaryota; kingdom Metazoa; phylum Chordata; class Actinopteri; order Cypriniformes; family Cyprinidae; genus Puntigrus; species Puntigrus tetrazona. The sequence goes on along the minus strand of NC_056701.1, from coordinate 12,328,036 downwards.
TGCTTTAGTCACTATGGTTTTCTTTTTGAAATCCGCTCTTGGCGGCCTCATTGGCTGTTTTCTTGACTCTGTATTTTGTGAAGATCATCAATCGGTCACTATCTGATCTGATCACTATCAAATATTTACAGCTGAAGAACAGACGAGCAAGAAACGTGTCTGATATTTTGAGCCAGTTATACAACAAACAGTGGACATGTTCGCACAGCAGCACGATATGGTTGTCAGTCCCTTATGGTTGCATTCACACACATTTCATCACTGTCTAGAATAACGAGATTACTCAAACCTCATTTCTAAATTTGAATACTTTCCGGATTTTTCACATGGAGTTTTAGATTTAAAATTGTGTGTTGCATTTTGTGTTTTAGGGTTACAGGAAATGTCTGCATCATATCGGGAAATTATCTTTGCTGTTTGTTTGTATTAAATTTTTTTTTCTTATAGTGTGCTTAACTGATCAACGGTTACAGCCACAAGCTAATAACAAGCTAATAATCATAAATGAACAAAGTGCAAAACAAAATGCAGTTGTCAATCCCAAACACTGACAGCATGTATGTTTGTAGTGTTTGGAATGACTTGAAACTCTGGTATTATAATGACTTGAATAATAACGGAATTGGTTATTTAACAACCAATTACATCTATACCTGCACTGTACCACATTTCACCAACAGATCAGAAATAGGTGGATGGATCAGTAGCTGTATCTGTTCGCAGTATTAACAAAATAAATAACTAGAAGTGAATGACTATACTCAGCTTAATGAGAAAAGCCTACTCAAGAATTTAAAAAAACAGCTTCTCTGGTCTTCAGTGATGTTAGGACAACATTTGAGCAAATAATATCTGAGCAAGAGCAGAGCCGATTCAGAAAAGAACTGTGTATATGTGAAAGCACGCGTCAGAGAGATTTGTGCTTGTACATTACAAGGACTGCGTAACATCATGCAGTCTTGACACTGCCATTAACATCACGGTATAGAAACTGACTTAGATTAGGAATAAGGAAAAGGCCATCAAATGAATTAAAAATGAAAACAAATGAAATCGGACAATTTGTCAAATGTAAGTACCTTAAATAGCTCAACTCTGCTTAAATAATAGTCATATTGCGTCTTCCTTGGACCGGTTCAAATACCTAGCGAACTAGAAAAACCCAAGCATTCAAACCAAAAAATAAACATAAAACAAGAGCAACAAATGGGCTCCGTAGAGCTGAAACACATAATAAAGTACCTTTATTTATATCCAGGCAAAACCACCTATTAAAACATTAAGTGCTTCACTCCTACCTATATCAAAGATCAAAAAACAGCAGACACGACCTCCTCGTTTATGAAACAATAGACTTCATGGAGCTGAAATACATGCATTAAAACCCCTTTATTCTTTCTAAAACACGCACCACGTATTTAAACGCTTAACAATCTCAACGCCTACTCTTCTTCTTCTCATGTTTTTTTTGTTGGTTTTGGCAAACCAACTTAAAGGTGCATTACGAACTACCGATCTATATATTTAAGGGTGAACTCGTGAATTGTGCAAATGTTGTAAAAGCAAAATAACAAAATGTTGCTTGACACATTTAATTTATTTATTTTTTAATAAATGTTGTTAGTTCGTTCCGTTTTCATTTTTTTTTATTTCAGACGAAAATAACCTATCTTACCTTTCTGCTGTTAAAAAATGTGTGGTGTTGTGCAGGAACAGTAAAGTCCTGCCCTTCTTTGATTTGACTGGCCATTGTTGGGGGGTCAAATACTGAATTTGTCAGGGACATGTTCTGTGTGGAAAAATGGATGTGTGGCGTGAGAGCGTGAAAATTGTGTCAACTGCATGAGTCTCACGCTGAATGCTTGAGAGTTGGCGGCTCTATCAGTAATTACAACAGTAACTAAACAGGGCAGGTTTTTGCTTAATTAAGAACAGGCTGTTTTGTGATTGAAACTGTTTACTTACAGAGGCTAATGAACTCGAAGTTTCGCACATTGACATAAAAAACTTACTTCCACAAAATAAGGTGGATGAAGGGGGGGTGAAGTTGCAGCAACAGATTGTTCTGCATCCACCCAAAACTGGTTGGCATAGACTTCAATTACATATTATAAAAAGGGGTTTAATATGTCTCCTTTAAATGTAATTGTTTTTCATCTCAACAGCCAGTGCTCTTTCTGTTGCAGCTGGTAAGTAACAGACTGTTTAATTACTCATTTAAAACTTTTTTCTAGTTACATGAAGTAAATGACTAGCCTTAAATGTTACAATACTTGTTATATCATAATGTTTTAGGAGAAAATAGTATCAGACTGGTGAATGGTGCAAATAACTGCTCTGGAAGAGTGGAGATCCTCTATAATGGCCAGTGGGGAACAGTGTGTGATGACTCCTGGGACATGAATGATGCTGCTGTGGTGTGCAGACAGCTGGGATGTGGAATAGCTGTAAGTGCACATGGCAGTTCTCATTTTGGCGAGGGTAGTGGTCAGATCTGGCTGGATGATGTGGAATGTTCAGGAAGTGAATCATCGCTCACGCAGTGCTCACAGCTTTCTATTGGAAAACATAACTGTGAACATTCTGAAGATGCAGGTGTCGTCTGCTTACAAGGTATATCTGGTTTTTCTTTTGTTTTGTTGTATTGTATGTGTAATTTTTTTATTACATTTTTATTTTTTTACATTTGCCCCCAGTTTTACAGACGAGGCTAACACCTATCCTAAACTAAATGTAAAAATAAAATCAACTTACACTGGTTGATCTTTAAACACGCCAGTGCCTTTGTTTTGTCTTAAGATGCACACCAGTAATGTTTTTTTTGTTTGTTTGTTTTGCTTTTAAACCATGTTTATAAAAATTACTTAAATGTCCTAACTGAACTATGCTTAATCCTGGTCTAAGCCCTGTTTATGAAATTTGTTTTCTCAACATTCCTTATTAATTTTCAACAGATATTACGAAATTTCAAACAGATTGCTTTGATGTTTAGAAATTAGTGCTATGAGTTTTGAAAATGTACCCCTTGCCTGTGGTGAAAATAATATCATTTTTAATCACAGCATTAAAAAAACACACACCAAGGTGTTTGGCTCCAGCAAGAAACTAATGCAAATGAATGTGTAACACAGATATTTACCACATGACAAAATGCACATTTTAATCCTTATTGCTTACATGTTTAATTCCATCTACCAGACGTAAGATTGGTCAGTGGGTCTGATTCATGCTGTGGGAGAGTGGAGATCCTCTATAATGGCCAGTGGGGAACAGTGTGTGATGATAACTGGGACATGAACGATGCTGCTGTGGTGTGCAGACAGTTACAGTGTGGATCAGCCATCCGTGCACCTCATGGAGCTGCCTTTGGTCAAGGTAGTGGTCAGATCTGGCTGGATGATGTTGAATGTTCAGGAAGTGAAGGAGCCCTCAGACAGTGTTCACACAGTGGATTAAAAAAGCATAACTGCAATCATGGTGAAGATGCTGGTGTTGTATGTTTAGGTAAATTCAATCATTTTGTTGTGAATGAGCTACGGAGATTACATTTAGCCCTCTTTTTTATTGTTTTCACAAATTATTTAAAATAATCATATATATATATATATATATATATATATATATATATATATATATATATATATATATATATATATATATATATATATATATATATATATATATATATATATTTCACAAATTATTTAAAATAATCATATATATATATATTTGTAGGTGAGCTGCAGATGCCGACCTTTTCCTTGACCTCAGTACATGCAGCCGTTTCTCCTGGAGAAAGCGTCCAGTTCAGATGCACAGCACCTAAACCTAGATGCAACACTACTGCTGAGTTCCAGCTCCTCAGAAACGGACCGCCTGTATCCTCTCAGACACACGAATCAAGTGTGACTTTCAACCTTTCTAATGTAGACGTCTCTCTTCAGGGCAGCTACAGCTGTCTTTACTCCTACCTAAACAACGCTGTCAAATCACCTTTCAGCAGCATTATTACCATCACTGTGGGTGAGTGCATCCAATCGTCATAAATTATGTGCATTAGTTGCATCATAAAAGTGAAGTCATTCTCTATTTTTAATCCTGACGAGATACGATTCTTAAAGCCATTGTTATTTATTTAAAGAAAATTGGCCGTCTTCTTCTTGTTTTCTAGTGGACTTGCAGAAGCCCAGCATTTCTCACAGTTATCCTGACGGGTCTCAGGGGCCGGTGATCACCAGGGGCCACAGTTTCACTATCATCTGTTCAACTCAATCTCAGCATCCTGGAGGCTCTTTTCTCCTGTTCAGAGGATCAGACATCACCGGGACTGAGTCAGATGTTAATCTCTCTTCCTCCTTCTTCTTTCCTGAGGCAGATTACTCACACGAGGGAAACTACAGCTGTGTTTATGAAGTCAGTGTCTCCTCTCGCTCCTTCCGTTCATCTGCCTCTGATCTGCTGCTCATCACTATCACAGGTACTGAGGTGCGAGGGTCTAAAAACAAGCTGGACTGCTGCTGATGAAGGTTTAACTCAAACATGTGTGTCTCTGTCAGCCTCCCTGCTTCCTGTCATTGGTGCTGCAGTGTCAGCTGTGCTGCTCTTGTTGTCTGGTCTCATAATCTTCCTCCTGCTCAAGAGAAGACGACAGCAAAGGAACACGGAAACAGTCTTGAAGTTCTCCTTTAGAAACGGTAACTTCATTTGATGAAAATTATTTATTTCTTTTTGTTGTATTAAGTTTTAACATTTTATCTTCCTTCAACAGTATGTTTATTAAAAACTTCTTTTAATATATTTGCCCTTCACTATGCAATGTTACTAGGTACGGATAATACATATGCAGGTGCATCACATGGCAATAAAAATGAAGAGGACGATGAGGATGATTATGAAAATGCAGAACTGTATTTTAAAAACAATAATTGTGATGATTCTGAAGAGGACTATGTCAATCCAGACACATATGACTCTGAAGAGGACTATGTCAATGCAAAGGAGAATAAAAGTGTGCTAGAGAAATCTGATGAAAACATTTATGAAAGCTATTGTGATGAATACTAGTAGTTTGTAAACTACTAGAATTAATAAGTCTAAAGATGACAGTGATTGATATGTAAATAGAGTAAAAAAAATCTTTGTTCGGCTTCACTTTCTTTTAAAAATGAGGATTGCTTTGAGATAAAGAAATATAGAAATGTGCATATTATACAGCACACATACTACACAGTTTTCTGGCATATATACGTCAAATGTTGAAAAATGAATAAAAGCAATGTAATATCAGTAGCAGGAGGCTATGAGTCCACACTTTTAAAAGTGTAATTTTAGCTCCAAGATGGAGGGAGTCATGTATACATTTCAGGAGTGTTAAATTGGACTCAAATTGAGTTCTTTGTTCATTGTGTGGTCAGTGTTCATGTAAAACAATAAATAAATAAATACACAAAACAATGTGTTTACATAATTTTTTTTTTTTATTTCCCCTGCACCAAAATATCTTCACATGCAGTGTTTTTAGCACATGTAAAGAAGTAACAACAATTAACATAATGCTAAAGAAAATCAAAATACATATACTTATTTGGTACATATATGTCACGTCTTTGGACTTTGTTATTGTTTCTGTCTCATGCCATGTGTTCCGTGTGACCTAATTTAGTTTATTGTCTTCAGCTGTGTGAGTTAATTTAGTCATTTACCCGGTGTATTTAAGTCCTGTGTTTTCAGTTCTCTTTGTCCGATCTCGTCCTTATTTTCGTGTGGTTTTGTGCTGCCTGTACTTGTATAGTTTATTTTCCTCTCAGAGTAGATTAAAGCTCTTTATTTTCATTTATACTCACTGTCTGCTCTCGTGCTTACCACACGCGTGACAATATATATTCTGAATGTAAACAGGTTGCATTATTCTGTGCTTACATTTATCTGCTTAAACAATAGCGTCATTTTAAAATAATTCATAAAAAACTATTAACATCAAACGCCAGAGACAAGTATCGGTTACAATAATAGCTTACTCAAAATATTTACTGAAAAAATTGTCGTAATTTTTGTTGTTCAATTTATTTTAAGGGATATCCCACACATACTTTTTCATATAGATTAATGGCAGTATGGTGAGTAACAGGAAGTTATCAAGTTCATCTGTCAGCAGTCATTTTGACTGTCATGACAACAACGAAGCTCCAGTCCGGGTCAGTGAAAATGATTCAACTCAGTGAAGAAAGTATGCAGATACTTTTCATGCTTATGTGCAGTGAACTGAACTAGAGTTGTCTCATGAACGTGAAAGTCAGGATAATTGCTAAATAATAGGCTATGTAAAATTTCAGTTAATTCCTTACAAAACTTTACTGTATACCTGCAAAACACTTGTAATATATAGCACATGACGCATAAGAACACATACAACACATACATATTTTTAAAATACATGAATATGATAAACAACATATGGAAAATCACTTCAATATAGTGAGACAACATTATGAAAACTCATTCAATTAATGCTTAATATAATCACCAAATTTGTATACTGATAATATTGATAATGCTGATATTTCATCTGTTAGAAAAGTTTCTGATCGTTTGTCTACACAGCATACAAATGTAAGCTAGTGTTAATCCTCTAAAATTCAACACCACACCTTTAAAACTGCCCAGCAAAATGCTGATTGGACCCCTAATAGGGCTAACCGTGGGCTCATAACACGCACACAGGTAAGTGGCTGTGGACACAGTGGGAGAGTGTGGGCACGCTGTGGGCTGGCTGTGAGTACAGTGGAGCATTTACATTTACATTTAGTCATTTAGCAGACGCTTTTATCCAAAGCGACGTACAAATGAGGTAGGCAATAGAAGCAATTAATGTCAACAAAACCTGGAGCAGGTTTAGGTACGCAGTGGAGCAGGTTTATGGAGTCTGTGGGCTGGCTGTGGGTACAGTGAAGCAAGTTTAGGTACGCTTTAGGTTCATTTTGAAACCATTAGGCCTAATAGTTGCAATGCAAAAAATGTTTTGAATTGCCTACAGGCCATGGACATTCCCAGTTATTAGTGCAAAGAAAACTCTTAAAATAGATTTTACAGTTGCAAAATATTATCCTGCATGCTACATTTGTGATCATAATGAGTCATTAGCTGTAAAGCATGATCTTTTTAAGTGTGAGACATGCATATGTATCTTAAGGGTTGTTGAGAACTTATTAGTTGGAGGGTGAAGAAAACAGCAAGAAACAAGTTAAATGGCAGTTAAACTTGAAAGACATATTAGACCGCATACTTATCATTTTCACACTATTAGCAACGGTTAACAATTATGGTATTAATTATATGGTGGATTATGTTTTTATGCTGTAAATATTACATGTTGTTGAAAATTTTTACTTTTAGAGATTGCAGCACAAAAAAAATGAATATTACTACACCTCCGATATTTTGATACATATGCAGATCCTGTAATTTAGTTTTGAGTTTTATCAAATGCACTACTTTAGCTGTAGGTTTCTTCGTTCACTCTTTTAAATGCACTTAAATCATATTTATATTCCTTAAATACCTTTAAATCTCATTAAATGTTTATATAATATAATCTTATTTTTATAATAGGCTAACATTTATTTAAATATGAAATGATAAGAGGCTAAATTTATGTTATTGTAGCCTATTTATATATTTATTTTATATAAAACCCTATAAAAACTCAAAATAAACATTATAATATAATATAATAGTGAATTAAGGTTGTTGTAAGTCCGCATGTCAAGTTATGCGGCAAAATTTTTGTTACGAAGAAAGACACAAGGAAACAAAGAAAGATTTCAACGCGGAAGTTGTAACTTCACTGAGTCGGACCAGTCCGACCGAAAGGTTCGAAGGCGACAGACCGTCTCTGATTGGTTGATATTTTACCGACTTTTGATTGGTCAAGGTTGTGGTGGGCTGTGATTGGTTAACTTTGCAGCGCCGTCTCATAGGTTAAGTGCTGCGCTTGGTGACTAGTCGCTTGTGTGTTTGCTGTTGTTAGTTTGTTCTTAAAATCTTCCTCGGGGTTCTGCGGATTGTCTCCACTGAAGCAGCGATGGCAAGTCATGTCAAGAGCGATGAGCCTGGTAAGCCGTTTATCTAGTTATCCTGTAAGAAAAGTAACTTAATATTTGTATACACAGTGTTGCTCATGACATGACACGGCAGGCTTCATTTCCTTATTCCAGCACCTGAAGTGGCTGGTATTTGTCTAAACATGACTCGCATAAAAAGATAACTCTATTCATATGCGATTTAAGTCCCGAATCTCTTTCTTTGTTGCTCTTAGGGTCTGTGGAGAAGGACAGCGCTTTTGCGGCACAGACAGGTAGAGATCATTCCCGTTTTTAACTCTTAAGTAACATTAGCAAAATTAAAAAGAGAGAAGTTGTGTTGTGTTTTAGGCAGGGTTATATTGTTTTTCTTTCTTCAGCAGGGTAAATATTGCATTTGTTTTTGTTAACTTTGCTATGCTTGACAGCCTTGTAAAGCCATTGAAATCCTGCTTGACCAGGTGCTCAACAGACAATACATGCTTGACCTCAGTGTGTTTTAACTGAACTTCAGGTCTTTTATTCTAACACGACCGGTTAATCCATTTACTTCGCTGTGGTTTGAATCTTTGTGGCTTGAATACATCCACTGAAGATTTGCTTATTTCATATTCTTGTTTTGCAAATCAAATTTGAGTAGTTTGTGTTGATTTTTGTCTGTTTCTTTCAGACAGAGTGAACGTAACAGAAACTGATAGCATGAATCAAAGGTAAAACCCATGTTGTAACCATGTAGAATTAATACTGTTTTTGAGTTCAAGCGTATTTATATCGTTTTATATCTTGTTTGTCAGTGTATTCAGTCTGGATCCTAATGAGGAGTATAAGATGGACCACAAGAAGCGAGGAATGGCTCTGATCTTTAACCATGAACGTTTTTACTGGCAGCTCATGTTGCCCAGCCGCTCTGGCACAAATGCAGACAGGGAGAACCTTGTTAGAAGGTATTTGGCAAAGTAATCACTACTCAACATTACAACTGCAGTACAGTAGCCAACATTTGACAAACAAGACCAAAATTTTGGTTTTATGTTTTAGGACAACTTTGATGAAGGGTTTTGATCACTTCAAATGTTGACTACTGTATATACACCAGACAGTCACAGCATCACATGACCACTGCCTGTGTTTGCCACACAAACATGACTATGTCTCACAGTGTGTTGGTTGATGAAGAAACCGTAATTTTCCTGTATTTTATTAAAGCAGCAGAACAAGAACTAATTTGTCAATTTTCTTTTGAATATGTTGTCAGATTTCGAGATCTGGGATTTGACGTCAAGGCTTGCGACGATTACAAACGGGAAGAAGTTTTATCCACAATCGGAGAAGGTGCCTCAATATTTTTAATGTTTCATGGCATGTTTTGAGTAATGGGAGCCCAACTTAAATGTTTCAAGTTAAACATAGCAGTTTATTAGCAACATCTTTGGCAGTGTTTACATTTTTAAGTAGGCTATAATTATATTGCACACGTACATCTACATGTATATATCTATATATGTGAGTGTGTGAGAGAGAATGAAAGAAAGAGAGGGGTCAGCACTGGAAGTGAGTCAAAACCGTTTCATCAGAATTAACCTAAAACCAAAATGCAATCTTGTTCTAGGACAACTTTATTGAACTTTTTTTGAACACTTCAGATGTTGAGTAATAGTTTAAAAAGGCTGTACTTTTGATTACCACAAAAAGAGACTTTCCTTTCAATTTTAAAAATATGTTTGCATTAATATACAACTGAAGTTGGCACCAGAATATGAAAAAATATGAAAATGCTGTCATTGTGCCAAATTTATAGCCATAGCACTGAATGGTGTGCTAGAATCAACTTAATCTTTCATGTAAATTATAACTTAAGGGGAAAGTCAAAGCTGCATGCCACATCATGTTCCAAATAGATAGGTCCTGTTTAATCCCGTGTGTTTCTTTGCTTTCAGCTGCTGCTGCTAACCATGTAGATGCAGACTGTTTTGTCTGTGTATTTTTAAGCCATGGGGAAAATGGTCACATTTATGCCTATGATGGGCAGATTGAAATTCAAGAAATCACTGATCTGTTCAAGGGGAATAAATGCCATAGCCTTGTAGGGAAACCCAAGATCTTCATCTTGCAGGTAATTGGTCCTCCTTCCACAAAATGTAATTTGCGGTGTATTCACACGGTCACACTTCATATAAGGTGGCCTTAATAAATAAGTACTTATATTGTACTTATATTTTGATGCATTTATTGTGGTCGTATAGTATTGCAAAACAGTTGTGCTGCTATTGAGGAGGGATACGAGTAAGGTTAGGGGCAGGTTAGGTGGCGTGGGAAGTTTAAGGGATGGGTCAATGGTGTAATTACAGATATAATAACATACAGGTATTTAAAAAAATACAAGTGCAATGTAAAAACATATATGTACAAAATGAGTCCAAATGATTTATTTAAATATAAGCACACAGTGGTTAAAGCCACCCGATATAAAGTGTGACCTTATAGTAATGCAATATAAATATACATTTTACACCTCCTTCGAATGCATGAATTTCTCTGAACATAAGGCTTGTCGTGGAGACAAACATGATGATGCTGTGACACCAATGGATGTGGTGGACAGTCAGACGGTCAATGAAGTGGTTGTGGACGCGGGGGCGCTCTCCACCCTTCCAGCAGGAGCAGATTTCCTAATGTGCTATTCAGTAGCTGAAGGTCAGTGCTTTGTTTCCGTTTGTTTTCACCAGGTTTTGTGAACAGTGCACTTTTACGTATTGGATTACATGCAGTGTACTTCAGTTACGCCACTTTAAGCAGTCACCGAGATTTTCTTCTTTTTGTAAAGGATATTACTCTCATCGTGAGACAGTGAATGGCTCGTGGTACATCCAGGATCTGTGCGAAATCCTGAGGCGTTACGGATCGACACTGGAGTTCACTGATGTGCTGACACTCGTTAACAGGAAGGTTTCTATCCGCAGTGTAGCAAACTGCAAGGATCGCTCTGCTATAGGCAAAAAACAAGTGCCTTGCTTTGCGTCCATGCTTACTAAGAAGCTATTTTTCAGGCCTAAGAAGTAATATTACTGTTCGGGCAATATTGCAGGTAAAAATTCAGGGATTATATTATTTTATTTTCATTTTCAAAATGGAAATCATGCAAGTTTGCATGTTTTAGCCTGGAGGTTTGACAAGCTCAGGGTTACAAAGTGCAAATAGTTTAACTTTACCCATTAATGATGATAGACATTAGGCTTCACTGTTTACACTACCAATACAAAAAATGCTTTAAATTACCAGCAGGCCAAGATGAAGACAATTCCTACTACAAAACTACTTATAAGAACCAAAGAAACCTTGAAATGTATTGATATTCATTAAAGTAATGTGTGTCAATCCTGCGCATTACATTCATGATCTGTCATTAATAGCACTATAGCTTGATCTCTTTATCTGTGAGCCATGTATTTGTACCTCAAGATCTGTTAAGAAGCAATACAAAGGAGAAACAATACAAGAAACTCCAGTTAAACGGCTTTATTTGTTTACCAGCGTCGCATATAATTTTCATAGAACTGCATGGGGAATTTTGGGAATCTTTTATGGTACATGTTGTGTCTTAAATGTTGAAAAGAGTGACTTCTAGAGATCCGGCCACAGAGATGCACTACATTTTTACTTGTTTCTGACACTACAGATTAAACTAAAAGTAAATATATAAGATAAGAACTGAATGTCTTTACCCATCCTTTACTGAGCTCTGATCTTGTAGTGGAATTTATAATCTGGCTGTTTTAATGCATAGATCAGTAGCATCATGTTCATAAATGACCAAAGACTTTGAATATTTTTCTTATTTAAAACTTGATTCTTCTGTAGTTATATTGTGTAGTATGACCTAAGTAAATAAAAAGTTGTCATTTTTCTAGGATGATATGACTATACCCTTTTTCTGGCATAATAATCAAAGAGGTTTGCTGCTGTACAGTTATAGTGCCTGTGCAAAATAGTCCCGAGCTTGCAAGACAGGTTCCATGCGGAAGCAAGAGGGTCTGGCTGTTTTCAAGCGCTGCATGATATCACTGCGCCTGCCTCCTTGATTTATTACTCTGGAATGCGATTATAGTTCCATACATTGGCAAGAAAATTGCGACTTTTAATTTTCGGCTGGTCTTTTTACACGATATAACTAGAAGAAGAGTCAAGTTACAAGTAGGAAAAATATTGAAACCGGTCCATTTCTGAACATGATTCCACTGGTCTAACTGGATTCAGTGATCTATGCTAAAAGTCGCCAGACCTGGAGATTGGCTGAATGAATTCAAAAATGGTAAAACTCTAGTCTAGTGGAGTTAGAAGACGAGCCTATTTACAAAAAAAGTGTTCCTTTAAGAAGGAGTTATTCATTTCCCGAGTAATGTGACTGTTTTCTGTTCTGTTTGGATTCCTGGGAAATTGGCTGTTGTGCAAAATACTGCATAAGTAACTTTCGCTTTACTCAGCATTTAAGACTAACTCTGTATTTGCTATGTATAGATATAGTAAATCAAGGGTTATGGTTATTTAATTTAAAATCTCAAAGGGTGCTATAATGTTATTGTGAATTTTTTTTTTAAAACGCTGATTTTTAAAAAATATTAGAAGCATGCACTTGTATAAAAATAAAGAGATATACTTATGAATTGCACACTGATTAATTGATGTCACTTTCATTTCGCTGACACTTTTTCTATTATTCAATAAATATGTATAAATAATTTCATTTTTCAGTGGCTGGAAAAAGAAATTGCCACTTTTTGAAAACTTGTGGTTTATTAAAAAAAAAGTCTGTGCTTTTAGTTTATCATTTAAGTGTAATGTGAAAGTTTAATAGTCTTTAAAGAACTCAATACTTTTTATATTGAGGTGCATTTTGAAAGTCTGAGAGCAAAAGTAAGACTTAGGATATTTATTACAGACAGATGTGTACATTAGATGCAGAGACACTGAATACTCCATTCAGGCATCAAACACAGAGTGAGGTGCATCTGTCTCCACTGATTATGCTTTACAATCACATGATCCAAACACTTCCACCCAGAACCTCTACTGATCGCTGCAAGCAACAAGACCAACTTACTGCATTTCCTAGGGAATGTGCTAAAACATATTTAAGCTCTACCTCTGGAAAAACAAGTGGGTGATGGGTCAGTTAAATGATGGATGTACCACTCGTGAGAGCTTCATGGATAAGAGCAAATCAAGAGCTATTAAAGAATCATAGGGAATGCTTTCCACACTCTAGACAGTAGGTAGTTTCAAAATCTCCCATTGAAGAAAAGTGCTGAGATACATTCTTCATCACGCTAAATACAAGAGCTGTTTAATTATCAAAATATATATATATATAATTTGCATGATTTTTTTTTCCTCTCTTTTTTTTTTTGGAATGAACAGTTGGCTGTTATTTACTTTCTCTCTCACTTTGACATGTCTTACCATTTCAAATTTTACTTAAATATGTCATGATTGCCTTTGCCTCTTTAATCATTTAAAGCATGAATTAAAATACATTTCAGTCCATTTAACTATTCTAATGCATTGCTGCTTCAAGCCATGACATTTTTCATATATTTAAATGGCAATGCATTCACAAAGTGCAGTATGTGCCCTATTTTGTGGACTTTTTAGAAACAAATCAATGGTCTTTAACATAATAATAATAATAATAATAATAGTAACAATCCCAACATGTATTATAAGCAACAACGGTTCAAAATGTTTCAATTACTAAAAAATAAAACAAATTAAAACTTTATATTAACCTCTCCAGTAAGGAATCATTTAATTGTAATCTTGAGTCCATATAACGATGACAAAAAGTTATCAGTCTATTTGGTCTGAGTCCACACAAAGCCAGATCTATTGCACTTTTCCAAAACTTGTTCTTAACCTGGGAACACAAAACACTCTAAATATTAAAAATATCCAGTCGCAAGTTTTTCATATGTCATTAATTAACCTATACCTTCAAATCAAGTTTTTTTATTAAAAGCATGGCATATTTGTTGAATAGTTTTGGATTAATAGTTACCTATTAGTGTTCATTAGCTACCCATGATCATCTTTGTGAAAACATTAATGCCCACTAACAACAAACTTTTAACAAGCACAGTTATAAAGGTGATGAACTGCTCATCTAATGATTATCTGTTACACGTTGGAGCAGACAGATTCACACACACTATCTTTACAACCCAAATGGAACGAAAGAGTCTGTATCATGGAATGGGCTGCTGATTGCACAGAGAAAGAGAAAAAAAAAAAACACATGTAAGAGAATCGAAATAGTCGACCAGCATCTCAGTAGCGTGTAGTGTACCAGTCATTATCAGTCATCTGCACCAGTTCGTTTACCACGTCCAGCAGGTTGCGGTTGTGTTTCTGTAGCAGACGCTGATTAAGTGCTCGATCGCCAAAGCCCATCTCTACCAGCACGGCCATCATGGCGTCATGAGAAGCTGCATCTTCTGGGAGCTACACAAATCAAAAATAAATATATATGTATCATTTTTTTATTATTATTACTGATGTATATCCTAAATGTTACACTATACACTAAGCACTTCTACAGTATTGTGTACATGGACTTTACTGTCTAGAGTGGTTTTATCACAAAAAGGCAAAATATACTTGATTAAAATGCATATAATACAAGTCCTGTAAAGCATGATTATTTTAAATTTCATTTATTGTATATAAAATCCCATTAATTAAAACTGAAACAATTCATTGTTTGAATTTGTAAACACAAGTAATGAACTATATAACAGCATTATGTTTATTTCTTGTTGGTATAAGACAAACGAGGAGATTGTTCAGCATCTTGCACTATTGCCACATTCATAATATGCTTTGTGAATTTAAAGGAAGTTTAAAGGAAGCTTATGTTAAAATGTTTTTCCATTCTGCAATTTGTGTGAACAGCTCACCTTTTCAGACCCAGTCTGTCCAGTGAAAAGAGCTTTATAGGCAGATGCTGCCACGGACAGGGCACCCTTCACCAATCCACCTGTGATGCTATTAGCCCTGAGGAAAGACAGGAATGAGAGAGAGTAAAAATGTGAGTGATAAGAAGAAAAGCACATATCGCAGTTATTGTCCTGGGTGCTCTACCATAAGGCAGAATAAGTGGTTGTGTGCCGTGTAGCTCACCTAAGATCTTCTGTTTCAGACTTTGCAGATGCTATTGAGTTCTCAGGATCAGGTTGATTAGGCTCAGAGTCTACATACAAAGGAAAAAAAACAGGTCAGCTTTTTAAACACAGCTCTGTGTGTCTTTTATCATATTGTCCACTTTGTATTCTATGTATACTGTGTATATATTCTGTATTCTTTATATTCTAACGCCCCAAAATAATTGGAAAATGCACTAATACACAACCTATGATGGCTTATTAATTTAATATCCCATGGTGTTTCCATTCACCTTCCTCCTTATCTCCTGGCTCTTCAGGATTACTCCTGTCCTGCTCCTCTGCTACATGTTCCATCTGCTCTTGTGTCTCTGAGCTGAATAAAGAGATTTCATAAATATTTAGCTATATTTTACATTTGTGTAGGCTTTAACATAGGATTTAACATAAAAAAAATATATAGGCTGTGATAGAGTTTAGGAACGTGTGCACACAGAGTTTTAAGCAAAGACATGGTCAACCTAGGTCTGCATGCTTCAAATGGATCAAGAACATTGTCAGATGACCAATGTCGCAAACCTGATTAGTGACCAGGAAATAGCGCAGCATCTTAATCTTAATAATTTGCCATAATGTATCTTTCCTGTAAAATGTTCTGTTGAGCGTGTCATGTTCTCAAGTAAAAGAAACTATTCATAGTAAGTCTTGATATTTTAGCTGTACACACTTTGCATATTGCTAACTTAGCATCCTCTTTAGCACCGTCAAAATGCGTCTCTGGATAAGTGCTAATAAATCACTGTAGGGCTTTACACACTTACAATCATTAACCCTGGGTCATCCTAAACCGGAATCCTGGTTTATCTGTAATCAAGTGCTCACCTGACACTGCTCATACTATACCTGGGGTTAACGGTTAATCCTGGGTATTCATTAACAGGCATTTCACACTATACATTCCTAAACCCTGGCTTAACTTAATTTTTTTTGCAAATTTGCATCGTTGCTGTCACTGACTGGACAAACAGCAGGCAACCCGTTCACACAGCTTTTTCCGCGTCTTGCCAGTTGTTTTAAAAAATGTTGCCACTTAGGTCTTCGTCTGTTTTAAGCGTCGTGAAATGCACAAAGGCAAGGAAACAGATACAAAAGTACAAAAAAAGAAAACAAGGAGCAGAGTATGTGGGAAAAAAACTTGAAGTGAATAATACCGTCTTCTCATTACTCCAGTTCACACGCATTCTGTCTTTTGACATTTCTCCTCTTACTTACATGACATAAGTTGCTCAATTTCTGATTGGCTGTATGTTGAAAAGCGTTCACCGTTAATGCGGTGTTAAATAACCCTGGGTGAAAAGCAGTGCTAACACAACATTCAAATTACAGGTGTATTAAACGTTTAGTTTAATTAAACATAATTCAAGCATTTCTTTACCTGAGGTAAAAACTGTGTTTAGAAAGATGATAACCCAGGGTTTAGCACATTGTGAAAAGCCCTCATGTAAGTCAATGGTTTAGACACTGTAAAAGTATGTTTTGCTGTTTCTGTTGGCAAAAATTTGGTTTATCACTAGTTTGACTCACCTCTGAGCCAAAATCTACTACTGCTGATATGTACTCTTTATGAACTTACCTGGTTTTGACCGAGGGTCGTGGTGCCATTACAATCACAGGGGTGAGCGGCACAGCATCCAGAGTCTGGGAGGCACAGAGCATGTCATTAGCATCCGCACTAACAGCAGCAGCAGCAGCAGCAGCGACGGGGCTCTGGAGCTCTGCGCTCTCCACTGATTCTAGTTTGTCTCCCTCTGCAGGCTCTTCTCCAGGCTGCGACAGGGCTGAGCTGTACATGGACTCTCCCAGTGGACGGCTGGTGTCAAAGCAATCAGGGAGGATGATGATGTAGTCTTCTGAAGACGCAGATGAAGTTCTGCTGCGGGTTTCCTTAGCTGCTCCTGGGTCCTTCACTTGCTCTTTCTTAGCCGCTTCCTCCTCTCCCTCTTCTACCGGATCTCCACCTGCTGGTTCCACCAGGATCTGCTCGATATCAGACTCGTGACCCTCATCTAAACATAAGAATGGTAAAAAAAAAAAAAGTTTGTTTGAATCACATTTAAACAATTACGAAATTGACAATGTTCACAATGACAAGGGTCAGATCTAAATATTCTCGTGGCCTGTTACCTGTGCTAATGAGCTCTGCTGGAAGCGTCAGCAGTGGAGCAGCTACATCGGTGGTCTCGGTCTGTGGTGAAGCAGGGCTAGAGAGTTGTGCTGATTCTACTTTCAGGGGAGCTGGAGCAGATATTAGCCCTGTTTCTGAAACTTTTTCTGATTTCCTCTCACAAAGGGACATTGAGCCTTGGGGGGCCGGACGCACCACTTAAAATGGGAAAAATGAAATGCAAAACTACATTACTGTACTGCTGTTTATTTGTACATAACAACAGAAATTTGATAGAAAGTAATAGAATGTTCATAAGAACAGAATTTATCTGTAAGAGAAACCCTTTATTTTGTGTTCTTGTAACTTTGGATCAATTTAATACATCCTTGATAAGTTATAAAGAATAATTTTTTCAATCTTACTGGCCCAATTTTTAAACAGTAGTGTATAGTTTACAAAAGGCTTACTAAGAATATCAAAAGTATGTTATAACAAGTCAACACTAAAATTAAAAATTGTTTTTCTAACTTGCACGGTCTGACTATGCCTGTTATAAAAAATGACTGTAATTTGCAGGAAAAGCAGAAAAGTGCATCTTCCCACCACCACAAACCTTTAGCTGGGCATCTCCCACAAAGTGCCCCATGCTCTGCTAATTCACGGGTCACTTCAAGGGTGAGAGAGCGGATAACAGATGGACTGACAAAATGAGGCCCAATGATGCCCTCCTCTCCTTTCTCTTGTGCTGGGATGCCTTCTAACTCTGTGCCCTGGGCCACATCTGGGAGAATGACATCAAAAAATGTTCACAAATCTAAAAAGCTACACAATCGCTGACAGAAAAAGAGCAGAAAAGTTGTGCTTTAATGTTTACCCAGGATGCTGCTGACCCCTTGGGCTTCTGTTTCCTCTTGGATGAGTCCCAATGTTGGTTTCTCCTGAAGAGGTCCATCATGGGGCAGAGGTGATATGCATGGAGTAATGTCTTCATATATTTACAGAGATTATGAGAGAGAATATTAGAAGAAAATCTATATAATTTTTACTGAGATGTAACAGTTCACACAAAATCCATAAAAATCATTCATTCCCATTTTTAGAAAGATTTAAGGTTACCTGCAGGAGTGTTGTTGGGCACGCTCTCCAACTCTTGTACAATGTTGATGTCCAGCAGTTCAAAAGATAGTAAGTCCTGAGAGAATAAAAAATAGAGCTATGAACAATGGAGTCAACTTTCTTCATGAAACATTACAAATATGATGGGTCTGGTCATACCTGAGCTGTGAGTAAGTCCACAGATGGAATGTAGAACTCCTGATCACAGTCCTGGTTTACAGACAAAAGTAGCTGTTCCCTTGAGGCCCGGCATTTCTCTTCCCTCTCAAGAGTACGGGAAGACTTCTCCTGAAAAAAAGTTAATAAAAAAAAATGAACTAACAATAGCTGTAATTTTCAGTACAGTTTAGTTATATATATATATATAGTCATGTACAGTTTTCTAGTTTCAGTTTATTTATTTTTATTTTAGTGCCATCATTTAATTAATATAATTTTTTTCTTGGGGTACAAAAAGTATTCTTGTTGCTTCATAACATTTATATTGAACTTATATAGAACCACTGACAAACATTTAGTTTTGGATTGACATAGTAACTGATTAATAACAAATTTGGGGGTGGATTATGCCTTTAATTTGTGTCTGTTTTTAGTTTTTTTTTTAGTTTTGAAGTCATTAAAATTCATTTTAGTAGTAAATATATTTTAGGTTAAATACTTTTTTTTGTAATTGTAACGCCACGCCAGCAGAGGAAGCCGTCACCGGAGTACTGACTTGGCTCCACTTACTCTGCAACCACTTCCTGTTTGACTAGTATAAAGCCAGAGCTCACAAACTCATCTATGCGAAGTATTGTCTGCTTACCCTGCCTTACCGAGCGTTTTCATTGTTTTATCTGATTGCTGTTTTGTGTATGATCTCTTCTTGTTTGCTCTGTCTGCCTTTTGGATTTGCCTGATTGGACTGTTCACCTGTGTATCGACCCATTGCCTGCTAACCAACCACTTCTCCTCTAACCAGGTAACCGATTCTGACTGCCTTACGTTACTGACCATTTGCCTGTCTCTGATTCTTGTCTCTCATTCGTCTAATAAAACCCTGCTTATGGATTCGAACACTGCATCAGTGCCCTCATTACAATAATGATAATGACTCTGAGTTCATTTTATATATTACTATGCACATTAGAATAACTACGCATTTAATGATGATTTCTTGGGTGGCTGAGGGAATCTCTGGACAGTTGTTTTACCTGTGGGGTGACACAGGGAGACACCAGTAGCCCGTCAGCACAGATGGCTGTGGGCGCATGTGGGTCTACGACGATGCTACACCAAACACGTGGTCCAAACTGTTCTCCTCTATGTGCCAGGCGCCAATGCGATGTATAGGTGCCCTCTAACGTCGGAGCACAAAGTGCCACGCTGATGACCCCCACCTGGCCTGGCTGTAATGTGGGTACTGCGACCTCCCGCCATCTTTCACCGGAGCCCACTGCCAAGTTCCCCCACATGAACTTTAACTGAGGCCAAAATGGGATACAATCAGATTCAGATTTTTTATTGTGTATGTGTGTACACACAGATTTGTGTGTGTCTGTAACAGGGTCTAAGTATACCTTGGTCTCAGAGTCCCAGCACACTCTGCCACTGTTTTTCATTTTCCAGTATTTGATGAATTTGGTCCCAGGACGCAAGCGTGATCCATCAGGCAGGTTTTCATCCAGGAGTAAAGCCGTCATAGCTGGCACAGCCAGTGGGCATGGACGTTTAGGACGACTGCAAACAAGCCGGTACAAACTAAATGGAATCTTATTATCATATTTTTTTTTTTTTGTGGGACTAACAATAATAGCTAGCTCCTACATTACACATTTACATGGCTTAGCCAGGAGGAAGTAGAAAAAAAACTACTTTATTTAGTTTGCAGCTAAAATGTAAATCTAAGAATAACATGATGGGAAAAGCTGGCAAAAAAGGCATCAGGCTTCTTTCATGACAAAAAGATTCTTAAAATAACGTGAATAAGTTTGGAATAACATAAGGGTTGAGTAAAGGTGTGTAAGCTCTTACTCTGGGCTGTTTGCCTGTGTGGCGCGTGGCTGCAGCAGGACAGGTGAAGAGCTCCCTTCTCCAGCAGTGCTCCACTGCAGCCCTCTCCTCTCCATCCTCAGCTGCTTCCTGATCTCCTTCACCTCCGCCTTGAGTTGGCGCTTCTCTGCTTTAAGACGCTGCTTCTCTGCCTTACGAAAGCTCCGGTCACCCCTTCTGTAGAACCTTCAGAAGGAGTGCAAAATATGTTTAACTATTCTGAACTTTAACACAAAAACATGCCAAAGCAGAGGACAAATGCCCACCTGCTGTGGTCTGGAGCTGGGGAGCCATGCTCAGGAATAGACAGGGGAGTTCTAGCTCTCACAAGGTTGTGGCTTGGATCGTGTGAGAAGCTGCAAGGCTCACACAAAGTGCAGGAGGTACACACACTGTGCAGAAAGAAACCAAACATTTAAGGCACCCATTATTGCAGTTAAACGTTACATCTTTCATACAATCATAATACGTGTTACCCTTTGATATGTACCACAGAAGAAAATATTTTAACAAAAAATACAGACATCCAGAGATCCCTCTCACCTGCATTGGTATCCGCCGCCTGCGGTCTGGCCCCGACAGCTGCTGCAGGCTGGAGCTGAACTTGGGGCCCCAGGGAGAGTAGATGAGGTGACCTCGGGAACCTGAGCCTCTGCTCCCACTGGCTTATGGATACAACATTGTCCGGAGAACTCCCTACAAATCTTCTCTACTGCCTCCCTAACAACTTGGTCCTTAAACTGTTGCAATTATCATATTTTGAAGAGAAAAAAACAGAGGCACAAATGTTTAGGGCTTATGTCCACTGCTAAAACTATGAGAACGAAACTTAAAGGCTTAGGTGTGTTTGATTAGGATTGGAGCGAAACTGTGCAGAGCTGTATCCCTCCAGGAACTGAGTTTCAGACCAATGATCTATATCAGGTGTAATCAAACTTGATCTGACAATCTGTGTCCTGCAGAGTTTAGCTACAGCTTGCTTAACATCAGCCTGGAAGCTTCAAATATACCTAGTAGCTGCTTCAGGTTTGGAGCTAAGCTCTGCAGGGACCCCGGCCCTCCAGCAATTAGGTTGAGCCCTGATCTATATGTTTCTGGTCCCCATGGACTTCTATCTATTTTCCAAACTATGGTTGTCAATGGGGACGAGCAAGTCTTTGGTTATGTTTTTTTTGTTCAATTGAACAAAGTAACTCATAAAGGTATGGAACAGCTTGAGGGTGAGTAAATGATGTCAGAGCTTTTTTTGGAGTGGGACAGGATAACATTTTTCAGTTTTTAAAATTTAAATGAAATGGAAGTAGCAACAGATCTTTTCTTTCACAGCTTTTTGTGAAGTCTGGCATATGATACAAAGTCTGTCACTGCACCGGAAGCTAAAGTTATAACTTGTTTTTACACTAATAAATGGCTAATATTCTAGTAATATGCATGCTAGCAACTAATAGGTGCAACCGTAAAAAAAATGTTACCAAAAAAATATTTAAAAGTAAAACATCTGCATTATCTTTCAGAAGTCATTCCAGTATGCTGATTGGTGGTAAAATAATAATAATGTTTTTTATGCAATAAGATCAATAACAATCTGACTATGCTGATTTTAAAATCTTGTTTGATGTACCTTTTCCATATATGACGTGAACCAAGCTGGAGGGGTCTTATCTTCTGCCTTCCCACCTTTGACTTCATTTACAATTACCTTTAAAACAAAAGCCGGATATTAAAATACAATATATGTGACACATCAGTCATTAACATGCAATGGTTGAAATGGTGGAAGCACATTTCATGCAAACTACAATAAAACTGTAATCAGAATTCAGTTAGATAATTTGGTTTAAGCATGAGAACATGAATGTTTTATCATTTAGGTTATTAATAATATTGTAATGCACCATTCCAACAAAATTTCAGCCTAGAATTTGATAATAGTAAACATTTGTGGCTACGTCAGTGATTGTGCAAATCCATTGGGTTATAAAATCTTACCAATCCTTCCTCTGGGACTGCGGCCTGAACTTTGCGACTCACCACTTGTGCCAAAGTAGGGCAGTGTTGAGGAGGCCTGAATCCCTTCTTGGGTTCTCCAGCAGTACCAGGTTTTACCTGGCCCAAGCCCACCCCTGACCCTGGTGGTGGGCCCGGTCCTGGCACTGTGGCTCTACTGCCCCTCGTCTCATACACATTCATTTGTAGTCTGTTTCCCTGTCGTGCAGCACTCTACAATTACAATCAACAACACAGTGCATCGATGTAGTGCATTTCCTTTTGAACATTTGTTAATTGCAAAACAATAGATCAATACAGTCACAATAACAGGCTCCAAATTATTAGTTCTCAACTTTTCTGACTCCAAGTCACCCCTTTCTCTAAAACAATATTCAGTTTTGTACCTCTGGTATTTCTATTGTAATAAAAATATATTAATTAACGTTTATTGTTGTACATGTTTACGTGTCTTTCTGTCTTTTAGTACTCTAAATTGAAGTTTGCTGCCTTAATTCAGTTATATGCAATAAACAGTGAGTAAGAAACCATTCTATACCTTCAGAGCTTCTTCATATTCCACTGAAAAAACAAAAATAAAAGTTACTCCAATCATTGATATATTCTGTCTGGATGTAAATATATTACTTTTTTTAATTATACACAGATTAAGACGTTTTGCTTACATTGACTGTTGATCGATACCTGAAACAAACAGTCACACACACACACACACACACACACACACACACACACACACACACAGTTATAATGAAATTATTATCTAATAATAATAATAATAATATTATTTTTGTATTTTGAAGCTACTAACAGTGCCATGCAGGCAACATCAAAAACGTTTAACTTCTTCACTCTCACCTCTTCGTTTTCCTCATCGAAATATGTCAGCTGTAAATTACACAGGCCAAAAGACCTCTTCACCTGGAGAACAAAAGATATCAAAAGTCAACTCAACGCCTTTATACCTACGTTGTGACCTAGTAGGAATACCTACTTTGTAAACCTACTTTAAAACCTGTTTTATGAAATGTATGAAAAATACTCACTGGCCAATGGCGACATATGCAAATATTTTGAATAATAACCGTCACTCTCAACGGACCTCTCGTCCGGGCAAAGTTTCTCCGTGGCCTCCACAAGTAAGGTAAATGAGTTACTTTCACCTCAAATGATCGTTTTATTAATATACCTACGTGGTAAGTAGCCTGGTAATAACAGGGTTACTGTACACTCTTTCCCTAAATAAACCCATTCAGCTTGATATTTAGACCCTGCCTGGTCTAAGGCAACGTCAAAATGCTGACTGCACGTTATTCCAAACTAACACGATTACACGACGCTTTTGAGGTAGACCACCAAACGACATTTAATTAAAACAGATTTGCAGTCAGTGTTTCAAAACCTCCTGAGCTGTATACATGGGCAGATATCTACGCGCCTGTCACGCTGTGTAGTAAGGGAGCTTAGTAGGTTTTGAGACAACGTGAGTCAACATTATCATGTTATAACTAAGGACTTATCACTGGGATCTACAGACGTGACAGGTGTCCCCTCTCCTCACAGTGTGCCAACCCCTTTGCAATTATGGTCTAATCGATGGAAGATCGGAGCACGTCAGATAAAATATAATACACTTTGTTAGATGTAAACATGGCTGCTATTTAATTCGTGGGCTTTCGGCAAAATGGTCGCTTGGCCCATTCTTTCTAAATGATTAAGCTTTTACGCCATTCCGCGCGTCGAGGCAGCACACTGGGTAGTGAATGTCACAGCAGATGTCTTCAAATACTACTCTAATCGCATCAGCTAGACATCGGGAGACAAAGGCTTTGCGGCATCAAGGTGAGTGATCAGACTGACATCACCTCATCATCCTCTGCTTACCATGGCCTCCATAGACTCCCAACTCTTCGTCTCCGAGCCAGACAGCAAGAAACTCTTCGCATTCCCTCGAAAATTCACCTTCAGGTTGATATAGAAGTCCATGGCGCGAGAACTATTTAAGGCGTTGCATAGGTGAAAAAATGAAAACCTTTGATGAGTTACTGTGCCCTGGCTTCTAGATTTCTCTGATCAAAATGGTCCTTTCTGTTTACATCAGCGACGTAACCACGCCCACTGCATCAGCTGACAGGAACATGCCTGACGTCATTCAAAGCGAAACAAACTAATGGGGAGGGGCTGTTTCATTTTAATCGGTTCAAAGGGTAAACTTGTGAATGTTCACGTAAACATTTACTTAGCACCACACTTACAAGATACTGTAAATAATCGTAAATAATTGTAGCTATAAATAATAATAATTAATAAAAAAATTTTTTTACCATATTGGCTTTCAAATGGCTTTAAACAAAGATAAGTTCTGATTTGTCAATACATGGTTTCGTTATGTAATAAACATAGGTGTGTATGTGCTATGACGTGATGCATCGCCGCGCGGCTCCCGCCCTCAGTAGGTTTTTGTTTCTGTTGCATAGCAACGTTGTTAAGTCAAGTCAACTTCTCTTAATAGATTTGCTAGTACAATTTTGATGAAAATATGTGTTGCTAATGTTACTTTTTATGGTAATACATATGGTTTTATTGTTGTTAGTTTGAAGTAGAATTCTTTTTTTGTCGGCGTTTTGTGCTGTACTATCGCAATTTCCCCACATTTGACAGTAACAGTTTTTGTAGTTTATTTCGTTTCCGGTAAATTGCTTTCATCGTAGGCTACTTTTTGAAAAGTAGCCTACGATGCAAATCACAGTAGTGGAACTTGTCTTGTGTAAGTTGTTGCACACTATACGCAAGTTTGTCTTTTTCTATCAGCATACCTATTTTTTAAAAGTTAAATATGTGACCTATCCAGTTTATCTACTCTGCTCTAAAAACATCTGTTAACTGTATCACTTTGTTGATCACTCATCAGATTAATCTATTTAATCCAAGTCAAAGTAGTATGTGTGTCTATATGTTTATTTAGAATTTTTTATTTGTGTCTTTAAAAACTTACTGAGTGGAAGAATAAAAAATAAAATAAAATAAAATCCCTGGCGCTAAATTATATGACCAGCAGGGGGCACCAATTCCGTTGTCCTTATTTTTCGATGGCACAGTATTGTATTTTTAATAATAATACTCATACTATATATTTATGATGTAAACTTAATTTCGGTGTTTTTGCATTTATATTTTTCTTACTATTTATATTGAGTTGTATGTTGATTTATCGTAGATAAGGACAGAGCCAATGAATACATTTTTGTACATAAAAACACCCCCTGTGATGAGAAAACAACACAGCCCATTGCAAAACAGGGTTCAAACAAGAGATGTTTAAACATGTGATGCAATCAGACTGTACAGTACATCTCAGGTCATTCATAGAATCTCCAAGTCACACTGAACATCCGTAGCTCATACGGACTTTATCTTTAACTTTAAGTCTGGCATGCAAGTGGGCAGTATTGGGGTTTCCTGAGGAAGAAACAAAAACAAAAACGCATTTTTCTAAGCTATCAGAGTGTAGAGTAATTTAATTAGCAAGCATATGCAGTGAAATCTTTTTGCAGCTGGACATTGTCAATAATAAACTGTAATTAAAACTGCAAATAAATTGTAATTACAGTCTTTACTTTGATTAAGCATGGTAGCCTAGACACATATTTGTTTCCTGAATCATAATCTTTATGAATATAAATGGTGTATAGTTTAAAAATATATATTTCGATTCACAAATGCTCTACTTGTAATGCAACACTTTTTCTTTTTTTTTTTTTTTATAAATTGGAATAGATAAGAGTTTGTACTGCTCATGGAGAACATCTGGAAATTGTCAGAATAGGAATAACAGAGTGGAGAGTTACCATGGGAGAAAATCTTGTTCAGTAGACATTTATGTAAGCATGACTGTGCAAAAGTGTACTTTAAGTAAAAGTCTCAGGGAACCTCCTGTTTGTTATCTGATTTCATGGCCAGTATGTTTTCCCCTAATAAAATTATTGAAATGTATAACATGATGTACCTATCTATATTGCACTGTTGCATTTTAATAAAACCTTTTATTTAGTACAGCATATTTATAGCAATTTTGTTTATATCTTAATTCAAATTTAATAAAGGATTGCTTTACTTTAAAAATGGTCATTGGGGTACTAATACTATCAGATTTTTTGTTGTAACTTTTGTTGAAAAATATTGTCTTTGTGGCATGATCTGCACGAGGGAGTATTTGTATTGTATGTTGACCCTCAGTTAAGGATACCTAAATCTGTAATGGTCACACCTAATTTTCCTCTAAACAAAGGCATTTCCTGTTTCCTGGATTCTGTTCATTCAGACGAGTTTCTAAGAACTAGAGGGAGCCTGAGTGAAAGCAATTATTGTTTTTAAAAAAAAGCCTTTTCTGTATTACACCTTATCAAGAAATCACATTATTTTCCCGAAGCACAAATGCAGCATGTCCAAACAAACCTGAAAACTCTTAAGAAACATTCCTTCCTCCCCTCGGTGGAAATGAACTTCAAACGATGAAAACAAGGGAAAAAGAACTAATGTCTGGGATTCCACATGCTGCGAGTGTTCAGAAGTTTGTTGCTTCGCACTTAGCCCAATAGCACTTTACCTAAATTTCTGCAATAAGAAAAAGTGAAATGTGCCATTTAATCAGCTTTTAGGCCCATTCAATAACAGCTCAAAGTTGATTACGTTATATTAGATTCATTCCTAACAAAGCATTCAGATAAAAAGCTACACATAAAAGAGTTCTGCTCAAACCTGTAAAGTCAAGAATCACTATTTGTTAGGATCATGCACTTAAAATAGAACTGGTGCAAAAGCAATGAATATAAAGCGCTGGGGTCTGGTGTGAACTTTAGGGGAGCAGCCCAGGTGGGTGTGGTTATAAGATTTACTAAAAGTGTCCCGTAGTATCTGAGACCCATCCTGCGCTCTCTCGCTCCGGACGCGAGCGTTGCCTTCAAGCGCAAGAGGGGCTCGGTCGCTACAATAATGAATTCTCTGTTAAAATACCTTCTCATACTTCTGGGACTCATCTCGGTCATCATCAACATCGTGTTGATTTGCTTAAATTCAAACAGGCTTCCAAAATGCACGTCCCAGCAGCCTCAAGGGTCCCTAAAAGTGACACACACAGATAAAAGTCTGGTTTTTGCGGACCTAACGGCAAAGGAGTACAAGTCCGTTCGCGACTACATGTGGGCCCAAAAAGACCTAAAGATCTCCCATTCGTTAACGGCAAAGCCCTCGGAGAATTTCCTCTTTTTAATTGACCTCGCGCTCCCGAGGAAGGCTGACGCGCTGCGCTACTTGGATCACGACGCGCAGAAGCCGCCCCGCTACGCAAGCGTCGTTGTCTTCTACGGCGAGCGCGGTTACCTGAAGGAGTACGAGGTAGGACCGCTATCCGGTCAGCTGCAGCTTATCGACGTTACGCAGAAAAAGTACAACACCCCGGAGTTGCCCTTCACGGCCCGCACGGTTACGGTCGGAGAGTACGCGCAGCTCTTCAACCTTATTTATCAGACTTTCCAAAAACTTGAAAAACCTCTGAGTGAAAGCTTTGGTTATAGAAAAGGGGTCAGGGAGCTGCTGCCGTTCGAAGGCATGCCGAGAGGCATCAAAAGTGGTGACCGCAAGACCTGGATCTCTTTTTTCCGCGACTTCAGCGGCATGTACATCCATCCTGTGGGCTTCGAGATGCTGGTCAACCACGAAAGCAGCGACACGGCGAACTGGACCATTGACAGGCTGTTGTACAACGGTCAGTACCTTAACAGCATCGACGAATTTATGACAAAATACAATTCTGGTATTTTAAAAAGGATAGTCCACAAAGAAATCCCCAATCACGCTTCGCTGAAGCCAAAAAACAAGCCTTCTGGTTTAGGACCACAGCAGTATTATCTTCAAGGGAAACGTTACAGCGTTAAAAACAACCAGGTGATTTATCTGGACTGGAGCTTTGCGTTTGGCTTGAGTTCTCTGACCGGGATGCGGGTGTTTGATGTTAAGTTTAAAGGGGAGAGGATTGCGTACGAGCTCAGCGTGCAGGAGGCGATGTCCGTCTACGGCTCTGTTACGCCCGGGATGATCCTCACCAAGTTCTTGGACTCGAGTATCGGGATCGGTCGCTTCGCGCACGAGCTCGTCCGTGGGGTCGACTGTCCCTACGCGGCTACCTACGTCGACACGTACCGCTATATTGACACAAATGTCACGCAGCGGTTCAGAAACTCCATCTGTGTTTTCGAGCATGACATCGGGCGACCTCTGCGCCGACACTTCTCAGATTTCTTTCATAACGGGTACGGCGGGATGGCGAACAGCGCCCTGGTGATCCGCTCTATTACCGCTATAGGGAACTACGATTACATATGGGACTTTATTTTCTACCAGAGCGGCTCCGTGGAAGCCAGGGTTCACGCCACCGGCTACATATCGTCCTCCTTTAAGGATGAGGGAAATTTGCATTACGGCCACCAGGTCGCGGAGAACGTCCTTGGAAACATCCACACCCACTTCATCAACTTTAAAGTAGACTTGGACATTTTAGGTAAGAGCTGAAACGAACAAACCATCGCTTTTAGAGTCAGTTCAATTACATGTTTGTCATTGATGAGAATCATCTAGTCTATTGAATCGATGTTGATATGCCACAACTTGTCACGTGCCAACAGCTGGTCACATTATATGGGATCATTTGTAATATTAAACAGCATAATATGGGCTTTCCAACAATTTCTTTAATTATTATACATCATTTTATGGACAAATACTAATGTTTTAAAAACACCACACAGATCTGGAACAATATGAAGAGTAAATGATAACAGGCTGTTTATGTTTTTTGGGAGAACTATGCCTTTAAGTACCTCTTAAGAGTCTTTCTTCTGGATTCCTTTATTTCGGTGTACTGAAAATGATTTCACATGGAAAGGACAATGAACGAATTCCTAGTTAAATTTCATCAGCAAGCATAGACTTTTCTTGCACAGAAAATCTACTTTTAAAAGTTTTCACTTTTTTTTTCTTTTTTAAGGTGTGAAGAACGTATTTCAGACTAAAGATATGGTGTATAAAGAAGTCCCGTTACCGTGGATGCCCTTTGGAGAAAGCAAAGATACCACATTTAGTGGAGCAGCAAATCAAGACAGAAAAAGAAGCAGCGATGCTTCATGGTACCAAAACACCCCGTTACCTTCATATAGCCAGTAATCGGACTAATCGCTGGGGCCACCATCGCTCTTACAGGCTTCAGGTGGTTAGCTTTGCTGGAGATCATCTCCCTGAAAGTGAGTCCACAGAGAAGTCCATGTCCTGGGCCAGGTACGTTTTCTGAGTCACGCACACGATATTTAGAAGCAGACTGCTTCACATATTTATTGCATTAGCTTTTCTCCCATTAACTCCTCTTTCTTTCTGCTAGGTATAAAGTTGCTATAACTAAGCATAAAGATGAAGAGCAGACTAGTAGCAGTCTGTACAGTCAGAATTACATGTGGTCCCCATTCGTTGACTTCAGCAAATACATCGAAGATAATGAGACGATCGTCAATGAGGTATTAATGGACCGCTTAATCGGAATACTTTTATTTGGCAGATGCTTTCGTTTAATGCAAATAAAACCTCATTGTGTCTTCTAAAGGACTTGGTTGCCTGGGTGACCGCCGGGTTCCTACACATTCCACACGCAGAAGACATCCCCAACACGGTTACTATTGGCAATGGCGGCGGTGTCATCCTTAGGCCGCACAATTATTTCGATGAAGATCCGTCCATCCACTCTCCTGATGGAGTGTATATTGTTCCAGGCTCTGAGAGTAACTGTGAGTACAATAGAATGGCGTGTCTGGAAAAGGATCAGTGCACTTCCACGCCGGAGCCGTTCACTTACCACGGCTTTGAAGGTGTTATGAAGTTTGATTAGGGTCTTAATTCAGATTGTAATATATGTACGCTGTTACGGTCTTGTTAAAACATTTGCAGCAGTATATAATCCATCCTCACTCACCTATAGTTATTTTGACAAGCAGTTTCCTGCTTTTGAAGCTTATTATGTAAATATTATGAAGTTTTGTAGCAAAATGACTGCGTGATGTGATTCGTTCAGACTATTAAAATTACATATTATTTAGGTTGTATCTTTCTTTCTATCCTTTCTTTAGACAGTGTATTTTTTGCGAAGGGTCATTTTCATTATACTGTTTAAACACTTAGATGTAGAAAAATTTTAATAGATTACATATAAAAGCCCAAATGCACTCCCATTTTAATGAAAACATTCATTTATGCAAAAAAATGTGAAGGGTGACCACTGTATTGTTTCTTTTTTTGTTGTTGTAATTTTTTATGCTTTTATTTTTAAATGGCAAAATTGTATGTAAGGTTTTTATAACATGCTGTTAATAATAAACTTGTTTAAAGTCAGCTGGATTCTGATTGGCTGTCAATGATTTCATGGTTCATCGGGTAGAAAAAAATATTCTGAAAGTGATTCGTATTATATTTTTGTCATTAGTGTTATGGCTGTGTTATGGACTATTCTCAGAGTTAGAAAGACTATAAAAACTTTATCATTATAGTTATCCATTATGAGAATGGCTTTTAGTTCACTCAGAAATATCAGAAACAAATGGGTAGATTTATTTTATGTATTTTACTTTCGGTATCAATGAATCACCCGCCTGTATGTTCTGCAACAAGTCCAAGAAAGGTATAAAGGAAAATTAAATTGGACATAAGCATTTTATGTCTATGCTTTGACAATGGAAATGACAGTTATATGTTTTAAACATATAATTTGTTTAAAAAAGCAATCGGTCATACTTCAAATCAACCTGTATAAACTATCTATGTTCTTAATCTGTATGATGATTTTTTTTTTCTGTCGAACAAAGAAACTGAAATAACTTTCATGCTAATTCTTTTCATTCAACAGTTTTAATCTCCAATAAAAAACACAACAACATTGAAACTTCATTAAATGAGTCCATATGACTATGTCTTCTGAATATTATACCTTTAAAGAACCAAAAATTGTGTTGTTATATCCTGAAAGATTTTACTTCTTGCTGCTTAAGAGCAACATTTAAATCGTCATGAGAAGGCCCATTTTTAGAGAATGTGACCCACAACCTTAGAGTTGCTACCATCATGCTCTACAGGTTCATCTGCAGTTAATTGAAGTCAGCAAACAGCAAACAAATTACCCAATAACTGTAAATGCATAACTTATGCATACTGGAAACTCACAAAGCCTTAACATTTGAACAACATGAAATTCTTTGTTTAGACAACTGTGTTTGAATAGTTGGGACAATAATTAGGGTAATTTTGTTGGTCCTGGTTTTTATACATTTTAAAGAAAATAGCATTTTTTTTAGAGACTCAAAAGGTTTTGTAAACTGGAAAATGTGCAGTTTATTTACAGTGCTGTTTGTCTTTCAGAGCGTTGTGCATTGGCCTTTAGTGGACTGGTACATCTTCACATAGTTCTCAGCCAATTAACTCTGTAGCTCCATCAGTCTGCTTTCAGACTATAAACACTGTCACAGGAAAAAAAAAAAAACTATGAAAAATGAATACTGTTGGCACTGTAATTGTCACATCTCTGGACTCTTTTTGTTATGGTTTTTGTCTCGAGCCATGTGTTCCCTGTGCCCTGCCTTTCCTCCATGTTAATTGTATTATTGTCTGCAGCCGTGTCTCGTCAATTTAGTCATTTACCCTGTGTATTTAAGTCCGGTGTTTTCAGTTCCATTTGTCCGATCGTCAATGTCCCTACATTATTTTTGTTCTGCCTGCCTGCCTGCCTGCCTTTTGTATCTTTTTATTTTGCCGTTTTGGATTAAATCCATTTAATTTCATTTCGAGTCTCCTTTTGCTTCGTCTCGTGAAAGCGCGAACGTGACAGTAATGTTTTATACATTTTATTCAAAGTTTTTATCCAGCACACTTTGCAAACTTTAATTGCAGAGTATGACTTTTATCAGTGTTTCACAGAGCATCTACTTATCAAGCTCTGCCTTGTTTCACAGGAGGGATGATGGTTGTGTATCATGTATTGCAAGAATTCCAAGAAATCCCAGAAAGAGTCATGTCTTCTGGCTTGTGCTTGAAATTCCATAGGTTCCAAGACTTGCACAAACTCTACAACTGCTCTTTTAACTTTCTCAACACTACAATACAGGAATACAGACCACGATTACCAAATGTGTGCTGCATGTTCAGACGGTGAGTCACAGGCAAAGACTACACGTATAAAGAAAACCCCATAATTTTGTGAAAACTTAACT
Source organism: Puntigrus tetrazona (assembly GCF_018831695.1). Taxonomy (NCBI): domain Eukaryota; kingdom Metazoa; phylum Chordata; class Actinopteri; order Cypriniformes; family Cyprinidae; genus Puntigrus; species Puntigrus tetrazona. The sequence goes on along the minus strand of NC_056701.1, from coordinate 12,295,185 downwards.
CTTATATCAACTCAGATTTATAAAAAAAAGCAAGCACACAAGTAAACAAATGTAGTGTTCAAATGTGTCGACACCATCAAATACAACATCCACATTAACATCTAAAGAAGCAAAACTCTGCTCTCTCTGCTTTCTCGCTATATCTTCATTAGGCCAGCATTATCTATGTTCTTAATCTGTATGATTTTTTTTTTTTTTTTCTGTCGAACGAAGAAACTGAAATAACTTTCATGCTAATTCTTTTCATTCAACAGTTTTAATCTCCAATAAAAAACACAACATTGAAACTTCATTAAATGAGTCCATATGACTGTCTTCTACAAAAAATGTGTTATATCCTGAAATATTTTACCTCTTGCTGTTTAAGAGCAACTTTTAAATCGTCATGGGAAGGCCCATTTTTAGAGAATTTGACCCACAACCTTAGAGTTGCTACCATCATGCTCTACAGGTTCATCTGCAGTTAATTAACAGTGCATTCTGGAGTAATTATTTGGCTTGTTACACAAGTTATCCTTGTTCAGCTCAATTGAATCAAAGCCTAATAAAATTTCTTATTTACACCAACAGCGGACGCACGCAGAACACAGGCCTGGTTTCGCAGCTCAACAGATCAGCACATAAAGGAATCCAAACACAAGAGCATGACCTGTAGGCTGTAAATTATGAGAACTGACATTGTAAGCTAAACTCCTTCAATGATTGATGATTATTTATCTCCCAGCTGTCTCACATTTCAAAGTATATACATGCAAGTAAAGACTGATGCATGTATACATACTAAACAAATTCTAACTAGTTTTCTCGCTTTCTGTCTCTCAAACAGACAGCCTTCCCCCACATACAGAGATACATACATATACAGCCATTCTGTCGAGATGTCAGCAGTCAATGAATTCCAGATGGTGCATTTGGAGAGCAGCAGCCATGCCAGTTATATATCCATGTTATCTTTGTAGTATGTTTATACATACTTTGCCTTCCTCCTGTGAGATACTATATATGTGATATACTGTAGGGGAGAAACCAATGGCTAGTCACACTTTCTACTCTTTTACTAACAGTACTAACCACAAAAATGTAGCCACATGAAAAACTTGCCCAAATAAAGTGTTACAACTAGTTAGTAATCCCTTATAACAACCACCCTGTGTGACAACTAGCCCCATCTCCCCTATAAGGTAAAAGAATTTATCACTGTGCACAGCCCTATATGTGCTGTGATCTCTCATATTTAAACGATGTGTCTCACGTGTCATTTCAAACGGTTACAAACAATAAGTTTATATCCATAAACAGACAAACTGGTGTTCTGAACAAACAAAGCAAGGCTGTTTAATTAGAGTATCTGCTGTGTTTGTTTCTGCTGGAGTGAACTTAAAGTAGACTGTCAGAGTGATGAACAAGGTGTTGCCTACAAAGAACAGGCAGATCTATCAATATATAGAGAGACCTGAATAAAACTCATGTGGTTCTGCTATAGTCTTCACACATACAATGTTTCAAAAAGTATTTTGTTTTTAGCAGACATTCGGACATTCAAATTTAATGATAAAAAAGGATTAGTATTTAAGCATCAACCAATTCCACCAGACACCAATATAGGTAACGCACAGATGCAACAAAACAAATGTTTTCATTGCTCACTGTGAAAAGTTGACTTAACTTAAATTTTGGACCAAGTTGTTCACTCAACCCAAATTTCTGAGTAAAGGCACATCTCTCTTTTTTGATTAGTTAACACTTTTAATTATCTTGAATGCTGATGTAATTTCTGTTTCTGTTGTTTTGTTTTTAACAAGTAGACAACATTGTCTTTGTTTGTAAGATACCTAACAAGACAAAAGTAGTTATACATAGTCTAGGCCTCAAAACTAGACACACTAACCTCAAGACTTGTGACAAATGTTAAAATGTTAAGTTATGTTACAAATAGCTAACAATAATGATAAAACACCATAAATTTTAAATGAAGTCAGCAAACAGCAAACAAATTATCCAATAACTGTAAATGCATAACTTAAGCATACTGGAAACTCACAAAGCCTTAACATTTTAACAACATGAAATTCTTTGTTTAGACAACTGTGTTTGAATAGTTGGGACAATAATTAGGGTAATTTTGTTGGTCCTGGTTTTTATACATTTTAAAGAAAATAGCATTTTTTTAGAGACTCAAAAGGTTTTGTAAACTGGAAAATGTGCAGTTTATTTACAGTGCTGTTTGTCTTTCAGAGCGTTGTCCATTGGCCTTTAGTGGACTGGTACATCTTCACATAGTTCTCAGCCAATTAACTCTGTAGCTCCATCAGTCTGCTTTCAGACTATAAACACTGTCACAGGAAAAAAATATATATATATATTTTTAGTGCTAGAAAAACAACATAGGACTGCAAAGGAAGTTGTGAATGAATACTGTTGGCACTGTAATAAATGTTTTATACATTATATATAAAGTTTTTATCCAGCACACTTTGCAAACTTTAATTGCAGAGTATGAATTTTATCAGAGTGTTTCACAGAGCATCTACTTATCAAGCTCTGCCTTGTTTCCCAGGCCGTAGTTTCACAGGAGGGATGATGGTTGTGTATCATGTATTGCAAGAATTCCAAGAAATCCCAGAAAGAGTCATGTCTTCTGGCTTGTGCTTGAAATTCCATAGGTTCCAAGACTTGCACAAACTCTACAACTGCTTTCTCAACACTCCTGCTGGGAATACAGACCACGATTACCAAATGTGTGCTGCATGTTCAGACGGTGCAGTTCAGCGGTGAGTCACAGGCAAAGACTACACGTATAAAGAGAACCCCATAATTATGTGAAAAAAACTTAAGTCCTATATCAACTCGGATTCATAAAAAGCAAGCACACAAGTAAACAAACGTAGTTTTCAAATGTGTCGACACCATCAAATACAACATCCACATTAACATCTAAAAAAGCTCAACTCTGCTCTATCTGCTTTCTCGCTATATCTTCATTAGGCCAGCATTATGCACATAATTGGGTAGAATATGTGGTCGAAAGCACACTACAGTATTTATTTTCAAAGCTGTATGCCCACAGGAACTGACCATTGTTGTTTTGGTTTCAGGGGGATAGACTTCTGAGTTTGGACGTGACCAGAGGCCGTGAGATTGGACTGCCCTTGAAAAACTGAGCACTTCCTGTATGTTTTCTTGTGTATGTGTGCTACATTTGGTTCACACTGAACTACGGCAGACTTAAATGCAAGAACTCATGTTTGACAGCAGAGCTCAAAATGCAAAGCATGCTTACTTGCATGAAGACAACACAAATGAGCCCTCTGATCATGAGAGTAGCATGTCCGTATAGGCTGATGGGTCTCTGTGGAGATGGCATCTGTAAACACTGTGGAGCTCTTAACACCCTGTAGGTAGTGTTCTTGTTTATCTGCTCTGGACATGTTCCATCTTTGTTTTTCCACATGGCTAGCGACAGCTCTCAGAAGTTCTGGAAGCCAATGGAAAATGTGCCATCTCACAAAGTCGTGAGACTTCGCACGAACAGGTCTCTAGAGTTTGCTGGAAATGAACCACTATGTCAAGTGAATGGTAAACAGTGTCATGTGAACTCTAATATTATCCTTCCTATTCTTTATTTGATGGCCACACAACTTAAACAAGACCGAGCTACGGTAGTCTAATGATGAGAATTACGTTTTATGTAATTATCTTTACTTCATTATTTATGTCAGTTTCTTTTCAAAGCACATAAATTCAATGCACATTACATGTTTCATACATAAACTACTGCTCAAAGTTTAGGGTAAGTATGCTTAAGGTTGCATTAAATTGATCGAGAGTGATCGTAAAGATATTTAAAATATAATGTTTCAAAAAATAACTTATAATTCAAATGAACTTTACATTTTTAAACAAGTTGTTTTGATCAAACATGATGTGATAAAAGAGACTTGATATAATAAAAAAGGACTTAATATATAAAAATAAAGCACAGTAAGCAAATCAAAAACACACAACACATAGTTTTGTATTAACAGCTTTACAAGAACAGTTAGGAGCCCAATGTGTCCATGCACATGCTTGTCATCACCTCATCTAACTAGCGAGTGTCTTTCTCGTAATCGAGAGCTAAATTTAGAACCCAAAACCTGCCACTTCACACACATGCACTGCACATGCCCTCTTTAATGACCACACTTCAGTGTTTGGAGACAATTTTCCCTCTATTTACTCCAGAGAGTCCAAAGCTCAGGTGGTGCCCAGTGACCAGGCAACAGAGAGGACGAATAAAAGGAGCAGGCTCATCTAGGTCGTCGCAGAGATGACAATCAGGATTCGCGACACTGAAAACATAATGAATTTCTTTTTACAAACAGCAGCTTATGCCTGCTAAGACTCATAATGCTATATAAAAACTAAAAGCATAAATGAGGATCTGTAACATTGCTGTTACAGACTTACAGTGGTAATGGAAGTCTTGTACGGTTATGGGATCAGCAGTACGCTATACCTGCAGACGCATTATGGACATGCCCAAAGCTGGTTTACATTTGTGTCTACAGTGGCAGACCTGCGTACAACATTTTTATACTTTTTTCCTATTTGGTTTCATCTACAATCTGCAGTGGGAGTAAAGCTGGTCTGGGTTGCCGTTGTGGGAGATTGGCTCAACTTAGTCCTCAAGTGGTAAGTATTGTTGTCGCTTTTGTAAATCTTAATTGAAAAAAATACTGAAAAATCTTAAAAGAAGAATTTGGAGCCATTTTTAATGGATACATAATAGAATGCTCACAGATCACAACCTCGAATATCTGTTGGAAATGTAATGAATTTATCTTCACTGGTCCTAATCAAATTTATTCATTAAATTACTAAACAGGCTTATGTTTGGCGAGCGTCCTTATTGGTGGGTTAAAGAAACTGTTTATTATGGCAACTTAACTGTACCGCAAATCAAACAGTTCCCCGTGACATGCGAGACTGGCCCTGGTGAGTGTCTCCTTATGTTTCTCATTGTATTTATATAGACCAACCAACACACTAAATCAGAAGCAGATTTCACAGAGGTTTCTGACTGCTCTTCTAGGAAGTCCCTCCGGTCATGCGATGGGAGCTGCAGGGGTTTACTATGCCATGCTCACGTCACTGCTGACGATTTTGCAGGAGTATGACCCCCTTAAAAGATGGTGAGTGATTATGTCCTGTTTACATTTTTATGTAGTCCTCAGTAACACTTCTTTTGCAAGATAATTCCAAACTGATTGCATGGAAATGCTCCTCAGTTACGAGAAATGATCCAGAAAAACTGGAAAGGAAGGAAAGGAAACCCTTGCCTCCAGTCAGACGGAAATACCCCATTAACTACTAGTGAACTCATTTATCTCGGCAGCTTCGTTTTATCACCACATCAAGTAGTATCTTGTAAAGATGCAGTTTATTTTGGGAGGACAATGGCCATGTTACTCGTATAGATAATATGAGTGATTTTGAAAAATAACCAGATTCTTCATGTCTATGTTTTGTCATGTAATACTGATGATAAACATTTTCCTTCTTTTGCATTTGCGCCATGTATTAGGTGCTTGCAGGGTCTTCTTTGGGCCCTTTTCTGGGGTGTGCAGGTTTGTGTCAGTCTCTCTCGAGTCTTCATTGCAGCTCATTTCCCACATCAGGTCGTTGCGGGAGTTGTTTCAGGTCAGTTCCCTTGCATATTCTTTATCTTAGTCCGCCTTTCAAACTTACATACGAGACGAATAAGATCTCTTACTTGTCTTATTCTGCTTTCAACATACAATTTTTATGCAGGAATCGCTGTGGCCAAGGCGTTTAATAGAGTGTCCTGGATCTATTCAGCAAGCTTGAAGAGTTATGTGCACACAATCCTCTGTCTAGTGTTTATTGCACTGGGGCTTTATGCATTGTTGGACGCTGCTTCGATAGACCCCTACTGGAGCCTAATGAAGGCACAGAAGTGGTGCTTTCAGCCTGAATGGGTCCATCTGGATACTACACCCTTTGCTGGCCTCCTCCGCAACACCGGGGCCCTGTTTGGACTAGGGCTGAGCCTCCATTTGCCTATTCATGGTGATCTGCAAAAAAACAGGATCTGTGAAAACAGCGCCATTTACAGACTAACCTGTACAGCAGCAACACTGCCTCTCCTGAGCCTCTTAGACTCATTCAGACCTCCCACAAGCACTCGTGCGCTCTTCTATGCACTTTCTTTCTGTAAAAGCGCCACTGTGCCTCTAACCACAATACGTTTTGTGCCTTATTGCATGAGCATATTAGCAAATGTATACCACAGAAAGAAAGCATATTAAACTCAGATTCTATTAAAATCAAGCTCATTAAGATTAAGTCTGAAATTAAGTCTGTATTAACTATTTTCCTCACTTTGCCTGTTTTAAAATATTTCAGTGTAAGTATGATTCTTGAAAACCAAAGATTACTTTATATGATTTTATTTTAATGCATGCATACTGAATTAAGCAGAGATATCACCAGGAATATCCAATGCTATACATAATATAATACACAATATAATACATATATTTCCTGATGAAAAGAGATCAAACAACTATAATTATATGTATTAACTATAATACATGTATTAAATAGTATGTTTTATAATATCTGCTGGCCACCATTATTGTTTGTTTTTTTTCCCTTACATTTTGTATACTGTGATAAATTGTTTGTGTTTTATAATTGTTCATTGTCTAAATGTAGCTGAAAAGCTTATAATAAACTGTTCAATGGCAGTTTTAGCTGTGACAACTTACCCCATATAATGTGACAACATGCCTCTATAATACGCAAATGAGAGGTACGTATTTTCAAAAACAAACATAGGGTAAAAGGTATTATAATCAGACTGTTTTTATTATTATTATTATTATTATTATTATTATTATTATTATTATTATTATAAGTTTGCGCTTTAACTAATACACCGTTGTATTAAATATGTTGCAGTCTAGAAAGAACCTCAAATGGTTATCTGGTATAAATATGAATGCTGTTTATAAATAAATAAAATAAATCAGGTTACAGAGACCTTCAGAAAATTCAAACTCGTGTTGAAACGCTTAAATTAGACTAACATATTCATCAGTGACATCAGTGCCGCCATCTAGCGACAGACCCATTATTACAGGATGTCAAAATATCTCTTTTCTTTGTTTTGCCTGATAAGTTGCACGTTTGTAATCATCTAAAAATAGGGTTATCATACTTAAATCGCCCACGTCCGCATTAAACAATAGTTACTTCCTCGTCTTTATCATTTTCCGTGAGACCTTTACGTTAGAATTTTGTGCCGGAAGTGGAGAGTGTAAACAGACTACGCGCGCAGTCATGACCCGTGACTGTCAGTGATGAAGCAGTGTGTCCTTGTACCACACGAATGTTTCCCTCACGTCCACAGGGATGCATCACTTAAGCGGCCTTCGACAGCTTTCGGCGATCTAAGTGCGTTCAGAAATCCATCAGAGACCCAGCCCCGTGAATCGTCTGCAGCGGAGAAGCGCTATGCCGCGGCGGAAGGTATGACTGACCGCATCCTACTACAGGCCAGATGCGCAAACCGCGCGCAGCATCTCGCACCTGCGTGCTCATGTGCTGCCAGCCTTCACCTGCTCGCACGCACACGCTGTGTTGCCAAACGTACCGGGACACCCCGTTCTAATAAACAGCTTTGACTGTTATTTAGAGGGATTAGGACTTGAACAGTCCGGTTCTTCCACACTGACTCAATCAATCATTTCTTCTTTTTTTATTTTTTTTACTCATTCCTTATACACAGAGGCGTTGTCGTGCTAGAAATAGAAAAGGGTCCTGTGCAAACTGCTGCTATAAAATGAGAAGCACACAATTCCTTTAAACATCATTATATGCTTGAACGTTGCGATTTGTACTCGGAAAGTACTGAAGCGGTCAAACCCGTTCATTAAAGCGGTTCGCAGTGATCATAAGCAAACGACTAGTTGATAGTTATAACTATAAGTAACGTGTAATTACATATACAGGTTTTCATGTGATGCAATGAGCGTATACACAAAAATTGGACGTTTATCATTAAGTATCATTATACCATTTGTTCTTGTGAAAAGGTTAAAAGGCTAAAATAAGTTATTTTTTCTGCAAGTCTTTGTGATTACCTTAGATCAACTAATGTTTTCATACATCCTGATAGATTTACTGCCAGGAGAATAAAATATTCTTTTGATAAGTGCCATTAGGATTTGTTAGACTCGCTCAAAATAATAATACGGATTGAGTGAGATCCAGAATTTGGCTACATGAGTGTTAAAAGCGTGATTTATTTTTTTATTCAGTTTTGGCTGATACACCTATATTTATATAAACCTACTTGAAATGTTTTGATTCAATCAAACCAGTGATGTTAATAATGTTTAACCAATGGGAGGAAGATTTCATCTGTGTTCAGCGACCAAACCGTGTGTTTTTGACACTCAGAGGAACGCGGGCAGCAGCTCTGAAGGGACCGAGGATTCAGACTTCTCCGCTGAGCACACGGACAGCTCAGAGAGTGACGTCCACACGGCGAGAAACACGCGCCTCACTCGCTCCTCGCTGCGCCTCAGCCGCAACTCGCAGGGTAAGACTCCAGACCTCGCACGGATCACTCACTGTAGAATTGCTAATGATGACGCGAATAATATCATTCTATTAATTCAGCTGTCATGCGATTCATTATTATTATTTTTTTTTACCCTTAATACAAATAGTTCAAATAGGAACCGTGACGGATGGAGAGCAAAAAACGAACGAATGAGTGAACAAGCTTTGTTTCTAGATTCCAGTCCCGTGAGGAACCCGTCTGCTCCGGTTTCAGAGGAGGTGGTGAATTATTCCACCCGTCGGGTGACTCGTAGTCAGCAGCAGGGGGTGACGGTCCTGCCCAAGAAGTACCCCCTGCGGCAGAGTCGCTCTTCTGGCTCAGACACGGAGCAGCATGGGGAAATCTCAGAGAGGGGTAGGAGGAGAAAACCACGCGGCTCTCCGCTCATGCCTTCCCTCATTTGAGTATCTCCATGCTTCGCTCCGCTCACACGCGCTTCTCTTCATTTGCTTCGTTTTAATCACAGATTTTCCTCAGTTCATACAACATGTTAACCATTCAAACGTTTGAGGTCAGTAAGAATTTTTATTCTTTTCTTTGGAAATTTTCTATCAATCGAAGAATCCTGAAAAGCAGCTGACCGTAAGAAATCTTTCTTTAGCAGCAAATCTGCACGTTAGAGTGATTTCTGGATCATGTGACACTGGAGTAATAAAATTCAGCTTCGTCGTCGCAGGAATAAATTACATTTTTAAATATATTACAATAAAAAACTTATTTTAATATGTAATAATATTTCACATTTTGACTGTTTTACTTTACTTCTGACCAAGTGAATGCAGCCTTGGTGAGCAATTTTTTTTTCCAAAACATGTTAGAAAATCTTACTGACCTGAGACCTTGAAATGGTGTATATCATTTTCATAATTCTTTAAAAATGTAATTATTTAAAGTAATGCATTATAATTTTGTGGCCTCTACCTACTTTTTCTGTTGTAGTTATTTGCTTGCTTTTGTTTTATGCACATAAATAAACCACCTGTTTTTGACAATATGTTGGTTTAAACGTCGATAAAACACCCTCGTGTTCAAAGGCATCCAGTTTTTAAGATGCTACATTTAAATAAAATTAATTTAATAATTATTTTGATAAATTTAAGTTTATCTCAAGTAAACAAATACATTTTTGTTAATATTGGCATGAATTACAGCAACACGTATCTCTCAATAATAATAATTAGTAAATATATTAAATGTATATTTAAACATGAATGATCATCATTGATGAAGTTTTATACTTCAAAGTACTAATTGATAGGATGTGATTGATATTTTAATCTCAACTTTTGAGAGACATGGTTAGCACAGTATGTGGTTAGCTATACCTTCACTTTAACCTCCTCTTGTTTTTATTTTATTCTTTTTTTTTCTGTAGTTATTGCCATTTTTATTTTGTGTAATATAATAGACCTTACTCCATTCTTAGATTTCATACAGTCCTGTTTTCTGTCGTGTTGGTCAATCAGACATTAAACAAAGTGCAGAGCATGACGAATCCCCAACCCGGACACCCACAGGCAACGCTCCTTCCTCTGAGTCTGACATCGACATGTCCAGCCCAAACGTGTCTCACGATGAGAGTCTGGCAAAGGAGCTGTCGCTGAAAGAATCCAGCCTTGCTCACCGGCCCAAACGACGACGCTTTCACGAGAGCTACAACTTTAACATGAAGTGCCCCACACCTGGTTGTAATTCACTTGGTAATTGGATTCCAGGTCCTTTATCTAACCTGTTAAGAATATTTACACTGGCATTCAAAAATTTGGAGGAAGACTTGTTGTTATTTCAGAAAGAAAAAGTCTTACCGAGGCTGCATTTATCTGATCAAAAATACAGTACATTTTTGTGATGGCAAAGCTGAATTTATTTTCAGCAGCCATTACTCCAATCGTCAGTGTCACATGATCCCTCAGAAATCATTCTAACGTACTGATTTGGTGCTTGGAAAACATTTCTTAATATATCTTTTTATTAATGAATTCTGAAAACATTCATTCTTTGATATACAGGAAGTTCAAAAGAGCAGATGTTATTTATTTTGCAAAACTGCATCATGAATGGCATTTAATGTGTTTTTGCTGACTAAAAAATAAGAATCACTTACAGACCCCAGACTTTCGAATGGTAGTATTTGTTTAATTTCTGCATTAATAGGGGCTTTACTTTACTTCTAGCAGGATTGTTTTGTGTACAGGCTTGTTTAAATCCAAAACAAAACATTTAATTTCAACCTTCATTCCTCCTTCAGGACATTTGACAGGGAAACACGAAAGGCACTTTTCAATATCTGGATGCCCACTGTACCATAACCTTTCAGCGGATGAGTGCAAGGTAATGCTTATGTGTGTCATTTTTAATGAAACCTTAAGTTGTCGCTAAAACAGCACCCTTAAAAATCAACCTTTTTCCTCAGGTGAAGGCAAGCTCTCGAGACAAACACGTGGAGGAGAGGACACTCTCACAGCGGCAGGATGAGAATCGGCATTCTGCTCGGCAACAGGTAAAGCTGCACACCACGTATTTTAACGTCTTTCCTCTTGGGCCGGTACGTGCCCTTACTAGTGACCCCCACCATGCATGAAATTCTCCAAGAGCTGCTTTCACATTTCATGTGGAGTGAACATTACATGAGCCTCAGCTAGCTCTCACATTCTCTGAGTTACTTCCCCTCCAGGCCCAAACGGAGCGACAGCTGCGGTATAAAGAGAAGGTGACGGAGATGAGGAGAAAGAGAAACTCTGTTCCTCTTAAAGAGCAAAAAGACAAGTACACGGTGAGTGTTACACATGCTCTGTTTTTGCAGAAATAATGACAATACACCTTAACGGGTTAATGGAGCGGTTTCCCTGGGCTCTCGTTGTTTTTCAGGAGCACAAGCAGACCCATGGTAGCAGTCGTGAGCCTCTGCTGGAGAACATCACAAGTGACTATGACCTGGAGCTGTTCAGAAAAGCCCAGGCACGTGCCTCGGACGATCTTGTAAGAGAGAAGACCCATCTCATTTTCTCCCTGTGTTTTCTCCTTTTCCCGCTCTTTCTCGTGAGTCTGTAAAGATTGCGGTGGCCTGAGCCTGCTCGCCACTGAATTCTGGGTTATGCGACGGGCCTACGCTGGACTCACCGTAGCATCCAAAGCGCTGCCATTCTCTCATCTGTTGCATATGGGTGTTATGCAGCAAGGAACAGCTGCAAAAAGGAATATTCTGAATATTCATTTACCAATTCCCATGAAATTTCAGTCAATGATATTGGCTTCTAGAGCTTGGCTGAAAAGAAAATCGCAAAATTGAGTAAATACTAACACAATTAATTTTGGCTGAACTAATAAGAGAAAATGATAATCACGAGGAGACTTTACATTAACCTTTTTATTTTCTCCAGCTGATTTCTTTTGATTTAACTTTTCATTTAAATTTCTACATTGCCTTCTGTTTATTAATTACTATGGTCTCTGAAAATATACACCTTCATTCAAAAGTTTGAGGATTAGTAATATTTAGTATTATAGTAATATAGTAATACAATAATATAGGTCATGTCTCTTATGTTCACCCAGGCTGAGTTTAGGATTGTTTGCATAACTTTACTATTGCATTCATTTTTTTATTTATATATTACTCCAGTCGTCAGTGTCACATGACCTTTAGAGCTCTAATATTCTGATTTGTAACTTTAGTAACGTTTCTTACTATTATCATTGTTGAATACTGTTGTGCTGCTTGGAAACTGTGATAACTGTATTTTTTGTTGGATCATTTGACAAACAGAAAACAGTTATTAGAAATATAAATAATTTTGCATCTTTCCAAAATAACAGTATTAATTTCTTTAAAAAAAAAAAAAATCTTACTGTCCCCAAACTTTTCAACTATAGTGTAACTCTCAATCTCATCCTCATCCTCCTCATTCATGAGTCTTCTGTGAAAGGCTTCAGGGTTTGTCCTTCTATCTCCGTGTCGTCATTCCCTTTAGTCAGACCTGTGTTTCTCCCACCCTTCATTGGTTCTTACAGGAAAAACTTCGGCTGCAGGGACAGGTCACAGAGGGCGGTAACATGATAAAGACCATTGTGTTCGGCCGCTACGAGCTGGACACCTGGTACCACTCGCCATACCCCGAAGAGTACGCCCGCCTCGGTCGCCTTTACATGTGCGAGTTCTGCCTCAAATACATGAAGAGTCAGACCATTCTGAGACGTCACATGGTAACTGTTTTACATATTCAGTTTCATTTTCAAAATTCTTCAGGTATGTTTTTTTTTTTTTCATCTAACCTCTTTCTTATCTCACTTTCAATCAGGCCAAATGTGTGTGGAAACATCCACCAGGTGATGAGATTTACAGAAAAGGGGCTATATCCGTTTTTGAAGTGGACGGCAAGAAGAACAAGGCAAGAACAAAGACATCCCACAAAGACTCTTTTTGATTTTAAGTTTGCTGACTACAGGTCAGTAATATTCAATCAGTAGTTGATTCTAGTTGCCATTTGCCTTTCGCAGATTTATTGCCAAAACCTGTGCCTGCTTGCCAAACTCTTTCTGGACCACAAAACTTTGTATTATGATGTAGAGCCGTTCCTCTTCTACGTGATGACTGAAGCTGACAATACCGGCTGCCATCTTGTAGGCTATTTCTCCAAGGTACTCTGTTAGTGACTCCAGTGCACGTTAAGCTTGAGTTTCCCTTTCACACTCGATTGTTTTGTAGTAATCAAAAACGTATCTGGGTTTAGGAAAAGAATTCATTCCTGAACTACAATGTCTCCTGCATCCTGACCATGCCACAGTATATGAGGCAGGGTTATGGCAAGATGCTGATTGATTTCAGTGAGTGCAGTGGATCTAGACATGTGTATACTTTTTATGTCGTTACTGTGTTAAGCTTAAACAAGATTGCAAATGCTGATGTTAAATTTGCAATTGCAACCTTAAAGTACATGATTTATGCCATGCCATTTTGTCTTTTAAAAAACAAAACAAAACCTTAAGAACATGTTAGAATAGCTCTTTTACCATGTGTGCAGTTAATGGAAGACATGAGCGTTTTAATGTGTGAATGGCTTGTTTCTGCACAGGTTATTTATTGTCCAAAGTAGAGGAGAAGGTTGGCTCCCCTGAACGGCCTCTCTCTGACCTGGGACTCATCAGTTACAGGAGTTACTGGAAGGAAGTGCTCCTGCGCTACCTGCACAACTTCCAGGGCAAAGAGATCTCCATTAAAGGTACTTAAGGTGTTATGCTCTAAAAAATAATGTAACAAATTATTTAAGCGTATATGCATTAAATTAATCAAAGGTGACAAAGACACCTAGAAGGTTGCAAAAGATTTGTTTAATATTCATTATAGAATCCTGACTGTTAAATAAAATTTGAAGAATGACTCATTGATGAAGGATCATGTGACACTGAACAATGGAGTAATGGATGCTTAAAACATCTGTTTTCCAGTCACAGGAATAAATTACATTTTAAGTATACTCATATAGAAATAATTTATTTTAAACTGCTATGATTATTTACTGTATTGATGTAAATATGCAACCTTGGTAAGCATAAGAAACTTCTTTCAAAAAAAATCTTAGACCATAAATGTTTGAACCCTACTTTGTGTGTGTGTGTGTGTGTGTGTGTGTGTGTTTATCTTCCTATTCTATTTGTGGCTGTAATACTTCATATTATACATAATTATTTTTTCATACATCAACACAGAAATCAGTCAAGAAACAGCTGTCAATCCTGTAGACATTGTCAGCACTTTACAGTCACTGCAGATGCTGAAGTACTGGAAAGGGAAGCACCTGATCTTAAAAAGACAGGTAATGTCATTTAGGGCTTGTTATTTTGATGTAATTGTGTTTTATATGCCGTTAAATGGTTGAATGGTTTTTAGGATCTGATTGATGATTGGAAAACCAAAGAGGCAAAACGTGGAAGCAACAAGACTATTGACCCTACGGCCTTGAAGTGGAGCCCACCCAAAGGAACCTAAGACAATAATCTGCATGCTCTTCACTGTTTGCTGTAGATTAGCAGGTCTTGGTCACTGTTAGAATAGCTCAACACATAGGAAAGTGTTACAATACTTTACAAGTAAGTCTGCAATCTTAACTGTTCTGAATGTGTCACATGGGTCATGTAAAACATTTCAAGTTACTATTATAATCTAGATTTTTGAAACATGGTTAACATTTCAACAAACATCGTAGAACTGCTGCGTAGGAGATCCTATCGCCTAGCCTAGTGTTTGATACTCAAATGGAAATTGTTTTACTGTTGTTTTTTTAAGTCATCTATTGCATCTCTTTATTTTAGAGAAATGACTGTTTGACTGTTAAATATTTATGTGGGGAAAAAAACATTACAGTGTTTCTTTTATCTAATGGTTTTGTGAGCTAACAAGCTTCTTGTTTTTCTTTTCTTTCTTTTTTTGTTTCAATTTCCTTTAAACCAGATATGTGTTCCCAGCCCTATTTAACATTAGCCAGAGTCATTGCACTAAGTTAAAAGAATATTTTATTAGCTCAAGTGAGACTATCCTGTATTTTGGAACAGACACATTGCAGTAAATGTGATATATTAACCCTTCATCAAGTTTTTTTTTTCTTCTAAAGCCTACAATGGAAACTATTAAGTGGAAGCTTCACTTAGTTTATAGCATGTCTTGCAGCAACTGTAATTTGTGAGCAGCCGGAATAGTTAAAAAAAAAAAAAGCTCATAGAATTACCGTGATGCACTTGTAAACTCCACCTAGTGGATTTAACACAGATTATACTCTTATATGCCAGTAGCATGTGTTGCACTTGAGTTTCTGTCTCCTCTGAAATAAATTTGGTCACTGTTTAAAACGACGGCGTTCAGTCAGTTAATGTGGTATAAACAATTCAAAGGTTATACATCCAAAAAAAAAAAAAAAGATATCGTTAATGTTAAACGATATGTGAACGTTGGTAATGAACTGCTTCCTGTCTTTACTCTCTTTCTATTATTCCAATCAATTATCTATAACGTGTTTATGGTTAATCACTTGTAGCGTAACGGTATGCCGTTTTTAGTAAACTGAAAATTAAAGAGGAACGGTCGCAACCGTCATATTGTTCCAAACATTTTAGGGGGGGTTGCCAAAAAAAAAAAAAAAAAGACGTGAGATTGAGCCGTTTCCTCCAGGATTGATTAATCAAGTGATAAACACCATTAACATATTTTAAGGTTCATTGTTTGTAACCCTAGAAACAGTCGAATCTTTGACAGGGTACACAGGAAGCAGTTCGCGCGCGTAGTAAAGGAAGTAGAACGTCACTAACATGCGTTTCCACAACACGGCCACTAGAAACGTCATTATCACACAGTCAGCATTGACATTTCCTGAAAGAAAACAACTACATACCCTAAAGATACAAATATCATGAGACACTTCTTATTTTCTGGCATTAGTTCACGGTTTACCTTTCTGACATTGTTGCCTCGTTATATTTGCGCTTGAGAACAGAAAGGTAGGTGTTATTGTGTAATTTTAAATGTCATATAAGTATAATGACATCGTAAATATTTTGGGTTTTTTATATATATATGTAACGTTATTGCTGACTGGTGTGCAAAGAGAATTTGGTTTGTTAAAATGCACGTCACGTTAATACATTGCTAATCTGTATAAGTTCTCAGAAATTAAGTTTACCATTGTCGTTCTACTGCTACTATTATTATATGCATTATTGTGGTTCAGATGCAGTCCTGCGTACAACTTAGCATTTCATTAAAAAGGTCAAGAGTTCAGGCCGGAAATGTGCATCTGTTATTATTTAGTCGCCTACATGTCTTTCCACCCCTTTCTTTCTTCTGTGGAACACAAAATATATATTTTGTTTTATGGATAATGAACAACGAGACATTTCTCAAAAGATTTTCCTTACATTTTCCAAAGAAGAAATTCATACAGGTTTGGGATAACGTCAGGTTAGTTAGCAAGTGAGCATTGACGGGAGCTTGTTTTGTCTTTGAGCAGGTCCTGTCAGAATGTCTCAGATGGAGCTCCTTGTCACAAATGTAGCTGAGCTCCTCACTGCTGCTGTACAGGAAGTGTTGCAGCTCATGGGTCAGGCTGTGTTCGAGTATCAGAAAGAGTCTGCCAGAACACGCCTGGAGAATCAGACCCTCCAGCAGAAGCTCAAACAGCTCCAGCAGGCGATGACTGGGGATTCAAGTGAGATTACAAAGAGCTTATAGTGGCGGAATTAACTTGTCTACTTACTTGCATGTAGACGTTTTCAATCATCTTCTTTTATATTTTTAGATGAAGTGCTGAAAGCCTCTCTACCCATTGAGAAGCCTCATTTAGAGGAGGATCACGCCCAAGAAGATCTAATTTATCTCGGAGATTCAGCTGTGAACGAGCAGTCAGAGCAGCCACAATGTCCGAATGACAATCCTGTTCACATGAAGATGGTTTTAGATGAGATTACTTTAGACAGCAGGCATCATACTCTGCAAGGCACCTGTGACTATTCTTTGAAGAAGCAGAGACCCCTCTCCGGGGTAAAGAGAAGCCCTCCAAAAAGAATCCCAAACTCTTTCAGCGGAGAGAGTCCAGCGACCAGCAACGCTGAAACACCACCGGGCTCAAACAGAATCAAAGACGAATCTAAACCAGAGCCTCTGGACTGTTCTGTTACAGAAGAGACAGATGCTGTGAGAACACAAGCTCCTGTAGTTCTCCCGCAGGACGTTCCTCCAGCAAACGAACACAACCAGCTGCCTGTCTTGTCCTTTCCCAACAGCGTCGTCCACTATGACCAACTAGGCAAATTACTTACTTCTGCTTCCAAACACATTCTCAGGTCAAGGGTGGAGAATATGGTCCAAACGGGGGGCGTCCACGGCACCCCCAGCGTCAGCGAAAGCAGGGAGATTCTGCACAGCTGCCACGTGTGCGGCAAGAGCTTCGCTACGCCCTCCAGCCTCGGAGCGCACTTCGTGTGCCATTCAAACGAGAGACCTTTCGTTTGCAAGTGCTGCAAGTTCAGGTTCAGTCGTTTAGCCGATCTGAAAAAGCACGAGCGCATTCATACAGGAGAAAGGCCATATAACTGTTCACTCTGTGGACGGAGATTTAACCGAACAGAGAATCTCAGAAGACACTTGAGGAAGATTCACTATGGAGCAGTGCTGTGAGCTTTAGATCCCTTCATTTATTTTAGCATGTTGACTTGGGATCTTTCAAAGTCATGGCTTATTCATATCTTAAATGTTACTATAGTCATTTCATGCATTAGGCCTGTTTTCTAATATAGGATGTTGCCATCAAATTAAATTCAAATAAATATTAATCAATATCAGTGATGTAGCTGAAATATGATTACCGTGTATTACCCTATATTTTTCTGATGAGAATACATATTTGGTCAAATTCTCACCAAAGTGCAGCATTCCACTGGATTCTTGTTTTTAATATTGTTTGCCTTTAAAGCAGTGTTCTTTTATTCCATTTGTGTGTTTTTGTCAGTTTTTTATATATTAAAAAAAGTACAAAAATGTATACACTACCATTTAAAAAAAAACTAAAGTAAATGTTATTGAAAGCAGAATAAAATCTCGCCAAGGCTGCACTTATTACAGAAAAATACAGTAAAACAGTAATATGGTGAAACAGTATTACAATTAGTTTTAGTGCTGTCAAATTATTCATTGCGATTAACCGCATCCAAAATAAAAGTTTTTGTTTGCATATGTGTGTTGTGTAAATTTATTATGTATATATACACACATATTTAAAGCATATATTTAAAAAAAAAAGTTGTGCTAAAAATATAAAATATTAAAATATATGTACATGCATGTGTATTTACATATCTGGAAATATACACAGCACAGATACATATATAATGTAGAAGAAAAAAAACCTTTTTTGGAAGTAATTAATCATGATCAAGCGTTTTATATTTCAAATAGTGATGTCAATGTAATTTATTCCTGTGATTGAAAAACTGAATTTCATCAGTCATCAGTCCAGTTTTCAGTATCACATTATCTTCTGAAACATGAATATATTTACGGTCACACTTGATGAATTTCATAAAACCTTGCTAATTAGTTGTTTTTAAAAAAAAAAAAACTACTGATCCCCAAATTTTTTACAATTTCATAATCCTCTAGATCAGGCCCCAATGTTGACTACAGGAATACACGATTCACAGCTTCAACCCTGTTTTTGTTTTTATTGTTATGGTAGACTGGTATAAATCTACAAATGATGTTTCGCAGTGAGTATCAGTCAAAACCCAAAACATCCATCCTCCTTTTCTTTCATAATTCGCCTCAGCTTCTCTTTTTGCTCCATTCCACACGCCACTCGTTCCAGTCCAACAGTGTCCGGTCTGTTTGCCACTTTGCCTGATCCAGTTCTGATAAAGATAAACAAAGGACAGGCTTACAACTGATCTTTCAATGCAACATTTTATTACAACATGCATTACAGATTTACCTTTAAGGAATGTCAAGAAAATCTGATCAATCATCTTGTGACTCTGTGATACTAACTCCCATGGGTCTGGAAAATAAAACCATGGGTGGCACCATATTACATTTCATAAAGAAATAAAAACGTAGCCGTGAAGAACAAAAGTACAGGGCATTCAAAAGATTCAACAACAAACTGATTGTCCTTGTCTTGTTTTCATCCGTGTTCAATACGGTGACTAATCTGACTTACGATCTAAAGAAAAGCAGCTACCATTTCTTGATCAGCAAACATAACCAGTACAACGCAACTAAAGATACATATTAAATGAAGTGCTTACCCTTGGTGTCTGAGAGCTGCTTGAGCGCACCGCTCAGAGAGGAATCATCGTGCAGCACAGCATGAAGACACAAAGCCTGACATGCTGCCATGATTTCATCACGAACAGAAGCATCACTTCCCAGACATACACAGACGGTTCCTGGAAAAAAAAAAACGAATCCCATATTATGTGTCTTTGCTACTCTGGCTGCGCATAGTTAAGCAGAAATACCTGAATGTCATTTCAGATCATGTTATTGTGTCTGAGCTCTGCTTATATGGCAGAACTGGGGAGGTTTTTGTACCATTTTTGATTCCAATGAGATACGGTTTGCTGTTGTTCTTCAACGCCAGCTGCAGCTCTCCTGGCCTTTTAAATGAAAAAGAAACCATTTTAACAATGAATACTGTTTTCACAACAACATATTTGTAATTAGTAAAAATCAATATAAACAGACTTTTGAACGATGTCTCCAAGCCTCACACCCAACTTTATGGGAACGGTCCTTTTAAGCGCTGTGAAGAGGTACAGAGTTTTGTTAGATAGATGCGTAATGAATCGCATTAAATGAACAAGAAAGCATTTAAAAGTGTTGCGGTTTCAAGGCCGTACACAAGAACACGGGCTCCTTCTGATTGGCCTCCACCGGGCCGAGCAGCTGACCATGAAGCAGGTACTGATGGAGGACTATGGACAAGCGAGCCTCGTTAAGGGTGTCCATAACAACAGAACGAACAGCTTTGTAATTGGCAAACAGGTGGAGAACGGTGAACAGGAAGAACAAGATAAACGTCAAGCTGAAAGAAAGAGCACAAATCAGTACCTGCTACACACTTCGTGTAGATCCCGGCTTACAAATAAGAGTGTAACTCACAATGGGTTATCTGTTACAAGTGGGATGAGTGTCAGGCTGACCAACAGTCCTGCCAGGTTCACCAGCGTTTCCTTGGCAGAACAAAAAACGGAGACACGATACACCGATACTTAAAACCGCTGACCTCGATTTTCTTGCTGGGAAAAAACCAAGGACCAAAACTATCATGAGGCATGTGAGAGAAAGTGAATAAAAACCTGGCTCCCATCTTTGGCGGAGATATCAGCCATGTTGTTTCTGCGAGCTTGATGGACGGTTAAGGCAGCTCTTGTTGCTCCACCAGCAACTCCTACAATGGACTGGAATTACAGAAATAAAGAAATATGTCTAGATGCTTACCGTCCAACAGATTTAGAGGAAGGTGCAGTTAATGTTTTACCTTAAATATGCCGGCAATGCAGATGATTAGAGTGAAAAACGGAGGGAAATGAGGGGCAGCGATCTCCATAAACATTGCCATGTCATTAAGAATGTCAGCGAAGAGCCTAAAAGACATATTCGAAGATATATAGTCAAATATTTATGAAAAGTATTACATTCAAATGTTTACTCTAAGTCATTGGTGAACCATACCTCCATTTCTTGGCTTCAGAATCTAACTTGCTCCTGAAATTGAAGGTCAAAATTAAGTACTTTAAAACAAAACAAAATCTTCATAATCTGAATGGCAAATGTTACCCTTTGAGCCAAGCAAAAAGTATTCTTCCCAGCATCCCAGTTCCATCTATAAAAAAAAAAAGTGGTAAAAAAATGGTTAGAAATGCATGCATCCCAAAAAAACACAAAACAAAAGCAATTTTTGTACATACCTCTAAGCAGCCACGTTATTGTAGCTGCTGCAACTGTTGCTTCTTGATTTCCAACCCCAACACCTCTCAGCGAAGCCTGAGTGGCGAGTGTGCCAGACAGAGAGCTGGAAAACGCCTTTGGCAAAAAAGACCATATATCGAGGAGTCAGTAAGATTTGCTTTTAATAAAGAAATGCTTGCTATTAAAGATTAATTACATTGTAACAAAAGCGACAGTTCGTTGATGTAGCATTTTGTTCACAATCTTATTCATTTTTTATTGCTTGATTGAACATACAAAATAAAAAGTACTGTATTTAAAATAAAATGCTGCTCATTTGAGCTTTCTATTTGTCAAAGAATAAAAAAACACACATTACTGTTTCCACAAATATACCGAGCAGCATAACTGTTTCAACATTGATAATAA
Source organism: Puntigrus tetrazona (assembly GCF_018831695.1). Taxonomy (NCBI): domain Eukaryota; kingdom Metazoa; phylum Chordata; class Actinopteri; order Cypriniformes; family Cyprinidae; genus Puntigrus; species Puntigrus tetrazona. The sequence continues at coordinate 12,273,688 of NC_056701.1, read as the reverse complement.
TAATAAACAATAAATAAATATACACCAAATTGGCATATTATGCTTTCATAGAATGATTTCAGAAGACACTGAAGACAATTAATTACATTTAATTAATCAAATAAATGCAGACCTGAAGAATGTCAGACTAAATATTAAATAAAACAATAATAAAAAATGTACCAAATCAGATCAGAGTTTTTGTTGTTTCAAGGTAAAATAAAACGTAAAATAAAGAACTTATATTATTGGATTAGTCTTAATCAGCAATATAATATTTTTTCTGTTAAAATTAGGGGTTAATATTCTTTTGATTTTGCTAACAATCTTTGTCTTGCTAATGAATTATTCCCTGACAACAAAATGAAAGAAAGCTAGGCACTACACGAGTGTACCTGCACAGTGTCCCAGAGCTGATACTGTAAGTAATCCTCACTGACACTCTCAGGATACCCCTGTGGCAGGAAAACACTCTGGGAGAGGAGAGAGCAGTTAGCGGTGTCTCAGAGAGTTTGCCTGCAAGACCTGCAAGACTTTCTGTGGGTTTTTTTTTTTTTGTTCTGTGCCAGTCACGCACTTTAAACACGCCAGAGACTGAATTTCCCGCCAGTCTGCCGTCCGCTGCATCCTTCTGTCTCCTCATCCTCCCGTCCTTCATCAGGTACTTCCATGACTCCTGTGAGCCATATCGCTCTGTGGCAATCACTCCTTCACAGTCCTCCATCTCTGCCATCTGCGAGTCACTTAATACGTGTGCATCAAACACAAACGAGCCACCAAACCAAATGAAAAGCCAAAATCAATCACTTCAGGTCTTTTACTTCGAATTTTCACACTCGGCTGTAACAGCAGTCTCAAACATTGCACCTCATTATCTAACAAAATATATTTTTGAATGCGATAGAGTTGTATGTGTGTGTTGCCACGCTGTGTACGTTGGCATGCTACGGACTAAAATAACTATTGCGTGACGGAGTATCTCCTTGCGTTTTAGCAGATTTTACAGGAATCGCCCACGACTTTCGTCCCACGTATCATACTTCCGTGTTTAGACCGGATCGCTGCGTCATGAGCATATCGCGGCTTCTGATTGGCTTATGAAGTTTTGTCCAGTCAGACTAGTTTCCGAGTAGTTCATTTAATTATTAATTAAAAATGAATTAATTCACTTAATTTCCTTGTTTGTGCGGTTCCATCATACACAACGATTTACAACGGTTTGTAAATGTTTTGTTTAATTTTTGTTCTGTATAAATAACAACATTTTAATTTGTTTTTTTTTTCTTCTTCAGTCTTTCTTTGATTTAAATGATGAAGGAGAATAAAAGGGAGATAATTAATCAGTGTTTAGTTTTATGCTGTCTGGTCTTTCATGACCTGTCTGTCTCTTTGTTAATATGTCAGCTCAACCCAGAATAGTTGACCTTCACCAGTGTCTGTGTTTAAGTGTCTGATAAAGACAATTACAGATCAACAGAGCAAAACTGAAATATACTGAAGCATCATAGTTTTTATTTATTTATTTAAATTCTTTCTATTAGTAAAAGGTCATCATTTTAGCGTCTGGTGTTATGTTCTATGGAGTTATGTCATTTTAACACAATCCCCAGACAAAAACTCCAAATGTTAATTATTTATTACCCTTGCTCTTATTAGTTCAAAACAATCATAAAGCATTCGTTCTCAGCCAGGGTGTTTATTTTTTATCTTAAATCGGGGTCTTCAGCAAACTTCAAGATGACCTAAAATTATTTAAAATAAGACTAAATAAGCAAAATATACTCTTTTATATATATTTTCTTTTTATATTTTTGTATATTGTTATTCCACTTATTATTATTATTTTTTGTTTGCTTTTATTACCTGTTTTGTCTTGTCACTGTCACTCTGTTTTTAATGTGGAAGCTTCTGTCATCAAAATAATTTCCTTGCATGTGAAAGCTTACCCGACAATAAAGATGTTTCTGATTCTGATTGTAGATAATAGGGTCTAATTTCAAAAAGGTTATTTCTGTAGACTTGGAAGAGTCTGATATTAATAAAATCTTTTTTTACTTCTTTTTTTTACATTTTATCAGGTACAAAATTAAATTTTTATTTATTTATTTCTCATTACAAGCAACTGGCCCACTGATTATTTCTGGGGACTGTAGGGGTCAATAAGCATGAAAAGTGATGTTCTAGAGTTAAAAAACATACAAGTGAGGTGAATTTCTACGTATTTGGACACATAAACTAAATTGATGTATCAAGCAATATACCTTCATGCCTGGACTTGACCACGGCACCTGAAAAATGTGACCCTTAGGTACTGTTTTTCGCCCCTTTTAAAATAATGATCATGCTTGCAGTTTTTTCCAAAGGAAAAAAATCAGTATTGGTCTGTCAAAGAACATTCATGAAACAGGTAAACCAAGCAACTGTCCAACATTTCTGCCCAATTAAGAGATCGAACACATGTGACTACTGTGTTCAAACACCAGCCCCGTGGGGAACTCAGTCTTCATGTCAGGAACTGGATTCTTGCGGCTCTCTGAGGCTCTGATTGTGTAAATAGAAAGAGAAAGAAACCGTGAGAGAGAGAATGAGTAATAGTAAACATGCAGTCAAAGCGTTTGAGTTACAAAGTCTGCAGAAGCTACTCATGATTCACAGGGGCACCAAGGTGTGGTAAACAGAGCGATAAGCGTAAGAGCTAAAGAATGTGAGTAGAAGTACCTCGAGCTGAGTTTGAGTGAATAAGACAGTGGGAGGGAACAGAAAGGGGAGGTGTTTCAATCGGTCTCTGTTGTAACACAGAGCTTCAAAGTGTTTCCTCACACTCTCCCTCCTCTAAAGTCGAAACTGGAGCTAAAGAAGCTGGACTATATAGTTCACATACATAATTGACAATAAGAGGAAGCTTGGATGGGAAGTCGTCTCGAATCAGGTTGTGACAACGACATGTGACATCTTTGTCAAAGGACACTTGACTGAGACATATCTGGTTATTAAATACCTTAGGATCTCTGGTGAACCTGAGGAATTTCGGACCCCTCTTCCCTCGAGATCAAGTCTGGGCGAGTAAGTACTGAGAGCTTTATTTTCAGTAACCATGTTTCAACTGGCATGTTTTTCACTCGGCTACCTTCAGAAATATTATTATCTCTTTGGAGGCAGGCTTTACACGGCTGAGATCTCAATTTATCATGACAGTCTAGCCAAAACTAGCAAAGTGATATCTATCAACAATCTTATGCAATACTGATGCTAGCTGCTGTCACACCGTGACTTTGTTTCTGTCCATACCTGTTTTTCAAGCCCCAGCACAATAAAAGATAACAAACAGACTTCTACTTAAATAATTTAGAACATTTTTCAACTTTTAAATTGTTCTAATATACATTTATTCTCCTTTTCAGTTTTGGTGTGTTTCTTTTAGAAATAGATAGAAACAATTGTCCATTATTAAAATTGAAAGCAGATAATCGCTGTCAAGAACCAGTTAAACCAGCTTGCTGTAAATCACTGCTTGATGTTCAAAACTTGATTTAGACAGAACTTGAACTACAGTGTATCCATTGTAGTATAAAGTACCATCAGCATAATGTGCCATTACTTTCACGCTAACTCCCTTATATTTCGAGGGGTGAGAATCAAAAAGGCGTAAGTGACATTTCCCTTTACATGAGAGCTAAAACTAAAATGTTATCATAGTTTAATCTGACTTTGTGAGCTGCTTCAATTTTTTTATCATACAAATTTGTACACTCATTGATGACACTACTTTTGGCAGCAAAAAAAAGCTTTCATTAAGAGTTTTCATTTTATACGTATAACGCCATTTCACAAAAAAATGTCACTTACGCCCTTCTGGTTCTCACCCCTCGATTTATACTTTTACTTTGAACAGAGATGTGTGCAAACGAACTAAAAGAGGTGAGAGTTGAGGATGCTTTACTTGAACATCCTGCGCAGAGGGCTGTCTCCTGTCATGACCTCTGTAAGGACACGGATCATCGCAAACTAGCCATTTGCAGCATCATATGTGGCCTCTCCTGCTTAGGAATTATGTCCCTCAAGTACTCTGTCAAGGTAAGGTTTTTTGATTGCATTGTAACACTGCTATTGTGTTAAGCATCACTAAGCTCTATTTCAACTTATTTTCAAACTTAAATGGTTTAGTTACCTGCGGTCTCAGTTAAAAGACTCAAGAGTGTAGACAAACACAAAAAGGTGAAAAGAAAAGAAAAAACAACTGGCTTCCTCAAGTAATCTTATTTAATGACTGATGATCAGTTTGTTCTCATATACAAAAACGCAGTCAATAACACAGATACGTTTGGCAAAGATGAGACACAACGAAACAAGAGTACCATGAAAATTAAAGTCTGCGTAAAGTCAATTTTGAGAATTGTTTGTAAACACATTATAAATGATAGAAATGCATTGCTGAAACGTGTTACAAAGACTGTGAAATATATAATACTTAATGGTGGCGCTATACCGTTAAAAAGCCTTTCACCATTTTCAGAGCAGGATTTATTGGGCGTGTCTAAATCGGAGCTCGGTGACGTAATGGAGCCACTTTTGTCAAAACACCAATCTTTCTGCGCAGTGCAACACACAAGTCAAACACACACATAATAACTAGAGCGCATAAGCAACAGTGGTTCGGCCGTTCAATCGTGAGTTTGTGTCATTACCGTTAGATGCTACAGCCTAGTTTGCTATCTAGCTATGAATTCGTCACGTTATGTGATTGCTATAATTTACAAAACAACTGAGCTTGGTCTCATTTAAATCAAGCTGCTTGAGGAAGACAGCATTCGAGAGCGGAGAGGACGGCAAAAAAAAAATTCAAGAGTTCGATTTCTTAATTACTTCGCTTATTTTAGCATTGAAATTTGGCTCGGTGCTTAATAACACATTTTTCTGTGATGTGACAAGCTCACAGCACACATTTAATATTGACTTTACACTGACTTTAACTGCAGGCAGTGATGAAAGACACCTTTTCATGCACTAATATAATCTAAAAAAAGGAAATCTAACATCTTTCCTCATTTTGTTCAGGCTCGAGAGACAAGAAAACAACTTCAAAATGAAGATTGTCCAGCAACAAGAGAGAAGGCCAAAAAATACTCCAAAAAGGCGTGTAAATGGGGAATATGCTCCATTGTGGCCTGGGTGGTTTTAATTCTCATCTTTCCTTTGCTTCTGGGATTTGTGTCCTTTGTTGTAACCTTCATAGACTAATACTGAGGAGGCCTTTCTCCAGTTAAACGAGCTACCAAAGCAGAGTTGTAGAAGCACAGAAACACTCTTTCAGTGCTCACGTTGGACACCGCACCTAGACCATCCAAAAATGTAACTTTATGACAACAGGTTGGACATTAATCATTATTTAAATTATGTTTCCAAGGGTGCTTGTCCTTAGATTGGATCAAAGGCCAACAACTTGCTACCTATAACAAAGAGGATTCAACAGTTTGCACAAAGGACTAAAAATAGCTTTCATGTATTTTCGTAGTAGTGAAATCACTGCAATTAAACATTTAAAATGGCACTTAAAACACAGCAACTTTCTGGAATTTGTTATATCCATGAGATAATCAGCACTGTGCAGACAGAAGCTACTTTTACACTTCAGCAAGCCGAGTTTATTTATGGTCTTAAACTGGAAACGAGACACTGAGACACTTGCAGAGAGCATGAAAGTCAAACGTTGAGATATGGATGTGGTTACATTATTAACATTCTGTTCTTGTAAATACGTTGAACTGTTGCAATACCTTGTGCTTTTTTTAAAGTTTTATACACCGTATGTATTTTAGAGTTTGTAATAAAATGTGTAACAGTCAAAATGCACCCGTTCATTGTGAACTTCTTACAAACAACTTGACAAAACACCAAAATACAAAACACAGTTCAATTGTATTCTATTAGAAATACAGAACGCAGACTTCTATACAACTTGACACGCAAACCATTCAACATGTTCAAACACCACGTATAGTATTATAAATCACATCAAAGATGAACAAAAGCCTAAATTATGTGAATGGACTATAGACAGAGTACCTGAGTAAAAGCATAGAATGCAATGCAACCTTTAAATCCTTTATGCTTCTAGATAAGAAGCACCAAGCTTAATCTAAAAATTACCAATGCAAACTTTTGTCTCACTGGTAACTCGCTGTATTCAATGCTCTCACTACAATGTCCTTTATGGCATCTCCTTTATAATGAAACCCCCAGGTCATCCTGAGACTGTATTAATAAGGCATTCCTTTGAACCAAAGTTTTTAAAAGAATATACTGAAAGAGATGGTTTTAGTCTCTTCATTTGATGTGGTGAGCATGAATTAAGAGATATATGCCACAGATTCATGTAAACAAGTGCTTTCTTTGAATGACTATAAAAAGGACAAAACAGAACAAAGCCATTTCTTGTTAAATCAGACCAGTCTACAAAATAAACACCCTTACCTTGCAAAATATATAAAGAATGTGACGTATTTACAGTACAAGAGCAATTCAACATTTTACACCTCTGCAAGTCTATTTATTGTGTTTTGTTTAATTTACAGTAAATTTTAACATAATACGTACAAAGCCCCTCATTTGGTACAAAACAACCTCTGCCTCAGCCCACAACCTGATGAAGTGCCATCCAGGTGTCTAACTCCTCAAGCTTGGAGCAAAGGAGGGACTCCAGCTGCTGCAAGGTGAGGCCATCCTCCACTTTGGAAGAGACCCCGACACCTCTTCTGGTTCTACAGATCCCAGCGCTCCTTTGGGCTCCACCTCCCGAAACTACACCGACCAGAGGTTTCTTGGGCTTCCTGGCGACACCCAGTTCAGGGAATTCAACAAAGCGCTTCACCTTTTTTTGGCCCACGACAGCCTGAGAGCCATCACGCCGGTTAAGAGGCACCTCAAAAATGGTTTCCAAACGCCTGAAAGAATTTGCAAAAAAGTTTAAAAGAGAAAGAATAAAACACCCCACAAAAAAAAAAATCTCAAAACTTAACTGCATGCTCAAAGTAAATTTACATTTTAAAATGATAGTTCGACTAAATATAAAAATTTCATCCTTTACTCACCTTCATGTTGTTCCAAACCCAAAGGACTTGATAAATGGAATATATTTTTTAATAAAGAGATGGGAGATTTTTGTCCCTCAAGATTGTATGATTTAATCAAATACTTCTGAAGAGACATATGAATGCTTTATATGTTGAACAGATTTAATTTGGACTCACATATGAACACATATGTCTCGTTTTACTATGTCTTTTTGACCTACTTGAATTTTCTTTGTTTAGCTTAACCTGAACGTTCAATAGAGGGACAGAAACCTCTCAGCTTAAAAAAAAAAAAAAAAAAAAAGTATTCAAAGTCTCGTTGGTTTAGGACAACAAGTGTGAGTAAATGATTAAAGAATGTTAATATTTGAGTAAACCATCACTTTAATATACTACATATTAAAGTCAATTGTATTTAATACTGTAGATGGTAGACATTAAGTCACTGGTGATGTGTATCAGACTGTGATACATGTTATGAAATATTTTGTATAGTTAAAGAAGACAAAAAAAAATGCACTAGCCCATATTTTACTTTTTTTGTATAAGAACACACTGATAGCTTTTGAACTGCACTAAAAAGCTACTGGGCTGTTGGGATGTTCTGTTCATCCCCGATGACTGTGAGTACTAGAAATCCCGAAGGTAAGTTAAAAAAAAGTGACAAACATATCATAAATTCAATAAATGCAACCAGTCTGAAAGCAGTGCCAAGCACTTCTTTCAGTTTGATTACTAAATGTACAGAGTTCACCGATTATTAAGTTGATAAATGTGTGAGAAACTCAATTATCCAGAAAGCAAATCATGTGGAAGATGTCTCACCCATCAGGTGGTTTGCTGAAGTTTTTGTTTGTATAGATCTCCTCTAAGCTGAAATCCTTCTTCTTTACTCTATAACACAAAACAAGAAATGTAGTTTTGCTATGATGAAGTACAGACACAGACAGTTATGACTAAGCCTATAACCTTCTCTTTTACATACCTGATGACTTTAGGAAGGCCCATAGGGGTAAGATTATTCTGAGGTTTGGGAATCTTTTTACGGATACGAATAGAGGACACTTTTCCACGCTGACCATCCTTGATCTCTGTCTGTTTACACAGATGCAATCAGTATTTAAAAAAAATGTAACAATTTTAGTCTACAAACCAAAGTTAAGAGCAAATTCACACCTTGATTTCAGAGTCTGATAATGCTTTCTCCTCTGAGATGGCTGCAGAGAGTTTAAGGTCAAAGTTGGACCTCTCCTCATCTATCGACTCCTCACACTCCATCTGAAGCACCCGACTGTCTCCTTTCAATGAGCTTTGTGAAAACGCACTTGAGGGAGGAAAAAGTAGGATTGTAACTACTAACTTGCATATTTATTAATGTCTTATGGGAAAACATCTGAGATCAACACAACAGATTATATAAGAACAGGTGGTAAAAAGCAAGCGTTCTCAGATAGGGAGGCTGGGAATATGTTAAATTACCTGCAGAGTGATGACACAGAGGTGGAAGGTGTCTCAGAGCTGGGAGTGACAGAGGAAGGGCCGGTTAAAGCATGATAGGAAGTGAGGGTGGAAGAAAAGGGGGGACTGAAGGAGGACGGTGATGATGAGGACACAACAAAACTGGAGGCAGCTGAAACACTGCCGGTGCTGGTGTCACTTGCATGACTACGCCCTTGGCTTGAGCCTTTAGACAAGAAAGCTAAAGGACTGGACAAAAAACACGAGGCAAGGACTGTGAAGGAGGTGGAGGGAAAATAAGGGGAAGAGGGGCACAAAGGGCCACCCCGACTAGCAGGGTACACCTCCTTACGGAGACACAAAGGGGCAATTTCGCGCTCAATCTCCACACTGCAGACGGTGTGCCGGCGAGTGCGTTTGGACGGAGAGTGAAAGTGGATGGGAGGTGGAACGGGTGAGCTCTTTCTGCTGGGTGAGGTAGTGCGGTTGTCATGCGTGTGGGAACGGGGGAAATGACAGTCACTGAATACTAGGGACGGGATTTCAGGGCAGGAGTAGCTGCGCAGGAGGCGGCTTGGACCGCTACCTGACAACGACACTACTGGAACGGATTCCATCGCCTTTTCTTGGCTCTCCGCTTCACTGTTACCTCCAACAGCACGTCTGCGTTTGACAGCGGAACCATCTATTCTTCTTGATCGAATTATGTTCCTTGTGGGTCTGCTTAGTTTTTGTTCTGAATGCAGCGGAGCTGTTGAACCAGGTGGCAGAAGTTCCTTGATTTCTTCTCTTGCTTTCAGTCCAGAAATACATGTCTCCTGCTCCTCAGCTGCTGGAACAGATTGTTCGCTGCGCAGTAGTGTTCTTTTTGAAGGCTTACTTGGTCCTGCTGGATCAACCACAGAAGTCATGCTGAAGTCCTCAAACTTGTGCTTGGGTGGACGAATGATTCTCTTCTGCAAAGCATCTGTAATTTGAAGATGCTGTCTTGTTTTTTGAGTTTCATTGGTCTTCTCGGACTCCTGTGACTGCACAGGATACTGAACCTCTTCTGATGAACCATTCATAGTATTTTCAATCAGAACGTTCTGTGTGCCATTTTGAGAGTATGTAGTATCAGAGGCACCATCTTCATTGCTAGAGGTCAGTAAAGTCCTACATTTTAAATTTCTTCTTGTTTTGTCCTGTCCTGTTTTATCTGAGGTCTCAACAGAATTTCTCATCTCAACATCTGCAGCATTACTAGTACCGACAGACACGTTTGAGTCTTGAAGTGGTTGCATTATAGAAACCCTTTTCCTCCTCTTCCTAACCTGAACATATGTTTCTTCCTCCTGGTTTATTTCCAAAGCATTGTAATTGTTTTTTGTTTTTTTATTCTTCATAGATCTTCCCTTTTTAGCATTCTGCAAATCATATTTCCCCCTTTCATTCAAGTCTTTCTTTGTCTGAGGAGCTTCCCTGCATCTCTTTGGCCTCACTTCTCTGACAGAAACGGCCTTTGGAGGCTCTGATACTTCAGCCGAGTGGTGCATCCACTTCATACTGTTCTCAGATGATGATTCCTTCATCTCCTCATCTAGAGGCTTTGATCTGGTCACAAAAGTGGCCAGTTTGATGGAGGTTGCTCCAGTTGACCCTGACAGATATTTCTTTCTAGGGCTCTTCCTAGTGGCCATACGTGAAAAGGATTCTTTGCTGCCAACTGGGCTTGTGACTTTTCTTACCAAATCAAAATCAGAGGAAGTGCTAAAAAAGGAGACTCCAGGATCAGGCTTGTTTGCACTACTGTCAGACTCTGGTTTCAAAAGGTTTGATTCCTCTTCTGAAAAGCAGGACTCAGGATGATCTCCATTGGCTGTGAGGTCCACAGTGCTACAGGTCTGTCTCTCACTTGACAGATGATGCAGAACATCCATCTGAACACTTGCCTGGCTGGACACACTCATGGCACTTGCAGAATTCATAAGTCTGCCCGTGGACAGATTTGATCTAGTCCTGAGGAGAGGGCTCTGTGCTTTACAAGGACTGACATCACATGACCCATGCTGAATAACAGCTTGTGACTGGTTTGAAGGACGGTCTATCTGATTTTCTTCATTTGGTGAAACCTCGTTGTGCATTTGAATATTATCCAACACTGGTATGTGGTTGTTACTTATTGAAACTGTACAAAAATTCAGTCTCTGTGCAACTCTGTGGCGTTTTGGAGCAGTGCTGCACTGCACCTTTTCCGAAGAAGGCCGTTTTGGAAATAATCCATTTCTACATTTGTTGGTTTCAGCTTCCTCTGTCCGGACTGAATTTTCAACATTTGACTCTAACTTTTCATGCTGATTAGGAAGTGCGATCAAGGACAGGGAGTCACTTGGCTTAAAAAGTCGAACAGGGCTCATGACAATCTCAGTAAAGCTAGCCATCTTTGATTTGAATGACTGTAGAAGTGGCCCAAACTCCCATCTTTTTATTGCCGAAGGGCTCTCTGGGGAATCCCTCTCCACTGAATTTTGGCCGTGGCTTTGTTCCTTGGCAGGGCTGCCATCTCCTAACTGTGAGCTCATGCAGGGTGATACCAGTATGTGGTTTTCATCCCTAAAATAAAGAGAAACAAAAGACGTTTCAAGCTTGTTTGCTGGTTAAAATTACAAATCTTATTTTTTTTTTGTCTGATGCTGCATCACTCACTCTAAATATTGCTCCTCCATCTCAGCTTCAACTCCAGAGCTTGTCTGAAAACAAAAAGTGAATGATGAGATAATAATAAGATATAATATAAAACCACTAAAATCTTTTATTTGCATAGCTCATGCATAGCTTCATGGTGTGTAGTTACTGATTATTGTAGTTATTTGCATGGTGTAGGAGTATGGCTAAAATAATTATTTACAAGGAATGTAGCTTTATTGTTTTTTATAATTTAAGAAAAATCCATGGTTAGTTCATGTCAGTAGCATCTGATACTGAAGTGAATCAAATCCACACAGATTTCTCCCACATTTCTCAAACCTGGGTTAACTTTTTAATTCTGTGTAATTCCAAGTACATTAAATTGATATTACACAACATCAGTGACTTACAAGTAAACAAAATTTTCCTGTACAGAACATACGTAACTAGGGTCATCCCAAACAACACCCCATTTGGTTTTACATCTCACTGTCTACACGTTTCTCCCCTTTTGCACATTTATTCTCTGAATGGCTCACAAAGGTGTGCCACTGTTAGTTCCATTGTTTTCGTCTTCCCTCCCTGACACCTTCATATGACTCTTATAACACTAACCATGACGATGAAGACGTGAAATACAACAGATGATTGCTCACAACATATAGTTTGCAATCTATTTTGACTACACGTCTAACTTGTGTCAGCTTGTGGCTTAATTAAATTGTATCGTGTTATTTTTCTATATACACTATACTATTTTACTCAAAAATATGATGCATAATCAATAATGATGATTATCCCAAAACTGAATGTCTTACGAGACTGACTTTTACGGGGGCCCTTCGTTGAGCAGTACCGGTGTTTTCCACTGGATTGTACCAGTGATCTTAAGTGAACCAATGTTTTCCACAACAGTTTCCACGACAGTTACAACACAAACAAGGTTGATGTATGGCCAAAGTGAACACCACCAAAGAAGGCCACACTGATAAATGAGAACAATTAAAATAAATAAATAAATGAAAAAACACAGATTACCAATTTTTGTCTTAAAAAAAACAATGATAACAAGGTATAAGTATAGGTGATTGGTTGGACAGAGACTTCACTATTCATTGAGAAAACCATTGCTTGCTCCAGGACAGTCGTGACTTGTCTCTTGGTAAAGTAGTAGTCAGACAGTTGTGTTGCAGTGATCAAGATCAGAGAAAAAAGTGCTTAAGGATGGCAAAAACATGAAATTACCATGCTGTTTTCGTCTTGCATGAAGATGAGCTCAAGTGTTGGGACTGTGGTGACTGAGCCTCATTGTTGAGTTTCTTTTTTAGCCATGTGATGCAGTCCACTGTTTCTGTTTGCTGCCCTTATTTCTAAAACGTCGCAACTGTGGAACAAGCAGGTCATTGGTTAACCACTTCACAAGAAGTTACTTAGAATGAACAAAAAGATAGGAAAATGTTAAACAGAAGTATACAAAAATTATTCTTCCATGTATACAAAAATTATTATTCCATGCAATAACACATGATGCTGAGGGTTGAAACTGAAGAGCAAAGTAAAGACAAGATATGCATAAGCATAGCAGTTTAATGTACATTAGATTACTAATCAGCATAACTTTTCAGTTAAAAAAATCTGTAGTAAACAGTTTAACAACCTAAACACAATTGACTACCAAAAACACAAATCTTGATCAAATAATTACAAGGATAGTGGTTTAATTAATTATTAAAAGGGCCTCAAAAACGCAAAATGTGTCATCATTTTCACTTTCATATCATTCCATACCCTTTCTTCAGTGCAACATACGGTACTTTGAAAAATACTGTGGAAATCAAGCAACAACATAGCATACCACATTTCTCAAAAAAAATCTCTTTATGAAATAATATCAAACAAGTTTGGAATGACATGAAGGTGAATAAATGATGACTAGTTTTCAAAACAAGCATTTTAAAACGTCTTGATCATAATGTTTCCATTTCGTACCCGTGTAATACTGTCATGCGATTTTGTGTGCACACACATACATACATATATATACACATATACATATATATATACATACATATATATATGTATGAATGGTGTGAAGTATTAATACAGTACTGAATCGCGTGTAAGCTTTTATTGATTTCACTTACTGACATACCAATCTTCCACTAAGGCAAAGAACAAATCAACACAACAAACGCCCAGTCAAAAACAAATAAATAAATAATAATGAAAAGAGACCTAACCCGAAAAGAGATCGAAACCTTTTAGTTCTCAGACTGATGGTGTGTGTACTTTCATAATAAAGCCCGCGTTTGATTGTCAGTGAACTTACTAATAGTGACCAAAAGGATGATTAAAATTGTTACGCATCGTAAGTTACCGTTGAGCTCAGCACTGCGTTGAAAACCGGCAGAATTAGTTTTCTAATATTTTGCCTGGAAATCAAACTTTGTTTGAATTTTTTTTTTTTTTTTTTAAACAGAAACATCACAAGTTTTCTCATCGTTTTAACGTGGCACAGTTATGTACAGAAATGAGATCAAACAACGGCAGTCTCATCTCTCAGACACACTTGAGCGGAAAAACAAACCTTAACCGCAGTCGAACAGATTCCCACTTAAATTCTCAAAACACAAAAGACGAAGCCGTCCTAAATCTTCAGGAGTTAATCAGTCATTAATCATGTATCATAGCAGGCGCTCTATTAGTAATGTAATGCTAGGTTTTCAGACACTGCTGTGGTTTTGTGTACGTCGTCGACGTAAATTGCGGCTAACAGGGCTATGCTGCTATCTACGCACAAACCCGTCAAATATATTGCATTAAAAGGGTACTTCACTCTCTTGTATTTCAGACACAGATGTAAATTATACAACTACAATGCACACTAACCTAAAATCGTCTGTAGGGAAACGTGCGGTGAGGATGTGAGAGCATCTCCTTTAGGCGTTGTTTCTAAAACACCGATGTTTGTGTGACATTTCCATGCCGGACGGCGCCCGAGTTTCACCATTGCGCTTACCGTTCAGACCTATCACTCGCTCCGAGCGTGTTCTGAGTCTGACGGAGAGCCAATCAGAAGCTCGTGAAGTATGAGAATGGCCCGCCTCTAGGGTAACGTCTAAGATTTCAGCCAATTAGAACCGTTCCGCGTCAACGTGCTTACCAATCAGGTTTCAGGAGGGAGAAATGTAACCAATAGCGTGGTCGCAAACAGCCTTCTTTGTCCCCGTGTGAACTTCAAAACTGGTTTCACGTACAGCCCCGCGGTTTATATATTGTATCTTGAGTGTGACACTCTCAAATTGTGTATCCAATGAATGCCCGTGAGTCAGAATAGTTGTAACATTAGCCAGAACACTAGGTTGGATCCAGCCATAAAGTCTTTATTTTAAAACGCATCATGTATCAAACACAAGTGCACATACTGGTGTATGTGTGTACTTAAGTCAAAGACAAATATTGAAGAGTAAACAATTATTAGGGAAGCCCTCTCAGATAGGCAGAAGAAATCAAATAAAATCAGTAAAATAACAACAGATCATGTATAAAGTTCAAAGTCTATTCTCTTTGAGTTGTAGAAAGGGGCACCTTCTTGGTCAATCCTTCTACAGTACACTCCATCCTTAAAGTAGCCTTCATCCACCCAGTCCTGAAATAAAAGATACAGCATATTTACTTAAAACCGTATTTGCATACATCTTTACAAAAAAAAAAAAACAAACCCAAACCCCCCCAAAAACATAGCAATAATGAATCTATCAGTGTTTAAATTTGAAAAGTTTCATATTAAAGGGCAAATCTCGTCTCACCTGCATCTGCTGGCTGCTGAAGGGCCCATAGAGCTCAGAGTTTTCCTTGTTCTCCCATTTGTACTCCCACATGACCTCATCACTGACTAGAGAGAAACGTAAAACACATGACTGCTATTACTAAGGGGTCAGCCATGAATCAAATAACCATAAAAGACAATCGGCAATAAAATGTTCAGTACTCATTCCAAAAAGTTGCTAATGTTCCAATCATGCCACCCTTAAAACCACATCCTCATCCAATCACTTACCTCTGCTGTCGTCTTTATCCTCATCCTTTTCTGCAGCATGCTTCTCATCAAACTCCTCAGCGAACATGTCTAGCTCATCTTTTTCCTCATCATCTTCCAGTGTTTTGGCTGCCTTTCCTCGAGTCATACCCTTCAACTTGTAGGCCAGTTTTTCATACGTCTGCTGATAAATTTCAAATTCTCCAATCCCCACCAGTCTATCCGCTAAGGCTGTCAGTTTGTCCAGTTTACCAGCGTCTCTGTTCGAAGTCTCTTTTTTCTCCTCCTCCCCTTCTCTCAGTCTCCCTTTCTTCTTTTGTCCTCCAAGACCGCCCAGTCTTCTCAGAGCAGCAGCCACTGTTTCTCCAGGAAGCATCAGCTCAATGACGGCTTCTGTGAGCTGATGACGGCTGTACGTAGCCAGAGGGTCTTCTGCAGGTACTTTCTCCTCTACCTCCTCATCTTCCTCACTGTCTTTCCGCTGCTCTTCACGTTTTATTTCCTCTTCTGCTTCATCTTCATCACCAATTCTTCTCTTCCTCTTAGCTGCAAGGCCTTTCTTCTTTTTCACAGGCTGCTCTTTGATCTTTACCTGTGTAAAGATATAGTTTGATCAATGATTTGTGACCCTCTACAGTAATAAGTAGCACACGTATATTTGTAGCAAAAGCCAACAATACATTGTATCAATTTTAATTTTAATTTTGATGAAGTAAAGTACAATTTAATATAAAGTATCATTAACTTTAAAAGCTAATTTTTTCAATTTAATTTACATTTTCTTGCACGCTCCGATTATACATTTTCAAGTAGTTGTATCCATTTGTAAAAATACTGTCATATCCTAACAAACCTAACAAAATCTTATTTATTCAGCTTTCAGACTATGTACTAAATCTCAATTCCAAAAAAAAATTTACCCTTATGACTGGTTTTGTGGTAGAGGAAAATATTTCTTAAATATCTGAAAATCAATCTTAAACTATTATCAATTATTTCTGTACCCAGTCGATATTGTCCAGCCAGTTGTCTCTGATATCTTTCTCTTTGTTGACAAAATAGTTTCCCTCTGAATCAAAGTGTCCCTCCTGCATTTCCTCGACGAGATTAAAAGGGGTGATGCGTACACCCTCGTCATAGTCAATGGTTGCCATTTCCTGACCTGTAAACACAAAGAAAGTCTAATATAATTAGCACTTTAAGTAATGTAAATACAATACAAGCAATCTAATGTTTCAAATGACTGTAATCTCACAGCCTTTAAATAGCAAACATCCAATATCTATAGGAAGAGCCAAAAAAAAAAAAAACATTCTGCAATATTTCATAATCTGCATGAAGCCAAATTATTACTCAAAGACCTTCCACATCATCACTGGCAAGGATGTCATATTTGCTGCTATTTTCTCCATCCTCTCCTCCTTCATCTTCCTCATCACTGTCCAAAGAGTGTTTCTCTTTAAATCTGGATCCTGGGCCACTCACACCATCAACAATCTGTAAAAAGACGTTGGATAGAGCAGAAAGGAGCATGAGATTTCACAAAACGGCTGATAACATCTATTACAACAGAATAACAATATGCATGGTGATGCAAAAGAACAATTTGACAACAATAAAGAGTTAAATTGCATTATATTGACCTTCTTCTTCGGAACATCTTCCAAAATAATCTCCCCATCTCCATCCTCAAATGTCACTTTCCTTTTCGACATGCTAAAAGAAGCATAAGACATGTGACTACATGACATTTGTCGTGTGCATATATAGTGTACTCATGTAGTACACACTGAAAGTGTGGTTACACTTTATTTCGATAGTCCACTTAACTTTCTTATAGTCTGTTTGTGGACCCACCAAAATAAAGTATTTGAAGTTATTAAGCAGACAGTCTACTAATCATCTAATGGATGCTAGTTGACATGAAATTGCAAAGTTACTTACAGTTAGCAGAATGTCTAAAGTGGACTATCAAAATAGAGTTACCTGAAAGTTTTGTAATTTTAACGTAACTCTTGAGACTCCATAACAGACTGAAATAATGAAACCTGTGCATGTGGTGTGGCTTAAGATTTAAAGCGAATTAGTAACCAATAGCAGTTGACTAAAGGGAACACAACTGAATACCCAACATTACACAGTATAAACTCCTCCTAAAGTTGGATTTGGCAAAATTGGGGCTATATTTTATGCACATTTAACCTAATACAAACAACATTGGGTCAAGCACCACATTTTTTTTTTGTATTCACACCACTACTGTGCAACGCGCAAGCTAACGCAGCCAGCGTGCGTATGGAGCGCCTAACTTACGTCAAAGTGTGCCTGCTAGCTAACGTAAACAAAAACCGCACATAGCATAAACTTTAGCTCGACCTTCACAGACGCTTAACAGACTGGACAGATGTAAAACAACACAGATAGGGAATGAACTCATGGTAAAAAAAAAATAATAAAATTTTGGTTACCTGGATGTTATTCTCCCCGCTGCGCCATTCAAGCACACTGAAACCGGAAGAACGTCATTAGCGGGATTCTGCCCGAGCCTCTATCGCCACCTGCAGGTGAACCGGATTAATGACGCCCTCTGCGATTAAAACACTTCTGAGTGTGACCTCACATCCATCACTTGATCTACTTTAAAAAAAAAAAAAAACCACACACTTCCTTTTTACGTTTCCAGATGATTTACATATGTGTATCTGATGTTACAGTTAACATTTGCTTTTTGTGGTTTCTGGGATAATATTCATGTGCTGCGCTAACGTTGAATAGAAAAAGTTGCATTTGAGAAGCAGAACAGCAGAGACTGGCAAAAAGCCACCACTGTTCTGATATAACGCATCTAGTAAATATTTGATGACAGCTTGAATTATAAACATGAATCGATAATATTGCAGAGCATCTGTTTCCATTTATTCATAAGTAGGGGTTTTTTTCTCCCTCATTTTTGACTACAGATAAGCCTATTTGCTGGGGCTGTGATAGCGCACATGTCGCTGCTGTTTCATCATGAAGTCTAAAGAGAATAGGGCATCGGCTTTTGTTACCAGGAAGTGGGTCGCGTTATTTATATTTCAACACTTGCGAGACCGGCGTGAAGGCGCGCTGGTAATACGAAACTTACAATATCGTTCTGGATCTTATACGATTCGCCGGAATTTATGAGACTGACCTGGAATGATGTTTTGCCACTAAGGGTGCATGGATATCTACATCAAATCAACGGAAAGACATTGACAAAAGTAAGTTGCTGCACCTGACTAACACTGAGTCTGTCTGTCACTGTTCCGTATCACAATTAAATGCAAATGTTTCCATATTTACCCTTATAAAAAACGCATATAGATAATTCAAGAATATAGTATTTACGTGGCAATAGTGATAGACACTGCGTGAACCGGATAGACAAGTTATTCACGTATGATTACTTGCTTAAATGCTTAACGCGTTTTTTTTTATCTTAAAAAAAGGATCAATGATGATGGCACATTAGATTTGTCCATGGGTTGTATTTTCTGTTGTATGTAAAGCTCGCGCCAGGACACGGCTGCACGCCAGGTGGCGTTGTAATGAAGATCCATGAGAAGATCCTAACCCATTACCTGTCCTGCACTTCACCTGTCGATAAAGAAGGATATCTTTACAAAAAGGTAAGGACCCGAATGCGCCAACGTTACCCAGATACACCAAATGATCAAATCAAGTCAAGTCACCTTTATTTATATAGCGTTCTGTACGATACAGATCGTGTCGTGGCAGTTTCGCGGTGTTAAACAGGGAAATGGTGTGTCGATAATGCTAGAGGAGCAGTTCGTTTTATTGTGATGACATTGTCCGGTTCTATTCGGTTCAAAAAAAGCATCTGCGCAATCAAGTGGAAAATGTTAACAGAAATGAAGTGCCCCCAACTAAGCGAGCCAAAGTTCCACAGCGTCAAGGAACCAAAACTCCGTCGGTCTCAGTTCTCCTCTAACCAGGTTTAGAGTGACACTGCCTCGACTTTCACATTTATTTACTACGCGAGATCGTGAAGCTACATTATATCTGACATCTGCTGCGTTTACGGATCATTTACGCAAACCAAATAGATTTCTATGTTGTTGTTTTTTATTGTTGTTTTTTTTTATGTGCTATTTACTTATTACGTTTAGGTTACTGTACGGTTTCAAATCAAATATAAATTATAATAATGGCAAGCGCTACTATCTGTAAATTGTACCACGGGAGAAACAGGGCTGTCACACTTATTTAATACACATACTTCAACTTATTAAAAGCATGCCACTGGCCTATTTTATAATTAGTGACACTAATTCAGGTTCAGGATGTATCAGTCTTTTTGCATTACAAAAAACAAAAAAATCTATGTCCTGTAGACTCTAGAACAATTTTTGCTCTCTTTAAATGAATCACAATTGCACTGACTTCCTCGTACTACCTGTGCTTGATCTATTACCACATTTCTTTTCCGCAGAGGGAGAGGAACACCACTTACCTGCGCCGCTGGTTTGTGTTGAAGGGGAATCTGCTGTTTTATCAGGAGCGTCCGGGCGACCGTAACCTCTTGGGTGTGATTGTTCTGGAGGGCTGCATGGTGCAGGCGTGTGAGACAGACGGCCAGTTCTGTTTCTCTTTGGTGTTCACGGGACCAGGCCTCCGCACGTACAGACTAGCCGCTGATGACCATCTCAGCCAGGAGAGCTGGATCGGGGCTCTGTTCTGCGCTAGTCACATCTACCTCTCTTTAATTGTCAGAGACCTGGAGAGACGCTACGAAGGTGCGTTTATCTGTATGTGTTTTTTCTGTGTCTGCTGGCTTCGAGACAATTAACGTGTCTTATTGCATTTTGTCATGCTCTCAACAAAACAGAAGCTAGAAGAGACAAAGGCCTTTGTGACTCCATCCAGACCTCGGCAGTGACTTCTGCACCCAATAAGATAATGGCTTCCTGGAACTCAGGACAACCCTATTTCGTACATGGGACTTCCATAGTGCCCAGAGATGGGCGTAGCTACAGCACCAGTGCTGTACCACCTCCATCTACTCAGAACAGACCCATCGGTTACAGTCTTCATGCCCCTCCTATTCAATTCAAGACTACCAATAAGCGTTCTCCAAAGCTCTGGCCCAAGAGAAATGCCCATGTCACACCCTTAAATGGTCCGGCACCATCTTATGGGGAGTGGCCAGCTGTGAACTTCGATCCTTTGGAAGAGTTTAGTAAACTGCACGAGTACTATGGAAATGAGATTAAGCAACTAAGAGCTGACTGGCTGAAGAAGAAGCGAGAGGAAATGGGACATGTCGAGGAGGACCTCATTGATCTCGGCTAGAGCAACATCTGAGACTGTCACATCTATGCATTTGTTCATGTTGTTGTTCAAATAGGGAAAACAATATTCTGAAACAATAGATTGATGAATGTATTAAGATGCAGTACTAGTATAATCCTGCTGTCGTCTTTATTTTATGAAGGCACTGACAGAGTCTGATCTTGTGGCGTTTTCTGATATAAAAAAAAAATTAATTTCCTCTCTGTGGTCTCTCAGGCTAGTTCCTTCTCACTTGACCTGTCATAAAGTAGACCCAGGCCACCGGTAGTTAACATTTTTTATGTGCATACATTTATGATGGCAGAAATTCATATTGCACCAAAGTACTTCATATAGAGATTAGAGATGACATGTGGAGCTGTAAATGCATGATAATAAATTCGTATTTTAATTTATTGCAACGTCTTTTGAGATACATACTGAGAGAGCCTACTTAATAATGTTATCTTGAGAAGAGGGCGACACAAGTGATTGTTCAGTTCAGATTTACAGAACTTGTTTCATACGGTTCAGGAGGTTTCATAAATAAACTGAAATACACGCCCTTTATATTCTTCCTCTTTCACAACATCTCAGTTCTTTGGGGATGTAGATGTGCCTTTTTTCCTTTTAGTTTCTACTCAACACAGGAACGTTAAACATTAGAAGCAACAGTTATTTATTACAGTCATATCAGTAAGCATCAATACAAACTGTTCAGTTCTGTATGCTATAGGTCACCAGAGGACTGTATTCAAACATGCTTCAGGCACAGCAGTCACTAGCTGCTTCACAACTGATATTCTATTATTTAATGTTCTATAGATAATTGTATATGGACATCAGCAATGTTTTGTTTTTTTGTATAAATGTTTTATACATTCGCAGTTTCTATGACTACCATGCTTTTGTCTTAAATTTAGTATAAATCAGTTTTGTTGTAATATATTTGACTTTCGATGCTAATTTATTTAGCGATAGATTTGATTGTTTTATGTAGTATTTATCCTCGAATGTAATGTAAATTGTAATCAATTTTGCAAAAATACATTTAATTGAATGCTTGTTTAATTTAGTAAGTTACATTTTGAGTGTATTTCAGCACTGCATATTGCACAGCATTAGTACAAATATTTTTAAATCAATGGGTTTGTTTGGTTTATTTTACTGTACCCTATTAAACTCTTATTGTGAACTATTGTTTACTGTATCAAAAAAATTGAATAAAAATCCTAATAAATTATGCTAAGATCTTTATTTTTATTTTTTAACATGTACAGATTAAACTTTAAATTGTGGTTGGTGTAATGATTCATAAAATCACGATATGGAATCTATTTGGTGATTCTGTGACATACATCAGAGCTCTGACAACAAAAACCTAAACTCCTGAAGTGTTGAATGCAACACGAAGCTCTTCATTTCAACCATGACATCTGCTCTCTGCAGACCTCAGGTATGTCAAACCCCTACAGTGACGATGTGGCCTTTTTCACCTCATCCGGATTCCAGACGTCTCTGCTGTGATAAACAGCTTTCACGATACATGGCAGGAGATCGCGTTACACGTAACATGTACTGTACGTATAGACATGTACACTTTGACAGTTCATAAACAAAACAAATATGACTGACACAGTGGCCTACAGGCCCTCCTGTGAAGACAGTAAATCACAGATGTATTTACACAACCTGATCGGTCATCAGTCAGACATACTTGAAAAGGGTCTACAATGAACTTGTGCTGTGTTTAAGAAAATCATTCTTTTATGACATGAAATATCTCATATCAAGTCCTACACTTCCTCTGACGCAGCCTTTCCTTCCCCTCCCCGTTAATCTCTCTCATACACACTTTGAATACTGTTCCACCATATATAGTTATAGGAGGGGTGTATTAATATAGCATATGCTATACTATATCTAATTTGAGAACCAGCCTAATTATTCAGCTGCTTTTTCAATGACTGCAAGAGTTATCAATGTAACCTTAACATTAAATCATCACTAATTAAGAAAATGTGCTGTATACCGTATATGCATTTCCTTTTCAAACATATTATTACCCTTTTAAGTTTATCCATTACTACTTACAAACTTTTAATTTCGACTCTCCATGAAATGGCACCCTATAAATAATTGCAATTAAGCTATTCTATAGGAAACGATAGTTGAAATGAGCAATGAAAGGTCTGGCCAAGATCTAGAGAGGGGAATAAAACACGTTCAGGATAGACTCGCAAGGTATCAAATGAGCCTAAAGGAGGAAAGGTATGCAAAACAAACTGTGGCGTTGCTAGAAGTGGACGAGGAAATGACTGATGGATTAAGCAGAGAAGAAAAGGAGAGCTCAAGGAGCAGACATGTTTGTTTTGCTATTTTGGTCACCCTCAGCTGTCCACTACCCTCCGCCTTTCCAAAAAACAACAGCATTAAGCCTCAGATTTCCCTTCACACGTGCCCCTTACTGGGCTGCATTGTGCTGCTGATCGTCTCAAACTGAAAGAAAAGACGATAATTACGTGCCTATACAGAGAGCAGCTTCACGCACGGCACCTCACAGTGGCTGCAGAGTGACAGAGCGAGGTCAAAGAGCTCCAGGATCGGGGGGGGGGAGAGTGCTGAATTTGGGCATGGTCATGTGGCGGCGTGAGGTGGGGGGCCTGGACCCAAATCTTATGGCATCACTATACTAGGAAAGGCATTAAAACCTATTTTTGATTAGGGCTGATTCGGAAAGAGGTGACAAGATGGCAAGGGTTAAGACGTTACATCGGCCTCTTATATTTCAGTTGGGGGCGTGCACGCATTTATGATCAAGATAATCATTGGCTCACAAAATCTCTGAATTTACATCAATCAGTATCCATTATTGCCGCCTCCCCCCATCCCAGCCCCAGGATTCAGATATAACACTGAAAACCAAATATTGATCCGCCACTCAGCATAGGCGTGAGTCTGATTACAACCTGATTGCTGTCCATTCATTTCCGAACGCTTGAGTTATGCGATTGTGCGAAGCTCAAACAGGCCCTTATGTCTCTATGTCCTTATTAGTCTACGTGAGACACGCAGACTGCTGCCATCAGTATCAGATTCATTCCAAGACTCCAACAGCTATTTCTGAGCACTGTAAGACGATAGTGCATCCCACCCTGTGTTCCTTCATCGCTTTACCCCTACCTCATCTCTCTCCCCTTTCATAGTTTTCCCTGCCTCTATTTCTTCCCTCTGTCTTTTTCCCAAGCCACACTTAAGGCTGGATCTATAATTAGCAAAGGGCCTTCGGCAGTATATAAGCCCCCCAGAAACAAGTCACCACGCGGCTTCAGTCTTCACTTCTTGAGCTTCTTAGACTTCACACATACCGTCTCAGCATGGTGAGTAACCTGAACTTTAGATGTTACCTGTTACCATCTAGGTGGACACATAGGAACCAAGGACATAATGCCTCAGTCTCAGCAGGGTTGAATGGAAGAGAGCTTGCATTGTGAATCAGCATCTGATTCTTGGATAATTGAACAGTGGACTTATAATGCACTTAACAGGATATGATAAACTGGGCATTTTTTCTGAAGCTGTTCTTTCTGAGCCTGTGTTTTGAACCAGGACCAGCGGTTTTAAACTGCTAAACTGAGTGGTTTTGCTTTCACTTCCCGTAAAATATCGGATTTCTTTGTCATTTTCTTTGAGATGTTAAATTAAGAAAGTTTTACCAGCAAGCAAAATGTACTAATTTAAAGCTAATGAATATGATTTTACTTATCATTAAGGAGCGACCTATGCAAAGGTCCTCATTTGGGGGCGTATATCACATGTAAAAATGTGTTTCGTTAGAATATAACTGAATAGGGTTTTATTAACAATAAACGTTATATAAATGAAAGTTGAGCCTCTAAGCTCTGTGTGGCACTGTATTGTCAGTGTCTGTTTTTAAGATTATGTCACTATATATTTTTGTCAACAGAGAGGAAATATGCCCTATTCAGCTGTGCTGAGTGTTAAAAATGTATTTTTCTTTCTAGGCACCCAAGAAGGCCAAGAGGAGGGCAGGAGGAGGAGAGGGTTCCTCCAACGTGTTCTCCATGTTTGAGCAGAGCCAGATTCAGGAGTACAAAGAGGTAAATATTATTTTTCAGATCTTACATTACAAGAAGAATCCTTATTTTTATGACATTAAGATATTGTAAATATGTTTTAGTTGCAATCTTTCACCTTATTATGCATTGTTTTAAAAGTCCAAATCAGGTTTCTGTATGTAAATGACTATGAAAAAAATTTAAATCCTAGATGTTGCTTCTAAAATGGAGATCTAATTCTAATATGATTCTGTTATCAGGTTAAAAAACATTTGTATTAAGGCTTGTTTGGTGGTCAGTACAGCTAATGGACAAATGGACCTTTTTGTCTTGTCCGCTAATATCCAAAAAAACCCCACAGCCTTCCTTTTCTCTGCCTTCCCACCTGTCAGACACTCCTGAACTCCTGATCCCAATGGGATGGCAGCTGAGGATTTTAGTGCATGCCAGAGGCACAGGAAGAAATCTGCATTATTAGACTTCTAAATTGACCCTGAAATGACAAATAATTTCAAAGAAATGCAAGGGGGAAAAAAATCAGATTTACCAGTAGTTTACTGTACTTATAGCTCATAAACGTTGTGACTGATGTAAATTAATTTAAATGTCTCAGACACTAAGTTAAAAAGTTTGTATATGCACTAAATGGGTTAGGTGACTGGAGTTAGCGTCAGGTTAATGTGTGACTAAGCAAGCTAAGTAAGGACGTGAAGTGGTTTGAATTGGTTTATTAATAAATGATACAGCCATCTCAAGTGCCTCTTCAGGAATGTCTGACATTACAGTTGGGATTGACTTAACACGTCTCCCAGATGGAAAGGAGGATCAGCGAGGGTCTCTATGGGGGCCAGGTGGGAGTTAGCAGCTGCTGCTTTTCAAGCCCCCTCTTAAGTTTCATGTGACTGAGAAGGATTTTACTACTGTCAGGGATGAGAAAAAAGAAGGGAAGATTTCTTGTTAAACCGACTCTATAGGCTTGCAGGTGTGAGCAATTTAATTTTCCACCAGCTCCTGTATGAATTATCTTTTTTCTGTCCTGCACGTATAGGCTTTCACAATCATTGACCAGAACAGAGACGGTATCATCAGCAAAGACGACCTTAGGGACGTGTTGGCCTCAATGGGTGAGTCTGTGTCTCTTTTGTCCTTTGTAAATAGATCCGTTAATGTGTGCTGACCATCCTTGACTCCCTGTAGGCCAGCTGAACGTGAAGAATGAGGAGCTGGAGGCCATGATCAAGGAAGCCAGCGGCCCAATCAACTTCACCGTTTTCCTCACCATGTTCGGAGAGAAGCTGAAGGGTATGCAAAATCCCTTTTACTGGCCGTTTTCTTTTTGGTTTTTCCAATCCTTTTCGTATTCCGTCATCGTAACTCCCTCTCTGTGTCTCTGAAAGGTGCTGACCCCGAAGACGTCATTGTGTCTGCCTTCAAGGTGCTGGACCCAGAGGGCACTGGCTTCATCAAGAAGCAATTGTAAGCTTATATTAAATCACTCTTTATTTAAATGTGCCAAAAAAACAATGTTTGCTTGACTAATATTCATCCTCTCTTCTTTTTGTAGCCTTGATGAGCTTCTGACCACTCAGTGCGACAGGTTCTCCGCAGAGGAGGTGAGATCAGATCTTACTCTTCTTACACTTAAATCAGCACAAGATGGCAGTTCACTCTATCTACTTTCTAAATACATGTTAATAATCTTTTTGGGAACAATTCATCTATGCATACGTTTCACTTTTTTTTTTTGAGATTGTAATTGGCTTCCAGCCAAATCAACAAGCAATGAACATCATTTAGTTTTTCTTTAATTGTACCTTTTGTACATGTTCGTCTCAGTGTGTTAAAAGATATCTGTTGCTATTTCCATTGCATTGCAACTGTCTCTGAAAGTAATCTTTTTTATTAAATATTTAAAAAATTATTTGTTATTCATCCATTAGATGAAGAATCTGTGGGCCGCCTTCCCCCCAGATGTTGCTGGCAATGTTGACTACAAGAACATCTGCTACGTCATCACACACGGAGAGGAGAAGGAGGAGTAAACGGTCGTGGAGACAAGACAGAAAATGAAGAGATGAACGTGCATCCCTCACTGCTTAACTCTCCCAGTCTGTTCTCTGTCCTCCTTCTCTTACTTTGTGTTTCTTCCTCCCTTTCCTCCTTTCTATCATCTTTGTTACTCTCAAGCACTTACTCTCTTTGTCTCTCCAAAGACTGGTCTCGCCGAGGCTGAATTGGGAGGGAGGAGAGGTTCATGACCACGGTGTCTGTCAAGTGGGGATATGGGATTGTTTTCAATAAAGTGAACATCCTTTCTGTATCTTTCACATTCTCTCTTTCTCTCTGTTTCTCACTCATCACCCACGACCACCTCTCATGCATGAAAAGTGCTGCATCTTCTGCTGCTGTCTTGAGGGTATCTACAGATTTTGGCTGAAACCTCTCTCTAGATAAATGTGGAGGTGTGCTCAATCTGAGGGAAAAAGAGGCAAGATGGAGTGATCTCACTCTATAATAGAGGAACCAGTCATCATTCTTGCTCTTTCCCCTGATAGTTGACTAAAAAGAAAGAGAAAATGAGGGTTTTGTACAGAGAGAGCTTGGCCTCCTAAAAGTGAAGCCAAGCTCATCACAGAGGGAGTGAGAGAGACAGACCAACCAAGGAAGAGAGGAAAGCGGGGACTGAAAGAAAACATATCCTCTTCACTCCCTCTCTCCCCTCCTCTTCACTATTTCTCTGTCCATGTTTTTTTTTTTTATCTACCCCTGCTTTCTGCATCTGGGCTTGCTTTGCTCTGTCAGAAACTCTTCTGTAACCAATAAAAAGACACAAACTGTGAATAAAACATCTTTTTGTAATGCTGTGTCTGCTGGCTGTGTGTGATAGGCGGGATGAAACAGTCTCTTCTGTAATTACAGATCATAGAGGACAGAGACGGTAATATAAGTCAGATTACATAAGACTGCAGGTCTATGATGCAGTAAATCACAAGGGTGACGAGGAGGATATGAGAACATACTGAGAGCAATCTACTGGACAATGGTAGTACTACAACAACAACAATAAAAGCATAGCATATCAAAATGAAAACATTTTCAACATTAATTGCTCGTTTGCCAATTATTAATAGAATAAATCTTAAAATCTAACAAAAGAATAAACAAATAAAATCGTGATGCACAATCAGTCAGACAATACAGCAAAATAAAACCCCACGGACATACAAGCCCACCTGTCCTTGTTTAATTTATTTGGCTGAAACAAACCCTTCATCGACATTCTTCTATAAACCTGTACATGTATTTTTTTTTTAAAAGAGGGTAGGGATACGACTTTTAAATTTAGATAGAATATCACGTTTCGAGAAGTTAACTAGAATTCATCAAGAGGTAATATGACTCACCTCAAGAATTCGCGCCATTTTTTTTGTATCTGAGCGCGAGTCAAAAATGAGCCTCGCACTATGTAAGATGCTTTCAAAAAGAATTTTAATTACTAAATTGTGCATCCAAGCACCTGACGCATGAATCACTTTACCCGGACAGTGCAAAAGACGATGTTGTCGTACGGTGACTAATGTTAATTCACTTAATCACGATAGTACAATGACACACAAAACAATTATGTCATGTATGTTATTTACATGGAAAAATAAGAAACGCTGTTGAGATTTTAATATATTATGATTTATTATTCATCACAACTGTAATTATTAAATACACTGTGAACTTCCTCTTTTGCAGTTTTAGAACAACTGTCTTCATCTATATGAATTTATTTCATCCTCAACTGTAAATGGTTTCATGTAAACATAAAAACAAGCATGAGACATACAAAGGACAGGATGAGAGAACTAACCTAAACACGTTAAAATGAAAATTAAAATGACTTAAAATCAATTTTACAACAATCCTACAACATACACCGGCTCATATTTACCAATGCAGAAATCCATAAGACAAGTCAAACTTCTTTAAACCCAGTCCCAGCTGTCTCAGGAGTGTTAGTAAACCAACACTGGATGGCCTTGCATTAATTATTAGTGAGCACAACGTCCAAACCATTTTAAGTCCACCTGTCATGCACTCGATTGGCAATACAGACAAGATGGTGTTAGTGAAGGTGGCCTGACGGGCGCAAAACCAGGTTTAGTCTAGTGCTTGGAACTTATAGCAGTTCTTCGGGATAATAAGACATCCCACTCCACCTTTCCTTCAACAGATCCAGTGCTGCTGTCAACAGTGAAGGTAGTCTGAGCCCCCTGGTGGCCACAACGTAACATTGTGCAGAGAGTTAAGAACATAAGATTTGCATAGACATAACTTGCTTGCTTTCCATTTGAACAGTAGTGCCTTTAGAGGAAGCAACGACCACTGAGGTCAGTAAGGGCACCACTGACAGGTGAGGTGGATTTTTGACCCCCTGCAGTTGAGACTGAACACGTCCAGTAAACGCAGGAGACAACATTAAAACATTGACAGAACATTTGGCTACCATATCGCAACCTAGAAACCACTTCAGGTCTCTTCTGTCTTGACATAAAATACTATATATTGAGTAGGAGTCTAGTAAGTATGGTCCAGTCACCTGGTGAATGTATCAGAATAATTCGTAATACTGAGGGGTCAGTGGATTATGGTGGAGTTCATTTCGCCAGTGTTTACTTCATATCAAGGGCAAAACTATTTGGGTGAAGGTTACGAAAAAAAATTATATTTTACATGTTTAATTAACACAAATGCCTAGCACTCATTTTTTTGTATCCATTCCTATTTTCTCGCAGCACTTTGGGATCACTTCCCTCATCGTTGGGACATAAAAATAATAACAAAAGATCAGAATGAAGTGATAATAATCTGTACGCAATCACTATCTCCCATAACACAAATACTGCAGTAATATTAGCCAAGCTAGTGATTATAAAAATGTCTAAAATAAATAACAACTGCTTGTTTTTGTTCTCCAGGGTGTTGGGAGAAAATAAATGTGCAAAAATAATTTTCAGCGCTTAAAAAAATAAAATAAAAATAAATCCTGCGATTAAACACATCATTCTCCTAAAACCAAGCTCACTGCCATTCCAGTCTGCCAGGTTTCTGCATAACTTGCATATAAAAATAAAAAATCTAATCCAAAAGTAGACTAATAATAGCTGTAATAGATAGTATATGGTTTCATCCGATTAAATTAATAGTTTATACATCAGAACATTACAGCCTGAAGCCAAGAGCTTCAATAAGTCAAAGGTTAATGCTACAGTGCTGCACCAAACCCTTCTCATCCAACAAGGCGCAGACTTCATCAGTCATGTGAACTGGATTAGATTAGAGTGCCCTACATCAACAAACCGATCAAGGTTAGGGGTGAAAATCAACAGGCCTCAGTGCATAAATTCATTCAAATTCTAGTCTGAACTCTACATCCATATCAACATCGAGATAATTAACATCAAACCACACAGATATCTGGAGTGACTGACACGCTTGGCAGAATTTAACGTTTAATGTGATGCAATTTGTTTGAAAAAGAAAGAAATCTAATAGTAATTTTTTGGTGAGACTGACGTAAAGATGAACCGAGAGCCTTTGAGCGTAGATAGACAGGTACGCTAATCATAAACTGTTTTAATTTCCTTTTAGTTATTATGTTAACTTGGATTTTTTTTCACTTTAAATAGACCATGTAATGTAGTTCTTTCCACCGCTTTAAAGGAGAACGTACCTTACCACCAGTTAAGTTTTGCTCCTCCACTCCCCCCCCCAACACTTATCAATGCCTCTTACGAGAGCGCGCCTGTAAAGACAAGCTCCTCTGAGAGACTGAAAAGAGAGAAGAAAGATGAGAGCGGTCCGCAGCACGAGACCATGACACGATTCACTACACTGCCAAGGCACAGACATACGAGAACACACTAACACACACTAACAATCAACAGTACAATGAATAAATAGGTCCTCCAGAGCACTCACAGATAAGTTATTACTAGTCACCGCCATACTTTTCTCATCACAGAAGAGTTTTATTCAGGTGTTCTGGTTGAGACAGCTCTCGGGTGATGGACAGAGGGGGATTTTGGGCGCTGGACTGGCACAGATGGCGCTAGAGGTCTATGTACACCATGGCACCCAGGATACTAGAATTGACTAATAATTACACAGCTGATCTCATCAATCAGATATCCTCCTTCAAAAAAAATGAAAACAAAAAACAAAAGGCAGAGTAATAACTGCTTCCTGTTTCGGCGTTGGGTGAAAGCAGTGCAGATAAGATGATGAGAGCTGTGGGGCAGGTGCAGTGATGCAGTTATCCTTGTGAAATGAGTACTTGAGATGACATGGACATTACTTGCTCTCTCTCTCTCTCGCTCTCTCTTTTCACCAGTTTGCAGCCGTTTTGATTTCTAGTCCTCTTTTTATTACTATTCTCATGCTGAAGTAATGACGTGGCAGGAATTAAGCTAAATCTTTTGCTGCCGCCGCTCCGTTCTTCTCCTCAGTCTCTCCTCCTCCCCCTTTCTCTTTTTTCTTTCCCCCCTTCTCCTTTTTCTTGTCTTTCTCTGCTTTTTCCTTCTCCTTCTTCAGCCGATCTTTCTCGGTTTTCTCCTTCTCTTTCTTCTCGCGTGATTTTTGCTTCTCCTCCTCTTTTTCTCGCTTTTTGTCCTCCTTGGTTTTCTTTTTCCTTTTTCCATCTTCCTCCACTGCCGTCTTTGCAGTTTCCGGGCAGGGTGGTAATGGGGCATTGTTTGCGGTGGGCGACGGGATTGTGGGGGTGATGTGCTCGGAGACCACTTTAGGCGATGGCTGGAGCATCTGTGCGCTGGACGAGTGTGCAGTTGGAGCCGGTGGTGTGGTAGTAGATGATGTTGTAGCTAACGGACTGGGCCCGTGTGGTGCTGGGGGCCGCCCACTGGCTCCAGCGTTAGTGGCAGATGGCACAGGAGGTTTTGAGGCCATTGCACTGATGCTGCCCCCAAGGGGCTGCAGTGGGACGATATCCTGGCCAAAGTTGCCAGAAGTGGAGCCCTTCCTATTCTGTGAGTGAAACGGCGTCTTGGACTTTCTAAGGCCAGGAAGTGACAGGAGGCTAGATGACGCACGCAAGGGTCCCGGAGGAGGGACGTGACTGCCCAGGAATGACAGGCTGCCGCCAGAGCTGATCGCAGCAGCGCGGTGTTTCTGCTCAAAGATGGCCCGTGTGCCGTGCAAACGCCGACCCGGTTGGTGAGTCAACTCTCCACGAGATTCCCGCCACTTGCGCACTTGGATACTGCACTCTCTCTCGATGAGGGCCTCAGTCACAGACAGGGAGACCACCTGAAAACAGAGGAGAGTGTATGACAACGGATGTGGTAAACTCCACTGGTGCTTCTCTATTGCATGTTCTCTGGTAAAAGCATGATTGTGTGCGCGTACCTCTTGCACCAGAACTTCCTCCCTGATACTTTCAGGAGGGATGTTTCTCAGGCGCTCCATGGTCTCGTACATGCCCTGCAGCTCACGGAGCTTATCCACAGACCCCAACATCTGCTTGAGGAGCACCAGACCCACCCTGAACACGATCTTCACTCCTGACAAACAAACAAACATTAAAGCTTCAATTAAATTTGGTTCTGAAATATTTTGGTTATTTTATAGTTCTCTTGTAAATCTTTGGATCACAGAAACTAATACTTTTGAAAATGTAAACAAATATATATAGGAATAAATAGATTTTAAAACACATTCAAAAAGAAAACAGTTATTTTAAGTAAGGCCCTTCAGCCTTATACAGCTGCTGATAAGCCTGTCTGGCATTATTATGCAATAACCTGCTGGATGTACATTATCCAGCTTATTATATGGCTTCTTGTCACAAAAGTAAATAATTTGACATAAAACATTTATCTTAGTTGAAATATTTG
The DNA here is from genome assembly GCF_018831695.1 of Puntigrus tetrazona. Classification (NCBI taxonomy): domain Eukaryota; kingdom Metazoa; phylum Chordata; class Actinopteri; order Cypriniformes; family Cyprinidae; genus Puntigrus; species Puntigrus tetrazona. Next base: position 12,241,179 of record NC_056701.1, on the reverse strand, counting down.
AAAGCAAAGCTTCAGTGAAGAAGCCGCTGATAGGAAGCAGCAAATTCAAACTAGACAGATATGTAAGGGAGACGATGAGGTCATAGCATGCATTATAAAACATTTCACCACAGAAAATAATTATGATTAAAAGATACTGATTTAACACAAAACGCAGCAGCTGCATTTGTATGAAACGAGAGAGGAAGTCTACGACACCAGGATGACATAATGAACTAAATAATTGTACTCGTAATACTGAACAGAGTTTTAATATTTTATTAGCCAACCAAATGCAGTTTCCAAGAAGGAAAAAAATCCCCAGTGTGTTTCCAAGGCAGTTACCCGGATGAGCCAGTGTTATTAGTTTTACTGGTTGTTATTTGGGAATAACAAACCTTGGATCCTTGGAAACTCAGAATCGATCCAATCAAAGATCGGCTGAATGGATTAAAAATGGTAAAACTCAACTTATTAACTCTGGGGGAGTTGGAGAATAAGCCTATTTCCATAAAAAATAGAGTGTTACTTTAAAAGGATCAGATTTGAATCTGTGCTACATTTAAGCACAAACAGAACTATTTTTAACTAGATACAGTAAAAGCATCACTTATCACAGGTGCTTTTATTCTCTAATGTATATAACTGACCTTCACAGAAGAACATGTCCCAAACACGCAGGACACAAGACCAAGGCAGCGTACGGGAGAAAATACACATAAACCACTCTGTCATGTACAAGATGGGGTCGATCTTAAATTTCTTGAGATGACGGTAAGCCATGGGACAAACTCTCCTCAGAAGAGAGAAAAAAATCTCTCCGTCCAGCTGAATAGCTTCCTGAGAGGCATAAGAAGAGAAGAAAAAGGAGTTAAAAATAAATAAATAACACTCTCCATTCTGGTCCTAGCAAAGTCTCAAAAAATCTCTCCGTCCAGCTGAATAGCTTCCTGAGAGGCATAAGAAGAGAAGAAAAAGGAGTTAAAAATAAATAAATAAATAAATAACACTCTCCATTCTGGTCCTAGCAAAAGTCTCATATAGAGTTGGAGTACTCACCAACCCAGCACTGTAATAGCCAGGCAAGTATTTCTCACAGATTTGCACAAGACACCAGAAGGCTTGCTAGAAGAAAATGACAGTAAAGTTGGTGATGGCTTCATATCCTGTGATGTTCCTCTAAGTTACATTTATTTCACCCCGTTGCTCTTTTTAAAGAATAACAGCCTTTTAGCTTTTAGTCTTACCTCAGCAGGCATGTGCATGAGCAGCACTGCTGCCACTGGTGCCTGAGCCTGGCAGTAGCCCTCATCTGGCCGATAAATTGTGTAGGCCTTCAGTATACGGTACAGGTCCTTCTGCCTGAACACACACAAAAAGGTAAAATTTATGAATTACTGAAAGTTAAGATTAAAAAAAATAATAAAAATCTCTCTCTCTCTCATATATATATATATATATATATATATATATATATATATATATATATATATACACAATACACACACACATACACATATATATTTATATATTCCCCAATATTTCATATATAAATAGAGGCAGGTGTTGTAAGAGAGTTGGTGTTGTAAGTATAAAGTTGAGGGTGAAAGCTAGTATCAATTGTAATGAATACACACAAAAAAAAACCCTCCTTCAGTTTACTAAATTTTGTAATGCTCAAATTAAATCCTTACATCACTCTTCCCCTTGATAAAACTTTCATCTGTATTTACCCATGTCCTCCCCGTGCAGCAAACATCTCGTGGAATGGGAACTGCCTGTGCAAGTCCTTCTCTATGATGTCCAACCACTTTGGATCTCCCTGGTCTTGCTCCAACTCCTGAGACACAAGGAAAGTGAAAAAAAAATGAAGAAGGTGTAAAATAAGGCTAAGGTGTGAACTAAGATTTAAAATGCAGAGCTCGTATGATCATACGCCTATTTTGTTTTGTCAGTTTAACAAAGTGTTGTTAGCGGTCTTTACAGCAACAGCATATGAATTTGGGAGTAAAGGATTTAACACCATGACAGTTTTCACAGAAGACTTATCAAACCTGAACGTACATCAAATTTCCCAGGATTGGACTGAAGGAGCTCCTGGCTGTTGGAGAGCAGCTGCCAGGCTTTAGCTCTGAGTGAAGAGGGGATTCCTTTCCTGCAGCGCATTTTCACCTGCATCAGAAAGAAAACATAACTCAATGATTTTAAAATGCTTATAAGCACAGTATTTTGTATACAGAGTCAGGAAAACCTTCCGTGACCATTTAAGTGACAAACAGACCTTTTGAAAGCGTCGGGAAACCCATTTGTCCCAGTTTCTGAACATGTCCAACCATTTCATCTCTCTCTGCCTCGCCACAGCCACAGCGATATCCACCTCACTACAAGACAGAGAGGGATTCACAAACACATCCACAACATACACACCTCAGTAACTGCCCTAAGATAATGTTGACCTTCTGACAAAACAGCTCAAATCCTGAGATTTAGATTTTATTGAATCTAACACCTGTAAAATAGACAGTTTCTTCTTTTGAATCTCTTAAAACTAATAAGAAACCCCTGAAATCTTCTGTTGGTGGTAAATTATTAATGAGTTTTAAATTAAATTAGGTCTACAAAATAAACAAGCATCTCAGTCACTCCTTAGTAACCAGACTAGTGACTGAGATCAGAGACAAAAACTCAGAGTCCGAGTCCTACTTAAAGGACACTTGAATTCTAAAGCAGACATTTTTTTTTTTTAAATATATATAACGCTTTTAACAATACATATTGTATCAAAGCACTGAATAATATTCAAATAGGATAATAGAGTGATAGTAATGTATAATGAGGAGATTAAACACTATTTTTATTAAAATGCAGAGATGGTCTCTAATCAAATCAACGATAATCACTAGAAATTAAGTGTCTCCAACTATGGTTTGACTGCATCAAAATCTTTAATAAAATGTATAATATATTATTTTCTATATAGCTGAGTAGTAGTAAAAAAAAAAAAAAAAAAAGATTCATCTTCTGATGTTAGCGTAACAAATCAAATTTCTATACCAGTTTGAGTTTTGTCCAACCTTGAAACCTCAGGCACTTGGCAAACTTGTCTGATTGACACAATGGCCTTCAAACAAAAATAGCAGAAACCTAAATCTGACAGACAGAACGCTGACCACATGAGAAAGTCTAATTTAAGTCTAACCCACACTGACCATTTTTAAATAGCTTAAAGCATGTGGTGGTTAATGCCGTTTACGTTAATGCTGAACAGGAATTAAAAAAAGGAAATGTTCAAATGTAAATGACAGTGTTAATGCCCATTTTAGCACAAGTAGTCAGTACTAGAGATAAAGCAGAGACAGTCGGGGGAAGAGGGAGACAAAAAGTGAGACAGTCAGTGCACTCTGACTCAGACCAGCCTTCTCAGCAAGATCTGAGTCAGAGAGAGACAGAGAAGAGACACATGAGAGAGAGAGAGAGAGAGAGAGAGAGAGAGAGAGAGAGAGAGAGAGAGAGAGAGAGAGAGAGAGAGAGAGAGAGAGAGAGAGAGAGAGAGAGAGAGAGAGAGAGAGAGAGAGAGAGAGCGCTCATTCTGCTCTCTGTCGTAGGAGTAAATTATTAATATCCCAGCAGTACACTACACATCAGGTGCTGCCAATTACCCTGCCATTCACATCCACTGTAAATGCTTGCTCTTATTTATCAAACCAGGTATGCCAGAGCTATACACCAGAATATGAAAAATTAAACAATAGTACAAAAATGTGTTTTATACATATACAATTTCTGTTATATAAATAATAAACGCCAAACACAATTACAGTCAACCAAACAGCTTCTTAATCTTTAAGGGGACAGGTGATGCAAAAAAAAAAAAAAAAAAAAATCTCAGAATTTTCTGACAATACATAGAACGTTAATGTACTTAAATATGTTTATGTACTATGATTGTTTATGTACTAAATTTCTTACAAGTTACAAGCTCTAGTTTAAAACAATCAGTGCATGCTCACCCAATCTTTTTGAAAGAACTCTATTGTACTCACCAAGTCTGGTGATCTACAATACAGTAAAACAGTAAGGTTGTGAAACAATGTCACAAATAAAACTTCTACAATTCTTGTTAAATTTGACAGAATTCAAACATTCTTCTTCTTCTTCTAATTTAATGAGAAAGGGAAGTCATTACCATAAAAATAAAAAGATCATGACAAAGGATTGATGCTTATTAGAGCTCTTTCAGAAGTACTTTTTTCAGTGGATGAGCAACAAAAAAAAACACTGACCAATCAGAATCCAGCTGACGTTAAAGAGCATGAGCATTTATAGTGACAGACAATTTAGCAAGATATACTTGTTGTTGTGCATTAATGTGCATGCTAATATAGTTTTCTTTATAGTTACTGTTAGAATTACTGTTCTTGAAAGGTACAGGCATTGAAACTATTCTAGATACTGAAGTTTAAAATAGAAATGAGAACCGTAAAAAGAAAACAATTGTCTGATTTTTAGGACATACAATGGTCCTAAAATCACTGCAATATTCCAATATCCTGACACATTTAAAAACACATTATGAAAGTAAAATTGATCATAAAGGGTATTGTGTTGGCTTGAACTATAATTTGATAAATAATTGTTTAAATATTACATTAATCCCAGAATTAATTTTTGCAAGAATTAAGCATATAAAAGTTAAAAGGCGAACACACATGCGGAAATATGCACAAATACTCTTACAAAGTGATGTTGTTTCTTTTTGCTCTGAGTGCTTATGAGGAAACATTAAAAATAGCATGTGCTGATGTGGTTTTGTTTTTATTCAGTTCACACACACCCACACCCACCTGGCTTCACTGTACTGCGCTCCTCCCAGGAAGCCGTATTTATCAGTACGCCTCACTGGACCGTTGATCTCAGAGTCTGACCCCACTGAACTCCCGTCCTCGCCGAGGCCCGACAGAGATTCCAGCGTGCCAGACATTAAGCTGGCCGACTCCAGGTAGCTGAGCGTGTCCGGGGCTGGCCGAGAGTAAGAGGAGGGCAGACCCAAGCACCCTATGGGCTCCTGCACCAGTACGGCTGGGGGCTCAGTCTTGGAGGGCGTGCAGGGGGGGTCAGGGGTAATCTTTGCGCTTCCGGGAGTGTTGGGATCGGGGTTCTGAGCGGACTCGAACAGGGGACTGTTTGTGCTTCTGTTTGACTGGAGTCTTGTGAAGAGGGGGCCAGGTTGGAGACGGGAACAGGAGGTGTAAACTGACAGGGTTTGTCCACAGAGGGAGCAGGACTGGAAGTCTGGTTAACTTGAACGTTGGGATAGAGATTAGGACTGGGATTAAGTTCAGGCGACGGCAACATCTGTTGCTCCTGTGCGTCGGTGTGCCTCTCCGTTTGGCCGACTAAATCATTTTTCCCGTTAGTCTCTCCATCTGTAGCAGCTGGTAGCTCTCCCGGCGCACCAGCTACGCTCTCTGCTGCTGAAGACAGAGCGGCATTGTTTTGGCCAGGTGTGCTCTCCCAAGTGGAGGAGTTTTTGGAGCTCGCCTGTAATGTTGGGTTTCCCATCACAGCTCGGTCCCCGTAGAGAGATGATTTCGGGATGGGAGTTTCTGAGGGGAGAGGCTGTGGGCTGGAGGAAGCAGGCATTGACTGGTCAGCCATACTGGGAGGAGAGGGAGTGAGGGCGCTGACTTCAGCCATACCTGCTCTTCACTGATACAGCTGATCAAAAGAGAAACAGGCAGTAATTATTCCTTAGAAGACAAGAATCAAAACAAACACTGTCACAAATTTTGTGAATGTTTGCAATGAAGCAGGTGTTTAGATGTAACTAATACTCTCACACAGTTGGCAGGAAAAGAAAAAACCTTAATGTAGGATTTTTGTACCAAATAAAGCCTCTGTGAAATACCACGTGAGTGTCTCATATCACAACTCTTCAAAGAAGTTTTACCCAAAACTAAAACTAAAAAAGGCGTTGGCGACCTCTGAGAACTGTGACTGTCTCTTTGTCACACTTATCTCAAGCCACACTTCTCACTGTTCTTTCAATTAAAATAAATGAGGGGAGAAGCTAAACTGAGGTTTAAGACAATTATGTTCAGAGTTAAAAGCTTAGTTATAAGCTTAACATTTTAGGAATATTATTTTTAAATTGTTATTTTTTCCATCGTTACATTTGTAAAGAAATGCACTGGAAGTGTATGAGGTAACACTAAATTTAGTAATGACAGCATGCTTAATTTGTAGAGAGCTACAGTGTGTTTTAAGTTTGGGTCTGAAAGATTTTCAAATCTTTTTGAAAGAACTCTATTGTACTCACCAAGTCTGGTGATCAATAATACAGTAAAACAGTAAGGTTGTGAAACAATGTCACGAATAAAACTTCTACAATTTTAAAATGCAATTAATCCTTTGAAATTAGTCTTTTATAATTTAAAAGTCTTTCCTAATTTAAAAGTCTTTGCTGTGACAAAATTAGCAAATAGCCATAAAAATACAACAGAACAGAAGATAAGGGCGGAGGTATACAGCCACTGCCATAAAAGTTACACAACAATGTTAACAAGAAGATTGTCAGTCTACTAAGAATTGAAATAAATAAAAACTAACAATACGTAACATGTTACATTTGACCATATCCTCAAGAGTAAAAGACATTCAAAAGGACCTTTGCATTAAGTAAAGACCGTTTCATACAAGGTCTACATACAATTAATTATAAAGAGATACAGACAAACTACAGAGATTTGATTATAGTGTAAGCATGCAGTAGTAACACGGGTCCAGTTTAGGTGTATAGGAAAAGGGTACCAGTATTTCCTCTTACACTTAAATCTGCCTCCTAGACTTCCGCATGAACTATATATAAATGTGTCCGAGTACAGATGCTAACAGGAGGTGAAAGGGAAGTGGTTCCTTGACAGAAGCACTGTGGCTGAACAAAGCCTAAATGCTGTCTAGGTAGACTGCTCACTATGTTTGGATAGACAACCTACATGTTATGGTCAAACTGTGGGCTGTCTACATAAACTGATGAAACATTCACAGAAGTCAGATGACTAATAAAACGTAACGTGATATAAAGCGTTCTCTCTCAACCAGCTATTACTAACCTCAATCCAAAACTTATCAGGAGGTTTTTGCGGGAGAGATATGAAGTCATACTCCTTTTCACATTTTTTCTTTTTCCAAACAGGTTCAAAAACGGTTCAGTGATTCATTTGAAACAGTGCAATCAATTATGCTCATTAAGTTAAGAAAAAACAAAGTGCAGTAGTATCTATGATCATTTACATGAAACAGTAGTAATTTACCTTCAGGCCTGAAAATGTTTTAATGAAACCTCAAAACCAATTTGTATCTGATGATAAAATTACATTTATGCTATTTTTATACCTGATGTATTTTACCTTCCTCAAATAGTCAACTTCTCCAAATAATCTTGCGGCCAATTCGCCCAATCAGTAAGATGACCGATTAAAAAAAATCCCAAATCGAAAATGAATCGTTCATACCGTTTCAATCGATTCACTAATAAAGATTCTATTCAGAAGAACGATTCGCTCGTGAATCGGACGATGCTACTTTGTGGGACTCCACCCATACACAAGAACTGTGCTCGTTCCGGGTATCTAAGCCTAGTAATATCTGAAGCGTGAGGACAAATGAGTAGTAAACAAAGCACACATACGTACTTTGAGAGCCAGGTTTTTTTTTTTGTTTGTTTTTTTTTAAAAGGCAGTGGCATAAACGTGTGAGGAGTCGGCTACATTGCGATTAACCACATGTGAGGTGACTGGACAATAATACCGGATACCGGGAAAACTCCATTTAAAAAGGCCTACATCTACACAAAATACGTTACGATTTTAAACACAAAACCACAGTCATAAAACACACAAGGTCACGAAGTAAGCAGACAGCACCTGAGACAAGCTTACCCCGCAGGAGTCGCTGGATTTGTGACTGCCAAGTTTAAACTAAAGCTGCTAATCGTGCTGTCTGTCATGCAACAGTGTCTTAACACAAACGGCCTTTATATTGCTAAAAAAACCCACAATTTTTTCCACTCTACATAAGGCGTATTTTGAATTGATACGTTTTAATCGGAATGCACTCATTGTTTGCTTCTGAAATTGGCCTGCTAACTTGCTAGCTCTACGGTAACGTTATCCATTGCGGCCGAGCAGCTCAACTTCCCGGTTTACTGCGCTGGAAAACAGTGCTATTAATTGTGTTCTAATGTTCTGACATGTCTGTTCTCTCCGAGGAGAAATAAAAGAGAAGATCATCATTATTCAGACTTACCCGCGGCTGTCTGTCCGTCTGTCCCGGGGGGGCTCGTGTCTGCTCCGGTTAACCTGACCCCCCCCCGCCGTCGCCGCCGCCGCCGCCGGTGAACGGATGTAGAGGCGGGAGCGAGGCAGGCCGCTGGTAAGCTGCTGGGCTGATTGAGAATCCTAATGATAAACCCGAAAGTGCTGTTGCTGGGGGTCCGAGCGTGTCGCTGGGCTAACGGTGTTAGCTAAACACTGCCGCTCCGCACTGCGTGCCCACTCATCCGCGCGAAAACAATTCCGTAGCACTGTTGGCATTGAGTACACTTGTGCGGGGAGCGTTAAAAAAGGCAGGAAACCTCCTTGAAGTGTGAACCGGGCAGCATCGCTGGAAAAGATAAACACGGCCCTGCTGACATCTCGCCGTGTCCGCATTTCCTACAACCAACTCTGAGTGACAGCGACGTGCGCGCTCCCGCCACGCAGCGTCCACTGACGCAAGGACGCCCGGCCAGGTTACTCGCGCTGAAATAGTTTAACAAAAAGTTCCTTTTCTGTTTTAACGACTTCTCAAAATACCACATTTATACCACAGTATTTCAACTCTCCTGTCCTTTTTTCTTTTGTCCTTTATCTCTGTTTTATTTACTACTGTATTTATAAGCTATTTATATTTATATGACGCATCTATTGATATATTGGTATGAAGGCGAGGCTAATGAAGCATCTCCGGGAAAAAACAAAACGCGCAACACAAACAAGTCGGCGTGTTGATGTAAAAAAAAAATAAAAAGGGAAGTTTTAATATTTAAAATACAGTTAGCAAGTCAAACTCACACAACCTTTCCACTATTGCAACTGTTTAATAGTTCCATAAACAGTTCATTAAGCAAACACAATACTATAAGTCACTTATATTTTAGGCGGAACCACAGCGAATCTCACAACAACCAGCCGATTCATTGCTAAATGATTCAGTGTTTTGAACAAATCCGTTGAATCAAAGTTTGATTAAGACCACGCATTAATATCTGATGAATCTGCTGTTTAAACCAATCGCTTGAATGAACGACTCAATGATTCACTTATTTAAAGCTCACCACTGGCACCTACTGGCGTTTTATTTCGCTGAAAAAGTATAATTTCCAGCATAAATGTATTATATTATATTATATTATATTATATTATATTATATTATATTATATTATAATTATTTCATATATATATATATATATATATATATATATATATATATATATATATATATATATATATATATATATATATATATATATATATATATATATATATATATACACCATCTGAAATCTTAATAACTAAGCGTTCGTGTATTTGTTAGGACAGCCGAGATACTGCTATTTAAAAATTTGGAATGCGAGAGTGCAAAAAAAAAAATATATTGAGAAAATCACCTTTGTTGTTTTATCAAGATTTGAGTCTCGTGGGTGTGTGGAGGGGATCTGGGTGAAATGTTGCCTCGTTTCATACTCCGTAAATTACTCCGATAGTTCGTGTCATAGTAACCACTAGATGTCGCAGTGGACATACAGTATGTATACATATTTGTATACTAATTTCTATATTTCCCTCGGGGTTATACCTAAGGCAGTTAGCGTCATTTTTAACTGTTAAATTGCACTCCTCCATTACATAAGGATAAATATTGTGAGGATTACTATGGAAGCTCTGACAGAGGAACTAACCTGCCATTAGTCACAATACAGCTCATTTTAAGGGAATGCCCACAAATTGAAGCCAGTACGGAAACTCCCTTGTTTTTTCTGATCAACGTTTTGAACTTTTTCTGCCCCTGTAAAGTTTCTAAATACATTTAAAGGAATAGTCCATGAAATTAAAACATTTTTTTTGCCCTCATGTTATAACTAACCCTTATGTGCTTCTGTGGACCACACACAGATTGGAAAACAACACACACACGCACGCACGCACGCACGCACGCACGCACACACACACACACACACACACACACACACACACACACACACACACACACACACACACACACACACACACACACACACACACACACACACACACACACACACACACACACACACACACACACAGACTTTATCTTGTGCACTATGCATTCCAAACTTTCATCTTTAAACACACAGAATCTTCTATATGTAGAATGGTTGCTATGATCACCTCTAGTTTATAACAATAGAAGCTGATTTGGAAAATCTGGTCTCATTCGTGTCCAGGCAGAGTTGGTTTTTGTGAGTCACTGTAATAATTCTTTAAGATCATGGTTCAGAGAGTAAAACTGCAATTATGTTACACACAAGGGATTTAGCAGCTTAATTATAGCAATTACGTTATTAAATATATAAAAAAACACCAATACAAGTTTTATGAGCTGCAAATGTTCTTATTAAATAACCCCAAAAGTGCTAGGAGGCAAATTATATAAATAGAACAAATAATCACAACAACAAATAAACTCATAGCACAGTAAATTTTCCTTTTGCTGAGTAAAAACTAGTCTGAAATCATGAGGTTAATCACAATTATTTTATTGCATTGACATAAATTAGTTTTCCCGTTTCACTGTTATGCTTCTCCTAATAAAACAGTGTTTGTCTTGAAACCATACTGGACAGTACACTTTCTGTGTATCACATTATCATACCACCAAAGCGATTAGAAATTTATTTTTGAGATTTTTTTAAGCCAATTAATTCTTGTTGGGTTTTTTTCCTCTCTTGTTTGTTTTTTGTTAAAGCGACAGTTGTGTTGCAGGGTTTTAAAGCAGGTTCAATCTCACTGTCCACTTGGTTCAAATGTGGATGAATGGCTATACAAGATTTGCACCATGCTGCTTTTGTAGGGATGTGGGTACATAAAATAGGAAGCTTACTCATGTACTTTTACAAGCAAGTACTGTTGTACTTAAGTAAAAATTCTGCCTTGACAACATAAATGAGTATTATTAGACCAGCAGTAGCTGTACTTTCACTCAAGTAATGTAGTTGTGTAAACTGTCCAATTCTGCATTTAACTAGTGGTATGCAGAAAGAAGATCTGAAAGCTAAACATGTCCTTGCACTATATCAGAACAAACTTTAAAAAAGCTTAATACTTAATACAATAGTTAAATTTGCCATTCTTTTAATAAAAAAACAGAACAGCAATGCTTCAAATAAACAATTAAATACTTTAATAATTAATTTATGCTTGTGCTCACTAGCACTTAATTGTCTAGTTTAACAGCTATGTTATGAAATGTTTTGACATCTTGGATTGCATAACATTTAATAAAGTGAGATCAGAACAACCTGATTACTATCAAAATAGCATCACTTGTACATCTGTATAAAAGTGCTTGTATTATGATATGCTGATTATATTATTAAGATGTGCTCTGAGTACGTGTGCACATACAGAATACCACGTCCAAATGTTCATCATCAGGTGAGAAGCCGTGACACACAGTCACAAAATCTCATCTTTCATTTTTGGAACCAGACGTGTTTGTGAAAACTGTCCTCCTGAGACTAAAGCAGCTGTTAGGTGTTTTTAGTGTGAGCTTCTAAAGGGAACGTGTTGACCCAGCTCTGTGTGCGGGCCAAGCAGTCCTCCCAGCTGTACAGCGGCCTGTACTGAAAGTGACGAAAAGCCTTGTCTGTGCAGACAGTGAAGGACGTGCAGGCCACAGCGAGTGTGTAACCGTTGAGAAGTGGGGTGTAGTTGTAGAAGGGCTTCAGGAGCCAGCGTATCAGGTCGTTCATCCATGCTATGAACCACAGCACCCACACCGGCACATGCAACGATCGAAAGTTGAAGGCCGACAAGAACTGCATGTTGAAGTCCTCGTAGCTCTTGTACGGGGAGTCGTCATAGCAGAAATAAAATTCCCCACCCATTCTATCGGGATGCTCCCGCAGAGCGCGCGCTGCTAGCAGGTGCATCCATGCCACGTTCCCTGCATGCACAAGAACATTCAAGGTATTTAAAAGATTACAGGGCTTATGCAACATAATTATAGCATTGTTAATGTCATTACATAAATGTATAAACAGCAGTGTTTTATGTACTGTTCCTTTTAATAAAGCCAGGAGTACAAGGGGGTCACAACATTAAATTCAATTCTAACAAATAGACTATGGGTTAATGCAACTAGAAATAATTCATAAAAAGTTCAATATTACTATATATTTTCTACATATTGTTTTATAATATACGTTTATTTTTTTCACATTGCGAATGCCTTTATATACAACAAATGGCTACCTTTTTAGGAAGGGGGTCCTTGCATGAATATTATTATTAGAAGTCTGTGTTATCAAAATGTTTAAAAACATATTAGATAAGTCCTATGACGGGCAGATTTTGTTCACATTCAAAGAAAAAGGAGTGGTTTGAAGGAGTGGAGTGCCAAACCCATCCTATTCTACCATACAAAGATATACTAGTGTATTAAATGTTATATAATCAGCCATTGAAACAAATGTTTTGCGAGCAATGTCATTTATTTGAATCATTATATAATCAAATGTTTATGTTTTCACAGAAATATTTATCAATTTGAGCATTTTTTTACTTTACTGATCTGATTATAGATTTATAAGACATGTAAAGGCAAGTGCATCCACCTATAAATGCTTGCCTTGCATTGGTTACTATATGTTAAAATCTGTCAGAAGTACAAATCAAGTTTTCTCTGCATGAATGTATTGTTCTGTTCCAGTAATGTGTTGGAGCTCAACCATGTTTCATCTAATTGTTTGCTGTACTGAAGTATGTGACCATGCTAATCGAATAGTCTGCAGCGGATCTCAACAGCATGAGAAGTGTCCTAGGAATTCATGACTCAGCTATGACCCTACCAAAGTTAGAACAGGGGGATTAACATCCCATAGAGCAAAGGATGCCAAAGATAACGTCTTTGCGTTGGGGACTTAATGCCATGTTTGGCAAGAGTTGTCTGTACTGTTAACCTATCAGATCCTGTAGAAATGGCATCATCTGATTCTCTTATTCATTGTCTTTGGCCTTTGTAAGTGTTGAGAATTCTTCCTTCAGTAAAATCTGTCTCCCATTTAAACTTCCAATTTGACTAACTTTATAACTAAAGCATTTCAAAGTTTAAGGGCCCAGGGGCCGGTTGCATGCAAGTCCTTAAGTAATTTGACTTGGCAGTATCCCCAAGATAAGGGATTTCCTTTGTTGCAATAAACGTCTCATCTGTCACCATAACCTAAGTGTTTATAGTAAGCATTTCAGGGTAGTTTCTGGAGATATACGGCAATGGGCGCCACAGTTGCTATAGTTACAACATCTCACAATAAACACAGATGTATATGTGGTTATACATTTTAGACAACATAATGAAATGCAAATCTAACCCACTCAAACAGGAACAAACATTAAATAAACGTGTGCGGCCAGTTTGCTTTGTGTACAGCGGTTACCGAGGAAACTGCCACTGATGGAAGGCTTAATAAAATGTGTGAATGAACTTATGTTTTGATGCTGCAAACATGTAGTTGTAAATCTGAACAGATGGATCGGAAAGAAGATAATGTATTATAAAAATCTAAACAATTAAGACTGATAAGTAATGATAAGTAATAGGTTTAAAATAATAATCGACAATGTAATTTTCTTTTTTTTAAAAATTGTGTAGACTTTTAGTTTTGTGAAACCTGTTTGTCATGCTTTTTATAGTCACTTTACAGGTTGGCATTTCGCCATAGTCATTGCCCTGCTAATCATAAATATTTTATTTGTGCAGGTGCTAAAAATGACTTACATTTTTGCTTAAAACTTTTGCTGATGCTGAGTTTGAGATGACTGAAGGGGGCTCTTTAAGGCCCTTAAATTTATTAAGGTAAAATAGTTACTAATGACTTTGTAGCAACGCTTAGGGGAATACAACTGTTCTGCTGTCCCCAGGAGTCTGACGGTTACCTGCATAGACCCTTCCGTGCTCTGTGTTCCGTGGAACTCCTCTGATCACCCAGCCACCTGTCCGCACCCCATTCTGATAGAAGTCCTTCATGAGCTGATGCTCTTCCCCGTAGATACCTGTTGGCCGCAGTGAGCATGTGTAGAGAGTGTTCCCTCCCTTTACCTAATCAAAGAGAGCGGGACAAAGGAGAGAGACAGTAATCAATAATTGACATCAGCAGAAAAACAAAGAGATAACCTTTCAATTATACTACAGACGCTGAAGATACATCAACAGCATTACGAAGATTTATGATATTTACTGGGAAAAGTCAATAAATGCATGGCTTGCTGAAACAAAAAGAGCAAAGGCGTAACTATAACTAAACCATAAATAATATTTTAAGGCTTACAACATAAGTTCTATGAGACATTCATATCCCTTGGGTTTGGGAGGGGTGCAGTATTACGCAAAGTCGGAAAATAGCAACTAGACCAATGGAATGAGAAACATTAGTTCCAATTTTACAAAAATATCAGTAGACTTTAAGTAGATTAAACCAAGTTAAACTTTCTAGCCTGGCAAAAAATGCAAATATATATAACATTTTCAACAGGGGTGTGAATTTTCTTTAATAGTTGTCTATGGCAGCACACACTTTTTGACAAAAACAGTTTTTATTATCATGACCTTAAAAAGGCATTACCAATGGCAAGCAACCAATGTTTGGTAACAATATTAAATATCAAAACTGATAAAAATGAGCTGGAAAGAAGAAAGAAGGGGGGTTGGGGGGATAAAAACCTCTGTGTGTTTGAGTGTGAGTGTGTTAGTCACTCTCCAAGGAAAATGTTAATGTTTTTAGCACGTGGCAGTAGCATTTGAAGCATTAGTTCCAATTTCACAAAAATATCAGTAGGTTTTAATTAAATTAAGTTAAACTTTCTAGTCTGGCAAAAAATGTGAATATATATAGTATGAATCTCCTAAATGTAATGCGTTTAGAAATACAGTAATTTAATCATTAAACTTCCTATGTGAGAATTAGAGATAGAAAACAGCTTTATCAATGACTTTTAAAAGAGGAGAAAGCTGCTTTTGTTCTTTAATCAAACACTGTGTGTTTGTAAATGCAGATTGTAGTTTTTCTATACAATTAAAAAGTCTCCACTGGATCCTATGGTACCTTTGTGCCATTGGCTCCTATCACCATTTTCTCAGCTGCAGCTTTGGTCTTAGGATAGGGCATCTCATGGTATATATTATATGAAGTATCCTCATTCCCTCTGTCAAAGAAGAAGAACAACACCAAGACTTAAAATCTGGATAAAATGAAATGGTAGTTAAGTAATACGTAACAGAGCTACTTTACACAGAGAAGCATTAAGTTAAGGCTTAAAACCTGGTCCTTAACTGAAATCATGTGTCCAAATGCCGTCAAATTATACCCAAACTCAGGCTGATAATGTTCACTCTCTTTGATGCCTATGCCTATTCCTATCCATCCTTGCAGAGTTAGTCTAAAATCTAAAATGTTTGGTACAATATTGGATACGTGGATGTATTATTTTTTGTTCTTTATGGTATAACTTTGGGTTTGAGCTGGGTTGGGTTATTTTCTTTAATAGTTGGCTATGGCAGCACAAACCTTTTATTTTCATGACCTTAGAAAGGCATTACCAATGGCAAGCAACCAATATTTGACAACAATATTAAATATCAAAACATTCCACAAGGACCTGATAAAAATGTGCTGGAAAGAAAGAAGGGAGGTTAGGGGGGAAAAAATCTCTGTTTGTTTGTGTGTGAGTGTGTTAGTCACTCTCCAAGGAAAATGTTAATGTTTTTAGCACGTGGCAGTACTGGAAGGCTATCAAGGCTTTGCTCAGTGTGCTGTTTTAATTACAGTTCTAGGCAAGATTCTTCAGTTAAAAGCCTGTGTTGCAAGATATTTGATACTACTTAAAAGTCATCATAAAGATGTCACCTGAGTAACTGATAAAACAGAGTGACACATTTCTCTTTGCTTGGTTTCGCTTTGATGGGCTTTCCTCGACCATTAAACCCACGTTTAAACATCAAAGCAAACAAAATACATTCAAAATCAGAACACAAAAATGAAGACGAACCAGATTCCAGATTCTTTGATGACTATTTACAGACCTGGCAACTGCTACCTCAGAAATCACAACGCTGGAACATGTGACACATCATCACAAGACACACAAGTGCCACTTAGCAGGCGACTAACAGAAAAACATAAACATAGACTCTCTTTCTATGTAAAGACATTTTGAAGCCTTGGAGCATTCTGATCAGTTTTGAAATATTCAGCTACTTTTTTTTGCATCCATAGACTTTTTGGTTGGTTTTGTACACAATTTACAAGAAACCTAATGTAAATATGTTGTCACAGGATAAGAATATTTGCCAAAATTGTCAGACGGAACTTTATAATCCCAAGACAACAATATTTTTTGAATATTTTTTTCTGAGATAGTTGGAATAGCAGTCACAGACCATGTCCATCTTGACTGCGGCCTGTTATTCTTCCACTTAAAAGATATTTCAAGCTGGAATGTTTTGTGGAATGTTGTGAAATTCTACATCATTCCAGAATGAGTTCACCATGTTGAAACCCTTCCCTTTGATTCTCTCAGATGTTCCCTCCAATACTTTGAATGTAAGACATATCACTGCGTGAAGAGTTCTCACATATATCAAACAGCTATCAAATAAATACACTTACCTGATGAATGTATCTCCTTTTACATTCGGACCAACCACCTCCATGGAGCTTGTATAGATCAAATGCTGAATACCGATTTCCACGCATGCGTTTATTACATTTTCAGTCCCTGATGGAGAACAACATCAAAAAAGAATAAATATTAAAACCATGTGACAAACAGCCTTAGGGTAAAGAAAACAGGGACGCTACCAAAAACAAAAGAAAGATTAATGAGAATCGTTAAGCTTCAAAATGACGACAATGGTTAAATTCCAAGTAAGGCTCTGACGCAGCTGGAACATCAGACAGAGTGAACACGAAAGCTATCAGCTGTTCAAATGCTTTCTGAAGTATCAGATATCAAGTGATAAGATGAAAAACAAAGGTAACCAGATGTGCATTGCCTTTTTTTTTTTACTATACAGATCATTCAGTGGTAAGATACATTTTCTAGAGAAATAAGGAGGAGTGCAAATGTGAGCGGAAAGGAAAGAATGATATGATAGGGAGAGGATCCAAAGGAAAGGAAAGTTCCAATACGAAAACACATTTATCATCTCTTGCCTTTTTTTCAGCGTATCCAGTGAGCTTGTCTGAATCTGTTAAAGCTATAATCACGCAGGTCTCAAGTTATTAGGAACCCTTAACCAATAAGGTCTACCACAAGCAGTCAGAATTGCAGACACGCTGATGAATAAGTGCGAAACAATGAAAGGTATGAGAGCGATCTGAACACATAAATAAATCATATCTGTTGTTATATAGATGTTTTTACTCAGTGCTAGAGTTGACCTTTTTGATTAAACTGCATGTGCTCCATTTAACAAAGCCATATGATCTGTCCAGACTAGCAGGAGTGTTTGTTGTACAATAGCTGTGGACTACGGTTAAAAAACACATATCTTATGCTCATTTTATCACATGTAGGAAGAAAAATATGAGAATTCCCGCCACCTTTGTGAGAGTAAATGATGCATTTCCGGACCAAACAGACTGTAAAGCCTTAAGGTTACTGGAAATGTCATCAAAGGAAAACTGTGGGAGACACCAAACATGCAAAACGCCTACTAACATTTACTATAACAATAAAATACCCACTACCATTTCAGGACAGTAAGATGCTTTTAAAAGAAATTCTGACTTTTTTCAGAAAGTACAGCACTTTGAATTTTGTTTGTCAAAGAATTCTGGAAAAAAAATCATGGTTTCAATTAAACACTGGCAATAAGAAGAAATTAATTTTATTTATTTGCTTGTTTGTTTGTTATTTTAGTATTAGAACATTTTCTGAAGAATCATGTGAAACTAAAGACTGGAGTAATAACTGCTGAATACAGTTTTTTTAATATATATTGTAAAGACAATATCATATTTTTTAATACAGCCTTGGTGGGCATAAGAGACCAAAGTGTTTAACAGGAGTGTATTTTTAATCCTGTAGTAATCTCCTAAATCTAAAAAGTGCAAAATGCGGACATCTCTTCTACAAAACCATTGTCATCTGTCCTCTTTTGTTTTTTTTAATCTTGTCCTTCACTCACCTTGTACATTTACAGCGTAGATTGCCTTCTCAGGGACCTTATACCACACGTCAACCAAACTAGCTGCGTGGAAGACCAGGTCTGCTCCCTGAAAGGCATCACGTACGCTCCCATAATCTGTTATATCTCCAGGTACCGCCACCACCTTCACATGCTCTGTGAATAAAAGATGACGATATTGTTAGAGGTCTGATATGCAGTCGTATCTATATAAAGGGTTTTCAATAAGTCAGCTGTCATGCAAACAGAGAGCTGTTGCAAACTGATGTGACTAGTACATAAAATGTAATAAGTGTTATATAGTGAAAAGATTTCAATAGTAGTCGAGTCTACTGACAAACTGTATTCCCTGTAGCACAACAAAGTGTGGTTCATGGATTCCAGTGAATAAGGGTGTAACCAAGGTCATTTTTGACAACATCCTGTTATCACTAAGATTCACCGTGGGAAGCTTCCTGATGTAATTTTTTGGATCATAATAGAGTATTTATAATAATTGTCATTACAATCAAGAACACTATCTAAAACAGGAAGCAAACAATAAACTCCATATACTTGGTGGAAGCAACACCCCTGTATTGGTAAACAAAACGCATTGTTATCATTCTCTGTAGCAATTTTAGAAGGAACACGGTCATTCATGACTGCTCTGCAAAGAAATGTCTGACGTTTCCACTTGCTAGACATGTGCATTCAATAACTACACAGAATTACAGGTTTTTAAACCACTACACAAGACAGACAATAATTACTTTAAGCTGACAGCTGCCATGCACTGCAGATGTTAAAAATAAACGCGCCCCAGTGATCCCTCACATCTTTCTGATGGTTAATTAACTTTATAATTAACATTAATGTTATTATTAAGCTTTACAATAGTTTACATAAAGTCTGCCTATAAACAAAGCTTTCCAAGCAGGCAATCACATACAAAAATCGCTATGCAAGTAGGTCAAAGTTATTTAACCCATATCTGTAGTAATTTGGACTTTGACCACACGTTAAGCTGTTGTCCGTTTTAAGTATCTTTGTGGAAGTAAAGTGAACTTCAGCCCATTAGACTCCGAGGTAAAAAGGACCAGATAAGACAGGACAATGGAAACTCACTGTATGAGATAAAAGAACAAACTGTGACTAAAAAAAAAAAGGTGACACATTGAAAGCAGCTGAATTCAAAGTCTAACTTCCTGTGCGCATCGATTTCTCTGGCTGATGTTGCATAATGATATAGTGCAAAAGGACTCAAAAAGGACTGCCTCAGCGCTATATAATTGCTGACAATGAGAGATCCTTTTCTCCATAATAATGAGATTAAAGAGGGTGGGTGAATACAGTAAATAAGATCACAAAAACGTATTGTACGAAGCAGGACATCGGCCGAATGGAGCATCCTGGTGGTGCAAAGACTGGATGGAAATGACTGGTGTGGCTTGACCTTACAAATTTAACCATGACTGAACACACACCAATAAAACCCAGGTTATGAATGAACGTTTCCATTTCCTCAGTATTTTCAATGCTCTTTCCCGTTATTACAGTCATACAAATAACAGATGTTTCCCCTGGGCACTTACAGAAACTACACCCTATACAGTGAACATCACGAATGCAGACAAATTCTAGTTAATAATAATAATAATAAAAAGGGTTTCTTTAAAGATGCGCACTTCTGTGTCTAACCACAACGCGGACATTTTTTTTCCCCAAGCCTCCATGAAAACTGTTATCATTTAAAAGAACATACACCCGACATCTTTCATTCTGGTCTATAAATGAGATATTTATCAGTGTTTATAAAAAAAACATACTCCACGTCTCTGGGTTTTGCGGCGTTCTTTACAACACAACCACTTGGTTACCAGGGAGACAACAGTGTCATTCTGAGAAACGAGAGCATCTCGACAAGAAGGCATGTATGATTTAGAAAAACAAACTATGAAAAAAAATACCACAATATACCATTTTATGAGGCATGTCACTTCCAGTCAAAATTCAAAAACATAACCATCAGAAATTTTGCAAGTATGTCAATTTATTCTAGCTATTAACCCTAAACCTACCCTAACAGTCGTAGACATGTATTTGTGAATTAATGAGAATTAGTTGGCGTGTAGTTAAGTTACTTATAGTTAGCAGAATGTCTAAAGTGGAGCATCAAATTAAAAAGTAATCCATTAACTCGGTTAGTCCAAATGTGAAACGTTTTCTGTTTGTGACATCAAAGCAAAGTAACTACACAAAAACACGAAATGTTCAACAACAAGTCATTTTAAAGACTGTGGCCACTATAACAGGCTCGTAATCATTACAACGAACAGTTCGTTTCGAGTTTTTCTTACCTGTACTGCGACTTTGCAGACTCGGGTAGACATTTTTGTCGAAAAGCCTTATCTCTTTGATATTTTCTTCCTTCTCCAGCAAAACCCTCAACAGGTGCTGCCCGAGAAAGCCGCATCCTCCTGTTATTACGTAGGTCAACTTCGATTTCTCACGAGACATATTATTAGTCCGTTGAATCCTCTCCCGGTGTTGACTGGAGCGTTTATCCGTCAGTGTTTACCGAGCCGGTCAGCCGCTCAGCCGCTCAACTCTGCGAATGTAACGGAAAAGAAATCCCAGCGTGTTCAAACAGCTAAACCTAAACCTCCCCATAGAGGCTCCTCCTACTCTTGGCCCGGCTATATATCCACTATATATGGATTTTAACCCATAAAAAAACATTTTTCATTTTATAAAGCTCTTCCCTAGTGATGTTTAAGTTCATAACGTTTAGACGATATAAAGGGTCTCAATGAAATATATGAAGCTGTCACTTTGAGAAGATGACTATATCAAAGCTCCAAAACGTATGTTAAGAAAGATTTTTGGTACACGTTGTCTGCAGGGTCTCTACTATTTCTATTTGTATTTGCATATATTTATTTTTGTTGAGTGTGGTCACCGAGTAAGCAAACATCTAGAGGATAACTTTTTTATGCAATACAATGCAGTTCCAGTAAATACAATATCGCAATGCCAAAATACTGTGCTAATTGAGAAATTTAAATGTGGCAAAAATTGCACACTAACGACGTAGAAATACTTGTAGCATTGATTTAAAATTTACTAAGGACACATTATTTGGATGCTTTCATGCCTGGGAAACCTTTAAAGAACAGCGAACGTTAAAATGCTGAAACGCACTTTCTTTAAGAAATATTTGACCTATTCGCTCAAGTAAATATTATAAAGTATAAATCAAGCAAATATTTTACCATAGGTTAACAGGAAACCAATATGGACTATTTTCTACATAGATAACCGTAACTTGGCATGAAGTCACGCATTATTTGGTCCAGGCACAACACATTACATCAACACTATGATATCAGCATGAATCAGGGTTATTTTGTGTGTGCAAGAAATTTGAGTCTGCTTTTATATGACTGAAACGTTAGACCCATCTATATGCTGTTGTGACCTGTTTGGGGCAGAGTAGTTAAAAATTAACAAGATGATCATATCTTTAGTCACAAAAACAATCTCCAGTCAAGGACAGGATCATTTAACCCATATCAAACGTAATTTTACCCGGTAAAAGCGAGAAGCGTGTTAGCATTTAAATGTTAAAAAAACGTCCTACACCAGCAGTTTCAAAACTGCTTCTTTTTGCATAATCTTCAACGTCTTCAGCGCTGCATGGGAGAGAATTGTAGATGAAAGCAAATTTAAGCAAGAGGATTGGCAAAACTGTTTAGCAGTTGATATATTGCTAAAGTTGTTACATCAGCTCAACAGCTCTTTACCTTAAGAGCTGAAACATTACAAGCAAAATAATCATAAGACTATCAGCCACATATCAGCCGCATGTTTAGTGCTAATGATTTTAATTGTAAGTAAAATGCTAATTCTTTAAGGGCCCGGTTAAAGATAAATAGGCCCATCAGTCTTATATAAATTAGGCAATATTTATTTACAAAGCCATCATTTACTCAACTTCGTGTCATTGCAAACCTGAATTTCTGTAGGACATGAATTTCTTTCTTCTGTGGAAAATAATTTAAGAAATTTGTCCATAAAAGGTAAAATGGTTGAGTAATATTTTACAAAAATGTTGACAGAAATTCTAGTAGCCTAGAGATTTCCGCTATGCCCCGATGAACGGTGCGGTGCTATGTATTCATCTTTGTTTCTCCTCTCTTGAGTTACCTGATTTCAATTAAATCAGCTAAATATGTTACATAAGTGAAGCGCTGGCAGCATGTTACACAACTGCAGAATGTTCCAGAAATCACTTGGTGACCGACTATATAACGCAATGTGATATGCTTTTGTATTTAAAATGCAATTTATTAACAAAATGACGTGATTACAATACAGCTATGACAAAGCTGTTTTCAATTTCTGAACAATAGTCATTTTGATTTCAAATACGAAGTTATTTAAAAAATTAGACGAAAATCCTTTTAAACCCCCCAAAAAACAGCTTAATATATGTATAAAATGAATGCATTTTACATTTATTGTTCCCAAAGAGGTACAAAATCACTTTACTTAATTAAATGTTCACTTTCACTGGAATCTTACAGCGTCCTGTGCAGCTGCATCACTGCCTGGTTTGGGAATTGCACCGTATCGGATCGCAAGACCCTCCAGAAGATAAGCGAGTACAGCTGAAAAGATCATTGGCGTCTCTCTGCCCTCTATCACGGACATTTACACCACACGCTACATCCACAAAGCCCACATTATAGCACAAGACTCCACACATCCCTCACATAAATTATTCACCCTCCTGCCATCTGGAAAGAGGTACCGGAGCATTCGGGCCCTCACAACCAGACTGCTGAACAGTTTCTTCCCGCAAGCCATCAGACTCCTCAATAATCACATCTGGATGGTCTTTCTGTTCCATAGGCATCCTTGCACTTCCTATTTATTGTAGTTTGTATTTTGTGTTCTTGCACTGATTCTGTCTTTGCACTAGTTTGCACACTGGGCTT
Source organism: Puntigrus tetrazona (assembly GCF_018831695.1). Lineage (NCBI taxonomy): Eukaryota > Metazoa > Chordata > Actinopteri > Cypriniformes > Cyprinidae > Puntigrus > Puntigrus tetrazona. The sequence continues at coordinate 12,217,732 of NC_056701.1, read as the reverse complement.
TGCACTCTACTTCCTTGCTGTTTGCACCAGTCTGCACACTTTGCACTTTATGCGGCTAAGACACTGTCTTAGCTCAGTATGTGAGGTTTTTTGTATTGCGTGTCACTTCATGTAGCACCAGGTCCAGGAGAAACGTTCTCATTTCACTACGTATATGCTATATGTAGTTGAAAAAAGCCTCCATCTTATTCTTCCATTCTTTATTCTAAATATATTTTTAAAAACAAACCTTTTTAGACTTGAACTATTTTACCTAATGCATGTTTTCTTTAAAAAAAAATTAATTAATTAAAAAAAATTAATTAAAAACACAATTCGCCTACGTGTACCGCGTTAAGCTAACAGACTTGTCAAAGCGCTCCTTTGTTGGTTTTGATTGTACCTTTGCCCTCATTTGCAAGTCACTTTGGATAAAATGTGTACACAGGCTATATAATGTCACTTAGCCGTACGATTTTATTTCAGTTCTCTTTTAGGCCTTTAATCTCCCCGGCTCACCTCACGAGCGGCCAGGAGCGCACCTCTCCGCATTAAATAGCGGTCGCTGCCGGTGACTCGGGACTATGTCAGTCTGGGACCAGTTCCGATCAGGAAACACAGAATAACGTCACACAGACACGACTAACAAAGAGGAACTATTTCGGAGTGGCCAAGAAGAATGAATGAATGAATGAATGAATGGTTTGCGATGACGCGTCCCGTCTTTCACCGCGAAACAGCGCACGTCTTGGCAACAATAGCCGCCCTAAGGTTTCCTTTGCAGAATGAGTGAAACGTTTCAGTTCACTGGTTTGGCTTTCACGGAAACTGAAACGCTATGCCAGCTTCTTTTGTGTCCATGTCGCAGTTTCACAGTGCGATGACTGAGTCGGGCCGCGTATTTCACACAGCGGGTTTGGCTACCTCTGTAAACTAAAAATAACTTGCACCTCAAAAGAAACACATCAGCATCATTTTAACCCATTTCATCCTCCCCTGCTCCATTTTCTTTGCTTAAAAGGTCTTACAGATAACAATCCGAGTAACTGCAGACATAGATGATGTTAGGCAGGTGGTCTATACAAAACACATGCACTCCTGTTTGAAAGGAACCCTTACCTCAGTAAATGTCATTTTCTTCAATGAATCCAATGAGCTCAACCTCTTCTGCTTCCTGTATTAATTTTTGAGAGGGGGGCGCGTCTTCCTCTCTGCAAGCTGCATGCTTCCGCCTCACATTAAACGGCTCGATTACAGGAACATGAAGAAGAGGAAGAAATCAAGGGATTTTGTTCGAAATAATTGGCCATCCGTAACTAAAATGACAAAATATATTCATCTTAAACATCTACAGTATATAGTCTATTATTTGAAACAATAGAATAAAACGTACAAAAATCTGAAGACCGTTTAGAAATTCAACTCTCAAAAGCTTAATCTGCTGTTGCCTCGACAGCAAGACAGATAATGCACATCCTACTAAATCCTACAGGAATGCTGGTCAGGAGCCACGAAGCAGCCTGAAAAGCTTTAGCTTCAGCAAAATGCACAACGTAGGAGCTAAAAGTAGTGGGGAAAAATACTGACATGAACAACCGAGATCAGTTCCTGTTAAATTAAAGTGGACCGTGCCATGAGATTGCATTCTTATGGTGTTGTGTGGGGTAATGTAATTGGATTGTGAAACAAAATAGGAGTCAGCTATTTTTTAGTATCAACTGTGTGCCAATATCACGTCATCTTGCCAAGGCAAGTATCTGCTAAACAAAACAGTTCAAACATTATTCTGTTCTTTCTCCTTTAGGCTAACACAGACTTTTGAAATGCTTGTTTCATTTCCACACAACATGAGCTCCAGCGTGGCCTATGCCTGAATGTAACAAAAGCTTGATGGCTCATATTTCATATAACTATAAACGTACAGCAGCGGTCACATTTGAAATATCTCTATTTTAAGGGTTGCAGATATGGTATTTGCAAACCCATGCATGAGCACTCATGCAAATGCGTTTTATTTCAACCTCTGAAAAACAGGGTGAGAGAAAAAAAAAACGGAGCGGCAATTATTTTTTAAAAAATATTTTAATGCACCATTAATAAAGGGTCCAACGCATTAATACAAGAGAAATATTGCAAATAATATTAAAACTTTAAATCAAATTAAAAGGAAAAAAAACAACAAAAACAAAAATAACTGAATGATAGGTATGTACAATTATTTTCTTGCAATGGGAAGTAGGAAAAGGATGAACATATTTACAGACTAGAACCAGTGTGTTTCTACGAGAAACAAACACCTCTACAATATTTACATGTAATTCTTTTTAACTTTTTTTTTGTCAATTTCCGTTTTTTTATATGGTTACACTTCTGTGGATCAGTTTTTACTGAAAGACTGCAGTAAATCTACATATTTTACAGGTTTTCCTCTCGAAGGAACAGAATGCTGGCAAGGCCCTCTGACGAAGCGAGGAAAAAAAGAAGGGGAAAAAAACAATGTAATGTCTTATCAACATGTCAATTTATAGCGGAGCGGAGCAGAGAGAGATCTCGAGAGAGAGGGATGACCAGTAATATGAAAGGACAGAACAGAAGGAACAGGCACGACCACCTGTTCTAGTGAATCTAAGCACATGCACATGGGATTTTTTGGAAAAATATATAAATACCCAACCAATTTTGCATCTTGGACTCTTGAGCTATGAGGAAATAGGTATTTTATGATTATATTCTCCTTAGCAGAGGAGCTAGAGTCCTCCGCAATTCTTCAGCGCTCTACAAAATTTTAATGCCAAAGGAAAACCCAATGAATATTGCCATCCTTTCAGCAAAATACAGATGTGCATATATTTCAGCACGGCAAAAAAGACGGCCTTATCTGTCCTGTCCTTCTTGTATTGCTAAAAACTATGAACGGAAAAAGGGATATCACATCATGTAAGGGATGAATTAAAATGATGGCAGGTGCATGATAACCTCTGCAATAATAGTTTTTACAGTGCACTGGCATTGTAACAACTAATTTGTGAAAAATAAAGTAGCAAATGTACAATTGTAACAACTTACAATGCTAGACCATTTCTGAATACCAGCACATCATTGAAAAGGAGACATTTAATTAAGATCGGTTAAACTTTGAGGAAGTTTCAAAAGAAATGTGTGCCAAAACAGCTTCAACGTAAAAAAAAAAAAAAAAAAACGGCAGAGGTGACACCACACAGATAATCTGAAGAAGGTATCTAACCTAAATGAACGACACAAATGGACGGGCCTCAGAACAAGGACAATAAATAATCAACTAAAATTACTACTCTCTCTCATGACAGGGGTGAAGACTTAAATCCATGTTTTTAGGTAGGTCTTTAAAAGTTGCCCTTGGTAAAAAGACCCAGCACTTGAAGGGTGTTTGCCACTGTCAGATAATGTGCATAAGTGAGCAGAGTGTGTGTGTGTGTGTGTGTGTGCGCGTGGAGTTGCTGAACCAATTCAAAGCATAAAACTTGGCTAAACAACACCACCAAACACAGCTGCAACAGGAGGAACCAAATCAATAAGGACCAGGTCAAAAGGGGGGAAAGGAGGTGGGGGACAAAAACAAAACAAAACAAAAAAAATTGTACAGATAGAACTAGAGGTGTTGCGGCAGTGCTGAGATCTCTCCTGGGCCAAACATCTGATTAAACATCTCTACACATCTGTGTCTGTACAGAAGCTTTTCAAAGAGTCTGATGTTCTCCCATCACACACTACCTACATTGTTGTGCGCTGAGAAGAGTAGCTCGTGGGCCAGGAAAGTTGGCAAGTCATGTATTGGGGGAAGGTCTAGGACACTTTTAGTTGAGGGTTCCTCTGCAGTTCTCCGTGCCACACAGACATGGGATTTTGTTCTCTTCAATGGGGAATTTGTAATCATACGTGATCTCCTCGTTCACGCCGATAGGCTGCTTGGAGTATATGACTATCTTCTTCTGGGACTCGATGGTGATTACTTTGGCGTAGCAGTTGGGCTGCAAGAGAGGATGCGTGAAATCATGAATAAGACGCAGAACAAGTACACATTTTTCTTGAATTACATTCCCTTTGATGGGGTATTGGAAAATGTAGGCGTAGCTCTGTGTGAGCTCATTTTCTGTTGATGGAAGACATTATCACCATGTTGCAAAAACAAATTCCATTCGCAGCTGGAGGAAATCTTTTTGGCTTTATACACCAAGTAAAAACCAGATGCAACATTATCCAAGTCTTAATAGCAATATACTAGCAAATCCTGCAGCTGCAGTGAAGTCCATCGGATAGAGGACAAAAATCTGCAGATCTGGAGGAGCAGGACCATCTGTAAACATGGACATTCATAACAGGATTTGAAAATAGTGACTATTTGATGGGCCGGGTCACTGTGAAAGACATTTGGACAGCTGAGGAAATTGTCTGGCTCAAAGTTTAAGACCCTGAAAAGCCTTAAAGCACTGATTACTTGGCACTTTTAAGCACTTTATTTTAAGGTGTCTTTGTTACACATGCTAAATGTACTTACTATAATAATGACAATTAATTATGCATTATTACATGAAAGTAACCCTAAGCTAAAACCTAATCCTAACCCTAACCATATGTGACTCCATACCACAAGACAAGTCATAAGAAGCATAGCTATATTTGTAGCAATAGCCCGCAATGAATTATAAGGGTCACAATTAATGATTTTTCCTTTATAAGATTATGTTCCATGAAGACATTTTGTACATTTCCTACTGTACATGTATTCAACTTGAACTTACTCAGTATTTAGGTGTACAAACACACCTTAAAAAGGACAACTTAAAATTATTTAATCTTTGTTCTATATAATTTTTTTTAGTTATATTGCCCATACCATGCTTATTTGTTCTCATTTCATAAATGACTGTTTACTTGCCTCAAATCATTTTCAATTTTATGTTAAAATGGGTATTTTATAACCACATTAGGAAAAAAATCATGACTATACTCCTTTAGTATAATACAATACTGAGGGTTTATATGGGTTTATATAAATGTGGCAGTAGTATGTTTATCAGCCGTCATGTGTTATTGGAGACATATGCGTCACTAGGAGGGTACGTACCGTGCAGCAGTGGTTAATAAACCGAGCCAAGTTGCCACACTTGGTTGCGTCAATGATGGTGTCATGATCGACACGGAATAGGTAGCTGCTCCCGATGCCTTCTTGGGCATATCGCTTCTCGCGATTATCAGCAACCATCTACAAATCGAGCAACAATCCCATCATTATCAAAAAAGAATCAACAAATATGTGTTTCTTAAGAGGAACCAAACTCTTCACTTTCTAGTAGAGATCTTTAATAGCTATTAGTTATACTTCAGTTCGAAGGCTTACCTGTCTGATACTTTGTCCCACATACTCAATGACCATCTCATCTGCAGCAATGGGTTCCATGGCAAACAGGCCCCATTCGTGGATACGACTGCGGCCAAACCTCAGCTTCTTTTTACGGAACTGCAGGCAGATGAAGTACAAGCATGAAAACATGCAAACACATACGTGACTCATCGTGTTTAAAAGCAAAAGAATATTCTATGAACATTAACCCCAAACCACTGATTAAACACGTTTATGATATGTTGTCATTAAATTATAACTAAGATACGAGTCTAAGAAAGGGGTCAAAAAGATTTGGATCAGAATGATTTTGGATTGTTTTTTGAAAGAAGTCAATAATGGTTTTCTATTTTAATTTATTAAAAAAAATACATTCCCATGGTTCATATGACAAATTTTTAGCATTATTACATCTAAAAATATCTTCATCATCACATGATCCTTCAAAAAAATAAAAAAAATTCTAAAATGCCAGTTTTCTGCTGAATAAACAATTATTATTAATAATTTTGAATAGCTGTACTGGTTTCATGTATTTAGAGTTTTTTTATACTGTTAAAGACCTGAATCCTCATGCTAAGCATGCACACACACAAAAAAAAAAAAAAAAAATTCAGGGTATTTCTGTAACAAAAACCTTACTTCTGAGTTTTTTTTGTCACAGTAAAATTTGTAAATTGTTTGATACTGAAAGATGCAGCGGCCCATCAATGCATCGCAATGCGGATGTGGGCGATTCTACATCGATAATTGAATAGACCATAACTGACTATAGCCCATGTCATTCGCACATGCGCTTGTAACACAACTGTTAAAATGCACTATTTCAAAATCTGAATATGGCACGTGTGCACTTGAGACAAACACAGCAGGATTTACTGCACGCTTAGACGCATGTGCACTGCTTGAATTTTACTTACATGCTTTCATTTCTGCAGTGTGTAATGTAGCATGAATTTGATGCATGCTGACAGACTTTCATGTGCGCTTTGTCTTTCTTTGTCTTAAGCTCACGGATCAGTTAAATGCACTTGCATCTATGCTTATATGAAATTGATGCACATTAATGTGACTGATTAATGTGATAACTGATAACTATGATTGTCTGTAAACGTTCAATACACTCCTAGATATTGAAAGTGTTTTTTCTTTGTAACTAGTAATTGTGAAACTGCGTGAGTGACGTATACTTTAAGAAAAAAATCTTACTGTCTGATTTTACTGGAAAGACATAGGTGTGATAGACTAAACAATGATTAACACAAGAAAGCCCCAGGCTAGAGCATTTCTATCAGTCTATACATCTATTTTTCCAAAACACACAGTTCAAATAACTCCTCCTAGTAACTGCTCCAAACAGATTATAACAGATAAATTCCCCATAGGGAATGCTTTTGTGAAACAACCAGACATTTGTCTGCCCTTTCCAAACCTATGGAATGCATTCATTCATTCACTCAAAAAACATGCAATTAAAAGGGTCTGAACTGAAGAACGGCTTTTAGCGGAAAACCTTTTAACTTTGAACACATGAACTCAAAAATCTTGTCAAGCCATATCAATAGCCAGAAGCTGATAAAGCTCAGTCAGTCAGGGTCAATGACAGAGGAGTCAGTAGACTTTACATAGCTGTTTGGGAAGGGATAAATTATAATGAGACATGCTGGCCATTGTGCCCACATGCCATCCACTAGAAGGGCACTGAACTTTATGTTAGCTAGAATGCTATGAACAAGCTGAAGGGAGGTCATGGAACTGAAGGAGTGGTGAGGTCAATGCAATAACAGTGCTGATAGTATAGTCAAGGTCACGGCTGTGTCAATAAACCAATAAAACTTTTACCTTCAGCTGGTTCAGTTTCAACAGGTCTGAGTCCATCACTGCTGGAGTGCCGATAGCGCTGAGGAGACGCCGCTGCTCAGAGCGCCTTTCAGAGAGCTGACGATTCGAGTTCTACAACAGACAGAGAGAGGGGCTCAGATGGATACAAACTCAGAAGTAATTTCATTTCAGTAACAACTACAGTACATGCATTCAAATCGGGCATCTTCACAAAACGAACAAACAAGACTCAAACACACATGGGAGTTATGAAAACCTAAAGTGAACCTACTGAGGTATCATATTCCCCAGCTTCCTGCACGGTCACTGGCTGATCTAGTTCAAGGTAGACGTCTTTTTCCTTGCGGCTGATGGCATAGTAGCCTTCACTACGAGCACAGCCTGTGACGTGCTCTCTTAGCTGCCCATCTGGGGTCTTCTTCTTCCGCCGAGGGTTGGGGATGTTGGTGAGTGCAGGCAAGAGGTTAAGGGAGCAAAACTTGGGAAAAATGTATTTAGAAAACATCAGCAATATGAAAATAAAGCTTTATACTCGCTTACTTGTATGCATATATACTTGTTAACCAAGTTTGGTACTGTGTTACTGATAATTCAGTTGGCTTCTGTATCACTAATAAAAGTACATGGTTGTATAACTGCATTTTCATTGTGCAACTGTAAGGATATTGGTATGAGGGACCCAGTGTGTGTCGTTGAGCCAGTCGGTGCCGCGATCATCTTGCAGCAGTTTCTCGTAGGTGCTCTTCAGGAGCCTCATGTCCTCCTGGTCCAGGCCAGTATTCCAGATATCATACAGGATGGTCATCTGCTCAAACTCGCTACGGTTCTTGTAAGAGGGCCGTGGTAAGAGAGCTGCCGCAGGCATGTGTTTGGGCCGTCGCTGAGTCGAGGGGGTCAGGCCAGCTTCCTGCAGGAAAAGTCGTTCGCTCTTCCGTACCTCTTCCTTTTCAAACTCCAGCGATCTCTCCAGACCAAATTCAGAGTCGCCCGAGTCAGAACTGGAGCTGGAAAGCTCACCAGACTCCAACTGTTCCACATCCACTTCTTCTTCATATTCCTGACAATAGAGTATGGAATGGGAAAGTTAGTAAACAGACAAAATGTGCAGATAAAGCTGTCCAAATGGTGGGTCAATCTGGAATTTTGAAAAAAAACAACAACATAATACCTAAAAATGCAGAACTGTTAAAAGCACTTCAAGTTCTGTGGGTTTGTAAGATAAACTGTTATATTGCAATAGCCTGAAACATCTCAGCACGTTAAAATTGTTGCAACATGAGACTTGAAGTTTAAGCTTCAAACGATTTAAACAGAAAATTAGTCAAGAATATAGTGTGTGTGTGTGGTTATATATATCACTTATTTTCAATAATTAGTTACTTACAACACACACAACTACATTTAAGGGACATTATACTACTGTTTAAATGTTTGGGATGAGTAAAGGTTTTTTTAAAAAGAAGAAGTTAATGCTATTATACTACTAATACTACAAGGATGCACTTAACAGTTTGAAGGTCAAGACATTTATAATGCTACATGATCATTTCTGATCTATTGTTCATTAAATCAAAAAAATCCTGAAAATTTTTTTATCAGTTTCCATATTTTACACAATGTTTTCACCACTGATAATAAAATGAAATGTTTCTTTAACACTGAATCAGTATTTCAGCACGTTTTTCAAAAATCATGCGACACTGACTGTTTTAGATTGATTGTTTAAATTTTTTTTTGTTTCAGTCTGAATAAAATTCACAAACACTAAAAGAGATTGAGTTGATGCATGTAGTTATTTGTCAAAAGCATCAATATCAGATTTAATCTTTTGACATGTACACACTCCAAAAACACACGTTTCTCATTGTCTCTACATACTATTCTCCTACTATTGCTTCTTCTCTTTGTTTAAAAGAGCAGACTTTTTTGATCAATTTCAGGTCCTAATCAGAAGACGATTAGCAGATGAAGTTTGTACAAAACAAGTACATGTATTTGAGTAAGTGTTTAAAAGTAGTAATTTATCAGTGGAAACCTACAAAATCCTCATATGACAATAACTGATTGATGCTTAAAGGAATAGTTCATCCAAAAATGTTAAATTTTTTTCTCATATTTTTTTCACCCCCAAGCCATCCTAGACTTTCTTCTTTTAGACAAACACAGTCTGAGGTTTTTTTTTTTAAATTGTATCCTGGCTCTGCCAAATTAGTTAATGCTTGTGAATAGTGACTGTTAGATGAAATATGATTTTCTATGATTTAAAGTTGACATTAAGTGACTGCATGATGGAAATTTCCAGAGCAGATGTGTGTGCATATCTTCAAGGACTGCTTGTTCTCTCATATCTTGGACTCAGTTCCTGCTTATCGCACACCAAGGCTGCTTTCTCACAAGTTTTGGGAAGACAGTCTTAAACTCCGAACTCAACCTTGGACAATGATGATAGGATGCTCCACTTTGTGACATGGTGCGTTTTCTTATCTTTTCACAATAAATAGGACGTTTTCTGGTGGGCTTTCAGATGCAAACCAAGGCAGACTGGACTGTTTTGCTCTCGCTTGCAACTGAAGACGTCACTTGCGAGCTCTTTGAAAATTAGAAACAAATTGTTGTGTCTTTATTTTAACAAGGGTCACTTTGGCGGGAAAGAACCTTAAAGTGGAATCCAGACCCAACAGTGACCATTATTTTGAAGCTCTGTAAATGTTATAACCTATACACTTTTGGGGGTTATCCTATGTCCTCTAAAGCAGATCGATGGGTTTTTGTAGAAAAAAATATTCTAGTTTTCAAATTATAACCTAAATACCTGACTTCCAGCAAACGGCCACATGCATGTCCCCGAGAGTGCGTCTTGGCTGAACTTTGACTTGACATATAATGCAGCATATGTCATACATTGAGTCAGAAGTCATGCAAAAAGCACTCTTACACACCTCCCTCGGGAACGCACACGGTCACTTGCTGGAAGTCAGGTATTTGGGTTATTTAGGTTAAAATTTGAAAAATATAGAAATATTATTTTGTTACAAAAATCCATTGATCTGCTTTAAAGGACATGTGATAATCCCTTTGTAGCGTAATTTTACCTTGCAGTATTTGAGGATAAATCCAATTTAAGGGGCTTTAAAATGATTGTTTACACAAGCATTACCAATATAAATAAAAAAAAATAAAAAAAAAAAGAACAAAGAAAGTCATATACACCTAGGTCAGGGTGTATAAAATATGCCATAATTTTCATTTTTGGGTGAACTAGTTCTTTAAGGGTGAATTCTCTCGCAACAAGTTAAGGAGAACCAGACAGAAGCACAAACCTCTAGCTTCCGTTTCCTCTGCTTCTTAATCTGTTTCTCCTTCTGTTTCTTAGAGGTTTGTAGTTCCTCATTTTCTTTGTCCTTCCTACTCCTCTTCTTGCTCTTTCCTTTCCCCCTCTCTTCCATCTCTATCTCTTTGCTAATCGATCCTCTCCTCTTGTGCGGTGGGCCGAGGGCCTTGGTCTGCGTCTCAGCTGTGTCCCTGGTGTCGCAGAGTAGGCCCATCCCAGAGATGTCCCCATACAGCTCTGGAGCCTCTGCTCTTGCGGCTAGAGCATCCCCGATGACCTCTTCAGGGGCTTCCTGAACACCGTGCTGGTTGAGGTCGGCAGGAAGCAGGACCGTGGGGTCCTGTTTCGTCCTCTTTTGTGGAGACGTAAGGTGCGGAGGAGCAGGAGTTTTGGAATAGTTGTGCTCCTGCAGGACAAACAGACCCTCTGGATCCGGGAGTGGTTGGCGTGGGTGCGGGGCAAAGAAGTCTCCTTCTTCTTCCTCCAGCTTGTGCTCCTCTGCCTCATCGGAGGTCTCAGTCTCTTCCGAGTCGATATCTGCCTCAGGGTCCATCTTTAGCGCCACATCGGCCAGCACAGACAGGTCAGGCTTGGGGGCAGAGGCCAGCTGCAGCAAGCTGGACACTCCCAGCTGCTCCCTGAGTTTCAGCCGCTGCTCCAGTTCCTCTTCATCCTCCTCTTCCTCCAATGCAGGATGCAGGTGAGGGGCGGACTGACTGAGTGTCCGAGGGCGACCACGTGCACGACCCTTCTGCGTGGTTGGAATAGGGACAGGGTCCTCATAGGCCACTTTGACCAAGGAGGCGTGGTCCAGAGGAAGATTTTGGACAGTGAGGCAGATGGGTGCAGGGGGCGTTCTGGGAGAATCTTTTCCTCGTTTGGAGGAGGTTTTGGCAGTGGGAGTTTGTGGGGATGGAGGGAGACCTGGACTCTTTTTGGGGTCATCAGGCCGCAGAGAGCGCACCGGTGGAGGAACAGTAAGAACAGAGGATGGGGAAGCAGGGGAGGCCAGGGCGTTACTCTCGCTGGGACGAGAAGCAAATGGAAGAAGCATCGGAACAGGCTTGGAGGAGGCAGCTAGAGCAGCTGCTGTGGGCGTGCTTACAGGAGAAGAGGAAGTAGGAAGATCTGAGACTTGTGAGACAGGAGTGGGAGACGGAGAGGGAGCAGAAGGGGACTGAATGGAGGGCTTGACCTCGCTCTCTTCCATTGAGAAAGAAACAGTCTTGCGCCGTTTCTTGAGTGGGGGAAGGAGAAGAATTGGTGAAGAAGGACGGGGATATGGAGAAGATGCAGGCACAGCTGTAGCGGTTTTCTCTTCTTCTGGTAGTGGAAAAAAAGGAAAAAATGTGAAGTAAACATCAAACTTTTGAAAATAAAATTGAGAAATATTAAAACTCAAATCTGCTCATAAACAGTATAGCCCACTCAATGTGTCAATTCAGATACTCAGCCTAATGTCATAGAAAACCTGTTTGATGATTGTGTTCTGTGTAATACAGCAGACGACAATCTAAAAAACGGTATCAACCAATCAGTTTTGCTCCATTGACTTCCATTACATGGTGAAAATTATAAATGGAATTCAATATGACATGAGATCGTTTGGTTTCTTTTTGTTAATCAAACAGGTTTGTCATGTCATGAGGGTGAGCAAGTGACAATTTTTATTTTTAGCCAGACTAGGCCTTCTTTTTTTGTTTATTTTTGTAAAAAGTGATCTTTAGCTGACCTTGTTTGACCTCTGCAGCAGTCACTGATGATTGGTCAAGACTTGCTTTGTCCCTGTAAGATAAAAACAATGCATGTCAATGTATCTGTGAAGACAACTTTCTCAAGTGTCATTTCTCCAAGAGATATGTACCCATCATCCTTTTCTGCATCTATAGCTGCCATGCTGTCCATCGTAGACTCATCCATTGTGTCCAATGATTCACTCTCAGCAGCCTGTTCACCATCCTCTTCATCCTCTTCATCAGAGGAAGAGGACGATGCTGAGGATGATGATGATGAGCTCCCAGAAGAAGAGGAAGAAATGCTTTCATCATCACTGTCTGCGCTAAGGGCTTCATCTGAGAAGCATGAGAAATAGAGATAAAGAGTTAGACAGCAAAACACAGACCAAAATACATACACAGTACGAGAGGAAAAACAAGACCTGCATACCTTCTGACTCATCCACTTTGTCACTGTCTTCATCCTCCTCCTAAACATAACACAAGAAATCACCTGATGTAATAACATGTTTGAACACATTAGCTGAAAAGTGTGCGAGAATTCCCACACTCAATTTGAAGAGAAAAAAAGAAATGCTGCCCCCTAGCCATTATTCAAAGAAACAACAACTAAGAATAACATTCAAAAAAAAAAAAATAAAATAAAAAAAAATACTTTTTTGTTACTATTGGCCACAACAGATTTTTGCCTTCACAGGCATCACATGATATAAGTTCAATGGTATAAAAAAAAAAAGTAAATATTGATACTGTCAATATTCAAATGATTTCTAGATAAAGACTCACCTAAATGCCATGCATGTATTTGTGTGTAAAATGTATTAAAGAAACCTTATTACACACATAATTTAATAGGTTGCTTGGTTTAGTTGGTCATAATTTTAAACAAAATTCTCTGAAGATTTAATGAGATTGTTTGTTATTGACTGAAATAAAATGTAAGTAGCCAGTAAACAGACACATCATATAGGGTGCACAATTCCTGTCGAAAAACTGAATACTGACGTTGAACATGAACAGGAATGTGGTGATACTACGCCAGTAAGTAAGGATTCATATTCATACGTGGAAACATGAGTGTGCTGTGCAAACAAGAGGAGGCCAGAGTAAAACGTAAGCATTCTGAATATGGCTGAAATAGGAAATATTGGCTAATAATGTGTGTTAATTATTCTTTCTGCACCTATGTTAACAGATTAGAGCAGCCACACTGCCTGCAGAATACATGCCTATCAAGTGTAGTCCAGCCACACCACAACAGCAGCCCAGCGACAGAATAGAAGTCAAGCACTCAATGTTCGCAACGCAGGCAACAGTTGAAAATTGCAGGTGTTAGGCATGCAGAGAAATTTTACATTTGAGGGAGCATGGAGCAGTTTTACTGAAACAGGATAAAACTGTAGGTGGGCGGGAAGTGGAATTGAGCGGAGAGGTCTGGAAGTAGCTGGAGGGGTAGCAAACACCCACATGAGTGGGGAGCAGAAATTCTCACCATTCAGCTACGCTCAACATGCCCTGGATGGGATGCTAATAAGATGCTCCCAACCAGCCCGTGTCCACTACTACAGACACACAGAAAATGACAGACATAATGATAAACAAACCAACCTTCTCCGAGGAGGAACCATCTGATGTTTCTTCTCCCTCACTGTCCAGGTCATATGGTTTGCGTGCCTTTGCTCTGCTTCTTCTCCTGGCTGCTCTTCTGTCTCCCACACGCCTCTCTTCTGTTCGTCCTGCAGCAGAGTTGGCAGATTTGCCCTGATATGAGTCTGAGAGAGAAAGAAAGTTGAGAACAATTAGAGTTCACGGTAATGTCATTAATCCAGCTCTAAAAAAGCATTAGAGACAAACCCTCATCTTCTTCATCGGGTGGAGTGGAAGGCCTGGCTCTCTTCAGCTCACTACCCTCCACAAGTTCCTGAGGCTCCTTCCTCTTCACCTAAACAACATGTTCCTTATTAGTAACATAATTTTGAGATTATTTCAAAACACCAAAGCTCACCAGTCTTAATGCAATTAATTGAAAAAACGTAAATTTCTTCAAGGTCAATAAATGTTTTATTTCAATGGTTTGTTGTAAACATAATTCAGTTTCAATGTGCATTTGATTTTATTTTGTGTCAAAAGAAACAGCTCTGGAGATGATGTTCATCTGTCCACGTCCTCATGTTTGTGAGACAGACGAATTGTCTTTTGAGTTTGTGTATTAGACAAACCCCAACTGTCATATTTATGCTGTGGGTCATGTTAGACCTATAGAGGTTAGATTATACTACAGTAAAAATCACCAGGGCTTTATGGCCAATTTGAAAGCTCCAAGTGATGTGACTAGGAGGTGAAATGTGACAACCATTTGTGAACATCAGAAGTAGTTTTTAAATGTTAAATAGGTGGTAAATAACCTCAAGTACCTTAAAAGAAGGTAAACACAAGGCCCCCCTCAGGGAGAAACCCTCCATGCCTCCACTCTTGGCCCAGTCTACCAAAGACATGAGTGGCTCTCGAGGTCGGTTGCTGGTCTTCTCATCCTTCTTCTCCTCCTCGCGCACCACTGCAACTCCTCGCATGGCTGTCTGGAATGGCTGAGAAGATGAGAGCAAGAGGTTGTACAGTTAATGAACACCGAAGTTCATTCACAAAAACCATATGTAATCCTAGACCACAAAACCAGTAATAAGCAGCACAAGTTTATTTGAAGCAATAAAATGAACAGGTTCAAATTTTTCTTTTATGTGAAAAATCAGATCATGTTCTATGAAGATATTTTCTAAATGTCCTACTGTAAATATATCAAATGTTTTTGATCAGTAATATGCATTGCTAAGAACTTAATTTGGACAACTTTTAAATAATGGATTCTCAATAGGGTTTTTGCACCCTCAGATTACAGATTGTCAAATAGTTATTTCCAAACATTGTCCTATCCTAACAAACCATACAACAATGGAAAGCTTATTCAAGAGACTTCACGTGATATATAAATGTCAATTTAAAAAAATTACCCTTATGACTGGTTTTGTGGTCCAAGGTCTCATCTAGAAAATTCTAATGTTACCTTGGCTTTCTGTTCCTTGCGGTCCCACCACTCATCGAAGGTGCCGAAGGCGACGTTCTCCACCATCTTGCGGTTCAGGTCCCTCTGCATGATGTTCTTCATCTCCTCGATCAAAGCTGCCAGTACCTGCTGCACTACAGCCTCATAGGGGTTGTGGCCCATTATGGCCAGCTGGTCACCCGCTGCTCCGTACAGCTCTCCATCAACGCCAGGCACTGTGCTGAAGCCAGGTGGAGGATAGTGGGAAGGAAACTGCTGGGGCAGCAGGTGAGGAGGCCAGGGGCTGTGGGGAGGCGGGATGGTGTGATGGTGTGGAAGCTGTGCGGCGTGGGGGTCAGGATAGGCGTATGGTAAGTGAGGAGGGATGTAGCGGTGGTCCTGGTCATAATGGGTGGCAACATTCCCATCTTGGTCCATGTATGGGTGATGTGGGTGATGCGGTGGAGGAGGTATCGAATGGAGGTGAAATGACGGAGGATATTCAGTGGCAGGTGGGACTTCACCAGGGGGTGCCGTAGAGCTGTTGGAAGAGGCCATTCGCATCTGGTGGAGGCGACTGAGCATGTGTGTCTGCATCTGGAATGACATGGGTGCTCCTCCGCAGTACTGGCTCATGAGCTCCATGGAGCTTGCGTAGTCGTACATGTGATGTGGTAGCGGAGGAGGGTACTCTGGGTGCAGCTCCATGTGAGGAAGCGGAGGTGGTATGCCTGGGGGTGGTGGGGGCTGCAGAGAGAAGCCGGGCAGAGGTGGGGGTGGGAGGTGGGGAGGGTAAGACGGGATGGGCGGAGGTGGCATGGTGGCGCTGAAGTGCTGGTTGGTGTCTGGGGCGGGACTCGCAGAGAGGGTCTGGGGTTTGGGAGGGGAGGGCTGATTGTGAAGAGGTGGCTGGCGAGGAGGATGAAGAGGCAGCAGGATGAGGGGTCGCTGTGGTGATGGCGTTGTCATCTTCATCTGATATTTCCATATCCTCCCCAGAGGAGTGAGGAGAGGGCTGGAGAGAGGAGAGTGTGAAGATCACAGGTTAAAACACACTGCGGAGATTAAGCTAGAAACATAGTGGTTTATCAAAACCAGAAAATAAAAAAATCAGTTACTGGATCATTTACGTCATTATTATTTTAAGTTTATACAAAAAAAGGTGACTTCATCTGTGATAGTTCACCAAAAATAAAAATTCCTGCATCCTTTACTCACCCTCATGCATTCCAGAGCCATTGTAATACGGTCTGTCTTTGGAATGCAAATAAAGATATTTTTAAATTTTAACCTTAAGCGAGAGTATTGGATTTCACTGAAAGCTTCTTAATTTGTTTCAAAGATATGGAACCACATGATAGTCACATGATAAAATGCTAAAAATGATTTAAGTGAAAACAAATATTTCATTTATACATCAATTTTTTCATATTTTTGTTAAACTAAGCCTTTTAAGGTAGTTATGAAGCTTATGCACATAATAAGTAATAGGTTGTATGTCAAAAATAAACATTTTTATTACCAACAATGAGTCATAGTTTGTTCTAATTGTCATGAATAACAAGAAAAACAAAGCAAATGCAAATAACCACAACTTACCATATAATATTAGTGCATAGTTATAATAGGCACATCTGTTTTTTAAAAAAAGGATGAGAAGCAATGCCTCCCTTACAGTTTGTTGCTGAGAATTGCCACAAAAATGAATAATGAGTAAATAAGAACATCTCAGAGACTTTTATAATTTAGCTTATTTTTTTGTGAATGGTTAAGGCTAATGATTCATTAGATGCTGTGTGCTTGTTGGAGTCGCTGGTCAACATTTCAAATATTTATTCTGGGTTTGTTACAGTTTCCAACTCTCTACTTTGTATCAGGTGAGAATACCCTTTTCAACAGTCATTTAGAAGAACTCTTCATTTATGTCAAACATTTAGGCTCAGCTTTTAATACTTCTGGTGTACATTTTACTCTCCAGGTTAACAATGTCCAAGACATTTTAACAAGTGATAAACAAGGAATCACTCTGGTATTCAGTACAGAGATAAAGATTAGAATTGTAATTTTTGACAGTTCTACAGCAAAACACCGTTTTGTGTGTTCTTTTTAGGACCCGAGTATGCCTGGATCCGGAAATGGGGGCCAATGACACCAGGAATAACAACCAAATTTGCACAAATATCACCTAGTCTTATTTTAAAATAAGGGGAAATATTCCATTTTGTGATTTCCTGTAGTTGTAATGTTTTTTTTTTAATTATTTTTATTATAATACCTTTACCATTTTTCTTCTTCCTTTCAATTGTGCCTTGCTTTATTTGCTACTCTGTATGTCTGACACAGTATCTGTATACTTGTGATCATTGAACTGACAATAAAAAAAATTAAAAAAAATAAGGGGAAACAACAGCATGTAACCAGTAGGCCTCACCTGTGCCTCTCCATTGTAGATGGGTGGGGTGTGCGGAGCCCTGTGTGAGTCAGAAGTTGTGTGCTCCTCCTGAGGTGGCGGCATTTGGCCCTGAAGAGACTCTGACACCAAACTGTGCGTGGTGGGAGTGGAAGAGGCCACCTCCGGAGGGGTTTTCCTGCCTTCACTGACTCCACCCCCTTGTCTTTTACCCCTGCTGCGGCGCCCATCTTTCTCTCCTCTCCTCCTCTGTTGGCCTCCCTCCGTCTCACCGTGTCTCTTGTGACTAGGCCTTTCACCATTCTCCTCTCTGAGTTTCTTCCCCCCGTCATCTGCATTCTCACCTATTTTACCCCTCTCCCTGTCCTCCTCCTTCTCATCGTCCTCATCGTCTGAGGCAAGGAAAGAAAACTTGGCTTTTTGTTCCTTCAGCAGCATCTCAATACGTGAGTCCAAGCTGCTGCTGTGGTGCATGAATGGCAGGCTCTCATTGGTGGAGTCAGGCTCCGGGGAGGAGTCACGCTGTGGAGGAGGCGGAGAGAGGGATGCTGTCGAAGACGGGAGGTGGTGAGGCAGGGAGGTAGAGGAGGGGGAAGTGGAGGATGAAGGGACTGAGGCGTGAGGTGGCGAAGAGGCTGGAGGTGTCCGAGGTGGATGGGGCGGGGTGCTCGGATAGCGCTTGGGTTTGGTCCACTGTTCCTCTCGGATGGGACTGTCCTGACCAAAATCGAGAGAGCCATGCGTTTCGGCCACAGCAGCTGCAATGACGGAGGCCGGCGGGAGGGGAGGAGGTGGAGGCGGCGGAGCCAGGGGGGTGTGGTGAGAATGCGCGCGGTAGTCATTGTCCATGTTTCCTCCCATCCCAAAACCCCTCTCGCCTGCTCCCTGCTGAGGACGGAAAGCCGGCGAGGGCTCTAGCCGGGAGGAAGAAGGCGTGTCGTAGGGGGATAGGTCTTTCGACGATGAGTATCCACCATAAGAGGAGGTAGCAGAGGGAGGAGAGAGGCTATTGGACGAATGGTGGCTGGAGTTCGAGTGGCCCCCGTAACGTGGATCGGAGCTGTTATAGTCTCCTTCTCTGTCTCGCTCCCATTCACGGTCTCTACTGCTCCTCCGCCGGCTCGATCCACCTCCGCCGCCGCCGCTGTGGTGGTTGTGTGAGTGATGGTGGTTCCGATGCCTTCCGTGATCTCCTGAGCGAGAGCCTGAGCTGTCGCGCCGGTAGCCCCTGCCTTCCCTGTCTTCCCGCCGGTCAGCGTGATGTGAGTGATGTGAATGGTAGGATTTGGATGCGGACGAGGAGTTTGTTTCCTGTTGGTAGTGGTAAGAGGAACGTCGGGAGCTAATCCCACCTCCATAGCGCCCTCCTGAGTCTCTCTCCCGATCTCTATCCCTGTGTCCTCTTTCTCTATCTCGCTCTCTGTCTCTGTCGGACAGTGGGGGCGCCTCAAACTGAGGCCCTGGAGGTGGCATGGGCGGATGCAGTGGCATGTGCATCCCTGAACCTCCAACACTGGGATACGGATAGGGAGGCTCATTAGGTCTGAAGGGCACTGAAGGAGGATATGCCTGCCGACCCCTGTGAAACACAGAGGGTTCTTGGGGAGGTGGAACATGCAAGTCGTCGTGAAAGCGAGGGGGCTTGAATCCTGATGACGAGGAGACTGCTGAAGAGGAGCAAGAGGAAGATGGAAGCATGTCCTGCTGAGGATAACTTTGAGTGGTGCTGTAGCCACTGTGCCTGAAACAAAAGGATATTTCCTCAAATTTATATATTTCCAGACACTCAAGCAAGTAATTTTGAATCAAGGTTTTTTTGAAAATGGAAACCAACCTGGCCACAGAGTATCCCGAGTCCTGGGAGAAAGGGGTTCCAGAGCGTGGGGTGTAAGGGGTGCCGCCACCCTGTGAAGAAGCAGAGGAACCAGGCGTATAGGGTCCTCCCAGTGAGGATGGAGGGGTGTCTAGGCGCTGCTCTCCAAATCCAGTGTCCACAGAACAGGGGGTGGTGCTGCCAGAGTTTAGAGGCGCAGCAGGAGCTGCCATCTGGTCTGTGGAGAGCCTCCGCCGGATATCAGACGACTAACAAAAAAAGAAAACAAATATCAGCTAGTCATTTACAAAGGATAAAACATAATTATTTATATATAGTATCAGGTATTTATTTTATTATTAGTACTGATACTTCATATATGCAGTTTCCACATTTCTAGGATGTTTGCCATCATTTAATAATCACTTAAATTCTATCAGTGTAAAATTGTATGAATCATTAAACACTAATAACATAAAATATTACTTTTCTCATTTTGCATTAGTTTTACACATTTACCTTATCATTCAATGATTTCTCTTTAAAAAAACAAACTGAAAATTCAATTTAAAAGAATCCTGAAAAAAATGGGATTTTCACAAATTATGAGCACAAATTGTATTCAAACATACTGCTTTATAGATTAAAATAGGAAATACTTATGCAGTAAAAAGAGTAATGTCAATTTTTTTTTTACAATTAAACATTTCTAATTAAATAAAAAAATAAATGCAGACTTGGTTTGAATGAGTCCCCAATAGATAATAGTTGGTAGTGAATTATTCTTTAAAGTTTTAAAAGCCTTAATATTACAAATGTGTGAGCTATTGGACACGGCGAAACAGGTGTAATGAAAATATGGTATATTCTGTGATAAACAGAATTCACAGATATATAAAATAGAAGGCCCCTAAACTGTGACTGGCCAATTTATACAGAATATTTAGGAACACAGCAATACAATTCTCAAACCAAGACAAAAAAAAAAGTCTTACAGCATGACCAATAAAAGCCCTTATTATTTTACTACAAGAGTGTGGCTACATAATCGATCACTTGAGGGAAACATTATTATTTAACAGAATCCAAAAGTCCTACAAATAAGTGAGAGAAACACATGAATAACAATGCTTTTACACAAGGTTAAAAAAGGCAAATAATATTGAGTTAAATGCTGAAAGAGTTTAAATGCCAGCAGCCACCTTCTACAGACACAACAGTTTAACCTACATTTGGAAAATCTTGATTACTTGATCTTGAGAGGCTTGATTACTATTTGTCTTTCAGATATTTTGTGGTCCACTTGTGGTCAAGATAATAACATAGATCATGGTCTCTTGAGAGTGACTGTAATGTATAAAATAAACTACAACAACTTAATCAAGGGAAGGCCATTGCTCTTAAAGGAAGCCAAGAAACTTTGGCTGGCAACCGCATGCACACTTATAGGAAAGCAAAGCATTCTTTCCTGTGTGGCAAATCTAAAGTTTGTTTGTGTACTCACCGTATCTGGCTGAGTCGGGGCTGGGGGCTGAAATTTCTCGGTGAGGGCTTTGCCTCCAGTCGGCACTGTCTGAGGGGTGTATGAGCCACTCACTATCAAGTCATAGTACTTCATCCTCTGTTGGCCTAGAAAACACACACACAATATATATTTAAGTTCAGTGCTGTGCATTTATTTCTATCATGCAATGCTGGACATGCCAAGATATCATTATTACCATGCTCTGTATTTTCAAGAAAGAAAGAAATGCAAGAATATGAACAAGCATTGTTTTAACATTACATTTTGATATTTCTTTGCAAGCAGGGCTGCAAACATTTGACAATTTATGCACAACAACAGAAGGTGAGAATCCTGCTCTGGTCTCTTCACATAGCCACCAGTGCTCTTTGGATAATTAGAGGTAAATATGAAATTGAAGAGATTAAATACTCCAAAGCGCTCATATAATAAAGATAAAAATCTTTAATTAACTGAGCAACTTCAGGACATTTAAATTTTATTTTGTATTATGTTAATAAAAGTATAATAAATACCTACAAATTTAAAGCAAACATTTAAATGCTGCAAATGAATAAATTATGAAAATGGATACTCCTTTAAAGAAATTCTACAGACTGCATTTCATAACGTTATTACAATTATTTTAATTAAAATGTTTATTTTTAATGAGTGTTAGTTGAAGGCAAAAGTCATTTAAAATTTAAATCTGGAAAAGATGAGAAATCAGGATTAAATAACACATCATCACAAAGGCAGCATTTATTAGTAATGCTGTGAGACTTTCTTATAATTTATTTTTGTTATTGCTAAAATGAATTTACAGCAGCCATTACGCCAGTCTACAGGGTTACATAATCTTTTGTTGTAATATACTGCTTTCTTTGGTGCTTAAGAAACATTTTAAATGATCGGCAACACGGAAAACATTTGTAATGCATTACATGGCTCTGAAAACCATGTTGGACTTTTCAGGATTATTTGATTAACTGAAAGCTTAAAAGAACAAATTTATTTGAAATAATCCTTGCTGAATTAAAAATTTTCCAAAAAAACCCCCAAAAACTGATGATCGAAAACAAAGACAGAAACACACCTTTGATATCCAGCTGGACATGGACAATGTTTCCCATGACAGAAGTATTGTGCAAGTGTTTGACGGTGTCTTTGGCCCCTCTAGTGCTGGTGAAGAGGACGCGGGCCAAGCCCAAGTGCTTCCGAGTCTTGGGATGAAACAGAATCTCCATTTCCTCAACCTCACCAAACTTGGCGCACATCTCTGCCAGGAACGGCTCTTTGATGTTATCATTCAACCTCGCAAACGTCACTTCCTTAAGCGGTATAGGACCTACGTAATACTCGTCCAACTGTGAAGAACAAGCAGAAAGTGAAGAAAAGGGTTAGCATGTAAAAAAAAACAAAAAAACAAAAGCACAACAAAAGCTTGACAATTCAGCAAATGATGGAAAAAAGAGAGGTTTACCTTAAATTTGGGTACTGGCAGTGACAGCTCTGTGTGTCTAGACCAGATTCTGCGCGGTCTTGGATCACGCAAGTCCCCCACAGGCGGAAAACCTGAATCCTAAAAACAAGCAGAACACACAGACTTTGCATAAGTATGCCCTTTTGGTGTAAGCATACTCTGTTTGGCAGTCACCGTGTTTTATTATGTATGTCCATACCTGTACACTAAAGTGAATCCCATCATATCTGTAGATTTTCTGAGTAACCCGTCGGAGAGCAGGGTCTTGTACTAGCTTATAGCTCTTCCATTGCAGACTGAGAGTTCGCTGAGTGTCCGCCCCACTGTCCGGATCCATGCTATCACTGCAGAGAAACAGACCAGAATGAGATGTTGTGCAGATGCCCACAGCACTCACTGATTCATGCAAGAAAAGCTTTTCACTTATTGCGGTTTTATTTCACCAAGTAACCAATCTGACAGTGTCCACGAGCAAAACAGCAGCAAACATAATCTAAACACTCACTCTGTAACCATCAGAACAACAATAGCAAACCATGTGACATATACAGCTCCCCAATTAAAAGTTTCCACTTTGTTCATAAAAACACGCACAAAGAGCAGTAATTTAGGGAGCAGTAATTTGCTTTGAGCTCTTTGTTAACACACTGACTAATATTTTGTATTCAATCTATCAAGCTGATTTTACATCCCATATACTTGAGTTAGACAAATATGCTATATTAAACTTAAAATATCCCATTTATCACACGCAATAAAGGGTGGAATAAAAAAGCACGGCTCCTCACTGTGCACTGCGGAATAATAAACGAAAAGCACTGCAGTTTTGTGTAATAAATGCTATCTGACACATCGACTAGCAGCAACAACAACAAGCTAACATAATAAACACTGAAGCTGCTAGCTGCTCGCAGCGCGAGCTAGCTGAAGTTCAACTTCAAAATGATGTGACAGTAGAGTACATGGCAAATGCCAATTACTTGAAACAAACGAATTGAGACTATTTCCCAAAAACAAAAATAAATATTTCTTCAAGGTGTGCCAAAAGACTCACACAGCGGAGCGCGCGTCTTGAGGAGGATTGCCCGCTTCGGCAGCCGCTAGCTCGCTACAGCTAGGCCTGCATCGGCGCAGAAAAACACACAATCCTTAGTTAAAATCTCGCTCCGTTTTAAGGTACGCGCCCTAAATCTGCTCTAAAACAGCGTCGCTTGTATTCCGGTGCACTATCGATGCGGCATACGTCTTTAAATTAAGCCAGAAAATAAAATGTACTAAAAAGAATAACATAATACAGTAAGCAGCCATCGCGTAACTAACCTGAGAGCCTCGCCTGCTCGCCATCAGTCACTAGAAATACTAACCGTTGCATTGGCACTCGCACTTTCCACATAATTCCCAGCTACGTGCCTCTGCTATGCAATATTTGACAAATAACTTTAAAATAGATTGTGGGTATTCGCTGTCATAAAAATGTACATTATAATGTAAATTCACATTAAACTCTTTTCTTGCCTTTACTTTTTTTCTGAACAGCCCAAAATAATTTTGACCGACGTAAGCGTGACTTCTTTATGGCGAATCTGCATTTTGTTTCATTTTACGTCACCGAAGTGCGAACTTGATATATACTTAAAAGGTTCTTTTCTATTCATAAATATATCAAGACTTTTGTTAGGATGAATAGCAATTGCACGATAAATTAATTGTATCGTTTATTTTATTAAACAGTAAAAACAACAATTTTAGAAGAAGATAAATGAGTTATTCGCGGAAACAATTTCCTCATCTACTTCAACCTATAATGCGTGAGTAAAACGAGCTGCAAACTAAATTTTAATTAAAAAAAAAATAAAATAAATAAATGTAGTTGGTATTTATGATTTTAAAATCGCGCAACTTACTAAACAATGCAAATGAATATAAAGGTGTGGTACGTAAAGTTGCCCTGCAGCACTTTTGCCCCTGTAGAGTCCTGGGGGGCATTATGATATTAATTTATACATTGTCCAACGTATTGTAACGATATTGGTGCATATGCGTTTCAGATACGGAGACAAAATACTAACACTGTACTTACGCAAAACACAATTTCAAGAATATCCAAGCTTTCCAATTACATTTTTAGTCATTATTATTAAATGTAATTTCACTTATTCACATTATTTCACTTTTTATTCTTATTCTATACACAAGTTCATAAACTCCTACACGTTAGTGGACAGCAGGTGGTGCTGCTACAATGCCACAGGTAATTAAACATTCATTAATACATATAATATTCATTTGTCGTCAATATATATATAATATAAAATTTGTTTGTTCGTTTGTTATTCTTGTTATTTTGCACTATTAATAATGCGACATAAGGTAGTTAATATAATAGTAAGTATAATCAATTTTTCTTACCTGTGGTTTTGTTGGCTCCTGTTTTCTCCATGCCAGTGTTCACTTGAGGTCACAGCTTCATTCACTTTTCAAAGGACAGTGGTTTCGTGCCTGCTTCTTCTTCAATGTTCTAGGACGACTATTTGTAAATAACTTCATTAAGGGAAGTCATCTTCGTAGCCATCTGGTCCTCCATGCACAAATATTTACTGTTGCTGCACCTCAGGCTCACAATAATTTTTGTCTCTTGACATAATGAAATCCTTTCCTATCATTTAAACAATGAATGAATCTTTAAGATATTTTTATATGATTGAAAAGGTTTACTACATCATAGGTTTTATTGATATTCTGAATGATTTAATTTTTCATGTTTATAATTATTTTGTATTTCAGTTTTAGTTTTAATTATTTTATCATATCAAGTTAAACAATGAAAACAAGCAGCGTTACCTTGGCAAACACCTAAAATTATTTTTTAAATTAATGTTTATTTAAACGAAATCAAACCTAATAAAAAATAAATGTTTTTTTTTACTTTAATAAACCCCTATTTAAGAAATATCTCTCATTTAGTGATAAACCATTTGCTACTATTACAAATCAATGAAATCGACAATTGCAAAGGGCATGGAAGTCTGGATATAAATATTAAAATAGTAAGTAATGCCACATTACAAGTATGCTACTTTCAAACATTTTTAATTTTAAACCACAGTTTACAGAAAAAAAAAAATTAAAAGTACATTTAATAAATTGCACAAATAGCGATGACCTAAACACCAGAAAAATTCAGAGGAAAAACGCAAAATTCATTATCTATATATCAGAATATATAGAAAATAATACAAGAAAATAATATTATCAGAACTAAAACAGAAACATTTTGACAACATACAACACAAAACATGAGCGACAAGGTAATACATGTTGAAGTGGAGTGAATACTGGTCCCACATCGAATTAAAGTCTTATTTGGACAGAAGAAAGTTTCTTCCATTAGTAAGGCCGGTCTCTGCGGTCATGCCTGTGGTCACCCCTGAAAAACACACCGCAGGCAATCAAATACACGTTTCACCGGTGATTACTGTATACTGAAAATTGGTTTTCTACTAAATAACAGTTGTGCTGTGTGTGAATCATCCATAATTTTACCTCGAGTCCATCTTGCCGGGTCCAAATCCTCCCCGGTCACCTCCCCTCCCTCCTCTGAAGCCCCCTCGATCGCCACCGCGTCCGCGAAAACCACCTCGTTCAAATCCGCCTCTGCCCCTGTCTCCAGCAAAGCCTCCTACAGAATCAGATACATTAAAACCGCAATTCACTAAGTTCACTCAGTCAAATACTACTGCAGCATCTTGCGATTTTTGCGCAGAAATGTTTCTTTTTACTTACCTCCCATTGGTGACATTCCTCCCCCACTTCCCTCCGGTTTGGGAGCTTTGCACTGATTACACTCATTTCGCCATGAGAAATTCAAATTACCACAAGTTCTGCGCACACACAAAAGAAAAGGCATGTGATGTTAAATCTGCCAGTTGAGTTTTACTGTAATATTTAATACTTTGAGTACTTTACCAAATTTACTGCACAATTTGTTAAGTTTACAGACCAACACTTACGGGTTTGAACATTTCCAGTCTCCTGCTCTTTGCTGACCGGCGCTGCCACCACCACCGCCACCGCCGCCGCCACCATTGTTTCCTGGGAAACCGCCGCCACCGCCACCCCCTCTTCCACCCCCAAATCCTCCACGGCCCATTGGTCCTGCAAAAGAAAACCAGGTTAGTAAAAACAAACCAAAGACTAGATAAAATATCACAGCGAGATGAAAACGTACCTCCTCGACCACGACCACCTCTCATGCTGCCACCGCCACGTCCAAATTCAGCTCTGCGAGTAGCAAAGGACACCTTGATAGGATTTCCATTAAAATCCTTGCCTGAGGAGGAAAGATATGTGACTTAGATGTCCAGGAAAACAAACAAAAACAGGTCCAAGCTTGTTTTTGGGAAAAGGCACTCGTGTGATCTACAATACCATCAAACCAATCAATGGCTGCTTTTGCAGAAGGAGGGTCATCAAAGGAAACAGTTGCCTCCCCTTTAAGCTTCCCTGTCTCTCGGTCGGTATACAGATTTATCATGGGTAATCCTGTTTTTTTATTGACCTGTGTGAGAAAAAAAAATGGTGTTAAGACGAAGAGAACTGTGCTAAGATAGCTGCTGCACATAGTAGTTTTCTCTTGCTTTTCTACCTTGATGATGCCGATCTGTTTGAAGAAATCTGCTACTGACTCCACGGTATAGTTGTCTCCAAGACCTTGCACAAAGATGGTGTTGTTGTCAGAGTTATCCTGCTCCTGCACTGTAAAAAATAATAAATTTAATCAGGCTGAAAAATGGTCTAATAATGCAATTAAATGTACAATTATTTTTTTGACTTACTATTGGGCCCACCAGCTAGATGATCCCTGGGCCCTTTGAAATGAAAGAAACAGTCATCAATATTACATATGCACACAAATACACTTACGCACACTTACATTACTTATTTTTAATCATTTTGAGGGGTCATATGCTTCTGTTTGATTAATTATTTATAAATGTATGTTTCTCCAAATATAGAAAACAGGACCTGATGTAAATCTGTAGTTGGATATTTGAGAGAGGAACACCACAAGCACCATCCAACACTACACATTTTCAAAACTGATGAAAACTGGCCAACGTTTGAATAAGGCTGAGGTCTCAAGTGGGAGATTCTTTCCTCCCATACCGATTGTTGTAGCTCGATTTATACTCGTAGGCAATCCGAAATACAGATCAGACAACTCATGTATTGTTTTTTTATCTCTCCTTGGAAATCGGCAAACCATACAAAAACCATCTAGGTTCAAACCCCTGTAACCATACTTTTACAGTCATCTTTGCAAAGAGCATCTATTGGGTCTTTTGTTGGTTTCTTGTGATCTTTATTAGTTGTAGGTGTTTGGTCAACTTTTAAACGTGCAGCTAATAATGACAACTTTTAATATTCCATCCTAAAATATCACTGGACACCACTTTTACCACCAATATCGCTCACTTTTTTTTTAAATGAAGAGTAACTCCATCATCAGCACTGCACATCACAGTAATACACAATATTTGGACACATTACATCAATGAGCATACGTTTATTAGCCGAATGATAAGGTTGTCATTCTCCATCCCACAAAAGCAGATTTCCAGACATTGGATTGTGTCATTGCTTTTGCTCCAAGTACATCTAGATATTAGTTTTTCCCAAGCAACCATTTGTACAACTGCAAGTAATTTGGCAAACCATTAGAATAGTTACCAACACCACTGAACCTTTAAGAAAATTACGAACAACAATGAACCACCATCTCATATTTTACCAGTCTAATCTGAAGATATATTAAAAAAAAAAAACAAAAAAAAAAACACTAGAAACCAAATCTTGTACTTTCAGTATTAGGAAATATGACCATGACACACTGTATTAAACAGCCAGATAACCCCAAAGTGTAGCAAGCTTTGAAATCACCTTGAAGTTCACCATACAATCCACCATCTCCAGCAAGTATTCTTTCCATAAGAAACCCATGACAATTTTTACTGGATCTGGTTGCATTTCAAATTGTATTTGAGCTAGCCAGATTTCAAGTTTCACCACCTTGTTATACCTTTAGATGGCATTTGACATAGTTACCAGTTAGAAACCATGTGGAGAACATAAGCATGTTGGTTTCCAGCTGATGCCGTCATGTTCAAACAATTATGATCATGTTACGCATGTTTCAAACTGTTATATATTGTAAACATGCTTTGTAATATTGACCCAACATTGATCTCTAGGTCTCCATTCCTGTTGTTTTGAATCATATACTTGTTTCTGTTGAACTGTTCCATCAGGACCTTTATCAGACAAGTACAACGCTAAAACCACCTGACACAAATGGATTTTAAATGCCTCTAGAATCCAGTTGTTGGCCACCTGAATCCACCTTTTAAAAAGTGTGCAGAGTACAAGTTTTGTGCAAAAAAAAAAAATCTAAATAAATAAAACTATTAAAAAAAAAAAAAAAAAATACTTTTTGAAGTTAAATTCTAACAATATTTATTTAGTGTGTGGTTGTTGAAAAAAATGTTGGCGCCATAAAATAAAAATCATTAAAGAAAGCATGTATTTTGCATTCAAATCCATTAATATTTTTCAATATCCAATATTCTTCCAGACTTTGAGACATTGCATGCATTGTAAGGACAGTCAAGCTAATAAAAGTATGTTTATGTACTGTCCAACCACCACAAAATGATAATGTTATGGTAGGTGCAAGCATAAAAAAAAAAAAAAAAAAAACTTTTTGCAACAACTGAAAATAGTGCTTTTTGATAAAAGTGCATAATAAACCACAACAATTGATTTGGACTCACCAAAGCGATCACATATCAACCATTTTGTTGCATGAGTCTGCTCAGTAGCTTCTCATTCAAGACTCTGATTACCAAATTCCTTATATTTTTTCCTTCATTGAGATTATTTTCTCATAGCGACATCAACAAGAGAAAGAATGTTGAAATAATTCACCCCATAATTAACATTCTCTAATATCTTGTTATTTTCAAAGATTTTTTGTTTATTTTCTATGAAGGTTGTATTCTGTTTTTTCTTGTCGTTGCTAAATCTATTACAGCGTAGTTGTTTACCACACACACCATTCGTTTCATTTTATTATTTTGTCTGTGACAACCAGACACCCACTCCTCCCTCTTTGACCAGGCTCTCTTTAAACCCCTTAATTTCCTTGTTTAAAGAGTTTGTCACTTACCACCAAACTTATTGAATCCTCCACGATCACCCATTCTGACGGAGAAGGAGAGAGAAGCGTGACGAATTGAAGGTTGATGAGGGTAGTGCCCCATTTCACAGGAGGCTGGAAAGGCCCCACCCATCTCCATCATCTTTTCTACAAGACCCCCATTGCCCCTATCCCTGCTGTCCCCTCTCACTAGGTTCACCTTTCCTCATAACCCATAGGGCTTCAGGGAAACCCTCTTGGTACTTCCTTCCCAAAGTCATGCAGGCCCCTATATCATAACCATTTGGCCTATTTTGTTCAAAAGAATTACCTTTTTTTACCGTACAGATTTGCAGTGCATCTGTGAACTCATTTCATTTGACCGAATAATTATTTTCTTTTATTAGATATTTAGCCCAGGACCTTCACCCAAACATTATCCATGTTCTGTTACTTTGGACAGAAACTGCACACACTGCATTCAGTTTTGCATTTAAATTAATAGAAACATGACTGACGTGACCACTCTCCCCCCTTTGGACGAAATCCAACTCTTCCATACTGCTTTAGGATCCTTTGAATGGATCTTTAAACGTTCCCTAATGCAAAACCTTTTTTTTTTTCTTGCCTGTAAGTTTTTTGTTTTGTTTTTTTAATTGAAAGTCACACATGCCTAGTTTATTCTTGACTAATCTTTCCCAGATCCCAGTTTTCTACAGCCTGTGTTTCTGAATTATCTTCTTCAAAAGGATAAGCCTAAATCGCTGAACCTTGTAGAAAACAGCCTAGGAGGAGATTTAAAGATTCATTAAAGCATAGCAACAAACAATAATCCTGTAGGAGAGGATGGAGAAGATTTAGAGAACAGGTGTTTTTACATGACAGCACCTTAACTTTCGGACCAGAATGTGGGATCACAGCCAGATGGGACTTATAATCTGCTGTTCAAAAAGTTATCTTAACCTTCCCATTAATACAATTTCTAGGGGGGTTTGTGAAAGACTGTATGTTCTTGATACTTTTTGACGTGTGCCAATACTTTGGTTTTGGCATCTGGGGGGAAAATGCAGCAAAAGCAGAAACAAGCAAGCGTGTTAGCACTAACACTCGTGTCCTCATATTCAAGTAGTGATTTTAAAAAAAAATTTGTTCCCGTTAAACATCACACCGAATTTATATGAGTCATAACACTCAAATACTACTTGTGAAAAAAAAACAAAAACAAAAATAAGAAAGCTATATCAATACAGTCGTTCACAATACTCTGCATGTAAATCTTTTTTTAAATGGTATAAGAAAATATTAACATAGTATCAACCCTAAATACCATTATTAGTAGTCCTACTTATGTACTTAATTACAACAAAAGCATTACTGATGTGAAATCAGTGAAAACAATATACTACACTTTAACACGATATGTAAACAAAATTACAATAAAACCTACAAAAATATATTATAACATTATTAAACTCCTAGTCACAAAGTGCTATGTAGACGTGTGAAGGTTTACATGTGATGTGATGCACTCCGACAGACAGGTAGTAAAATGATCAACTTATTGTCACAGGACAGGTCACGTCCAAACCCATAATTCAGTCTTTTTTTCTCTCATCGATAAGTCAACAATGAACTAAAGACCTGGTCATTTATTGCACTTTTCGATTAGTTTTTGTATAATTTTACGTGAACCATTGGCTGGTTCCATCTTGGGAAGGGTGAAGACATGAAAATATTAAGCACACCGGCACCAACTTAACATCATGTATCATTTTAGATAAATACATGAATGTAGGAATCACCAATAAATCATACACCAGGCCATTCTGGCTCATAATTGGATGCACTTTCTGCTTCGAGTTTTACTCCTAGTTAATGTTTTAAGCAGACCGTAAGTTTACACCACAATTCAAGACATTTTAGCTGTACTTAATCAAGGTCTAGGCCACCATTTACTTTCAGCCCAGCCAGTTGATATGGTGTAACACCTTTGGCTCTATTTTAACCTTTTACCTGTTGTTTTTTTTCCATAAATGAAACTCAAATGCATACAGGTGGACTTTATGTGGTGAAGGTGACTGGAAAAGTGCATGATGTGAATATTTGCTTACCCCATTCCTCCTCTGCCACGGGGACCTCCACGACCACCTCTGTCAAACCCACCCGCTCCTCGACCTCCAAAGCCACCTCCACGACCACGTCCACCTCTGCCATCCTGGCTGTATCCACCATCCTGGCCACCATAGCCTCCTCCACCACCACCACTCATTGGTGGGGCATCCTGGCTGTAGCCTAGAATAGAAATACAACACATTACGACTGAAATACATCACATCTGCCTTAAACTTCCCAGCTTTGCACTCATTAGAACTTTGAAATGACTTTGACTAAATATGCAAGACTTGATGACAAAATACAGTTTATAAGCTGATGTTAAAAGCTGTTTTTTAATTTATCTGTATTGGACGACTGGAAGTATATCGACCAATGCTGGAGAACAAACCTCACCCTCATCTCTTCTACTTTGACATTTAGATTAGATTTATTGTTGTATAAAGGCTGGAATACATTACATGACTTTTTGCCCCAATTTACAGTTTTTAGATTTGAGTTGACAAATTTACATAAAATTATGAAGTGCATGATGGCCACAGGCTCTGTTTTTTTTTTCAGTACATGGTTCCATACAGTCAGAATATATTAAACATGGTTGATATTTTGAGCTGATTTTGGTACACATTTTGTTATCAAGATGCACATTTCTATGCTAGTTTGTGTTTAGAACAACATGAGAATCATTAGACCCATCTGTAAAGTTTCTAAAAAAAAAAAAAAAAAAAATGGCAATCTCAAGTTTTAAACTACAAACTGAGAAACTCTATTTAATATTCAAATCAAATTCTATATGACAACTTGCCAAATGAGTCACTCAAGCTCACCTCCCTGTCCATACTGATTTTGTTGGCCATAGTTTTGAGGTGGAGGAGAGCTGTAGTTGGGAGATTGGTTGTAAGGCCCTCCTCCATGCTGAGAGGACTGGTGTTGCCCGGAGCTACCCCCATATCCACCGCTCTGTCCTCCGCTGCCCCCGTATCCTCCAGACTGACCCCCACTGCCACCATATGCACCCCCACCCTGCTGCTGCTGCTGCTGCTGACCATAGCCAGATGACTGCGGGCTGCTGCCGTAGTTGCTGAAACACAAAATGGATTTAACATATTCTAATTAATATCATCACATTCTGTTCAATAAAAACACAGAGCACAAGTATTATCTTTAACTACACTAGCTTTAGACACAATGACATCCAGCCGAAATCTCACCCAGAGGCAGATGGAGGACCAGACTGATGCTGGTTATAGCTGGAATAAGAGGATTGCTGGTTGTAGCCTCCACTTTGAGCTGGTGGAGGCTGGCTGCTGCTGCTGCTGCTGCTACTGTAGCCTCCAGAGCTGTATGACTGACTGGACTGATTATAGCCCTGAGAGGGGGGCTGAGACCCATATC
Source organism: Puntigrus tetrazona (assembly GCF_018831695.1). Lineage (NCBI taxonomy): Eukaryota > Metazoa > Chordata > Actinopteri > Cypriniformes > Cyprinidae > Puntigrus > Puntigrus tetrazona. The sequence continues at coordinate 12,184,515 of NC_056701.1, read as the reverse complement.
CTCCTATAAACGACAGGGATTGAGATATGATAGCAAATTGTCTATTCACAACATTTTCAATTTAATTAGGGGCATTAATGAACGATACCTGATTGGGACTGTCCGTAGCTGGAACTGTATCCACCCTGATTATAGGCAGAGCTGCTCTCTGAGTTTTGGTTGTATCCTCCATAGCTCTGCTGGCTGTAATTTTGTCCGGAGGGTTGACTGTAACTCTGGTTGGACTGTCCTCCATAACTACCATAACTGGGTACAACGCAATGTATTTGTTTTAATCATGAATGTGCGCAATCCTTATATTAGTATAATAACACTTTGGGATGGATGCTGTAAACTTACCCATGGCTTGAGGTTTGGGCATAATCTAAAGGGAAAAGACAATGTTTATTATAAATAGTGGCTGTTTTTGGTAACTTAAAAGTATTTGGAAGATCAAAAATCAGTCTACTTTGGCCTTAGGAAGATTGCAGTTAACAAAGAAACACACACACACACACACACACTCACACTCACAAAAAAACAGTAAAAAAAACATTTTTGTCAATACGACAAAAGTCAATGGTAACAGTTTTTGTTGTTGGACGAACTATTCCCTTAATACAAGTAAACAAGACACAGTTTCTTACAAAAAAATAACCGTTTCACTCATTCATTAATATAACATAACCTAATGGGAGCATTCCAGTTTTGTCGCGTCTAGTGTAACCTTACACGCTGTGTCGAGAACGCCAAATATCCCTAATTAATCATGTTTGTTATTATTACTTTATTTAAACGGAATGTAAATAGATGTATGGTAAGCTCGGTGCAAATATAGGTCAGTAGAACAAGCCAGTTAAATTGAAAGAGCTGCAAACAAAATGGCGGATGCCGACATGTTCTTCGTTTTTCACAATTTAAACCAGAAATGCATCAAATATGTCTATCGCTTCTGTAACATGTACATGACATGACTGAATGTCCCCATCACGCGCGAGCGACCCAAAAAGACTTGCGAGAAATTGCGAGGCACGCTTTGCACGAGACGCTGTGTTTAACTCGGCGATGCCAACAGATAGTACAATAAAACACGAAATCATATTTCACAGATCAAATCTTACCATTTGACGCCATAATCGCGATTGAGATCGTTTCAGAAGCTACTGCAGAAGACCAGTTAGCGCAGTGGTGCACAGTCACCCTCGGTTACCGATATTAACTGCGCAACCGTGCGGAGGCTGACGCTGTTGTGTCGGTTTGAGCCTGTGAGCTGCCCCGGTGATGTCACACTGTCATCCATTCAGCTTTTTGATGTTTACAGAATAAGTTCACAACCACCATATGGTAAACACGTGCAATTATACATTTAAAACCACTTGAAATCCATGCCAGAATTGGTAATGGTTAAATATATAGAGAAATAAACTAAGAATTTATTAAAAGGTTGCCATACGGTTAGCGCACCAAAAAATGTTTTTATTAAATTGTGATTTTCTTTTCATTTGAAATGCACATTACTTCTAGAAATAGATGCCTACAATCAATCTTCAACTTCTACACACACTTATACAGAATTATATACACATTCACAAACACACTCATCACAGTCAATGAAGGCGAACACATCCTCATTGTCATCACATGAAAGAGCCAAACCTGCACTTTTACTATCGCTTTTTGCATGAAATATTGCTGTATTCATTTTCTGGGGAAATAAAATCTCTTTCTTATTCATTCACCAATACAACAATACTTCAGTGAACAATTCAAATAACCGCAATCATATTATTGACGTTACTATACATAAAAATACATTGGGGTAATACATTGTCTTTATTTTCTTACATTCTTCAAAATTTAACATGTTAAACAATGTTGATTTGTGAAAATAAAATGTAATTTACTAATCGAAGATGATGACAAATATATATATATATATATATATATATATATATATATATATATATATATATATATATATATATATATATATATATATATATATATATATATATATATAATCCTTCTTGAGAATAGATGTTCAGAAATTAGGTCAAAAGAGCAGTTTCTGGAGCACTTCAACAGATGTCCTCCATGTGAGTGTGAAAGTGGGAAAAAGTGTTTTGGAGAAACATTCAAATGCCATGTGACTTAAAAATATAATTATCTAGCTTTTAATTTAATTTAATTTAATTTAATTACCATAGGCAAGCCTTTTTAATACCATAACCAAGGTTAAATCTTTAAGTATGCCAGTCCCAAAAAGTATATGATGTATTTAAAAAAAGCGCTGTGCATCCTTAAATTGAAAACTTAAATAAATAAAAACCCAGTAAAAGGGAAAACACAGGTGACATTCTAATTTAATATACATCCTAAAATTATTAAAGAAGTTACAATACTGGTACTGATTACTGAAAGCCATAGAACACACAAAGCTGTAATGTGCAATATTATGCCTTATGCAGTCAAATCAATTAGATATCTCATTACAAATAATCAATACAAGAAATACAAAATATTTTATTTATCCTGTTGAAAAGGATATTGGCATTTAGAATGTTCTGAGGTCTTGGCGACATTACTGAAACTGTACAAAAGAAATCTAATTCACAGTAACAACAGTATATAAAATAACTAGATCCGTGCTTAGGAAGGATCAGATGACCAGAACTCTCAATCATCAACGTCACATACTGTATTACATCATTAAAAAAAATTGCAATACCTAAAATATGGCAAATCAATGCCACACAAACAAAACTATGATGTTTGGAATCTTGACCTTGTGTTTCACATGTATACCGCATATACTTTACTAATATACTACCTCCACAAAAGTACTAATGCAAAAGAGAGGCCTAGAACCAGAAGGATTTGAATTTCATTCTTCTGAGCATGACCGAAAAATTGAGCTTCTGGTACTGTGGTGCGGATGAGGCTCGCGAAGCTTGAGACTCTGGAATAGATACCTGGCCGGTTCTTCTGAGCACATCCAAGTCCAAAACTTACAACTCCCGCTTGAATCCAAGTCCCGTTGCCACCAGGACAAACCAGAGGGCCTCCAGAGTCCCCCTGTAAGAGACAAGTATGTTTTGTACGTGGTAGGATAAGTCAGTGGCTGTGTGCTAGTATCACATACCTGACAGGAATCCTTGCCTCCCTCCATGTATCCAGCACAGATCATGTCTGATAGGATGTTGACTGTTACTAAATCGGATGACAAAATCTGATACATCGACTGGCAGGAGGACTGGTTGATAATGGGCACCTGCACTTCCCGTAATGCCCCGACTCCAGTGAGGGAAACTATTTAAAGAAAAAATTAAATACAAAATGCAAATAATTTCCGAATGTCAAATGCCAAATGTCAAAACACATTGTTAACAAAACATTAAATAGGGAACAGATCTCTGATAAGCTAGAAGGCTTTGTCCGGCATAGTTTTTTTTGGAATGATTGCTATATTTGCTTCTGACAGAAAGCAGTTTTATCTCTTATCTATAATCTTCCATGTCAAATCTATCTTCTTGCGCTTATCCCGGACTGGGTCACAGGGGCAGCATTCTGACTGCATTCCTGCACCGATCCGTCTGTTGATCTCGTTACATCCTTCATTCACTCGTGAACAAGAACCCAAGATGCCTAAACTCCTCAACCTCAGGCAGGAACTCTCCACTAACGTCAACTCTCCGTGTCAAATTTTTATCTTTTCCATGCAGCAGCAATAGACGATTTGCATACATGCAAGGTATCAGAAAATTGTGTTTCTCACTCTGAAGGACAATGAATAAATCTTCTAAACCTTACAGTATACTATGTTCTGGATTCATTGAAAACTAGATAAATTATGTTTTTCTTGAAAATTAGTCTTTTTCTCATTCTGGGTCATGGGCATGTGAGGGTCATCCTCGAAGGCAGATGTATAGACTATAAATAGAAACATTTTTTATGCATTTCGTAATGTCAGATTCTCAACCACGTTCTGAGGATGGCATTTATACATATGGCATCTGAAGAAACTGAAGGCATAATACATGTCTGCGAGTTAATGTGTGCTCAGTTAGCGTGAACCCACAATTTTAGTGTTGCCAACAACATATTATGGTTTGAGATTCAGGAAGAGACATAGAAATGTTTTAAAACATTTCAAACTCCTCCTAGCACTAAAGAAGTGAAATGTAAATCCAGTCGTCACTCCAAAGAAAAAATCCATATGCACAACTGTTAGCATGACTTTAAACAGTAAAATCTGTTAGTTTCCCATTATTTCCTATGATGCACTTACCTCCCTCCTGAATGTGTCCCCAGCCCGTGACGTAGCATAAGATGCCACTGTTGAACTGGAATCCAGCATATGGCAGACATACAGGCTGGATCCTGTCTGACCAGGTGACAGGAGAGCGCAGCTGAACTAAAGCTACATCTCTGCCCTCCTGAGGAGTCGAGTATCCTTCTGGAACGACCACTTGCTGCACCTGACTGACCATCTCAAACTGGTTGTAGCCATTGAGCAGATGGCGTCCCATGTACAGGCGATACGAAGACACTTCTGAGGGGCTGAGGACAGAAGACAAAGATCAACTCCTCTATAATCAACACTGTCAATGATAATATGATGATACTTACTTTGGAAAGCAGTGTGCAGCAGAGAGGACCCAATTTTTTTCAATTATGGATCCACCACAAACATGGCCTTTGGATCCTAACTGAATGTCCACTTGCCACGGCCATGCCCCTGCTGATGCTTCAGCTCCTCCCACGATGCGTTTCCCTAGCAAAGGCCTGCCGCACACTTACGAGAACAATTCAGAGGAGATTTAGTGCACATGCAGAGCAGAGATAATCACACCTGCCCTACAACATCCCTAGGGTATCATTACACCTTCTCACTATATTAATAGGGAACTGCACAAACAGTAGCACAAGGTGTGGGTAAGGTTACTAACTTGACGATAAGGAGGAGAACGTTTATGAAGGTCAAAGACGTGATGTTAAAAATAAATAAATAAAAATCCACATCTATTAAGCAATTGAAAATGCATTAAACAAATTGTCATTTGGTTTTAGTTGTTTGGATATGTAAATGATACTTCAATTTTCATAGATGAAAATTTTGTTGTGATGAAACCAGTAAAATATACACTAGAAGAACAATATATAAACAATCATGACATTATGAACATTTTTTATATATTTTTTATTAACAGAAAGTTACGTCTTGCTCATCAAGTAGCCTTAAAATATTTTTCTACCTTGAGAAATAAACAAAAAATAAGCATTTGGTACCAGTGTTCTTCACTTCTATTTGCATTTTCTTAAATTGTTATTCTAAAAAGTAATATAGTAAAACTGTGAGTACAAAAATTACATTACTAAGAACATGGCACATTAAAAAAAGATTGTCGATTCAGATATCCTAATCTGTCACTGACCCATAAAGTGAGAAATAATTAGCCTACCTTGTGCCGCACATGTTGACAGACCTTAAGACACAGAAAGACAAATTCAGAATTTAATGAATGCATTGAATCAAATAGCGCTAATAGACACCCTATAAGACTTGCCTGTTAGCGTGAAGAAAAGAGGCTGTAGCCATGAATCAGTCATTCTGTTCAGTTGGACAGGTTTCTGGAAATAATCACGTTAGCCTAATGAATATTATAATCATAATTTGCCCTTGTGACCCTTATTGGCCACTAATTCAACTAAAATCAAACTAAATTGTTATCAATAGTAAGGTCCAATAACTTACTTGTCAGATGTCCTATTTTCCAAGAAAAATAATCCAGAGTCACATTCAAACAATAAAAATGTCAATCAACTTAAAACGTTCTAAAGAACAAGAAAACGTCCTCGAACATCCGAGGACCCTAGCCGCGCCAAATGCAGATTTGTGATGACTCTTTCTGAGAACGAAACATTTTCGTATCTTTCCGACGTTAATTTACATTTTTGCTGAGAGCTGAAGACAAAAGAGGTGATGTGATTGAGAGAAAACAAAAGACCAGCTAGAGAATACGCAGGAATCTTCACTTGCCAGAGAATGCGTGAAAGTACCTGCGCGCTTCTACCTGCTGCCGGCGTCCAATCACAGCGTGCCGTCTCAATCTCCTCCCAAATAATGAGGCCGTTGTTCTCGGCAGAAAGAAGACTTACCGTGAGAGGAAGAGAACAGAATTACTGTCCTAGACCTGCGTGCCGCTCGGTTATGACATTATCTTTGTTAATAATAAACTGAAGTTTAAGTCATCTTTTCTCAAGCCACACAATAGTATTTTTTGTCGTTTTTCTTACGCTGTTTCATGAACTCTGCCAAAAACACCGTGGTTAAATTGAAGGATCTAGAACACGTAGTTATCTATTTTAGTTAGTTATGATAATTAAGAAATAAAATTAAAAAATAATTCTTCGTTAAATAATTTGCCGTTGATAAGAATTCAACAGTATAATGTTCAGTATCAACTTTGTAAAAATCTATCATAAGCAAGTTATTGTTCCTCAAGCTGAAGGGCCAGTCATTTGACCCTCTATATACACATACACATACATTCATATATATATCCCTTATTCTCAGTATAGGGATCAACTTTCACCTAAAAGTCAGACAGGTGCTTCATGTGAAACAGTAATTCTATACAGCCAAATGAATAATTCAGCATAATTGTAGCTTGACTTTACAATCAACTTCTTCCAAAAGCAATGTGAACATGAAGTAAAGTCTTGTAAAAATATTAAATTACCACACAGAACACAGAATTGAAGCACCATACTGGTGCACAAAAAAAAAAGATGACTCACAAGGAATGACATGAATATTACTATTCATTTATTTAAAAAAAATAACAGACTTATTATAATGCGAATGTACAATCTTAGTCCTTTCTACATGACATTTAGGTTAGCGGTGAAAAACATCTTGGGTGAAAAGGACAAATTTCACTCTCTTCATTTCCGCGACGTTCACTTTTTAGAGAACTTGGCCTGCTTGTGTTTGGGTGGTGCCCATTTCAAACAATGCGTGTCCACTGTAGAAACAAAACGTGAATGTTTAATCTCTTAAAAGCATGATAACAATCAAGAATAAGAGGCAGATCTGTTACCTGTTATTGGTGGTTTCTTGTACTGGGCACTTTTGAGATGTTCCTCTACAAGTTTTGGTGTGACGCAGATGACATGCTGACCTTTCCAGTACTTGACCATGTTCAGAGACTGTAGTGTGCTGATGATGTCACTCTGAGTAATGCTTGTCATCTGACTGTGGGTGCAGACATTATGCATTTGTTAGATCTTTTCATCAAAGACCTGGCAGTTGATTCTGCATGCAACCTCGTGCGTTTGTTTACACGCAAGTTTGTCTTGTATTAGGATGTGTACCTGAGGTCTTTGATGGATAGGGTCCCTCTGAAGTCTCGCAGAATCTCTAGTAATACCCAAGACCAGTAACTCCTGTAGCTCAACTTTCCCAAATCTGATAGAGGCTTCTCTGGAGACCCCACAGTACTCTCCAGCTTAGACAACTCATAACCTGACAAGAATATGACACAAGTGTATCAGTGTGTATGCTTATATTGGAAAGGAAAAACTGCTTAGAGGAGAATCAGGAGTGAAACCTACTGAATGCAATTAGAAATTTTCCATATCCTCTTCTCTGGTATGGAGGAAGAGTGAGAATACAAGCAACATTGTTCCCATCTGGAGACTCCTTCTCCTGCTCATCAAGAATACATTGTTAATCAAGATACAAATTAACAGATATGATGCAAAAACAAACTAAAAAAACACTTTACCTTAGAGAAGTAGCCCACAATATGTGCTCCCTGTTTGTTGACTTCAGTGAGGATGTAGAAGATGAATGGCTCTACATCAAAGTAAAGTGTTTTGTGATCCAGAAAGAGCTTTGCCAGGAGGCACAGGTTCTGACAGTAGATCTACAGTGAGAAGGACAGTGAGAACGATCAACTGTAGGGAAATGTTACCCCATGCATTGAGATTTGAAATCTGTCACAAAACAAGTGCTTCAAAATTCTGCTTAATTTTGAGGGCAGGTATCTGGCTCACCTTGTGGTCCTTCCCATCAACCTCATATACTGAGATATTGTTTCTGCGATAAATCTCTTTTCCTGGAGGCTGACGCCACTGACATTGTGACTGAAATAGGAGCCATTGAGGAACAAAGAAACAGGAAAACAAAAGACAGTATAAATTCAACAAGAACATTAACATTAAAGGCAGTACTGCTAAAAAACTAACCACACAAGTAAAAAAAAAAAAAAAAAAAACTGCCGACAACTAACAACACTGATCTAAAAACAGATGCTTGTAAAAAGCGCTACAGGAATTAGCCGAAAACCCAAACAAGACAGAATTTCCAGCTCCATTGTCCTGACATCAGTGAGGTTTTTGAATGGGCTCTTGGTTAAATGCCTGAATTAATGTCTATTAGTACATCAGTAAAACACAATTTCACTTTTACACATCATAAAAAAGAAGTGCATTAACGGGACTACATTAAATAGGTACATTAACCATGCTGTGAGACATTGCTGTGAAGCAGTTTTGATACAATACATGTTGAACTTTTGCTGGTCAGACAAGGACTGTTCAATAAACAAACTTGGTCTTCTGCTTCTGCTCTTCTCTGGCTTTTCTCTGTCAACCTCTTGACTCACAAAGAACTGTTTAACACTCATTTTTGGGTATCAACATCTGCTGACTAGTTGTTCTGTTACTGGACTAACTAATATTTTCTGGCAGGATCTGTCATCAAGGGCTGGATTCTATAGCACAGATGTATAGCACCCCCTAAGGTTTAATAACTAATATTACTGTGTAAATCCAAACAACAAAACCATTGTGGGAACTGACCAGGTGGTATCTGAATGTCTTCTCATACTTCATATACTTCAGGCAGTATTCACAGATCCAAAGCTTGGGCTGTTTCCCATAGTCCTCAGGGAACGGAGAGAAGTACCATGCATCAATCTCAAAGTTCCCGATCTGGATCTTGTCCACATATTTTACTTTTGTGATCTGAAAATAAAAGAGAAAAAATATTTTGTTATTGATATTTATAATGTTTTACAGAAGAACTGTGATAATGCATTTTTTAGAGTGTTATGCAAATGTTGGCCCCTCTTACCGCCTCATGCTCTTTCTCCAGGGCTGCTGTGGTGGGGTCCATCTCTGCATAAGTCTAAAAATACGAAATGAAATAATTACACATATTGCTATCAGACTGATATGGCCCACAGACAAAACACTGATCAACACGGTGTCATTTTGATGTGCAGAAATGCGATGACAGGTACCTTCTGAACGTGGTTGATCTCGTCATGTTTACGCTTCTGGTTTCGGGTGATCTTCCTTTCTGGCTGGTCCACAAGTTCACCTCCACCACCTTCCTCCACACTCTTTCTCACTGCATCTTTCACAGTCTTTGTCAGTGCCAAACGAGCCTTTCCAACCCACTCATCTAAACGTCTGTTAACTGCAAAAGACAAAAGAGTGCTTGTGCTCAGTGAATCTGTATTACACAAACCTGTAAAGTATTTGTGTCAGCTATGCATGGTCACGCAGTTCCACTCACATCCTACATAGTGGACATAAAACTCTTCTCTGCCTTCCTGCTCATTGAGCCTGGACTGAATAACTTCTGCTGAATCTGAAAGAAAAGCAGAAAACAAATTAATAAGTAAAGAGTATGCGCATGCACTTTTCGGGTTTGCATTGGCTGTGGCTTATGCATTCCTCGATCAGCATGCCTTTCATAACAATAATGAATAAATGATAATACAAAAGTAATACAGAACCACAAATGGCAAATTAAGCATTTCTGAAATAATGTCGTTATAAGCATTTTCATTTACGAACTTACGCCATGTTTTGTCCGCACGCTGACACAGATAAGTCTCGCCGATTTCTACTGACACCTCCTGCTCTCTGCCGCCGCCGAGCGACACTCCATCCGCGGAGGGCGGAGTACTCGAGCCCGCGGCTTCTCTTTCTCGAATAGCGGCCTCTACCTCATCCTCTTCCCCGCCACTGCCGTTTGAAGAACATGTCGCTCTTGTTCCCGTCTCCAAGCTTCCCCGGTCGGTTCCAGCGTGACCAGCGTCTATTTCAACATCCATTCGCTCTTCTGAACCGCAGTTATCGTACGAATTGTTCATGTTTGCGTGGCGATTATTGGACAACGACATCGCTACGCCAGACATCTTTGTCCATTTGAAAACATTGCGCACGCCGCGTTCACTCGCGCACGCGCAGTACTACGATTTCAGTCCCGGCCTGTCAGTTTTGGGTAGTAGCGCCACTGTTTCATTTTTTACTTTTATTTTATATAACGTATTTAAACAAAACAACATTATGCATTTATTTTGATAGGTTTGTTAACATTTTAATTATTTATATACCACTTACGTATTTATATCTTATTTGTATGTCCTATTTATCATCTTATTTAATATGCAGCAGAAAGAACTAACTATCTTCTTGAGTTCTGATTTATGGATTGTTGACATTATCACAATCGCTATGGTAAAATTTAAACATCATCGAAGTTCCTCAGTGGTCAGACTCCTTTCTAATTGCCATGTCTACTCCTTTATTTTCACTAACAACAATGACGAACCAAAGAGAGAAAGGAAAAACATGGGTCAGTTTACTGCTTGCGGAGAATTTTATTACAGACACTGACATAATGACGGTACAGCTGGTAAAACTGGGAGGTATGCTTGTTTCTATGCCTGCTCCTCCCCTCTCCCACTGTCAGAGTACTCCCTCTTTCCTAAATTCTTTTTCCACTCTCTGATGCAATCCCCTCCCACCACCTCTATGAGCCCCGCCCCCTCTGTGATGATGCCCAGCCCCTCCCTCTCTGGCTCTGTGTCCTCCTCCACGGTGGCCAATGCTTCCAGAAGTATCCCAGTGACTGGGTCCCTTGAAGTTCCTCTCCTGCCAGTGTCCATGATGTCGTCCAGAGCCACGACCGCCACGCTTCCATCCTCTAACCACATGTTCCCTCTCTGGGTGTCCTTCGTGTAAGATTGTCTGTGTCACATCTTTTGAAATACACACTTTTTGTTGGCTCACATTTTGTCCACAGTTGGATTCTGATGTAACCTTCTCTTGAGAAACTGTTTTTTCTTCTTCATTGGTCATAGGCTGCCTGAGCTGTGTTATATTATCACTGAGTTCACATTCTTGTCCTTGTGCTGTACTTTCTCCCTGTGGTGTGGTGTTCGGTGGGCCTGAGTTCACATGATTAATCTCATCAGAAGAATGCGTGAGCTTGCCCAACCGTTCTACCCCAGGTGTAGGTATCATGTGACGAGCTGACCCCCCCCTTCCACCTCCTCCTCTTCCTCTACGACCTCTCTTAAAGTCACCTTGTGGCCTTCTTTCATGAGTGCACAAGCGCTGTGATTGGCCTGTAGTGTGATGACTTTGAGAGACTTGGGTTACATCAGTGGGATCTTGGGACGAGGAGGGGAGTGACTGAGTAGATTCGGAACCAGAGGCATCCGTTGAAGGAGTGTCAGAAACATTAGCTGAAGCCTGAGGAAAAACACACATTCATTTATGAAATTTCTTACATTCTGACATTGAGAACTCAGTCCGCTAAATACTATCATCACTCCAGTTCTGGGTGAACAAAAATTAAAAGGTGTCATGAACTGAGAATTTCTAAATTCTATTGATCTTTTGACACATAAGAGGTCACTGTGCTATAAAACATTCAGTAAGTTTCAGAACTTAAAACATTCTTGTTAGTCTAAAACAGCTTAAAAATGACAGGTTTTAGGATGTGCCACTCTGTGATTTAATAGTGTGGATAAGAACCGCCTCCATAGAAGAAGATCAACCTACTTCTACATCATTGCTTGTTTAGCCACGCCCACTGATTTGCACACATAGTTGGTAAATGACAAGAGCGGCAAATGCAAGCCTATGCAAAAAAAATTTAATTTTATATGACTTTATGTGACGAACTTATATGATGAATATAAAGCACCAGACCAGTAAGGATGTTCTTTGTTGTAGATTTGTTTACAAACGAGGCACAATTTGACAAATTAAAAGATTAAAAACTAAAAAACTACACTTTATTGAATGCGATGTTGTTTTAACATTACGTGATCAGAGTTGCTTTGTCTGATTAATATATGCTAGTATTTTAGCCTAAAAAGCATCCATCTATGATGAATGTATGCTATCAAACGTTCACAACTGTTAACCAATCAGTCACTCCTATTGAAACAAGATGAGGGAATCAAAACAGCCTGTTTTTAATATAAGAAACGTATAAACATCATAAATGGATGTGGACTGTGGAAGTGGAACGGTGTGGAATAAAAAAGGCAGCTCATGACCCTTTTAATTACTAAATTATTCTAAAAAGTAATATATGTTCCATTTAGGATATACCTCATTAATGTGAATGAGGAATCTATTGGACTCTGCTTCGGGGTCAATAACTCCACCCTTTTCCTTCTGCCGTTCCAGAACCTTCTGGAGTGCTGCCCATTTCTTTTTAAATTCCCCACCGATGACTGCATCGTCCTGCTGTGTGTGAAGGAATAATAAACACAACGTTCATGTGTGTCCACAGCATGTGACCAGTGAGCATACATAAGGGTGCTAAGCTTTCCAACTACACATCCTGGCATAGTCAGCTAACAAGAGAGACTGCACATGGGACAATGCCGCACTGTTTAAAACCAAAATCTACTGCTTGGCACAGAACACAAGGGTGACATTGTCCACTTGACATTTCTAACAATGATAAACGTCAGGCCAGTTTAGCTTAACCCCACTGCTAACACAGCATTCACAGAGAAAGATACACTGTGTCTGAGTGTCTTACCTGTGTGAAAACTGGAGCTGGAGAGGAAAGGAGGGCATCCAAATCATAGGTGAGAGGCTCTCGACACACGGGGCAACCAACAAATAATCCCTGTCAATGAAACCAAAAACACATAACATCATAATATATCCAAAAAACAAACCGTGCATTTATTCAAGCTGACCTCACTGCCTTTTTATGGACTGCAATTAGTTCAACATTCACAGTAGCACTGAAGTAAATTATATAGTAATAATAATGCTATAAACAAAACTGTTGAGTTTATTTAATACCAAATTATAAGCCTTTTCCCTGAAGTAAGGAAAACGTATGAAAGTTTACAAAAAGGAAACTGCACCTCTTCTTCGGTCCCGTCTCTGGTTTTATCCTCCTCCAGCTCCCTCTCACGGTCCTTCAGCTCCATCTCAGAGTGAGTGATATAGCGGCCAAGACAGTGAGAATGGAAATAGTGATAGCAGCTGGTCTTCGTGAACACTTCCCCTTCCTACAGAGCAAAAAACAAAAAACCAAAAACAATTTTTACAAACAGGCCACAAACCACAAGTGCATGTTACGGTTAAAACACCAAACCTTAAATCCATACAGACAGATGACACAGTTTCCATGGGGAATATTGCTCTCAGTCAGAATCTCTTTGGCTCTCTGTGAATATGATATTGAGAAATCGTTTAAGACAAATACATGTTTAAGACAAATACATGTTTAAGACGTTTTTGAGTGTAGTGTCTAATGCTCACCAACGCTGAATTCATTTGATATAAACTGCAGCAATATTGTGAAACATTATTCATTTAAAATAAGTTTTATAATGTAATTAAAATGTGTTAAAATGTCATTTATCCCAGTGGTGATAAAGTTGAATTTTAAGCAGCCAATAATTTTATTATGCTTATTTCCTGCTCAATAAATATTTTTCACTATTATCACTTTGTTATTCAACTTAACTGATGAATTGCTTACTTAAAATAGAATTTTGTAACAATTTAAATGCCTTGACTGTCACTTTAATTATTGCATCCTTATTGATTTTTTTTTTTTTTTACAAACATCGAAACAGTATTGTATTTTTAATTTTTTTTTACTAAATAAGGAATCCAAACCTCTATGAGCTGATACAGTACAGCTGTCCCGATACACGACTCTGCTTCCATCTGCAAACTACTCTGTAAACTGAGAAAAAAAGAGCATGTGAAAACAATGAAGAAAGTATACAAAGTTTTAAAATAGCAGTTCTGAATGATAATCAAACACCTGAGCAGCTTATCATCCGAGAGTCCACGTGGATTGTGAATAGAGATACAAGGGGATGAATATGGGTACTGGAAGTGAATAAAAATACTCTCAGAAGAATAACAGGGACTCAAGATTTTCCAGTAAAGATTACCATAGTCAAATATTATAGCAATCTGACCAACAAACCTGAGAGTCTAGATCCATTGTCAATGTAAGACGGACAAACTGGGACAGACAGTCCTCCGCTGTGGAGGGATAGAGCACCAGACTGATTGTCCATCCTCTAAATGAGACAGAATTGGCATATTTATTTTTGTACAGGTTAATAATACTAAATCTCAAGCAATTTACAAAAAACTACAAGAGCAATAAATGCTCAAATATTTACCCTCCGTCTCTCTGTTCAACACCAAGCTCATCCAAGTAGATGGACTGCAGCACTTCAATTTCCGACAGGACACTATGGTGACAAACAGATGTGAAAAGAATTTAGTGTAGAGCTAGCTTAATGTAATAACACTAAGGCTAGATTTTATAGACAGGGTTTAGCCCAAACCAGGATTAGGCCATAGTTCAATTAAGACATTTAAGTCATTTTTTTATACATGCCTTACAAATTCAGCATTACCGGTGTGCATCTTAAGAAAAAATAAATGCACTGGTATGTTTTAAGATCAGTCAGCGCGAGTTTCTTTCAGCTGAAACAGCTCAGATTTACATTTAGTCTAGGACTAGGTTTAAGCCTTGTCTGTAAAACCGGGGACACATCAGATAGCCAAAGACAACAACTGCAGTAACAGTTCACTTACATATTACATAACTAACATAACTAACTGTGGATTCTTTATCTTAGCCTCGGACAAAATATACGTTTCTAAAATTAGCTTTTTCTATCAGTTTTTTTAAACGGTATTTACTATTTAGTCACCTATGAAGGCTCTCCTATATCGCAGCCGACTGTGTTCTTTAATTTAAATAATTTAGGTCTTACAAAATAGATATTTTCAGTTCATATATCAAATAACTACAGATTTATATGGGAATCTATAATAAATAGATGTTTCTGACAGTATTCAGCAGCAGCCCAATACTCACTCGCTCTCGGCAGCCATGTTCGCAGTGACGTCACCCGTCCACGACATCGGTCAGGTGACACAGAGATGACTGTAAATATGAATTAATTTTTCGATGCACACATAAAATCTCGCCAAGAGGGATTTATTTATGTTTATTTTTGGGGAACGCACAGATCTGTGTATTATCTGTTTGTATTTTGAACGAAGTCAGAGGTGTAGTAGCCTACACTTTAAAATACTTAAAAAAAAAAAAAAAAAACAACACACCAAATACTTTAAAATACACACCAAAGCAAAAGGTTTGAGTATGTTGTGAATATTAAAATTTTTACATAGTATTACATCCACAAACAAACATTTGCAAAACAATTATCTAATTGTCAACGAATAAAAAAAACATGAATATTAGTCAATAAAAAACAATAATACATAAAAAAACTATTCTTTGCATATTCATGTCCTCATTATACATCAACAATTGCTTTGGTTCATAAGGAAATATTTGATTGCTGTTACATATTTATATTGCCTCTTTTTTTTTTTTAATGGACAAACTGGTATTTTATGTCTTTTTAAAATGAACCCTTCATGTATATCCGTTGTAATTTAAAAGCAGACTGACAAACAATAATTTAATACATTTTTTATTCATGAGTCATGAACGTGACTCAGAGGTCAAATTTAATAATATAAAGAAATGGTTCCTACACCGTTCATTTAGTAGGTTAATCTAACAACAACTCTGGCTCAGAAACATGTGCATTTTAGCATTTTATATGGCAAAGGACAGTGAGCATTTAATCAGTCCAGCACGGGTCACCTACATACATTACTTTTTCAAGATATCAGAAATGAACATTGTTGTTGTGATTTTTAAAATCATATTTTATTGCTATTTTATTATTTGCATACATTAATGACATATATCAAGTCAATTTTAATCCAAGAAACACCTCTCACTAATCACAGTGGAACGCATAAGACATTTTGAATATAGTGTCTTTCCTGGACCAGGCCTTCGATGCCAGTGTAAATCCATGCCAGTCAATTCCCCTTTTGTAAAAAAACAAACAAACAAACAAAAAACATTTAATTGATAAACATTTGTGTAAACAAACGCTGATGTTCGGCACATAATAGCAAGTTATTTTTTTATTCCTCTTGGTTTTATCTAAGCGCAGTGTTAACATAAAAAAAAGTCACATTTCTGAGCTGGAAACATGACCCAAAGGATCAGAGTTGCAAAGGTGTTCGATTTGTCCCTCTTTCCTAACAGCATTTCTTCCCTTTCTTCCTCCTTTCTCTGTCCCTGTGCGAATTTATATGGACAGTGTCCTTTTCTCTCTCCCTCTCTCTCTCTGCTCGACTCTGGCTCTGTTTCTTGGCCCGAAGGACCATGTGAGTGAAAGCCATGAACATCTGCAAACAGAACAGAACACAAGCCATACAAGTTTTACATATTACGTTTAAACACATCAGAGTGGACAGAAAGACAAAGCTGAATAAGTTGAAAATATAATCTATTTTTCTATTCAAGCCAACAAATAAGATATTTTGGATACTTAAGACTTTTAAATGAATTTAGGCTTAAATAAAAATTAAAATTAAATTAAAATACTTTAAATTTAGGCTTAATTGGAAAAACTTAATGAGGATTTAAAATGAATGTAGGCTTATCTGAAATACTGATATTTTAGAATGAATGAGTTGAAACCTACAGCATTAAAAATACTCACCTCTTCTACATTGATATTCTCTTTAGCACTTGTCTCAAATAACCTCACACCAACTGATTCTCCAAAGCGCAGAGCTTCTTGAGTTTCCACAGCTTTTTTAGAAGGATCATCATTCTTGTTTCCAACTGTTAGAAAGCATAGTGCAAATGAATATTAAATGTTTGCCTTTGATTCTATAACAAACTGAGAATGTACAACCAAAACATGTGTTTCCCCCACACACACTTAAACTGAAATGTGAAAAAAAACTAACCTAAAATTTTGCAGACATTGTCACAGTTCTGTGATATCTCGTTTAACCATCTTTTCACGTTGACAAACGATTCAGGATTTGTAACATCGTAAACGATGATGACACCATGAGTGTTTCTGTAATACCTAGAGAGGTACAGCAAGCAGTATAGTGAGGAGAAGAACGACAGATCATGAGAACAAACGCTCTTTAGTACGCAGTTAGACTGGAACAAGGCTTACGTCGAGGTGATGGTCCTGAACCTTTCCTGCCCTGCAGTGTCCCAGATCTGGAGTTTAACTCTTTCGCCATCTATCTCTACCGTGCGAATCTTAAAGTCAACTCCAATAGTAGTTATGTAACTGCCTGTGAAGAGTGCAAAAGCATGTTTCATACCACTTAACACTTGAACTTCTTTAATGCTTTCAAGCAAATATACACTCTCACTGTGTCTAGCTGAGAACAGTGAATTAGATCATATATTTACAGACCCTTCACCTCATTGCGTCTTTCTCACACAAACACACACTTTGCGCCAAGTAGACTCACCAGAGAATGAGTTGTCTGCGAATCGTAGGAGCAAACTGCTTTTCCCTACATCTGCAACAGAGTCAGAGCAACATTTGTTAAACGTCCAGCTGTAATACCTCAGTATTTTTTTAACTACATGACAGAAATTTCAAAAGCTCTTCTTTTAGAAAACATTATAATATTTAGATGTTATTAAATTAACAGTTAAATATGAATATTATTTTTTATATAACAAATTTTAAAACATCCCTACAATAAATAAAAGTGCAACAGCACAGTGTAAATTATTATCAAATACCTCATAGTTCATCTATACCATGCAATGTAATCTTGACATGTACTTTTGTCATAAAGGCCACAATGCTCTGAGGTCTGAGGCTCAAAACCAACCAGAATACTAACCAAAGCCTACAGTCTTCGTAGAAACATTCTACGAGCAGCTGAACATTTCGTAACTAAATGTTTCACAGACAAGGCTTGAGCTAGTCCTAGACTCAAATTAATGTTTGAGCTGTCTCATCTTGCTCTGACATATCAAAAATAAGCCATTTTTGTAAAAATCACTAATATATCTTAATTTAACTAAAGCCCAGTCCTGGATTAAGCCAAGTCTCGTTTATGAAACCAAGCCTTATCGTGTAAGTGGCCATTATGGACTGAATGAGGTAGCTGTGGTTAATACCACAATTAAATGACAAACACTATGAACTGCAAGATAGCGCCACGGATATTTGCTTACAAACAAAAGCAGACATGAATAGGATGATTAAAGTTGGATGATTAATATGAACAATTCATGTTTTTGACTACGTAATGTTTAATCAAAATGTCATAACTGGATCTTCTAGTAAAAGGACAAAGCAATTTCACAGACCAAAACACTGACCCAACATTCAACACGGTACACGTCCCTCCCAAGTTCACACTAGTGAACCCATCAAGTGACTCAATTCACTGAAGGGACGAGAACTGGCATGACAAATTTACACAGAGTAGTTTCACTTCAGCTTTCCAGGTTGCGCTTAAATTGTGAAACTGCACAACAACTAGCATTCTTAATGGACAGGGAGCGCTAGCGAAATTATAATTATTTTATGCCATATTGTAATGATCCACGTATGGGCACTGTGCCTTACTGGGTTTCAGAAAAAAAACTACACAGCTACGTTGATAAACGTGTTAGAATATGTAGGAGCAGAAAAATACTAACTGGAGTCACCAATGATGAGCAACTTGAAGAGATGATGGTAGTCTTTTCCTGCCATTCTTCTGTTCAAAATGTATCCTCATGAAACGACAGCTTTCAATTCCCCTGTCACGTTTCCTGTGTCTTAAAGTACCAGGCTGTTTAGTGCTGAAGTTTTAGGGTGAAATACTTCGAGCATCATGTGACCGTCCTTCCAGTTTACTTTAAAACTCAAGTGCAAAATGATGCATCCGAGTGATTTCCGTGAACTCCAATTCATCAATCAGTGATTTTGCATTGTCTGTAACACGTTTGCACTTTCCGTGCGGTATTTTTAGTTCATCTTAAAACTATATTTCCATTGCTTTTGATCCACAGTTAAAATCTACATGAAATGTACTGCTCGTCCCCTCAAGTGCAAACACATCACCACATTGTTGTGGTTAAGTATCAAATGAATCAGATTACAAAGTAAGTGGTTCTTTAATCGCTGATGGCGCTCATAACGCAGAGCTAGGAGTGCAGCAGGAATCAAATCATCCGGAAACAGGGCAGTTTGTTTGAGATCCAAGTTGTTTCGTCTCCAAATCTTGATTTCCTAGATATACAGACGGCATCTCGGTCACAACAATCCCATTTCGCCTTTTTATCTGATGCATGCAGGGACTGGTAGCTTCCCACACTTTGAAAGATCGCTGCCACTCCAAAACACTGTAGGAATGCAGGTTCAAACCGGAAGTGAGAAAATTCCCAGTCGGTCCCCTTTAAGCCCTAATCCTGAAATTAAAAATATAAGAAAGGGAAGAGACAGGTATTATGCATTGGATTTAGACGTAAGGTTACTCCCCCGCCCCATTACCCAGAACAGCAGCTGTGGAACTAAATTTAGCTTCTCCTACTCTGACAGACAAATGACACCCTTTCTGACACTGTTGGAAACCACATGCACCAGCCTTACCCTGGAGTTTAGATACAGAGATTAGGATATATGCCCACACATATCATGATTCTTACAACTGAAACCAAAACAATGGGCAGAACCATTAAAAGCCCACATACAACTAGCTGCTGAATCAAGACAAAGCCAGAGATTCGGTAAAGTGCCAAAAATGTTCCATGAAAACAGGAAGGGACGTGCTTTTCCTGAGCGGCCGTGGCGAGGAGATCACGGGTTTTTTTTTTTTTTTAATTAAAACACTGTTCTGATCTAAAACCAGGCGGCGGGTTAAACCATTAACGTCCTCCAGCCAAATGAGATCATTGGGACACAAAAAAAGGTGGAAGAGAAGTGAAACAGACACACCTAGGCTGAGGTCCGCTTATCAGGCAAGAAGAGAAAATCATTTTCGGAGCCAACAAAGCTAAATTCCTGAATACAGACATGCCCAAATTAAAAGCGAAACTATTTGGCGCTCTGTGTAGCACAACCGGATTTAACAGTCAATTAGAGGGAAAATAACAATAAGAGACACTCGTTTTGTAGCGGCAGATAGCTTTTATTGTGTAACGTTAAGGTTATCGTAAACAGAACGTCCTTCTGAGATTAGCGACCTCGCGTCTTTACGGAATTTAAACGGTCACGCGCAGTACCCATAGAAACTCAAAACCAGACATATGTTGCGATTTAACGGACACACCTGTAAAAACATGCGATCCTACCAAACACCAAGCTGAACTCTCGCCTTGATCTGCTTCTTGAGTTCCGTTTCTTTTAAGCGCCTGATCAAACTTGTGTCCATTACTCAACTCGACAACTCCTCGATTGTGATTTACTCAAGTTGTTTTGAAACGCAGCTAGGCTAGCTACTTAACTAGCCACAGATGCTCTAAGATAATAAGATCAAACTCGGAACTAAAGAAGAGCTCACCGAAAACACTTTAAACCACATACTCCCTGCACGCCGCGGAAATTACGGAAGACTTGGCACAAGTTACTGGCGGGTGGTCGGTCAGTGTCGGGTCGGTCCCGTTGGCAGGGGGAAGCTCGGACAGTGTCCCGGCGGCCGCAGAGATCAGATCCGCCCCTTCGAGGCCGACGCACCTGAATGTCGAGTCACTCTCATCCTCATCATGTGCCTGAGTTTTTCTGTCTCCTCCTCCTCATGCCACTCCTGTTGCTGCCGCGATTGCCATCGCTGTTCTGTCGCCACACGCCGACTGATGATATTTTCCAGACACACACTGGAACTGGTAAAACTTGCATACAGAAACCCAATTCTTGGCCATTTTGCCTCGATTCGCGTATAGGAATACTGTATTCGCTACCGGTTTTAATGTTAAAGTGTTAGTGTTTCTTAAAGAATCCTCTTCTGCTCAACAGGGCTGCATTTATTTGATTCAAAATAAAGCAAAAGCAGCAATATTGTGAAATGTTTTAACGTTTACAATAACTCCTTTCTATTTGAATGCATTTCAAAATTTATTTTGTAACATTTAATATTAATGTTTTATATATATATATATATATATATATATATATATATATATATATATATATATATATATATATATATATATATATATATATATGATGGTAACAGATTTTAAACAATAATTTTTTCAGGTCGACAAATTATAGAAATTAATACTTTTGTTAT
This sequence comes from Puntigrus tetrazona, assembly GCF_018831695.1. Taxonomy (NCBI): domain Eukaryota; kingdom Metazoa; phylum Chordata; class Actinopteri; order Cypriniformes; family Cyprinidae; genus Puntigrus; species Puntigrus tetrazona. The sequence continues at coordinate 12,163,077 of NC_056701.1, read as the reverse complement.
AAAAAGGTTTCTATTTTAGTTAAATGCAGTTTTTTTTTTTTTTTTAAATTGTATTCATCAAAGAAACCTCAAAAAATCTACTCAGTTGTTTTACATAGTAATAATATTATTATTAATAATAATAATAGTACTTTTGAGCAACAAAATCTGATTATTAGAATGATTTAGATGCTAGGAATTCAGCTTTGAAATCACAGGAATAAATTACATTTTAAAATATTGAAATACAAAACAGCTATTTTAAATATTACACATATTTTACAAATTTTCACTGTTTTGTTGTATTTTGGATCAAATAAATACAGGCTTGGTAAGCAGAAGAGAAAAAAAACCTTTAGAAATCTAAGTTCAAAAACTTTTGACTGGTAGTGTATGTAGGATTAGATAAAGTTATGAACATTGCAAATAATAAATTAAAAAATAAAATGCACAGGAGTAATATTATACTTTGTGTATTTTACTAGTATTTCACACACACACAAAAAAACCACAACCAAATGCACCTTCAAAATCATTTTCAGACTAAAATGCACGATTCAAATGTAAAGCTAAAACTCACATTGAAAAAACAGTGAACAATAACCCAAAAAAGTTTATTATAAAAAAATACATTGTTTAGTTTCATTTTAGCAAGTCGCAATTTAAAAATTTGCCACAGATTTCAGATTCAAACAAATGTTGAGGTACTCAAAATGACAGAGAAAAGGCTCTGTAACTGAAGTTGGTAAACACATCAATTTGATGACTGCTGCCCCCTACTGTCATAACCTGGAAAGATGAATATTGGGTAAAGGTTACAATCATTCCACTCACAAATATTTACTCTCCACAAACATAGCCGATGAAGATGCATCTTATATTGCAAAAAAAAAAAAAAAAAAAAATCATGCAAAGCGAATCACGGGTGCACCTACCCTGTGTTCAGTGTTTTTGAGATTGAGAGCCATTGTGTTGAGTGAGGAAGGAGTGCAGGGAATCTGAGCTTTCACTGTCCCTCCATGTAAACAGTGGGACACATACGGCCCCTCGCCTACTGACATGATCTAAACCACAACACAATATATTATTAAAAAAAATCATTTAATTGTATATAAATAGAAATAAAATTGTGCAATTTGCGTCACATTAAATTGACAACTAGTCCTTCTCACCAGGTCCTGGTGAAAGACAGCTTCCCTTTGACAGCCGGGCAAAGGGAACACAGAGGTGGGGGACATGGAACGGAGGTGCCATAATGAGAGCGATGGGCCTCCACCACAGAGCTGGAGAGGAAATAGATAACATTTTACAACAATAGGGGCATTACGCCATTCCATCATAACATACTATATAGTGGGGCATTCCAGAGAGCAGGACACCATTATAAGTGTGCAGATAATAAGTGAGGTATTTAAAAACAAGCATGTCAATGCAGTTAAAGCCGAAATGAGATAAACAAGAACAAATAAAGACAATAGCTACACTGTCACTGCCAACCAATCACAAGCACGGCTTACCATCCAATCAGAGTCCGTAGCAAGACAGCTTATCCACTTCCCATACTGGGGGCGTGCGCATTCCTGACCCGCCATTCCAGAGCAGGTTTGAAAGAGAGAGAGTGGGATTTCAGTGCTGTATTTTTTTCCTTCGAGGCATGAATGCATTGTTTTAGCTTATTTATTCTACATAAGGAAAGGAGTGTTTTACCTCATATTTGAAAACTTCAATACAGTGAACTGGGCGATTTGTTCGGGAGTCTGGTGGAGGAAGTACATACTTTCATTACATAATGTTTCATTATTCCTGATTTAATCTTCATCAAAAAAAAAAAAAAAAGTAAGGGACAAAGAAACTATCCAGTGTCATTCACTGACCCCATATCCTCACAGCACCATCTTCCCCACCAGAGAGGATCTCCCCTTCCCTTTCTTTAAAGCACAGGCAGTGGATGTAGTCGGTGTGGCCTTTTAGTGCAGACTGCAGAACAAACAACACAAAGGGGACAAACATTAAGAGGATCCTACTGTGTTGCAATTTATTTATTAATTATATATTTAAAGCAGAACATGTAGCCCATTAGAGGCTAAGACATTAAAACAAATTATATATATATATATATATATATATATATATATATATATATATATATATATATATATATATATATATATATATATATATATATATATATATATATATATATATATATATATCTATCTATCTATCTATCTCCATCCATTTGCCCTCTCAAAAACCAAAGCAGCTGTTAGTATACCTTAAGTAACTGTTTACAATTAATAAACAAAAATTTGTTAAAAATGTCTGTATATGAAGTCTGTATAGTGTGTGTCTGCAGTAACAATTTCTATAGTTGGAGAACCCCCCTATTTAAGCAGTGCAAGAGGGGGAAAAATATTTTTTTTTTTAGTTTTTAATATTTTTGATGGAATTACAAAGGTGTAGTCTAACTAACCTTAAAGATGCCAGTCTCCATGTCCATGATGTGAATGTTATTGTCACCTCCTCCAACTACCAAGCTGTTGTCCTGAGCAAAAAAAGGGGCAAGAAAGAGCATTAAATTGGTAAATTAACTATAGATAATTATACATAAAGTTCAATTATGTGTTTGTTTATGGAAGTTAAGCAATATAAATGTTGTGAGAATAGCATGCATTAGGAACAACCAACAAAAATAGGTTAAGTACATACCCTTGGGTTAATGATCATTGCATTGATCTCTGGTATTTCAAGACTAGTCCTGCATGGAACGAGACATTGTACAAATATTTGAAATCATATTCAGATAGTTTTCACAATAGTGAAAGTCAAAAAAACCCCAACAACTTAGTCTTACTCATAACTGGGTTTTCTTGTCCATGCAGCTTTGGTGCTCTGTGGGGACAAAAATATTCAAAACATGCGCATGAGCAAATATTTTTGGCTTTTACAGGATCCATATGTACAAAGCACAACAATGAAAAGAAATACACATTTAACCCCAAACCCAAAAATGCACCAACGTTTACTGAACAACTGACTCACTTTTTTGATTAGCTCTGCCCAGCTCCAGGCACTGATCTCTCCGTTCCCAGCACTCAGGAGATGAGTGTCCGTGGAGAGAAGAGTGAACACCGGACCATCGTGAGCTGAAACGATACAAAAACGCCCTTTCACTTGAAATTGCTGCAACACTGGATACTTTAATATGTGTGAGCTGGATAAACAAGGACAAGTAGTAAAGGTCTAACCAGTGAAGTTAAGGATGGGCTTCTGGCTGCCCTCTGAAGCATCTGGACTCAGTGCAGCTGAAAGACTGTGAAGAACGAGACTAGTGAGAGCGAGTACGACAACACTTTAACGTCAAACATCAACAAACATTATGAAACCTCCTGGCTATTAAGGCCACTCAAACTGCTGTTAGCTGCAAGATTACACTCCTCTCTTACCTGAACACCGCGATCTCTCCATAGTTGTTACCCGCTGCAAGGAAACGACCACATGGAGAGAAACTCTGAGAGAACACGGACATATGCAGCAGCTGGAGGAAAGAGAAACGTGCCACGGACAAGAATGACAGTTATTCACACCTCTTTGTGTGCATAAATACAATTATTGGCATATAAAAATGTATATAAGACATTTGTGGAAACTCTTATAACATGATTAATCTTACATCGCAGGCTGAACGATGTTTTATATAGTTTTCGGTAGATAAAAACATCTGCTTTCTGATCAATTGAATGTCATCCTGATCGTATCACGTACCTCAACTGGACCCATGCTCCTGGAGTTTATTAAATTATTAATTTAACTTGGAAAATCTTCGGCTAATTCCCATACAAAGCCTGTTCGTGCCGCTCTTTCAAACAGAGTCGCGTAAATATGACGCAATACACAACCTGCCCCCACAGACAAGATTGAAGTCACTGCAAAGCAAAAGTTGGGCGTCTCTCAATCATGCAATTAAAATGATCCCCCCGACCTAACCCTAGGCCCGCTATGAATCAGGTAACATAGTCTGAAAACACCCGATGTGGTAACACCAATTACCTTTCTGCAGAGACCTTGCCTATATTTGCCATGGACTCGTCCGCTTCAGTAGTTTCCGCGGCGACTACCCACATTACCTTAGATATGATGGGTTACGACTGTAAACTACACATCAAAATTTTATATTATTATATTTAAAAATAATTCCTTTTTGATTACAGGTGTAATCATTTTACATTTAATAATAGTATTTTGTGGAAAGCTACGTACAACATGGCGCATTTTTGTAATAGACCCGTTTAACCTTAAAGCAGGCTTAATTTTATTTTTAATTTCTATTTTATCATCTTAATATAATAACATTAAACATGAAAATTGCCCATCTTACCAACGAGAAAATGTATTTTTTTTACACTTCAGCTTTAAAGAGCATATAAACCTCCAATGTGCTGTATAGTAGTATCAGCATCTCTTTCAGCACCTAAACTAAATATCCAGACAAAAAGATTCTACTGCCATTTTATTTTTCTTTTTTTTTTTTCCACAAATAAACAAAAAGGAACATACTCTGTCCACATACGCAGGAACAGAATATAGTTCATTCTGATCACCAAATTACAGATGTTCATCTACATTCAGAACAATGTAGCAGACAGGCAGAAACCACCAGACACTTGTGATTTTGTGTGTGTGCGTGCGTGCATGTGTGTGTGTGTCCAGCCTCTGTTGGCACAGAGCGATAGTTGATGAGAGCATCAGTGTCTCAGCTGGCCTGTTCTTAAACATTAATTACACCATAATAAAAGTAAAAATAAATCCTCCCTTTTGGGACGAGTTACAAAGAACCAGGTTTTGAGAGACCTTCCTCTACTAATGGTGAAAATACCACCATTAAAACTAGTCACATTTCCAGTCTCCATGTGATACAGAGATGATTCAGTTCAGTGAGGGTCAGATAAGAGTCCAGAAAACAAAAAAAAGGTTCAATTATTTCCTCCTTCGACTGTCTGGAGATCTGCTTCTCGACTTCCTGCTTGCGGTGCTGGTGGAAAAGACATTGAAATCAATATTAGAAAGAGCAGGGGGTTGAAAATGACAGTAATATGTAGATCTGTTAAGAACTGACCGTCGTGACGGTGGAGAATGTGCAGGTCTTCGTTGCCTCGCTGGAGGGGAGTAACTGAGTGACCTAGAGTCTCTCAGTGAGTCAGCTGGCACTCTCTTGGGCCGTGGAGGACTGCAAAGTTCAAAGAAAATGATTGAGATAGTGGTTTAGTACAGCAGTAAAACGGAATGCAATTCATGGTAACAACGTATCTAATGCGACTTATTTCAGGCTGAAAAAGGTTACTGAATGGATAGATTTCTTTTTTAAAAATAAACAGTTTTATTAATTTAGCAGTTATTCATTATTAACAAGTTTTATTATGATTAACTGACACTTAAAATATGTTTCTATAGCTCTAAGTTTAACTAATTTATAAAAAAAAAAAAAAAGAAATACTACTTTCCACATTTACTGTAAATTCACAAGAAAAATATTTTATTTTACAGCACACATGGTGCAAAAGTGAAAAGAACACTTAAGGCATCTCTTTTGTTGACAACAGGCAGTTGATAAGCGCTCCTCATTACGCGTTTGGGAAGATTGTTCATGTTGCGTTCCCAAACACACATTGCAAGTGACCCAGATTCAGAGTAGATGCAAAAGGAATTTGTGTGCAACACAATTTGCTGTAAACCAAGCCACTCTGAGATGCTGAAATCACTGGATCATGAACTGCTTGTGTGTAAAAGAAGTGCCATGATAAAAAAAAACACACAGTGTACTTTAATTTTTTTTTATAAAATCACAGCCAATGTGATATACGATATGGCATTTTTAATAATTTATTAACCTAAAAAAAAAAAATGGAATGTTGGTTTATGCATGCAAACCTTAAGGGTCAATTTGTATCGAATGCATTGGAAAATTATTTAGCGGGGATATGCCACCTTTTTGTCTGATCTTTTTCACTTTCTGATGAGGATGATGATGAAGCTCGGCTTTTGGCTTTCTTGACAGCTTCTTTATTTGCACTTGCTTTAACACCCCTGTAAAAAAAGAACACTGGGTAAATGAAGTGTATCATGCATAAAATGAACTGAATAAATGCAGAATGATTTGGCACTTACCCTTTGGCTTTCTCTGTCTCAGAGTCTGAGCTATCAGATGAGGAAGATGAAGATGATGATGAGGAGAAGAGGAAGATGATGAGGAAGATGAAGAGCTTGAGCTGCTTCTCTTCTGCTGTTGGCCTGAGGTCTCCTTCTCTGGTTTCCCATTCACGGCAGTCTTTCCTCTCGCTGGTGGTCCGTGGTGCCGCTCATGGACAGATGAGGGGGACTGGCCTCTTAATCGTTCACCAGGTGGATCCCTGCTTTGTGACTGGTTGGTCACTGGTGATCTAGAACGGACAGGTGGTTCACGGGAGCGAGAGCGCTGATGCGATTGGTTGGAATGGAGATGGGTGTCTTTAGGAGATGGAATTTTTAAGTTCCTTTCTGATTGCTTATTTTTTTTCTGTCCATCAATTTCCCTTGTTCTGTCAATCTCTGCATCTGTAGACTTCACACCCTTCATCTGTCTTTGAGGAGATGGCGAGGCTGAAGAGGATGAACTGGAGGAAGAGGACGATGAAGACCGGTGTGGAGGAGTGGGATCTTTGGGTGGCACCCTCGTTCTTTGTTCTCGCTCTCTTTCTCTTTCTTTCTCCTGTTCTCGCTGCCTTTCTCGCTCTCGATTCTTCCTCCTCTCCTGCTCTCTCTCCCTTTCTCTTTCTCTTGATAGTGAGCGACTTCTGCGCCGGCGCAGAGGAGAGGGTGAACGACGAGACCTGGACACAGGGAGAGAAAATCTTTGTAATAACCCCAATTACAGAATTTTATTTTAAACTTAAATTTCACATATAAATGTAATGATGAGCAGAATTAATAAATGTTATTTTTTAAAGAAAAGTTCAGAATCAAGTAAATGCTGTTCTTTTGGGAAAAAAAAAATTAACAAATAAAAAAATTAAACATCCCAATTGTTTTTAAGATTGATAATAAATGTTTCTTAAACACCAATCTGCATATTAGAATATTCTATAGGAATAAATATAAATAAATAATATCCACAGGTTATCTAGCTTAGGTTCTCCCAAAAACATTTGTACTCTGACTAACCTGTAGAGAGGACTTGGTCTTCGGGGACTCCTAGATCTGCTGCTCCTTGTTCTTCTCTCCCTGGAACGCTCCCGGTCTCTGTTCACTGGTCTTGCCCTGAATCTGTCTCTCTCTCGCTCTCTGAGGCGCTCCCGGCTGCGGTCTCGTCGGTAAGGGGATGAGTTTCGTAAAGGTGAAGGTCTCCTCGCTCCTCGTCTCGGGCTGGGAGATCGTGAGCGCTGTGGGTCCTGGTACTGTCGAGGTGGAGTGCGTTTTGGTGAAGGTCGAGAAGCCATCTGTTTGACCTGTGGCACGTCGTTCCTTCCTTTCCCCCTCGGAGACAAAGGTGACGCATCTTTTTTTCGGTCACTCTGTCGGTCTCGTCCTCTGCCAGGCGAGGGAAGTGAAGACTCTCTTTCCAGCTCTGATGGGCTATATCGCTCGCCTCCTCGATCTCTGCTCCGAGATTTGGTTTCTTCTGAAGGGGTGTACCTGTCACGGCCTCTCTGGGGGGGCGAGGGAGGTGGGCTTGAACTCTCAGTGGGAGTGTACCTCTCTTTTCCACGCTCCTGATCTTTAGATCCCATGGAAGGAGACGAGGAGTGGCCAGGTCTTCGCTCTCTCTCCACATCTCGCTGTCTTTTATCAGCATCATCCCTTTTTCTCTGGGACTCGGGGGGTGAGCTCTGTCTTTGTGTGGGAGGGTATGTCTTTTTCCCTTCATCATTCTCTGCATTCCTTCCTCGGTTCTCCTTCTCTCTGCGTGCAATAGCCTGAGCTATGACAGCGTTAGAAACTGACCGACCAGCAGCACTGTTGTCTTTTGCACTTTTATTCTTTTCATCTTCTGAGGATGAAGATGATGAAGAAGAGGAAGACGAAGATGACGAGGAGGAGCTGTCACTGTCACTTTCACTGCTGCTGCTGCTGCTGCTACTACTACTACTACTACTGCTGCTGCTGCTGCTGCTGCTGCTTGCAGCTTTCAGTTTGCCTTTCTTACCAGGCTTTTCCTTTTGCATCTGCTTGTCTTTCTTTTGGTCTTGAGGACTCTTCTCTATTCTCCTGTCTTTCTTGGCCACCTCTTGTTCCGTCTCACTTCCTCTGGCACCTCGTCTGTCCTCAAGCAGACCGCTAGAGGAAGACTTCCTATCTGATCGAGACACTTCTTCTCTTCTCGTGCGGTTTCTCTCCTTTTCTCTGTCACTCTCTCTGGCTTTTCTCAAAGCTTCTTCTTTCATCTCCTCTTCCCGTCTTCTGTTGTTCTCTCGCTGTTCTTCTCGTTCCTTCTCCAGTTCATGCTCTCGTTCTTTTTGCCTTCCGTTGGCATAAGGTGAATGCTTAGCAGGAGACATTGAGTCACTAGATCGGTTTCTGTCTCGCTCCTTCCCTTTATCACTCTCCCGCCCCCTGTCATCTTTTCTACTAGACGGAAGATCTCTATCGATATTCCTCTGTCTGTCTCTCGATCTGTCCTCATGTCTCTTCTTCTCCCTGTCAGAAACGGGTTTCTCTTTCTCTCCACTCTGTCCTCTTTTTGTTCTGTCTTTACGTGGAGAAGGAGGAGGAGATGGGGACGAGGATGAGTCATGTCTTATTTGACCTTTGTTCTTTTTCTCATTGTCCCCACGGTTCTTGTCTCTCTGCTGCTTGGGGGACAGAGAACGAGACTGTCTTTTCCGCTGAGAGGGTTTGTCCTTCTCTTCGCTTCGTTGTCGCCGCTCTCGCTGCTGCTTGCGTGGTGGAGATGGTGAAGAGGAGTCATGTCTTCTTGTCTGAGGGGGTTTCTCTCTCTCTTCGCTCCGTGGTCGCCTGTCCCGAATTGGTGGAGGAGATGGCGAAGAGGAGTCAAGTCGTCTTCTCTGAGGTTTTTCTTGCACTTGTTCTCTTTCACGTTCACGCCCTTTATCTCTTCTGCTGTGCTCAGGTGTTCTTGAGCGTCTTGGTGACCTCTAAAAATGGGGAGAACAAAAAATTAAGAAGGTGCCAAACTACTTTAAAAATCAACTAGTCAGAGGGTTTACTTGAACAACTGCTCAACTAATCTAGCTCAAGGAAGGAATTAGCCCAGGCATCAAGTGTTTCCATGACAAGTTCTTGCATTCAGTGCAGAGGTTATGAGGTGCATTTTTAGAAACTTAATAGAATGAAAAACAACGTAATTATTTCATCTGATTAATTCAATGTGAATATGCCTCTATAGCTTCCAAAACAACACATTACCTCTCGGATTTCCATCCTTTTTGGACTATCCTCACTATGACCACGGCGCCTTCTGTCAGGGGATCTCCCTTTCCTCCCCTCATCTGAACGAGAATCTGACTTATTCTGTGGTTTCCCTCTTTGAGGGGATGGGCTGAAAGCAAAAGTCATGCATGTTTGTTTACATAAACTTTCACCAATTAGTAAAATTTTTGATAAACTACACCATTTCAAATGCTGAGCAAGCATACAAATTCAAACTATTTTAAATAAAAACAATTTAATAGACAATTTAATTTTTAATAGAGTAGAATATGTTCTTGCAATTGCTAATAAAATAAAGAGTTAAATCTGAGGGGAGGGCACACTATATTACGGATCACAGTGTGCACATACCTGTGAGCTGGGCTAGAGGATGCACTCGGACGTTTTCGGCTCTTACTGGGAGGTGGAGTCTCATTGTCACTCCTTTTTCTTTTTCGTTTGGTTGCTTCTCTGTCATCCGATGAACTGCAAGACGACAAATGCATACATTTTACTTATAGTACATACAGTTATCAAAAATAACTTGCAGTGATAAGGTGGGGAAAACTTACCTCTCTGTGTCACTCTTCACCGATTCTTCTCTGAAAGATATTTAATACCCAATTAATGCATCATATACCAGTATGAACTAACAGAATATTGTAATTTAAATATTATTAAATGAAACCTTTTCTTTTTCTTTTTTTTGTCCTTTTTCTTCTCTCGTCGAGGAGAGGGTGAAGGGCTTTCAGAGCTGTAACAAGAGTAAAAATGAACTCAATTGTTATAAAATTCAAGTTCTATAAATATTCATGTTTAAATGTATTAGTATTCCAAACTACTGCATTCTCCACTTCACCTTTCTCTGCTTTTGTTTTTCTTTTTCTTCTTCCTGCTCTTTTTTCGTTCCGGAGATGAATCCAAGTTATCAGACTCAATAATCCTGAAATAAAATGATGAGAGAAAGACAGAACAGAAAGTAAGTACTCAGATGAGACACAACACATCAAAGGTCGAACTTCTGAAAGTTACACTACGTTTTCAAGCACATCAAGCTCTTTCATCTCAAAAGATAAAGGAAAAAAGTGAATCCTCATGATAAGACCCTGTCCATCTACTCACTGGTACTTCTGCTGCTGCTTCTCTCGTTCCAGCCTCTCCTGCTCCCTCTTCTCCTTCTCTCTCTCCTTCCGGTCAGGATGAAAGGATGAGCCGTCAACGTAGTCAGAGCTGATACCGAACGCTTCTCTCAGACGGTCATTTTTTTGCTGGTTAGCAGCTGCCAGTGCGTGAGTCTCAGTCACACTGTGAGAAAGAGCAAAACACGTATGGGAATGAAACTACTAACATTGCACAGAAAAGGCCATTAAAAGCCTGATCTGAAGAAATACTCACACTGGCCTCTCTGCTGAAGGAGGGGCAGGTTCTTCTCTTTCTTGCAGCATCAAACGGAAAGTGTTGACCTTTTCTTCAATCTCCTCTGCAGAGTACCTGTCACATAGCATGACTTGGTCACACACAGCCCTTAATATCTACTCCAAAAAAATGTTCATCGTAAACCAAAGCAAGCCGTAGAGCTCAGAGACATTTGAACACACTTGAATACTTCGGACACTTATATTTTCAAGACTGCATTTATTGATCAAACCTACAGTACAATAAATGTCATTTATTTTCATTTATTTAAAATAAATCTTTTGTATAACATTATAAACATAAATAGTCACCTCTGAACAATATAAAGTGTCAAAGCTTAATATAAAGCATTTAATGTGTATTTTTTTATCTTATAGACTCCAAACAAAATGAATACAGTGTGCACCTAGCTTAATTCATTTTAAACAAACCAGAAATACAGAAAACAAGACTATTGACACAATATGGCAACATTCAGTCATGCTAAATCTTTTAAAGCAAGAGATATATAAAATTGGCTAAAGCTGAGTAATAAAGCACACAACTTACATTTGATGTGCTCATTTTACTCACTGCCACGCTACATTCCCTACATGCAGAACATTAACTCATATTCTCACATTTTATTTAATCTTACCCCTGCTCCTCCATCATGTCCTGCAGCTCGGCACATTTCACCTCCAGCTGTCTCTTTCTTTGGTGCTCTAGGATATCAGCGTTAGGCTGTCTGTTCAGCTGGCTCTCCAGTCTCTCTCTGTCTTTCTCATCCCGCTCTCCTCCACGCTCGTCCCTGTTCCTCTTCACACGTATGCTGGACAGGTTACGCTGAACGTAGCCGTTCGTGCCACTGCCTCGTGGCGTGGTCAACCCAATACCGTTATACATCTCTGCTCTGAAAGGCCAGACATAGCATGAGAACTCACAAGTAAGCAACTTTGCATATCATAAGTGAGTGCTGCTAGCACCTTCTGCATATGTTTATTTTGGATGCTTTTTTTTTATAGAGAATACACTAAACATATGTAAACTGTTAAGGAAGGTATTATTACTACAAAAGTATTAGTTTCTGTTTACCAACTCATCACAATATAACAATATATAATTTTTTAACAATATACAATATATATTTTTTTAAATCTTCATTTAGAGACCTTAGCAGGAATGCAAGTTTGTATAAAACACATAATACTTAACATTGACAAAATAGGGGTTAAAAACTGTAAAGAACTAGCTATAATCAATTTTTTTAAGTTTAGCAAAAATGCAATTATGGGCAATTTCGGGCATTTTTTTCTCTCTTTTTTGTTTGTTCATTTTTCTGATGTTTGATAGGATATAAATAATACATCATATTTAAAACATCCTTGATCATTTTTATATATTATTTAAGCTATATCATCAAATAGTGAAATTTATTTTCATAAATTGTACTTTTATTGTATTGGGTTATAATTAAAAAAAAAAAGTGGTGAATTCATGCAAACCTAAAATGCCCAGAATTTCAAATGTACAATGTTTTTCCAAATTACACCCTGATGCAAATTTAGCCTGGATGCACCCCAACACTGCGCATTTTGTGCATCTCCCTTAATTGATACACCTATTTCAGGTCCTGGAGTTTCTTTTAATGAGCCGATGAGTTAAATCAGTTGTGTTTGATTAAGGAGACTGTTTGGGGGGTGCCCAGGAACAAGTCTGAGCCTAAACAAATGACTTTCCTAAGACATGTACATTAAATACATTCTTAATGTGCTGAATCACTAACAACATAAGAAATACAAATATTTAGCACTTTCTCTGACATGACTGGAAAGAAAAAACATCATCACGTGAATATGGCGAGTAAAACAGGTCAAGTCTAGGGCTTTTTAATAATTACATAGATAATTTACAGAAAACACAGCTGAACAATCATATGTTACAAATCTAGCATTAAAGTCGTGATAAACGCATCCCACACTATGTCTAACATGGGGTCTAGGTATCCTGTTCATAGTACTTTAAAACAATGATACTGTATCGCGCCCACAAGTCTTAAACACAGTCTTAAAACCAGCAACAGGCCGAGGCCTCCTGTGCTGCTAATGCTTCCTCCACACAACAACCGCCGGTTCTCTTTCGGTTTTGGTGTTTATGTAACAACGTTACTCAGTTAATACACTCAGTTTTTTACTGGTATAACAGCATTTGAGATGTTCCGGCGCGCTAACTTTGTCATGTGTGCTAGGAGGCTCCCTTAACAGTACAGCATGCTAACTTGCTCGTTGAGCTTCAGTAACGTGTGTGCTACGTACCTCTGATCCCGCTCAGGGAGAGAACAAAAGTGGAACCGTTACAGGCCAAAGACCGAACAACTGTGGCACAACAAGCTAAAACCCACCAATTCTATAGCGAATAATCCTTGTAAAATAAAAACGACGTACGCAACGCTGGCTAGAATGAACAGGTAACGCTCATTGGGACGTCATCGAGAAGACCTCGCGATAATCTTCGGGGATTAATTTTGGACTACATTTCCCACAATCCACTCACTTGCGTCATCCACGCAAGCGTGCTTCAAAGATTTTAAAAAAGTTTCTTATGCGGCAAGGCCTAATTTATTTGATCGAAAATACAGTAAAAACATAACTTTTGTAAAATTCTAAAACAATTGGATTTTTTTAGTTAAAAAAATATTTTTACTATATTTTAATATTATTTCCATCAATGTTAAAAATGTTTTTTTGTTTGTTTGTTTTAAGCTGTGATAGGTTGCTTTTTGTTCAACACTGATAAGACAGCATTTACGTGAAATAAAAAATATTATTAATTATTTAATATTATGTTATTATAAATGACTTTAGTTAGAATAAGTGGTAGAATACAAGTACTTTTGTGGAAAAATTATAGTGTGCATCTGGCTGAATTTATTTTAGATAAAAACGTCTAAAACAGAGAACAAGCCTCACACATGTGTCTTATTTTACAATATGTAACAAAAACTAATACAGAAAGCATAATTACATGCAATCTTTGTTTGAAATAATATTTTGTTTCAGAAACAAATCAAATACTGATTAAAGTATTGTTTTTTTAGCTTTCACTGTGTGTTAGTTTCCAGACCATCTACTAGTGTACTTATAAACACTGCTTATTTATAGTGTGTACTATATTTATGCCATTTATGTAGAAAGGAGGATGTTACAAATGTTAAAAAGCCCCGAATACACAGTATTCAAGAAACAGTCAAACAGTCTATATTACAAGTGGACACTTTCCTATCCAGTCAATGGCAGTTACATTTTCACTAACTTCACAGGCAATATCACAACATTAAAAACAACACAGTAAATACTGTGCAAATAATATGAAGATTATCAATAAACTATAAGAACCAAAACCCAAATGATAATTAAGTATATCACAGACGACAAAGCGCATATTATAGCTGCTGTACTCTGGACACAAGTACAATCTTTGCTTCCTCTGGGAACCTCAGGAGTGTGAGTTAATATGTGACCATCACATTTCATCCAGTCTGTAGCAATAGACTTTGGAGAAGCAGATTCCTGGTCTATGCCTCCTCTTTTTAAAATCCAGTAGTTTGAGTCTTTAAAGAAGTAAGTGTCTCCTGAGGTCAATACAAACAAAATAGTTTAAGAGAAAATTAAAACTATTTAAAAAAAAAAACTCTGATAAAAGAAACATCTTACCGTCTAGAAATCCAATGATATCATCAGGGTGAGAGGGCATCCCCCAGACGGATGCTGGTTTAGGGTACCCTTCCTCCAGCATCCTCTCTGTTCCCATTTCATCAAACCTCCAGTACTCTCCATCACTGAACAGGTACGTCTTCCCATTGTGTGGCCACACGAATACCGCCTCCACCCTGTCTGGTCGTCCTCCTGCAGAAGTGCACAATCCCCATTCTGAAAGTGGTCGTGGGTAACCAGGGAGGGACGCTGTGTCTCTGAATACCCAGTACTGATTACCTGAGGAAGACCACAATGAACAATAAACAAGAAGCATGAATAAACAAGAAGCATGAACATGCTCCTTTTTACCACAGCCAATTAAAATATTTTTATCAGTCATTAAAGTTAAAGTTATATAAGCCTATTCAGTTCTTAGTTCTTATATATATATATATATATATATATATATATATATATATATATATATATATATATATATATATATATATATATATATATATATATATATGTATGTATGTATGTATGTATTTATTATATTGGTTCTTTCTTACCAATAAAGAATACAATATGTCCATCTCTTCTCTCGTAAACAGCATCTACTCTGGCTGTTTCCGAAGGCAAACCTATCCAGAATCTGTGGATCAGAGCTGCAGTCAAGGACATTAATGAGCTTGAATGATGTACCCTCCAAAAGTGGGGACCTGATAAAGAGAAAATGGTTGAGGAAGAGAATTTTTATAATAACTTTCTAACAGTCATTTTCAGGATACGTTGTGCAAGGATACCATGATTCTGAAAAAAATGTATTGCATTTTCCACAGAAATATTAAGCAGCAACTGTTTTTATCCTTGATAATTATAGGAAATGTTTTTCGATCATGTGATACTGAAGAGTACAGTAACAACTGCTAAAACTTTTGTGAAAAGGAATACATTTTTAAAATCAAAAAATTTATTCAATCACAAATATGAGCATAACAGACTTCTTTTGAATGGTCAAACATTATACCTCTAAAGAAGAAAACCTCTCCTCTGATATTAGCGACTGCATCATAACCTCCCTGACAGCGATCAGCAGAGGTTTCTGGGCTGAAAATTAAAACAGCATTAGGAAAAATATAACAATCATTGTGAAACTGTGATTAAAGTTACTCACTCATAGGGAGGAGGAGCTGGTGTCGAGAAGTGGGGCAGATGAGTTGTGGTGAGTTGTGCAGAAGGTTTAAAAGCTTGTTTCTTTCCTGTATGGTAAACAACCATGAAAAAAATAGGCATCTATCTATCTACCTACCTATCTAGACAAGCTATGTATGTTTTAAATATTAGGTACCATAAAGCGCCTGTATTTTCAGTCTGTCTTCAAGGGATAAGGAGAAGCTGTGCATGTCTCCCACAGGACCACGGTAATAAGGCTTCATGATGGAGTCATTGGAGGATGAGTGAAACAGGCCTAAAGCATGACCAAACTCATGCACTGCAACTGTGAATAAATCTGTGGAGCTGCTCCAGTCTGTGAAATTGCAAAAAATTTAAGCACTTCTGTCCAACTTCCTGTTCTTTTATCAATGAATATCTGTAGACAATCAATGTCACATCTACAAAGATCCACCTTTTTCCTGAACGTTCGTTAGATAACAAGAATAACAACGTACAGTAAAATGGCCTGGACTACAAACCAGTATGTGCATAATTAAGATAAAGCATTAAAATAACATGATCAGAGACCAATTTATAACATTAAGCTGCAAAACTAACAGTTAAAAATAGCTGGACGCAGATGAGACCGGATGCTATACCCATAAAACTTACAAATGGCAGTGCCCAAAAAGTGTATAGAGCATTTAATTTACCTCCATAGCTCCAGCTCTCTCCATCATCAAAGTGTGTGTCACCAGCAAGATCTCCCTTTCCTGGGAAGAATGCATGTGCTAGAGTGCCCCCCCTGCCATCAAAAGGATATCCATCTTCATGGTAGCCGCTGACAAAGGTGACTTTGATTTCTATCTGTGGTGATGGGTCGTATGAAGAGGGGTGGAAACGTAGAGGTGTGACATCACTCCATACTTGGAGGGCAGAGGTCAGAATTAGTCTGACCAGCCCTGGATGCAGAGTGGGAGACATTGAGGGAGAGGGAAACTCTTGCACACTGAGGAAAAGAAAGGAAAGACATGGGATTATTGCACATGAATATTCTGGATAGGGTCACATAAATAAAATGATGAATCAGAGTTTATTGTAAGTGTAACCCCAATATTTGTGTATATTGAACACATGGTAACACAAATTGCACTAAAGCAATGCAATATTAATCACAAAATGTATATAATTTATATAAAATTGAATGATTAAATATAATAAATATACATTTATTGATACAAATTCTAAGCATATGTGATGTGTTACCCAAGGACTTGTGGGTATGTCTTACACTATATTGTAATTGCAAAAACCATAAATAAATAGCAGTTTTCACTGTATGGTAAGATAACTTAGTTAACAATTACTATGTTTTTACTGTAGCAGTTTTTTTTCAATGAGACTTAAAGATCACACCTCCAGGTGATGTCGGTCTTGTCCCATCTCAATCTTGGCAGAGTGTATTTCCTCTTTAGCTTCTCTTTTCCTCTCCTCTTTCCTTTCAGCAGATCCTCAGAGCTGATGGTGTCCGGGAGAGAGCAGCGAGGTCTGGCCATCACTTCCAAAGTGGCATGATCTAAAGTTTGACAAATGGACAAAGTGGAATCATCAGAGCTAGTAACAGAAATATCATGGTACACAGTGCTCTCTAGGATTTAAACTGTCACCTAGTTTGCCAGTCTCTTCAATACCAGCAAACTGCTGCATTTTACGGACAGCTTCCTCAATACCCTCCCTGGTGTGAAGTCGACCAATTAGAGTGTCTGGAGAGGGTAAATACCCATACCGAACCAACCAGTCCTACACACACAAAGAAAAACTCACACTTCATTTGATTCATTCACAAAGAGCAAGGAAAAAAACATGTTCTGAAAGCGCTGTTGAACTTGAAATTTACACAGACTGTATGTAGAAAGATGCATAATTTAACATATTTATTTTTAAATCTCTGCACAGTTTGTTCCATCCTTATGTTAGTTTGTGTATTAGTTAGTTAGCCTATTTAATGGTAATTTATGGTGATCATCCAAAATAGACCCAGATAGGTCATTTATTTCGTTTGTTTTATTATTATTATTATTATTATTATTATTATTATTATTATTATTATTATTGATTTCTTCGAAACAATTTTAAATACTGAAAGTTTACGTTTTCAATTGCCCTCTTAAAACAAATGACACATTTCTGACACTTATCTGATCAACATTGCATTCGATATAAGCTAAAATATACTTTAAAAATACTGTATTACATGAAAATATTTCAATGCATGCTCAGCTTTTTTACTCCGCGAGTATTTTCTTACCACTCCTCGCGCGTACTGATCAGGCATCAGCGCCGGTCGCGCGCTCACGGCACCGAGAAGCGTGGCGCCGATCACCGTGAGCACTGCGGTCATGGTCATTCAGTGTGAAATTCAACCCTTAAAACTAGCACAGTAAGTGTTTCAACACTATTAACACTATTAATATCGAAGCACGATATCCTAGAGTGCAGCTGAATATTGTTAACTTTAAGCATCTACAACAAAAAATGATGCTAAACTCACTGAGATCCACAGAGTCACGCGTTGACCGTCGTTTCAGATTACTTCCCGAGAGGCTGGGAGTTGTTTTGATCAATACTGTCCTGCACCTCTCTCTCTCTCCCTCTCTTCCCCTCAGTGGGAGCATCCTCTAAATGTGTGACCTCATGAATGCACGTGTGACCCCTGATCACCACTGCTTTGTATGAATAACCATATGGCACTTAAAACAGGCCATAAACTATATCACAGTTTAATTGTATGGGGTTAGTATGTTTTTTGTTGTTGTTTTGTTTTTAATAAAGAAATTAATAATATTTAATGAGATGTTTATAATGTTACAGAAGATGATAATAATATGAAAAATACAACTATTTGCTCAAACACATTAAGCAGCACAACTGTTTTAAAAATTAACAACAATGAAAATTGTTTTTTTTAGCAGCAAACCAGCATATTATGATGATTTCTAAAGGATCATTTGATTGTAGTAACTGCAATTCAGCTTTGCCAGCACAGAAATAAATATAATATATATGTATAGTGCTGTCAAATGATTAATCGCATACATAAATACACGCACATACATGTATATAGTAATAATAAGAAGCAGTAGTATAAAAACAGTATAATTTCCCATTTCTATAATTATGCTGGAGGCACAAGACCCCCTGATAAGAGGAAAGGGTACTATGCATTGTGTTCTGATAAAAATAGACAGGATGTTATGAGCTTCAGTGCGAGTGAATGAATAAAGGGAAACATTAATTGCAATAAATAAATAAACCATGCATGTTATGGATCCTCAAGATGTTTGTTCTCTTAATCATCATCTGGGCTTCCCTTTACCCCGTCTATTCTTGCTGAGTTGATAAAACATCAAATCACCAGCATGTTTTCTGATAAAGGTTTTTATTAGTGTGCAAGCAACACAACATATCTCCAGCACAAACATCGGTAAAGTAACAAAGAAACACCCTTTCCTAGTTTATATATATATATATATATATATATATATATATATATATATATATATATATAGTTTATGGTTTATGAAACCAAATATACAGCACTACTCTGTATATTCTGCTGCCATACTGTGATTGATGTTTAGGTTTGGTTCTCAGTGAGCTCCAGTCCCTGGCTGAAGGAGTACTCTGCCTTATGATGCATGATCAGTGTGTTATTGGCGAAGTAGAAGCTGTCTGACCGCGTCTCAAAAGGGTGGTTGATCATGTCCTCAACTGAAATAATAATAACATAGTCAACACTGTACTCTCACACAGTTGTGAAATGCAGTGTAAGTTTGTGTAATACTCACTTGTGTGCGAATCCAGATCTGGTAAGCAGTAAATGTGTTCACAGGTGTTTCTGCTGTGTGGGATGCAGAAACCGATCTCGAAGTCAAACGTCTTCAGCAGCAGATCCCTGAAGTAATGCCTCTCAATTAACCGAAACTTGTTGACTGCCTTACCGCCCACTGTAAACTCAAGCCTGTTCAGAAGAGAGATTACACTTTATGCAAATGCTGATTCGGATTAAAACGTTGATCTATTCTAAAGGCTACAGATCAAAAAACAATGCAAACAAACAAAAAAACGTACGTGGCTCCAATCTCCCTGAGATTGAGGAATGCAGGACTGAAATGATACTGAATAAAACGTCCGGCATCCAGCTCTATAACATCCATTATTTCTGTGAGAGAAAAAAATTTACAGACATTTAGTACAGTGTTGTTCTATTTGACTGGAAAATCTAAAATATTGCATCTGAAACTAAAATAAATGAAAGCTACATTGAAATAGCCTATAAATTAAAAAAAAAATTACAAAAGCACATTGAAACACCAAAAACTAAACAAAGATGACAATAATCTGCAAAGGAAAAAACAAGTGCTAATTCAAAATATGAATTAGAATGAGAAGAATATTAAAAAATGCAATGCTTTGACACTTTATTATTTGATAAACACAAAAAACGTGACACAAATCACATAATAACATCACTAAATGAACTGAAAATACTAGAATAAGTGCTAAAAATTAAAGACAATGTCTGAAATTCAAGACCTTTTTTAAAATGCTACTGCACATAATGCCCAGTAGAGGTCAAAGGACATGTTTGGCTCCTCATTAGCATAAATGCAATCTGAAATGTCACACACAACCAAGTTATGTCTTTTACAAAATCACCCATGTGAAACAAAATAAGTGTTAAAAAGGGCATTAATGTACCTGTAGTACAGTGTCGTTTTAGGTCCAGAATGACCGATCCACCTTCCAGGTCTCTTATTTTGAATCGTGAGAAGCTAATATTGTAGATGTTGTCTTCCGGGGAGCAAAGGTAGTCTGTACACATAAGAAATAACAGTAAAGAAACGAAAGTATTGCAGATTTAGAATAAAAGCACCCAAATAAACGGGTGTCCTCACCGTCTGTGTATCCTGGTAGCCTGAGGACGTACTGAGGGGTCACGGGGTCACCCGGCTTCCAGTCCAACAGCGCCTCCTCTTCAGCTGCAAATCTTGCTCCCGAAATAAACCCATTCCAGACCTCCATGTCCCTCAGATCCCCTCTGTCCTGCATCTCTGCCATTTCCTCCTCATCCTCCTCGGCTTCTTCTTCCTCCTCTGCTTCGCTGTCCTCGTCTTTCTCAGAGGACATTTCCTGCTCCATGTCTTCCTCACTCTGCAGTTCTTTGACACCCTCACTGTCCATCTAAAGTCTTTGCCCAAAGTGATGTGGTTTTCCTCAAACGTTTCTCTCAGGTTAACTAACAGAGACGCATCTGTTGCCTGGCACTCTCTGTGATTACCCTCAGCTCTTCTCTCATAAACTGTGTCTCAGTGACTCAAACAGATTAAGGCTTTCTCAAACAGCTAATCCAAGACAATCCTCAATTAAACACGGACACAGCAACTATGGCGTCAATGAAAGGACAAAAAGGAATCTGAGATAAACTAAGAGAGTGGAATAGGACAAGGAAGTCTGCAGGACTAAAATGAATAATCAAAGTTGAGAGATAGAAGTGTGATAATTCATATATTAGCAGGTCTTCTCAACTGGTGGGCAATGGCCTAGAAGGTCAAACAAACAACGAAATCCACGTTATCATACACTGATGTTCAAATGTTTGAGGTAATACAATATTGAAAGGAATAATGCTTTTTTAAGCAAGGATGCAAATTAATAAAAGAGCGATAGTACATGACAAAAGATTTCAATTTCAAATAAATTATATCAGAGTGTTCATTAAACACCAAATCATTGATTCATGAAAAATCATGTGACTGGAGTAATAATTGCTAAAAAGCTATTAATGTATTTAAAAATATACTAAAATATAAAAAAAACCATACAATATATTTTTTATTTAATATTTCTGTTTTATAACACATTGTTTTAAACTGATTTGACAATTCTACTTTTTTACTGTATTATTGGTTAAATAAATGGAGCCTTGCAGAAAATAAGAGAATTCTTTTAAAAAACTCTTACTGATCTTACACTGTTGAGTGATAGTGTAGGTCTATGTCTTTATGTCAAAGGCTGTATATCCAATCCAAATCTATAGCATTTCGGAAATAAATGTATTATGTCACTCTGTATAGGCTAGTCAAAATAGGCAGATGACATCATGGGGAAGTTAAATAAACCCTGTTTAAAAAAAAAAAAAAAAAAAGACATGAGCAAACCTACAAGTCAAACATAAAATACAGATTCACTTACGGTGAGGATAAACATGGTATGTGCGTATATAAACCCAGCAAAAATGATTGCACATACATAGTCTACTGTTATTATAATTTGGTAAAAGCCTTTATGGATCTTTTATTTTATACTTTTTAAAGGTGTAAACAATACTTTTCATACTTGTTTAATGAATAATTATTGCACCTCCTCCTAAAGGAGTCATTATTCCATATGTTCCGTCTCAGTTGTTTAATATCTTATGTTAAATCAAATGTTAAGAAAGTTGCTGGAAATGACATATAGGCGTAACCTTGTCAGCACATCTTTCTAGTGAGTTTGATGTATGTAATGTAATGAGTCAACAGGATGTGTTCGCATCTCTGTGTTTTTTTTTCCACAGCAGCACCGATGGAGGGAAGAGGAGGAGTCACTGAACCACATCCTCCTTCACCCCAACCTCTCACCTCATCCCACAGTTGGCATGGTGATCAAACTGTCATTTCCTCATGTCATTTGAAAGCTTACGGAAGAGAAGTATCCCAGAAGGCACCACAGCACAAGCGAAGAAATCGGTGCATCAGGAAGAGAAGCCGTGATGAGTTCTGAACATCAGGTAGAGTTTACTTAAAACTAAATGTTACGTTATGCAGACAAATCTTATGTATGAGTTCTCATTTATTCTTATCACATTTAAGCACAGTGTAAAGTTTATGCCATTTTGTGATGCATGTCGCGTTCATTGTAGGCCTAGAGTGTTTGTCAGATCAGAGAAATGAAAGTAAAAGAACTGGTATTTAGCGGAAATAAGACATTCAATAGGCAAATATCAAAATATTATAGAGTTGACTTGTATTTTAGTGTTTATGTATGTGTATGTATATAAGTATATAAACACACTCAGAAATTTGGTTTCAGAACGATTTTTGTACATAAAATAAAATAATACTTCTATTAATAATAGCAGACATTTGTAACAAAACATGATATGCGCGCGCGTGTGTGTGTACTATGTTACTATGTTATGTCCTCACAAAGAGAGTTAAAACAGAAATTGTAGGAACTGGGCTGCTGCTCCAATAAGGCAAATATATATATATATATATATATATATATATATATATATATATATATATATATAAAAAAAAAAAGTAAATTATGTTTATCTGAAAGTGTAACAATGCAAACAAGTTTTCAGTAAGGGGTGGGTTTGGGTTAGGGAATAGAAAATACTGTTTGGTCAGGATAACAGTAATAGCAGTCTATGGAAAGTCTCTACAATTGACAGACATACATGTGTGTGTGTGTGTGTGTATAAAATTATATATATATATTTTTTTTTATTAATGCCAATCTCTATATACACTAATATACTAAAATTTCAATCAACACAATTTAATGTATTTTGAGCACATCTAAATTTGAAAAAGTTTGTTGTAATTTGATGAGTACAGGTACTTAATGCATTGGTGAACCGAACTTTGCTTTTTGTGTTTTCGTTTATTTTCCTGTCATGTTGTCACGTTGTCTGTTGTCTGTCTCTTTTACAGAAGTCACAATGGAGATGACACTATTGTCCATCACGGTGTGGTTCACTCAGTTCCTCATCATTCCAGCTCTTTATTTCAACACACTGCCAACAAACACCACAAGTGACTACACTGAAACCACACAAATAACTCCAGCGACAACAAAAACGAACCCACAGCCGACGGTCCCTATATATACAACGTCTTTTTCACTTCTGACCGCATCAACAACGCAGGACACCATAACAAATTTACCCAGTGAAGTGCAAACACAGCCAAATATAACGGCAGATGCAACAGCCACACAGGAAACAGCATCCTTGCATCAACCAACCAGCAGTACTCCATCTCAAAATGTCACGATGGATGATATAGAGAGTGTAAACAATGCCAGTAACATGGCTATGAGCGATGCAAATACAAGTCATACAACAGTTCCCACTAACTTTGCAAGACTGTCGCCGCGAAAGGATGACAGTAATGAAACCGGAACAAGCCCAGGTGTGAGTTACAACTCTGTTCAGAGCACTGTAAACACTTTATCAGACACTTTATTGGACCCGGTCGACGGTGTCTCAACCGTTCCCTGGAAATACTCCACAGAGAAAGAGGATGAGAGAACGAAAGTCGATGAAGGAAATTATGAAACAAACTCCACCCAGGCCACATTTGCTAACACGAGAGAGTCGAGAGAAACACGAGGCACTGAGGGAAGTTACACGTCCTCAAGTGAGCAAAGACAGGAACATTACGACACAGCAGCGAATACAGTCGATGTCAGGGATGCAACAGTGAGTAACAAATGGTCAACTTCACAAGATACAGATTCTCCCATGACCACAGCAGCACAAGGTTACGCCACGGTTACTGAATATCACACCTCAACAGGTGGAGTGAATCACTCAACGACGCAGGAGAATATAAACAGTTTCACAAACTACACAGCAACCACAGGAAGAGAAAACAGGACAGGGACAGACACACCCGGTGGTACCAACATCTCTATCGTAACTGACATCAGCCTAAATATAACAAACAACAGTACAAACAAAACTGACACAGAAAACAAAGTGTGGCCTTCATGTTTGGACACAAAACCTTCTCGGCAATCCATGCTGGTCTGTTTCCTCACATTGTGGACTTTAGCCATGACCGCCACCATATTTCTAGGAATAAGCATTTTCCTTTGGGTGCGTCTGTCGGTCTCCAAAAAGAAGATGAAGCGGAGAGCAAAAGGAGGTCAGGCGTCTGAGAGGGCGAGCCTCTGGGCTGACCCCAAAGCTTCGGTGCAGGACAGAGTGGAGTTCTGGTACATCAACGGATCCACGCTGGAGGCCGACAGGAAGGAGAAGAACAGCAGGAGGATGAAGAGGAGAGGACGGGAACAGGACAATGAGGAGAACAGCCTGTGGATT
Organism: Puntigrus tetrazona; assembly: GCF_018831695.1. Taxonomy (NCBI): domain Eukaryota; kingdom Metazoa; phylum Chordata; class Actinopteri; order Cypriniformes; family Cyprinidae; genus Puntigrus; species Puntigrus tetrazona. The sequence goes on along the minus strand of NC_056701.1, from coordinate 12,138,288 downwards.
CAGCCTAGAGTGACTGTGGACGACATAACAGAGTTCTGGTACGCAAACAGACGTGTGAAGCAGGAGAGGACGGAGGACACGTAGTCACAAGTTTTGAAAGGCTCCAAAGGAAAATGTTTGGACAGTTATACCTTCAGGCTCCAGTTTTTTCGTATTTGCCACCCTTTCCATATCAAAATGCTTGCTAGAGATGTGAAAAGGCAGAAAATCAAACCTGATCCAAATTGTATTTATGACGGACAAAGGTTTCAGAGGCAGTGTGTAAATGTGATTGACGCAACATGAGGTCATATTTATTTTGGAACGTGCAAAAATTTCAGTCAAAAATTTCTCTGTGCATTGACCTTGGTGGGATTTTGAGTCTTTATCTGAGTTACTAAAAAAGCAGTCTGAATGCTGTTCACCTTTAACTGTCAGAAGGATTTGTGTTCAGCTGCACATAAAAAAACAAACTAACTAATTTTAGGTTGATTGTATTATTGTATGTGGATAGAGCTGACATTAAATACTGAATAAAATAAAACAAAAAAACCCTGTTGCTGCTATCACATGCTTTCTGATTTTTTTCTAAATGAAAAAAATAAATAGCCTTTTGAAGATCATATTTAGATTATTGTGATAAACTAGTTTCTGAGCTAGGAGGTGGGCAATAAGCTTTAAACATGACGGAGAAGAGCACCACTGATATATAGTGACTGTTAAGGTTTATTTATTTCCCACAAAACATTTGCATTGCTTTCCCAAGATTTCTACCTGAGAAATGGGCAAGAATCAACCAAACGTGATTCATAATTTATGTTCTTTTTAACAACAAAGCACTTCAACACAACAAACTCGTGATAACCTCTGAACTGGGAAGTAGGAAATTTGCAAAGCATGTAAAGGCAGTCTCAGGTCTGATTGTGAGGGTCCTGCTAACAGACAGGAAATTCACAGATGACGCGATAATTTGTGATTTTGGTCAAAGCATGGGTACTTATGATAGCAAATATTTGTTTTTCAGAATGAGATGTTTCAGTTCTGTGAATTGTTTTTAGTTTGATTTTGTTGTTATGTTTCAAGTCACCATTAAAATGTTCTCTGCGAAGTTCTTTTCATTTCATGCAAGTACGCACATGCACAGCTTGTTTTGGTGTGTAGATATAACTCTGTATACCTTTTTCAGTTTGCTTAACAAACACACACATTAGACAATCTAAGAATGTTCTTCATCACTATTCTGTAACATCAAAGCTCATCTTAACTTAAAACTGAAGAAGAGTGTACAATACTTATATTATTTAATTGTCTAATAAATGTAAGTTCGATGTAAGTTAATACATCATATTTCCATAAGTATATTTTTAAAAAGTCCAGCAAAATAACGCTTCTCGGATATTAAACAAACTAAAATATGTAAACAGTACTTCTTCTTACTTTGGAAAAGTCAAATGCGGCCCACATCAATCAAATAAATTTTTAACACATTGCTGAAATATTTCAAACTTTCTAGGTATTTTCCAAAAAAATTCCAAACCCTCAAAAAACAAACATTTGTATTGTTACACTGTACATACATACATTGATACAAAAATAATTAGTGAGAGCTTAGTCGACAACCTTTTAGTGAATAATAATGTACAGTTTTTGTTAATATTCCATATATATATATATATATATATATATATATATATATATATATATATATATATATATATATATATATATATATGTTTTAAGCAAACAGTACTGAATAAAGAATGAAAGTTGTTTTTGTTTTTTTTTGTTCCATGTACAGGCACACAATTAGATCTTTTTCTGCCTTCATCACTAGGTCAGGGCTTGTGATAACTTGCCCAAGAAAGAATTCTATGGGCAGAAATCTTTGATAACACATTGTCTTTTGAAATCTCAGTGCTGGCTCGCACTTGTAAAGATTATCGCGTAAAATAAAGTGAAGTAAAATAAATAGTTATTCAGAGATTGTGTGAATCATTTATTTTGAAGATTTACAACAGATGCATGTTACTGTTGTGCTTGAGTAGTGAAAAAGACAGTGAGAGACAAACATGATAAGGTGCTAAATGTTCAGAAAGGGGAAATGAAAGTGATTAGTCTTAGTAGATTTCTGCTGAAGTAAAGTATCGTCAGAAAGAGAAAAATAAAGTCAAAGTCAAGATATGTGCACATGTAAAATGCCTAAATTAACCTTTTTGAACTTGCAGTTGGTAAGGTTGCCAAATCCTGTATTGATTTTAGATATGTAGTAATTTAGATTGTGAAACATGAAATGACAGGATGCACATTTCAAGAAGTGTTTGAGCAAACCTTATTCTATACAAAAAACGTTCACACTTCTCTAAGTTTGCAATACTCTCCACCCAACAAACACATACTCACGCACGTATACATGTACACACGCACAAGTGCTCGCACATAGATGCTTAACAGCAAAGATATGCAGACAAAGCATAGTCAAAAGCCTCAAAAGTGTCAACACACCCTGCACAGAGCTTCCCATTAGAGCCTGGCTTCTCTTTTTCTACTTCAGCCTCAGATAATAATTCATGCTACAACATAGCACTTTTGACACGTTTTTTGTTTTTATCTTTCTGCTGCAGCCTTTCTCGGCCAGACGCAAGCAGTGATAAGACATCTTCAGAGGGAGGAGAAATGAAAGAGGGCATAGAGGAGTGAGAGAGGAAGAGAAATTAACAGGATATAGGTGTGCTCTGCATGTGTGAGTTTGTAGATTTTCACATGTGCAGTTTGGTCTCGGTGGTCGGAGTTCGCAGTGACTTTTCTCAGAGGCATGAAGGTAAGCAGTGATCGCACTTATTCATAAGGGGACCCGGTAGGGGACAAACTGTAAACAGTTTGTGGCTGTGATGGTGTAAGATGCTTGAGGACAGGTACACAAAAACAAGAAAGAAAAAAGACAACACAGCGCTAAGAGAGACATTGATTTCATGCTGGCACTTGAAATGTATTTTAGTAAATGTTGTAGTTATGCACTGAAATAACCTGAGGATGAACCTCTGTTCTGCCCGTCACACAAAATGTATCTGGTTGAGCAGAGAGCAAACAATGACAGTTTTTTTGCCTTCTAGCATATTTGCATTCTGGATAATTCTGAATATTTCACACGAAAATATATTTTCAACATTGGTAATAATTTCTTTGAAAATAACTACTTTGAAAATCTTACAAAGGTTAGCCAAAAGGAAAACAATTTAATTAGTATAAAATGTATATTACAGACAAATAAGAGTGATCTTTATTTATTCATTTTTTTTACTAACGATCTTTTTCTTCCTGTGTCTTTTTTATTGTCACATGTTAATTTCAAAGTTGAAATCGTCCATATTACACTGAGAGAGGAGAAAGAGGAAGCTACTGGTCTGTGTAAAACTTTCCGGCCCAACACAACATTACCTCTATAAAACATCAACCTCGCAGAGAGCGAGCACAAAACATGAATTTCTTCTAACAACTGCTTCCATCTAACGTATAGTCAAGAGCTTCTAAACACGTTCGCGAGGTTTAAAAGTGGATCTCCAACCACAATATCAGCTCACCCAGGTTGCCTGAATATTTAAATCGCTATAAGAAGCTTCTAAACTGAGAGACTTTTTTAGCCAGTATTTTCATCATGAAGCTCATTTTGGGTAACTTGCTTCTGTATCTTGCTCTTGGACCCTGTTTCAAGTCCACTGATGCGCAAGAGACAACGACAGAGACAGAGACAGACGAAAACATCACCATCACGTTACAAAATAAAAACATTGTGGAGCCAACGTTGAGTTCTGAAATCCTAAGTGCCACATCTGAAAATACAGCTACTCTACAGACAGATCTGCATAATACTGAAACCACAGCTATTAATAAAATAAACACCATGTCTGAGGAAACAACAGGGGGGAGTACTCCACCATCGATCACTGAGGTTGAACTAACATCACTAGAATCTGTTCCTGAAACAACACCTGGGCAAACTGAGCCGATCACAGTGAGCACCTACCTGCTGCCTGTTAATGTGGAGACAACAGTGATTACTCTAGGTGCCCCAAGCACTATTCAGCATGAAACGACTGTTAGCTTCACTTCACCTGAGCCAACCAGTCCCACTGAAGGTCCTACAGATGAAATCACAGCAGCTGATGCCATGACCACTGAATCAACAGAAGCCCTCCATCCCACATCCATCCTAACCACACCACCTGCAGACGAGACTGAGTCTACGTCCATCATTTCGATGTCGGACCCTGTGGACACCATCACTGAGAGCTCCACTACATCAACATCAACTACACTGTTCCCTGAAAACACTGCTAATTACCCAGAATCAGAGTCAGTCTCCACCCTTTTCACCACGACACCCACCATGATTATTGGGGAAAGTACTATGCCTTTCAAAAACAACTGGCTATTAATAATAATAGTATTTGTGGCCATTATATTCTCGCTGTGTGTAGGTGCGATTTTGTTCGCCCAGCGGCGAAAGAAAAACACAGCAAGGAATTTCAGCCCCATGTATATGAATGGACAAAGTAAACGGTCCAAAAAGAAAAAAGGGATGGAGGATGATGCGTGGGCGGGGCCTGTCAACCTGGAGGCGGGGCTTGAATGTGACGGTGAGGTACAGGAGGGTTTTCTGCCTAATAATGGGAAACCAGATGGAGACGATATGGTGCTCAGCACATTCGTTGCTCTGGATGCAGGAGAAGAGTCTAACGGTGGAGTGGGTGGGGACGGTACCAAGGAGGCTAAGAAATGGGAGGAGCAGGAGCCTCTGCTTTATATAGATGAGGATGTGAATGAAGGCAAGCCTGAAACAACACCGGAGGAGAGTGAGGGACAGAAAGGAAAGGAAAAAAGTGAAGAGAAGGGCATGAACGGAGGAGAAACGTTCTGTCTCACCACAGCTGTCTAAAAGTCTTCTGTTGACTAAATGAACATTAAGGAATTCATTGGAATGACTTGATTACGTAATTTATCCTATAAACAAGGACTAAGTAATAGGTTTTGTATATGTTATTTGACTATAGCAGTTCATTATTAACAATGGTGCAGTTTTGAATAATGTTCTAAAATTGATACTCATTTTCCACAGTTGTTTTATATTTTAAAGTGGGGTCATATTAGCAAAAGTTCTGCCAAATTTTCCTGGCAAAAATAGTAATTATTGTCAATAGTGTACTGATGTGTGAATCACAGTTTATAAAGAAATTCATTTTGAAACCACACAGCAAAATGGCCAATTCATATGACCAATTGAACCCATTGGAAAATGTTTGTGGGGAAAGCTTTAACCCCTTATGTAAATTTGCAGACTGTATGGATTGCTATTGAAAATATGGATTTCACCAATGAAAATTTGTCAAACAATGTGACCTCACTTTTAAGATGAGATAATGGCTGTATTAATTAAACATCATCATTCATCCATTTCCAGTGTTTGCTATAATGTATAGTCTTTATCCTTTATCTAAAGATACAGTTGCTACAGAAATTAGCTTATTGACAGTGAATTAAATTAAATTTAATTGATTAATTGATTATGGCACAATGTTGATGTCAAAAAACAACAGCTAAAGATTTTAAGACTTACATTCTGAGAAAGAAACTTTTGTTTACTGTGAGCATAAAAAAATTATGGCATAGAATATTAATGATGGCAAAATATGTAATAAAATGTTTATATTTTAAAAATACAGACTCCCCATAGTCTTTACATTTTTATTTAATTTTTTTTTTGCTGATCTTGCGGGTAAAACTGAAGACACAACATTAAAATCAGCACTGTTAAACTGTGTCTCTTTTACACAAAGAGACTCAACGATGGCTGAAAATACTGCTCGGGAAACACCCTGAATTGTTAGAAATAATCTATGTGCTTTATGTTTGTTTGAAGAATAATTTAAAAGATATCAGACTCTATGAGTTTTCTTAAACATTCAAGAAGATAGGCCTATCATTTCTCGGGGATTTCTGACATATTCCAAATAACCACTAGATGGAGCTCACAACAAGATTTCAGACAAATATTCTCACTCAACTGTGAGTATTGTTTGACATTTACATGAACATTTTTAATGAAAAAATTCAGCAATATATATATATGTGTGTGTGTGTGTGTGTGTGTGTGTGTGTGTGTGTGTGTGTGTGTGTGTGTGCGTAAGTGGAATCGTATTAACAAGATACTTTAAATCACATTAGTACACACAACTACAAATATTAATAATGAAATTTTATTTTCTGTTGGGTCTACAAGGGTTAGTATAGATTTTAACAGATTAAAGATCTTCAGTCTAAACAATAAGACAAGCACAGAGAACTGCAAAGCCTCAAATGTGCCTCTGCTGGCCACATTCATCAGGACTGTTTGGACAAAACCTAGAGAAATGGGGAGGGAGAGGAGAGGAGGGTCTTGGAAAAGAATGGATTCTCTGGAGACCAGCGGGAGGAGGAGAGAGGGAAAGAGTGAGAGGGGAGGGCTGATAACTACATCTGGAAGTTATTTGGAACAAGAGAGGGAGAAAAATAGCTGATAGAAAAGATAGAAAGCCAGGGAGAACCAGAAATTAGTAATTAGGGTTGAGGGAACACACTAACAAGCAAGCAAATACTTTGATGTTGTTTGTTACCTAAAAAAGAAAGTATATTTTGGAACTTCAAGAGAAATCCGGGAGAGAAATAACAGGAGTCTGAAGGAATTAAACAACAAAGAAAGGAAAGCCTATGAAGAATTCTGTATCCCACAAAACTGCAAGACCGATATTTCAAGTTCATCTGCCTTTATGTTTTTTGCACCTTATGAAGAGTCATTAACAACCAGAAGAACTGGAGGAATCCCATCTGCAATGTGGATCATTTTGTTCGATGAATAAATAAAACAAGATCTCATGAACTTCATCAGAAAGACAATACAAAAAGCTTTGGATTCAGGACAAAGTGAAACTCAACTCTATTCATAGAAACTCTTCAACTGCCTGTCAGTCACTTTTTCTGTCTCCATCTCAATCAAGGTAAAGTAACTATATCTGTTTCATGTTTAATATAAACACTGCAATATTAAAAATAAGGATTTATGTACTGTCCGCTTGATCAGTGCTGGAACAGACCATAGAAAACAACAACTTTTATTAAATTTTATGTGTTTATGGAACCCAGATATTTGTGTTCGATATTTCGATTGGAAAAAAATATATTTTGAGGACTAATAGAACCAATTAAAAAAATGGACTGGATAAAAGAAAATAACTGGGTTATGCTTTTTTAAGTATATCTAATCACAAGAAAAGTAAGTGTATTAGGTTTCTGTGTTCTCATATTTAAAGAAAGCATTTTAATTCAGAGATGCATATGGTGCCAATTTCCATAATCATTATAGACATACCACCGAAATCAGGTCATAAATCCATGTGCTGCCTAACTATGAGGAGACTTATATGTTTACATTTTGGCCCATATTATATTTTGTGGTCACATATGAATCATATTTTGATTAACAAAAAAACCCAAAATAACCACCAACATGATTCTTGCCTTTAGCTCATGGAAAATAAACATATTATTAAAAGTCCACAAAATTAGTTGATTTTAAGATATAAGGGCCATACAGGAGTACATGTTTCAGACATGGATCATAATAGCTTTAGTTAATGCTATCAGCAGTTCAGCAAAAGGGTGGTTTCTTCCTGTCTGGAAACAGCACTTCCTTTCCACGCTGCAGTTCAGGAGAGTGTGAAAGTATACACACGTTAAAAGCACACACAATACATTTATTGTCATTTGGTGACTCTATTCCTGTCTTTCTTCTTTCATGCAGAATGTCTGTGTCACGAGGTTGCCTCTGCTGTGTGAAGTACCTCATGTTCATTTTCAACCTCATCTTCTGGGTTAGTTCTGCTATTAACAGAAAACTGTTGAATATCAGTTTGGCAGGTTGTGGGACCATATTCAGTAGAGCATCACCACTGATAAAACCCCTCAGAGTTTCTTGAACTCAAACCATTGTTCTTAATGACATGAGGATATTCAAAAACACAAGGCTGTGTCATTGCATTTGAAACAACAGGAGCAGAAATATCCTAACTTAGACATAGTCTGGTAACCATGGTAATTTTATGTAGGAAATAGAACTTTTCCGATTTTAAATCAAGAATTAAGAAAGGAAGTTACTCACCCTCATGTTGTTCCAAACTTAAATCTTCTTCAGAACATGATTAAGATATTGCTGATGAAGTCCGAGCACTTTCTGAATAGATGGAATTATTGAATCATTTACTCAAATTGGTACATTGATTCATAAAAAAAAAAAAAAGTCAGTTGTTGAAAACAGCCAGGGAACGCAGCTAAACAATATACACAACAACCTCACCCCTGAGCCAGTCTGCAGATTCTGGATAGATAGAGTTCACATCTAAGACTCTAAAAAGGTTGATATTTTGAGATTATTTATAGGACTCATATTGTTAATTTGTCATTCGTCTCCTGGCACTGAGGCACATGTTTCTGCTTAAGTTTATTGTGTCTGGAATGACTTGAAAGTCTGGTAAGGTGTGATGCTCACTCCTTCTGGTGTATAATATTGCGGTCCAAAAAAAGTATATATACACAATGTTTTAAAATCTGTTCAGAACTTTATTCCAGCCATAACTGTTTAACCTGTGTAAAATATGCAAAGGCATGCAATTAAGTAGACTACTAGTCTATTAAAATATGGCCTACCACAACCTGAACTGCTTTACACTGATGGAAAGTTCTCTGAACATGATGATGATGGCACAGTTATTTGTTAATTTACCTGTACTTGTTTGTGCAGTTGGGAGGATGCGGTTTATTTGGTGTTGGGGTGTGGCTCGCCTTCACACAGTCAGAGTTTTCATCTCTACCCCTGTCCTTCCCTTCACTCTCTGCGGCCAACCTACTGCTTGTTGCTGGAGGCGTCACCATGATAACAGGGTTCCTCGGATGCCTTGGTGCCCTGAAAGAGCAGAAGTGTCTGTTGATGACGGTAAGATGTCTGGATCCTCACTGACATCAGTAAATCAGATGTATGCAAAACTGCCCAAAGGAAGACGTCCATTCAAGTATCATCTTCATCTCAGATGTTTCTGATTTCTGAAGGATCATGTGACATTGAAGACTGGAGTTAAATCTTAAATTAAAAAAACAATCCTGTACTATGCTTATGTGATACACAGTTTACAGTTAAATAATAAAATTTTAATGTCCATCTATTTATTTATTTTAAATATAAAGACGTTCATTCCAGCATTGTCTTTATCTCGGATGTTTCTCCTTAGAGAACACATAAATAAAAACAAATGAGAGGCAGTTGTTGAGTAAAGAAATATGAAACTGATGTCTATAGCAGAGTTCAGATCATTAAGACTAGTGTATTTGATTTAAAAAAAGAAAAAATCAAATATTTTAACTGAAAAATGTCATTGATCTTTAGAAATCTGAGTCCAAAATTATACGTTGTTGAGTTCTCTTGAGAACAACAGAGATATTAAAAAGATAAAATTTTTGTGGTTTTTCTTTCCTAAATGGGCATATTGTTACAGAACACAATGTCTTGTGTTTTTTTTTTATAAATACATTCATGTGGTCTAATAATTCTTTCTGGTTCTTTCAGTTTTTTGTGATCCTCTTGTTACTAGTCCTGATAGAAGTGGCACTGATTTTGGTTTTGAGTTTGTATCATGAAGAGGTGAGGCCTTGCAAATATTTCAGCCTTTCCTTTCAGGAAAACACTTTGCCTTCAACTTCCTGTTTATCCACGTCTCTTTCTGTTTTGTCCATTTAGTTGGACAAGAAAGCCAAGGATGACCTTAGGCAGGGAATGACAGACTATCTTAGAAACGAAGGGCTAAAAAAATCCTGGGACAACATGCAGAGAATTGTAAGTTGAATTTATAACAGTCCCAAATTTGAAGGCTAAGATTCTTCAGCGTGACTCATGGATTCTGTTTCCTTCAGTTCAAGTGCTGCGGCGTAAGCAACCACACTGACTGGCACAACAAAACACCCAACGGCAAACCACCTGACTCCTGCTGCAGAGAAAATACCGATCGCTGCCATCACTGGGAAGAGGTCAGATAATTTCTGGGGTCACAGGGTCAGCTAAGTTCCACACATTCCTAAATCCCACCAACTATTGGTAATTACAGCCATATGCTTTACGTAAAACGAAAGCCAGAACAAACTCTGTGTACATCTGGTAATGCACTTTGTTATATGGCTCTTTGAAATACTCCATTCGTTTCAAATCAGCATATTAGAAAGATTTCAGAAGGTTCATGTTACGCTGAAGACTGAAGTAACAGCTGCTGAAAGTCCATGAATAAATGAATGAATAATACATTTTGCATCCATTTATTTTTTGGTAGCCATTCCAGAAGCGAAAATAATGTACTTCCATTCAATCGTTGCAAAATAAACAGTTTTAGGGTCATGAGAGACTGGCTGTCAGGTCAGAATTTATTTTGTCATAATAACCAACTGACTGATGATGTTTTATGTTTTAGCCGTGCTATGAGAAGGCCAAAGACTGGCTGCTGGCTAACATCACCTCAGTGCTTGGGTTTGGAATTTGCATTGGAGTCGTTCAGGTACTTTGAAACTCATGTTTATCATATAATTGCATAAGTATTATACGCATTTACTGAAGATGTAATGCAACGGCATTTTCTTCTTCCAGATTCTTGCTTTGGTGTTCTCCATGCTGATGTACTGCCAAATCCTGCGAGCAGAAAAATACATGGACTGACCCTATCTTCGTCCCATTGTGCCAGGGGCTCTTTGCATCACATTTCTGAATATGTAATAATTGTTTATCAATTGCCTATTAGAAAGACTGGATATGCATGTGCACATAAATTATGCAATTGCACTTAGGAAGAGGCTCGGATGAATTTAATACAAGTTAATTTACCAGGTAAATGCCTAAATAATGACTATGTGCTTCGAAAAATATTAAATGAATATAAAGTGAATGTATACCGTAGGTGGAAAAGTAAATCCTAGTATTATTGCACTCTTTAAATACCCTTATAACTGCTTGCCGTGAACTTGTGATCACAAGTTAATTTCTTTTAAATGAAAATCATTTGATTTGTTATACCACACTAATTGTATGTATTATATGAATGTCTGTTAAGGTCACTACAACTAAATAAGGATGCAATGCAAGTAGATGATTGAAATTGTGTATTTTGGTATAAAAGTCACATAAAAATTCAAAACATCCAAATGATAAAAAAATAATAAATACATCAGCATAAAGACCATATAATCAAGTAGTGTCAGTTGGCCCAGGCTGCTGTTTGTTCTACCATTCCTCACAGAGGTCATGCTACATGATCCAGAGTTCATAATGAACAGAGATCAACGACTGAGGTCAATCACACTCCAGACCCTCATCCAATTGTGCAATGCTCCCCTGCGAACGAAAGCACAAAAAAACAGTTTACTTGACAACTCTGCCCCCTTCTGGAGGACAATGACAAATGCAAAACACACAGAATATCCTAGAGAGACTGAGGAAAACACCAGAAGTAGACTGCTCACCCATCCTCCGTGATTCCTCACCCACGGTGCAAAGCTCTCCATGTAGCGTTCGGCATACCCCGTCAGACGCTGAACTCCAGTGGCCGTGACCACCCGTCGAGACACATCCATGGTGACGGCCAGACGCCTCAGCGTAGGGCTGACTGGAGCCGGAGCGGGGGGCTCTTCGCTCTGACTGGCATACGTGTCAAGGAGTTTAGCAAAGGATGAGTAGGACAGGCGTGTGAGGGTGGACCGCAGGAAGGGGTTGGTATTTATCTGCAACATTAACAATGATAAACAATGACTAACGAGGATAAACACAAAGCAAACAAGTAAAAATAACCACGAATAGTCAAAACACTGCTCATGTCAGAAAATCTTTATGATAAGAAAAAGCCAAGGTCACTCTATATCCCAGCAAGACTGGCAAACTAAGGAATCACTACCTTCTCGTTTATGGCATCCCCCTCTGAAGCCAGTATCTGCACTAGTTGTTGAACCACAGCCTCTTTGTTTTTGTCGTCTACAATAAAAAGAAGTATAATGTAACATCTAAACAACACAAGTCAAAAAACCTCAGCTGAGCTATCAACCCATTATAACAGTAAGCTATTGTTTAAAGGACTGAACATGCATTTCTGTATCCTAGACAACAGGTCTGTTTAGTGTTCAAGTGATCTGCACACGTTAAAAATGACATTTAAAACCAACAGGTCATAAAAAAATCTGGTTTATGGTTTTACGTGTACCTTTGTGTGTACTTGGCACAGGCTTTGGTTTAACAGGGGATTTCTTTTTCAGAGTGTGTTTCTGTGCGATTCTGTCCAGAGAATCTGCCACACCATCATAAAACTCAGGTGGATGAGCTGAGAGAAAACACATCACATCATAATAACATGCAGAGGCCATACACACGCTATCATTCTACATTCTTCAACAATGAAGATTTTTTAAAATGATACAAAACATTTAGATTTTTGAGCATAAAAAACTGACCCTTTCGAACAGGCATAAGACAACACGAAATACATTCTTTAAAGTGCCTCCTGTATCCATAAACAAGTTAAACAAATTCTAGAAACGTACATGGTGAAAGAGGGTGATCATCTGGTTGAGAAACACCTGTAGCTCCTTTAAGAGGTAGAGTGGTTGGGCGCTGAGGACGAGGCTCTTCTTTTTTGAATGACACCTTTTTCAGTATATCAGATATTTTTAGTTTTTTCTTCTTTTTCTTAGTTTTATCCCCTGATTTTCTGTCACCTTCCTCTTCAGATGCAGAGGATGGTACGAATAACTCTTCCTGAAAAAAAAAATGTCTCATTAGCAAGCAAAAGAGCAATATTAATACACACACAGAAAATAAATGCATTTGGCTCCTTGGCTGGTCAGTAAATTTGCAATACTGAACCCATAAATCTTTTTGAAGTTCATGCATCAGATGAAACATCAGCCAGACAACAGTGACAAAAAATGTTTCATGTTTTGATTATCCAAAAAATTTTCAATGCAGATTTTACATGCAGAAGTTACATAAAAATGACATACAAAACATACATCGTATCAAAAATAAAACATACTCACAAAAAAAAAAAAAAAAAAAACACTGTTGCTTTGCATTATAAAATAGATGTTAAGTTTGTGATTGTACCTCTGTTTTTCTGGGTAAACTGTGTGTCCCATTTGGTGATGGCTTGTCAGGTTGGCCCGGGTGACTCTGCTTCACAAGGGTGTTGTATGGAGTCAGGTCGGAACCTCCTTCTTTCTTAGCACGACCGACTGTAGAGGAACGGGCTCTCAGTCGTCTTTTTATTAAATTTTTAATTCCATGTTTCTTCTCCTCTGCGGCACTGATCTCCTCGTCCAAGGAGTCCCAACCATTTGCATCTTTCTTCATTTTATTATTTGTCGAGGCACTAAAAAGAGAAAGATGGGTCATCCTTTTTCATTTTCATTTTAACAAAAATATTTTTTCTAAGAAGAAAAAATATTTCCCAGAAAATACAAATTCTGTCATCATTTACTCACCCTTGAGTTGTTCCAAACCTGCACAAGATTGTAGTCCCCATTGTCTTCCAAAGTATTTTTTCATACTATGGAATTAAATGAGGACCAGTAACCTTAACCAGCATTATTTAAAACATCTTATTTTGTATTCAGTAAATAAAAAAAAATTAGAATAACAACTTGAGGGAGAGTAATTGATGACAGAACTTTTATTTTTGGGGTACATTACCCCAGTCTGCATTTTGCTTATAACATGTATATAATAGTCTTTCTAATGTCTGATGTTCAGTGAGTTGTTTTATTTTGCCTCATTACAGTGTAATTGAGTATCCGTTTGAATGATTTGTGTCACCTGTATTTGTTTGGGTCGTTGTATTCTCCTCCTATCCTTCCAGGGCGCTCCCCAGGAGGAATCGCGAGAGAGTGACGCAGGAAAGACTTCAGAACAAACCTTGTCTCCGCTTTGATCTCCAGGAGAGAGATGGAGGGTGAGGGGGAAGCAGGCCTGACCGCCACGTCTGCCATCGCTGAGACAGAGAGAGAACTAAAACTCTGTAAAATGTGAGGACACTTCCATATTACGAGTAATCAAAAATTACAACGTTCTGCCGGATTCCTCAAGTAAAAAAACTAAACCAGAGTCTCAACTCTCGGTCAAAAAAAAAATAAAAAAAGATTAACTGGAGGTCAACGTAAACTTTGTTTGTTTAGTGAAGACTTGCACGTTAAAATACAGCCAGTAACCCATCCGATCGACAGAGAAGTGAGTTACCTCAACAGCACTTCAATTTATAGTGGGTACTTGAAGGAAGTGAAAGTACAATACACATACTTATGAGCTGTATCTCACTCAAACCAAGTGAGACACAGAATGAGAGCTGGAAGTTCCAGTCTGTTTACCTCAGTCACTAAGTCTACGTCATTTCTAGCCTTTCACAAACAATTTAAAAATATAATGCCCATTTCAATAACCTTTGGTGGAAATGCATTCATTTTAAAAATGATCACTGAAGAGAAGCAAAAACAGGGTTCTGTTTGATTGAAATAATAACACAAAAATGCACACATCACAGAGAGACCACTTGGCAGATGTGATGCCTGATTCCCGGATTAAACTTGGAATTGACCAATATTTTATTCAATATATTCTATCAACTGATTTTGTTTAATTTCTAAGAAAACAAGACTTCATGTCTTCATGGTAATATATATTTGATTATATATCAGAAAGTTCTTATAAAGCGTATTATCATTCCATTAATTCTTTTCATTCACAGCGAGCACATTGCTTATAACTCGCTCTTCTACTTTAGGCTATTACAACTCATCAGAACGTGTAAATTCTACTGTGGGTATGCAGTTGTTTTTCTCTTTAGCAGACCAAAGCAGTTTCACAACTCCAAACGCTTGACATGTTTTCATGTGTCCGTCACTCAACCTGTTCATCTTTCCCTCCTTACCCTACTTGTACGAGACTAGACCCAGCCAGACTTTATTCCCACATATTATGATAGACAATTACCTTTATTTCGGCTATTATGTTAAACTACTATGCTCCTTTGGACTTTATGTGTGAAATAATGAGATACTATATTATGGGATTTCTTGAATTAATAAATAAACCCATAATTGTAGCTGCTAAAATGTAAAATAAGAGGCAGTCTAAAGACTAATAGTACATGTTTACTCAATACCAAAAATATTTAAACAAACTAGCTAAGACGTGCAAGTGTGGATTTCACAGCAGAAGCGAGAAAACATCATCACCCAGCTTCTGCTATATTGGCATGTTTATCACTTACAATACATTCATACGTACTATAGCTCAGAAGAGGAATCTACTTTATTGCAAAACTGTCAGACTGACACATTCCTGACCAGGCTGGGATAGTACTTTGCATGCTAATGGCAAGTGAAAAACAATGTCCTTTTATTTAACCTGTCAAGTGGCACAAGCATAGAAAGTCAAACATTTCAGAGTCTCTCAGTGTCATCAGGTGACTGGCTCCCTGCTTTTGTTTTTCCCCGCGGAGCACATGTAGGGACGCAGCCCTTGTGTGTTTTCAGCTGCACACAAAGGCTGCATTGCAGTGGCCTTCTACGTGTAAAAACCTAAACCCCATATTAGCAACTAACTCTGTATACGTCTATTTTGTAGACTTTACTATAGGCTGTTTAGTTTTAGTTACTACGTACTAACTACCTACTTATTAACAGTAAAAATAGACACCTACAAAGTTCATGCCAGGTGTGGTTAGAGATGTGGGTTGTTTGTGTGTCAGTGAAATATCAAGCTGGTAGAATTGAATGCATAAATAGTGACTAATTGAATGTAATTACTAAGATACGAAAAGAGAAATGTTTATAAGTTTGTTAACAGAAATTCTGCCACACTCTTGACATTTCTGAACAACACATGGCGGTGTTTTTATGACACGGCTGTATCACACCTGAATTCAAGTAAATGTTTACAGTCATGAATATAACTGTGAGGATAGTCAACAGACTGTCTCGGATGAAATCTAACATCACCAAAAATACCTGTCTCATAAGTACATACCTGGTAAGTAAAGTCACCTCGACGTCCGAAGGAATCAGCTGAGTCGCGACGTGTTAAAATCGAACAAAGCCAGACTTATCGACAAAGTCGATATTATTAAAACACGGTTACTAAAATCAAAAACAGATAGCCCGCAGTGCGAGCGACTCAGCCGAGCGAGCTGTGTCAACTTCAGACGAGTTGGGAGTCACTTGTTTCTGATGGTACTGGAGAGTTCATATGTAGGTCAGTTCTCACGGAGAATCAAATCAGATCTAAAGCGGTGATTCATATCGATGTTATAGATACTCGCCTGTCGATACCGACAGAGCTTTACCTTCCCTACCGGTTCCACCACCGCGTCAATTAGTCCGTCCTACGGAATGACCGAGTTCAGCGGTGCGCACTGCGCATGTCACTGAGGATTGGCGTAGGACGAAGCCATTTTCCCAATGGACAGGGTCCAATCTAGCAGTAGATTCAAATGATACAGCAACAAACTTTTATAGAAATTAATCATATGTGTTCTCAGCGCGACAGTTTTAGGTAGAACTCATTTTGACGATTTTGACACTTTTTTTTTGTAAGAATAACCTATATGCGAATTTATAATGTTTACTTCTGTTAGGGGAGCCCATGTTTATTTACAGTTCAGCAACTAGTGTTAAAGACAAATTTCTCTGTTTTGACGAATTGAATGCACTCTAAAGTAAAATGAAAGCAAAAGAACAAACCAATGGCAGTGAGAAATAAAACAAAATGAAACAACTGAAAAACAAAAGCACTTGGGTATGTGTTTCACCAAATAGTGTTTATTTTCAGACAAAACACAACATATTTTACAGCCACTGAGAAAAGAGTTATTTGGAGACCGGTACTTTACTTTACTGTCGACTTTGATGACAGGAAAGATGTGGAGCATTTGTCCTCCCTCGGCCCCCCCCAAACCCCGTCCAGCGTCATCTGTAAATCAGACACTGGTACAAGGATTGGGAGAGGCAGAGATGGACGGTCACACAGAGAAACGGAGACATGGTATCCTGTTATGAAATCAATTGCTGGGAAAGTTTAGAGCATTGATAGAAAAGGTTAGTCATTAGCAAAAAAAAAAAAAAAAAAAAAAAAAAAGGATTCTGAGAAGAATTCAAATTGAAAGTATTCAAAGTAAAATTGCAGTTGAAAGTCTACACAATTTTAAAAGGTCACAATGTTGTTCATCATTAAAAAAATTGCAGGTACAGAAAATATCAGAAATTGAAATCAGTAGTTACCACAAAAGCCTCTCAGCAGAAGTTGACAAACCCTCAAGGTTTTTCTTAATACTGGTAAATTCATATTTGTCCGTGCAGCTATCTCTTTCTTTTCTGAAGCTTCATCTGCTCTCTGATGTCTTACCTCAGAGTTATTTCCTCTTTAGCAGAGTTGATATGCTCTCGCGTCTGCACCCTCCTTCACTTGGTCTCTTCATCTTGTCTGTCTTTATTTAGCTGTGCACTCTCTTCTTCCTGCCTACCCTCTGACCTGTCCTGACTGCTTGTCCCTCTCGTCGCTCCGCACTCCCTCTATCTATCCCTCGCTCGGCCACCCTATCAGCCCAAAATCACTGTTCTCCTGACCGTGAGCCAATAGGGAGCAACACAGCTGGGTGAGGCACTTCCTCTGTGACAGGAAACCAGCAAAGAACTCTCAGAGAGACACACACACACACACACACAGAGTTTGGTGGACTCTAAATGTGGTGCAGAGTTCAAAATGGCTACCCCTCTCTGAAAAAAAATTGTATTCATTAAGAAAAAATGTAAGGATCTGAATTGATCAAATTGTGCATTTTCTATGCTATGTTGTAAAAGAACTCCAGTGACCTAACCTCTGTGCTAGAACTGTAACTGACTACATTTACTTTTGTCTTTCAGGCCAACCTGCCATATGCACAATATTTTAGTCATTTTGAAAAGTGAGTTGAGATGCTGGAGGAATATTCCGAATTCAATAAAAGTTAAGATGAATCAGCAGAATTCATAATGCTGATTAACCCAGAGATAATTTCACATCCCAGAAAAAAATCCACATTAGGATGAGATGGTTAAAAGGAAGTAAAAACAATTTTAAAAAGTAGAAATGTGAACCTTCTAATTTTATATCTATTTTTAAACGTATTATATAATGCTATTGTTTGTTGTTTGAATCATATTTACGGTAATTTTATAGTTTTAGTGATTCAAGCATTACATTTGATTTTTTAACAAAATATTATGTACAGAAATGATTAGCAAGCTCTTTTTTTCACACTATTTTATTTTTGTTTACATCTAAACAATAGTAAAATGAATCAGGATTTGCATCTGTCACATTCAGCTGTTCCAGGAAAGTTTGCATGAGAAACAGAGGATGTGTTTATCCACTTGAGAACCACAGGCCAAGAGTGTGTGCAGAGGGCAAGAGATGAACAGATAGAGGGAGGGGTAGAGATGGAGCGATGAGTTTGAGGGAGGAGACCCCACGTTCACACAGACTAGATAAAACATGCTTACATTGGAGACTCGAGGCCTTATGGGAATAGAAGAGACGTGACTATTACAGTGACCTCTGCTCAAACGAAGAAATTTGCGTGCTTTGCCCTCCCGGTCTCCACAGCTCGTTAACATCGGCCTTAATTAAACTCATCAAGTGTAGTGCACCGGAAATTTTGGAGGATAAATCTCAGATATGGGCAGAGTCAGACTTCTAAGTGTATCCGTTCCAGTTTCCTGAATGCATTATTCACAAGAAATTCCAAGGACAAACCAAGTTTCATTTAGTTACTATATATTCATTATGTTTTATATATATATATATATATATATATATATATATATATATATATATATATATATATATATATATATATATATATATATATATATATATATACACACACACACTATGTGAGAAAAGCACTACTTTCTGGTATGTGAGATGAAAATATCTTATGACATCAAAGTTATTCATAACTTCTGTACTGTCTGGGTCCCTGTGAGAATAACTTTGTCAGAACATTATTTTCAATGGGTGTGGTAATGTAAGTAACAAAAACAGGAAATCCACCAGCACACAGGCAGGAAATGCTACTGTTCAGTGACAGTAATAATTAAACACAACCCAAACGGACGCTAGTGAACCAATTCACAGTTACCCAGGAGAAACGGATAAAGATGAGAGGAAATTTGATAAAAAAATCATAGAAGAGTGTTCTGTGATATGCAATACAAGTACTTGATATGCTACAAATGCATGATAAAGAGGGAAAACACAAACACACAAGCGCGTGTTGTTCTTTTCAATGTAATATTTTTATTTCAATGTTTAGCAATTCCACAAAAGGGCTTACACTAAAATGTTCACAATTCTAATGATAAATACAGTAACGTTATCAATCTCTCTCCCTATTGCTGTCTCTCTCGTTCATATTCACACACATTCAAACATACAAATCTACAGTGAGTTCATGGGATCCGACAGGAAAAAAACCTATGAATGTTACAGAGTGGTGAAATAAAGCAGTAATCAAATCACAGTAATGTCCATTTAACAATGTACAGTAATAAATCATTAACTTCAGTATATTACACATGGTCAGTATGTTTTGATTGTCTTTGCAGCCTTTTGCAACAACGCGTTATGATTGTCATTGGCTACAGCAATTTATATTCAGTTCTGATTCTTTTCAGCTACTTCGTGCACTTGATTGATTGTCACTGCTTGGCTCGTGTGTAAGCTTGATTGTCACTGGTTTCTCTACATCGGTGAAGTATTATGATGGGCTGGTAACTGATGAGACTCATAACAAAATCGATCATTTTTAATACCCTCAGTCAACACTACCGTTTAAAAGTTTGGGGTTAGTATGATTTAAATAATAACAACACTTTTATTCAGCAAGGACACATTACATTTATCAAAAGTGACAGCATATAGACATTTATGACATTACAAACCATTTTTATTTCAAATAAATGCTGCTCTTTTGAACATTCTGTTTTAAAAAAATGTATCACAGTGTATGTATTACAGATACATGTATCACAGATACAACAAAAATATTAAGCAGCAAAGGTTTTTTATGTTTCTTGTGCAGCATATTAGAAGAATCGTGTGACACTGAAGTAATGATGCTGAAAATTCAGCTTTGCTGTCACAGGAAAAAAGTATATTAATATACATTAAAATATACGTATTAAATGATATTTAAATAATAATAATAATAATACAAGTAATTTTAAGCTTGTACTGTATTTTTAAATCAATAATTGCACCCTTGTTAAGCATATGAAACATCGAAATATTTTAGCAAACCCAAACTTTTAAACGGCAGATACATTTTTGGTCATATGCAGTTTATCACACGGATTGTAAGTGGCACATCAATTAAACAGCATTTTTCGTTGCATCAACACGAGGCAAGGTGTTGGCCTCTGTTAATGTTTTAGATGCTCCAATAGCTGAGAATGTTAACCTGACTAGTCTTTGCCATTATCTGGCATGGTGCTGCTGAGTAAGCCTATATAACTGTGCAGATCAAAAAGGCTGGAGTCCGTTGTCTCTTCCCTTTGTGCAGGTTTGTGAGGTCCACTTTTTTCACAAGATTATGGCTTACATAGACTGCTTCCCTGATGCATACATAATCTAAATAAGTAGGGTTTCCTGACACACGTTTTGTTAAATAATTTGCTGATTGAAGCTCTGCTGGTTTTGTCTGATAATGACAAGGTGTGTTTTTTTTTACTGCAGTCTCGTCCAGTACTGACCCAGACCTTGTCCCAGCTCCTGATCGCCACCTTGAACTGCAGTCTGCCCTGCTGCGGAAACACCGGGAAAGAATCCTGAGAGAAACACAAGGCCTTATCAGTCAGTTCATCACTCGTGGCCGATGCATGTGTAACACAACAGGAAACCACAAAGTTGCACACGCTGTTTGCTCATGCAGTGTTTTGGAGTGTACGTTAGAGTATTTGCGGCTTGAGGGTGGAGTAGGTTACAAAACGGCACTCACCTGTGTTTGCGCTGGCCGTGGGTGGGGGCGGGAGGTGGGGAGAGGTGTAAGATGAGGAGTCAAATTTACGGGAAAGAGGGGGCAGGGCAGAAGGAGAGGGAGGCAACATGCAAGAGTAAGTTGGAGTAGACTGGGAGGGCAAAGACTAGAGGAGAGAAGAGCAAATAAAGATTAAAGATTAATCTCATTTCATTAGAGGTACCAACAGATTCAGTAATAAAATAATCTGACATCTTATTATGCGAGGGACACCCCTCATATGTTTACTCTGGGGTTTTATGAAGCTCAATGTGCCAAGGTCCTATCAGACCAGCAAATTGCTATGATCTAATTTAAAACAGTCATTAAATATGAAGAGGACATTTGTTTGATTAAAGGGAGGGGATTTATGGTCTAAATCGGACCTGCTGAACTGTAAACCTGCAATGTACGTGCTGGAGATTATTTTTAGAAACTACAGCAGACCGTGTGTATTCCATGAGAAACGCTAGAGGGCGCTTTTAAGCTATTTAAGATCATTTTGAATGTCAGGCGGACTCATGGTTTTACCTTTTAGTTGCGTAATAGGTGCGTGTGCTGGAATGTTTCCCCTGCATTATTTATTATTGCAGAAAGCACTTTGTTTCGCGTGCTTTAAAGAAAGGCGGATGCTGTTACGTTTGAGAGGGCATCATTTTTTAACTAAGACATTAAAAACAAATATTGTCCTCCACAGAATAAATAGTTTATTTTACACACAGTAGCTGATTGTACTTTAAAACAGCGTTCCCCCAAACAGATATCACCGTTTTGTGAAGGCTAACCGATAACTGCATACAGAACGTTTTGTATTAGTGTTATTGTTGTTATTATTATTATTATTATTTTTAAAAACCCGCCTTTACTAAATCAATGAGTTAATTTAGTGGACAGTAGAACAGTCTTTATGAGATTTACCTGCACAACCCTGTGGCTCGTGCCTGGGTTTAAATGGATAGTTCACCCCCAAATTAATTAAATCAATTAATTAATCATTAGTAGTCATTATTTTTTCCTCTAGCGGTTTTCAAAACTTGTATGACTTTCTTACATAGAACACAAAATAAGTTCTTTTGAAGAATGTTTGCTAGCCTTTGTTACATCAAACGTTTTCTTTATCGCGCCACTAGGTGTCAGTATTTTATAAGTCAAAACAAAAATGACCGAGAACACGATTCAATACTGATGTAGAATTAATTACATGTCCATTTGGTCAAACATCTTGCCTATCAAAATCATATGATATATGGAAAAGGGAGGTCATCATTGTTTACCTGCATACTGGAGAAGACAGACAGAGAACTATAGCCTGAGAGAGACGAATCACTCCGACTGTGCATTGAGCCTGATATGAGAGAAAACAAGAGCATAGTAACATTAACAAAGATTATTACTACTACTACTACTAGTACTACTACTACGTGCCACTGCTTTAGTGTTTATGGATGCTTTGATAATACTGAATGTAACAATCATGGCAATATAGAACTTTTATTTGATATTTGATTTGAGGAGTATGAAGAAAGTAGTAGCCTAACAAACAGTTCAAAGTAACAAACACCAGTTTATCGTTTATGAAAATAGGAGAGAAAGTAGAGGAGAAATCTATGCGTCAGTTTTTTTTTAGCAAAGCTGTACTTGTGCTAATATTGCAAAGTAAGTCTTAAAAAGACATACCTGAGCTGTTGCTGTGATGGGAGTGATATACAGGGGAGGTAAAGGATGTGCTCAGGGGAGTATGTGTCTGAGAACAGGAACTGGTGCCCCCTGATCTCCTCTGGTTTCTCAGCTTTTCCTCCCTTCTCCACTTAGCTCTCCGATTGGAGAACCATACCTGTCAATCACCCAATATGGGTCAGTGCATAATGGACAGTGTCTTTCTGTATTGTTTAAAGGCACTTCAGCATTAACGCCGTAAAATCACAAAGATGATCATTCAAATATTTCACAAAGCCAGTATCACCTGAATTCTGGCCTCTGGAAGATCAATCTTTGCAGCCAGTCTCTCTCTAGCAAAGACATCTGGGTAATGAGTCCTTTCAAACTCTGGAAAACAGATTTAACATAAGACCGCACAATTAACATAAGCAGACTTGTGCAAATGCAGAACCTGACTAACCGTATGGACAAAAAAAGAAAAAACCACAGGCATTTTTCAAATGATCTTCTTTTTATGTTCCAAAAAAAACAACATAAGGATGATTAAAAAAAAGTATAATCTACATGAAAGTAATGTGGCACGATATGAAACGGATCCGTCTTTCCCAAACGCAAAAACAGTGCCACACAAACACATTCTCTCTGAGATTGTTTTGCATGGAAAGCTCAGTGCGAGCCAGCGCTTTGAGTCACACCTTTCTCCAGGGCATCTATCTGCTCCTGGGTGAAGCTGGTGCGGTTCCTCTGCAGCTTCCTCTTTAGCTGCAGGTGTAGCTGTGACTCGTCCACCTCATCCCTCTCTCCCTGCACCACTCCTTCCCCCGCTCCGGCCATCTGCACATTCAGATCTTCCACGCAACCATCTGAGAGAAACAAAAGACCCCATTAAACTTCGGAGTCTTATAAGAGCGCCGGGTTTCAGTGCGCGAACGTGTGTGTTATTATATAGACAGAACTGTCTCTTTGAAGACTGTGTAATTCTAGTGCGCCGCAGCATCTTGCGTTTGACAGTTTGACCTTATTTGTGTACGTGTGAATAAGCAGCAACTGTATTATGGGCATCTAATTCTGTGTCTAATGTCTGCTCGCTTTAGTTCCGCCTTCCTGTAATGAAACAGAGGACGTCAAGGCCAGAGATGGCCGTGTTTGTATGTGGGTGTACATGCGTGGCTGATGGTGTAGCTGTTGGCACCCTCTGTTTGTGCTCAGTCAAGTATAAGAATTGCTGGTTCACCCCAAAGCTGACTTCACGAACACAAGCACACATACAGAGCACATTCACACACAGAGGTGCTTTACTAATACATAAAGACATCTGCCACATGCAGATATCTACTAAAGGTACCTGTTCCGTGTTGAGGAGTGATGCTGTCGGCCGGGTGGTACCAGTTGTTTGGGCCAGTCCAGTTGGAGCCGTTTTGTAAGTTCAGCATGGTCAGACTGTCGTACATTAAATGTCACCTGTGAGAAAACACAGACCCTCTCCTTCTATCATCCAGACCACTCCAACCCTGAATGAAGGACGGAAGAGGTAATTTAAAAAGGTAATCAAAAAAAAAAAAAAAAAATCAAATACAATCAATTCTGAATTTATAAGGTCTATGTTTTATCACCAGTTTAGTATTGCATTTCCATGATTTTCGTTAGCTGTTTATGTTTGTGTTTTCTAACAAAAATATCACATAATTTAATTTATTAAATTATTAATTTCATTTAACACTGAGCACATTAGGTAACTTTTATTTATTCCTTTTTTAAAAAATCTTTTTTCAATAATGACCTTTTTTAGCTTTTCTTCAGTCTTTGTTTCCAACATTCATATAGTACACTATGGCCAATTTAAAAAAAAATGTTAGTGTTTTAATAAAACCTACATTTTAGTGTACACATTTATTTATTTTTTTTAAATAAAAAACTTTCAAAGATTAAAATAAATTTGTCATAATCATTGTCCTTTCAGAAGTTAACTTTCCACAGACAGTTCAAAGTCCATTTACTCTTTTCCATGTATCTTATGATTTATGTACATTTTTAAATGTCAACCCTGCTTTTATGATTTTCTATAGTAAACAATCGACTTTTGAAACGAATACATTTCAAAGTGGTAATATGGAAACATATATAAATAGTATTTATACAGTAGTATAAGACCTGTCAAATTGAATAGTAAAAAAAAACAAAAACAAACAAACCCTGTTACCCATCTGAAGGTATAACTACACCCAGCATATATTCAGATGTACAGATTTCTTTATTGGGATGGCACAATGCAATTTATTAACACCAATTACTTCTTCAAAAAAATGTCCTTAAAATCCAACTAGATCAAACTGGCATGAATGACCAATGCATGAATGTCTTTAAATAATGTTACTATTGCATCTTAAACTTACTTTATCTATCTCGATCTAAACATACATTAACACACACACAGAGTTCATTACACACACAGCGAGTAATTAAGAAGTACAGAACATCTAGTCTGACATCGTCGTACACACACGCATGACTGGAGAGAGTAATACTGTCAACTAATGTTAACAACAATACACACAGACACGCACACACACATACACGCCACACACTCCAACAAAACAAAGAGATAATTATAGATACACCGCACACAATAACACACAATTCACGTTGTCGACTACAAACTCTGACTACACAACAAAACTCATTACGAAAATGGAGGCAAGAAGCCGCTAACCAAAATGCAAGCGTATTTAAGTCACATTATTTATAGAGCAGGGTTAAGCTAAATAAATAAATACTGCTGAAGAGTTAGTAAAAAAAATATCACTGGTTCCACTGATAGTTGTACATGTAAAACTACTAACATACATGGAAAGGAGGCCGTCGTCATGAATACTATAGATCTAGCCATTAAAATAAACTAGAGAGAGGCTTGCTTGTATTTGCATTGGTTTTGAGAGTAAACCATGGCCCTCAAAAGCAAAGAATGATCTAGAACAGAAGAAGAAACAAAATATAGAGAAGTGATGGTTGTGACGGAACAACACAGGTTAGCATGCAACAAAAAAAGGCATTACAGCTATATTTATTAGTGCATATAAATAAAATGTCAAATATATTATTACTACAATGTATACTTAATTATAATAAACATTAGATAATAAACATAGAGCTCAGTAATGGATGCAATCCATATACAAAGGCTTCTTCTATGTACAAAACATGCTGATATATGTATATTATAAAATATTAAAAGAATTTATAAAGTATAATAGTTGACATGTATATAGACGTAAAAATGGGAAAAGGCTTTACGCTAATTGAAATTAGCTAGTTCAGTTAATTAAATACGACTTTGTATGACTCTCAAACTAAAACAAATAGAAGCACATTTGAATTATTAACATTTTGCCTTTGGTGGTGTAACACAACATATTGTTGCCTATAGAAAACAGAAAATGTCAAAGGTCAAGTCTTTCGTAACCTTTCCGCAATTAACCAGCAGTTTTCCCAAATCTACTAGTTTTTCCAATAAAAGAGTCATGAATCTGTTAATGTCTCAGTCGCTGTGTCGGCAGTGAAGGCAGGAGACTCACCTGGTAGATGAATGAATTGTAAAAGTGGTCCACACTTGCTCAGTGTCTCTATCACTTTCTGTTCATCCCTCTCTCCTTCTCTCTGTTCTCTTGCTTTGTTAATGTTAGACTGTGTTCGAGAGAGAGAGAGAGAGAGAGAGAGAGAGAGAGAGAGAGAGAGAGAGAGAGAGCATGGGAGGAGAGGAAAGCGAGAGAAAGATGGAGAGAGTTAGACAGGGCGAAAGAGAGGAGGCGAGGGAGGGGTAGTGGGCTACAGAGAAATGCATCTGCAGGCACTCTGGTCCTTGAAGCAATGAGGGAGAGAGGGAAAGAGAGAGAGAGGGATGACACACAGAGTCAGTGTCAGTGTCAGGTCTGGACTTAATGCCAGGAAAAGGGGTGATGAAGTGAGAGAGAGAGGTGGAGGCAAAAAAAAGACTGAAAAAGAGGAGACGTAAAGCTATTTCTAAAGTATCACAAAGACAATTCGCTTTTTGTAGATAAGGACTTCCAAAAATGGCTCACCTAAGAGCTGTGAGACAGCTTGAGATCAAGCACCTGCTCTGATGGCCAGCGGTCCCCTGCACTGATGTGATCGACACAAACATTTACATTTCAAAGTTAACTTATTTCCTGTGAAATCATCTAAATCTAGTATTAAACATTTGATTTATCGTAAAATATTCAAATGCGTAGAAGTGTGAATATAAGTGTAAAATCTAAGTTTATTTTGTTTGTGTATTATAAAGCTGCTTCGCATCAGTCAAATGTATTGCAGTTTCCACAAACTTTCTTGAGCATCAAATCAGCATGTTAAAATGGTTTCTGACACTGAAGACTGGAGTAGTGCTAAGGAAAATTCAGCTTTGTGAACTTTTGAAAACACATTGAAGTGGAAAAGAGTTATTTTTAATTCCTGTTCCAATTTTTTAAAATAATATATTGCTGTTTTTCTGTGTTTTTAAATCAAATGCAGCCTTGGTGAACATAAGTATTAAACTATACACTTTTTTAGGCCTTGGGGCATAATCGTCTCCAAAAGGAACATGAGGGTTGAAAGAACACAGTTTAAATAATATAAAACACACATTCACACAGACACACACAACATATAGAAGCTTCTGTGCTGAAAAAGGTTTTTCAATTAACAGATCATTATATTCTTAAATCTTAAAACATCTTAAACATCTTAAAAAATCTTCATGAGAAGACAAATTTTACACATTATTCTGTTCTCTGTATGCTCACTACGATTACATACAAACATGAGGAGACACTCTCAGACTTGCGTGTAAGGACCTCTCTTCTCCAACACACACACACACACACACACACACAGTGCATACAGCATGTTTACCCTTCACTGCACTTTGTGACAATCCCAATGCTATATTTGCATATTTTATTGGATTAACTTTAAAAACCAAAGAGCCTGTGACACGTTAAAATACGAGAGAAAAACAGAAAGAGAGAGAGACTTGGAGGTCTGATACAGGAGACTCAGCCAACACTACTTACAAGCATGACCATTTTGATTCTAGCTAATATGAAAGGTTCAACTTAGGCAAATAAATACGAGGATTCTTTATGCTCACTTTTAAAGTATAAAAAAGGATCAAAGGGGTCTTAATGTCTCCTTTTGGGTATTACAGCTAGAATCAGAGAATCATGAGTTATTTTGTTGTGTACTGATATGTTTCCATTTTTCATGTATTCATTCTGAGGTAAATGGTTCTCAACCAGAGGCCCGGGACCAACTAGAGGGAATCAGAAAACTTTCAATGGTTTATATGAACTTATTATATAATAATTTATATTAAATTATTAAAAGTTAGTTATATTAATAAAACTTAATTGAAAATGCTAAGAAAATCCCACTAAAACATTTAGATTTTTATTACAACAGACGTACCAAAGATACCTTTTCTGGCCTTGAAAAAAAAATATCCTGTGGTTCTCAGCCTTTTGTCTTCACCACTCTCAGCAATTATGGTACGAAAGCTGTCACTGGAGCGATACCTTTTCAAAAAGTACATGTTTGTACCTAAAATGTCCATTTTGGTATATAAAAGGTACTTAAAGTGTAAATGTATTAATGTGCTTTTTTGAAAAGGTACCACTCCAGTGACAGCTTTTGTACCTTTTGTGTTGAAGACAAAAAGGCTGAGAACAACAGGATATTTTTCCTGTTATTAAATTGGGTATAAATATTAAGCAAAGATTATGTCAATTAACAGAGATTACTTATGGGGTCAGAGTAGATCTACACAAATATAAAAAGGATTTTAATGCAATTTTTGTAATTGGTTGTTTGCTCATTTTTCTTTCCAGATCTGTATGACTGTTATGGTACTTTTATGGTACTTTTTGGTGACTCGACAGCCCCTAGTCACCAGTCATTGTATGGAAAAGAGCAGCTCGAGCATTCTGCTAAACATCTCCTTTGTGCCTCAGACATCACACGAGGGTGAGTAAATGATGACAGAACGTACATTTTCGGGAGGTCCATCTCTTTAATGCGACAAGCACCATCGGGTCAACGGACGCTGTCATGGCGCAAACAAATCACAATGAGTATTGTGTGGTACACGCATGATAGAGAAGGAACTGAAACAGAAATAGAGAGAAATAGGAAGACATAACGAGGCCATGGATGTATCCTTGTAGAAAAAAACCAAGGAAGGGGGACACGGAGGGCACGAGAAAGAGAGACAGAGGAGGCGGAGGATAAGGAGGGTGCCAGCTTTATTTATTTCCGGTTGACAAAACCCTCCGCTCTCTTCCTCTCTCATCCTTCCCCCATACCTACGTCTCCCTCTTTGTCACTCGTTCAGAGGGTGCACGGAAAAAGACAATGACACGGAAAACAGACAGAGGATTTAAGCAGAAACACAGTGGAAGATGAGGAGCGTCTTTCTCCGTGCGGGTTACTTTTTGAAACAGTTGCAAAAGTGAAGCAAATGAGAAGGGATCCTAATAAAACGCTGTTAATATTTAGTGTCAGAGTGTTGCACACGTGTGACGTTGAGTGTGTGTTTATTATGTGTGCTGGTGTGTGAGCGTACGCTCCTTCAGGGCACATTTTTTCAGTGTCTTGTTAGTTCATCCCTGTCACCCTCTCTCTCTCTCTGCTGGGGGGGAGGGGGAAGAGAGGTCACCATAGCAACAATGCCGGGACAAATTAACATCAAGAGCTTAAAAAAACGTGTGTACATGTATGAGAGTGCATGTATATGTGGTAAAGGGGCAAGTGTCTTACTCGATACCCCGTGTGTGACGCCGAAATCCGGCAGAGGCATTGATGTTAATGCATCAATTACAAATAATTCATTAGGCCCACAGTCTCTCCATCACTCTGTGTCATCCGTTTGGTTCCCGAGCACTTGTCTTCTTCCTTATTTTGTCGTCTCTGCCCTCCCATTTCCTTTCCCATCTCTCTCTGTGTGTGTTGTTGTGTGCCCCCAGGCTACAGTGTGCCACGTCCTCCCTCTCCCCTCCTCTCTCTCTGGCCCTGTCACCTTCAATTGCTCCATGGTACTAGACACACAGCCACAGGCAAAGAGAGAGAAGAGAGGGGACACACACATACACAGAGAGAGAGAGAGAAAAAGGGGTGAGGACCGAGGGACGAAGAGCTGTGCTTGTCTGGAGAGAGACAAAGAGGTAAAGAAAGAGGGCAGGTGTGAAAAGTTGTGCGAAAAGATGTGAGGGAGGATGAGGGATCGAGAAACAACGAAATCGGTAGGTGACAAAGTTAAGGGAGGTACAAGCAGACACAACGAAGTGGCCTTGGTCCTAGCTTCCATAGGTGCAAGTATTTTGTTGTTTCATAAACAGGATATACATGGAATTCTGATGAAAGGCATTTTGCAGAATGCTTTGTAGATTTTCTGCAAGTCTCTGTAGATTTTGAGCTCCCTTAAATGCATACATTATTATTTAAAAGTTTGGGGTCAGTTTTTTCTCAAATGCTTTTTGATCAAAAAAAGGGGAGAAAAAGTATAAGCAAGAATTTTTGAAGCATTTTAAAATAAATGTTTTCTATTGGTATTCTTTAAAATGTCATTTATTTCTTTGATGAAATAATAATAAATAACTCCAGTCGGTGTCACATGATCCATTGTGCTACTTTATATTTTTTACGGAAACACTGATACATTTTTTTTAAAGACTCATTATTTAACAGAATGTTCAAAAGATTAGCATTCCAAAAAACAACTTGATAAAATTGATAAAATTATTGCATTCTTACTGAATAAAAGTGTATTATTTATTGCTGTACAATACAGCAATAAATGTTCTATATATATTTATTTATATATATATATATATATATATATATATATATATATATATATATATATATATATATATATATATATATAATGTATTTCTGTATTGTTTGTGGAAAAACAACAACAACAATAATAATAATAATAATAATAATAATAATAATAATAATATATGTGTATATACAGTATGTGTATGTATATATATATATATATATATATATATATATATATATATATATATATATATATATATATATATATATATTTATATTATTATGGTCAATTTAACACATTTTACAATGTTAACATTATACCTTAAAAACAGCAGAGAAAGGATATCAAAATCTATGTGATGGTCGTTCATTAACCAAGTTCTTCTTAGACCTATAGCTTTACTGGCAGCCTGGCGATAGTAAAATTGTTAGGCTTGATTCAAATTGTAAATTTGAATGAGATCTTGAAAAGCATAAGTCGCAGTATATAAAACACCTTGATTTGTGTCCACACTGCTGCTCCATACTTTAGCAGTTACACATACAATATTTTATTGCAATTTTTTCAACATGTTCTCCCTGATATAGACTGACCACAGACAAATTGCTAATTTGGATATCAACTTTCTGAAAAGTCTATGACAAATGTTTAGTTAAAAAGGAAGTATTAACTCTTTAAAAAGGATTATACTAGCTTGTTTGAAAAAAAAAAAAACTACACTACACCTACATGCTAATAACATGTATTTAAAGTCATTTATTTCCATTATTCCAATTAAAACAATATTCCTATCAAAGATAAGCAGCCCTCAAAACTTTTCCTCAGTTTGCCAAAACGCGCCTGCCTCTCTGAATGCGCGTTCGCGTGTCAACGTGGCGTTTCGCATCCAGTAGAATTTAGAGTTCTCCTAGGCCCCGCCCATTCTCGTCACGCAATTGGCTCTTTTTCCTGTCAGTTAAACCTTTTTGAGGACACGTAACGTTGCTGCTCCACCCACCTTTTACGTGCACTTTAAAGAAGAACAGTGCCAACGCGTACTCCTCAACTCAGGATAAACGGGTGTACTCAAGCAGAAATCACTGCAGGCTTGGTAAGTCGTTTTTACAGTTTTACATGAAAAATTTCAGTTTAAACTGATATTGCATTGTGTTTTTCTTTTTAATGTTAACTGTTTTTGTACAGCTCGTTAAATAGTCATTATATTCTGTAAAATCACCGCATTAAACAAAACATTGTTTTTAGGTTTTAAATGTTTGTTCTTGTTTTTTTAATCATGCTTTAACAAAATAGTTTTTTGCTTATTCAGAAAGATGAAAAAAATGCCTATGCTGTATAATTTAATTTTAAAGCATAATGACTTTGTGTGTTAATCGTTTAGGGCAGAAATAAACTATAAAATCTTTTTCTTTTACACACACTCCTTAGGGAGAATATGCAGCTGCTCTTTTTAAGGACACTTGCCCTGTTTGTTGGGGTCACAGTTGCTGTGCCTGCACAGGAGAAGCGTGTACATCATAAGCCTGACCTCAGTGACCATGCTCATGATGATGCCCATGGATACCAGTATGACCACGAGGCCTTCCTGGGCAAAGAGGAAGCCAAGACCTTTGACCAGCTAAGCCCTGAGGAGAGCAAAGAGAGACTAGGGTAAAATAATATGTGAGAATGCTACAGCAAAAAGCAAATTAATAATATTATCACGTGTCTTACTTTGTGTTTTTTGTATATTCCCCATGCAGAAAGATTGTGGATAGGATTGACACAGATAAGGACGGGTTCATAAGTCATGCTGAGCTTCACCACTGGATCAAGCACAGGCAGAGGAGGTACATCGAAGAGAATGTGGACAAGCACTGGAAAGAGTATGACCAGAACAAGGATGGGAAGATTGGCTGGATCGAGTACAAAAACACCACCTACGGATATTACATGGGTAATTAAAACGAGCTTTTGAATTTGGGCGTGGCTAGTAATTATGTGGCTTTGAGTGAAAAACTTCTATTTATGTAGGGTTATGTGTGTTTATTGTTAGCAATAGTGCAACATCTTCGCAAAAACAAACTATAGTATTTGGGATTTTAGTTTAGTGTTTTGAAATCCAAAACATGCAGGATGTAGACTGTAGGTTAATATACTATGTTACTGTATGCCAGATGTAGAGTTTGATGATGTGGATGATAAGGCGAGTTACAAAGCCATGCTCACCAGAGATGAAAGACGTTTCAAGACCGCAGACCGGGATGGGGACGGTGTTGCTACCAGAGAAGAGTTCACTGCCTTTCTCCATCCAGAGGAGTTTGACCACATGAGAGGCATTGTGATACAGGTACACAGAGTAAAGCAGAAGGCATATATACTAGTTTTCAAACTATGTTTAATACATAATGAGAAAGAATCACATGGAGGAAACAATTTAGAGCAAGGACCAAAATGATCTCTTGTTCACATTATCAATATTGTGCGATCTGACAATAATAACGAATTTAAGGAAGAGGGTTTCTAGATGATTCTGCAAAATGTATGTTTATGTAAAAAAATGACTAATGAAAATGGCAAAGTGACAGAAGAATTACTATGAATACTGTAGACTGTTTATTTTTCCATCTATTGTTAGCATTTAGTATCTGTCAGACCAGAAAAGATCACAGCAGATTGATCCTTCACTGTTGCAGGAAACAATTGAAGACATTGACAAGAATGGAGATGGCAGGATTGATCTGCAGGAATACATAGGTAAATGCCTACTCTATTCACCTGCGGGAAAGAAGACGCTTACGATAGAACTGATATTTCGTGGCCAAATGAACTGAAACTGTGCATATGTTCCTGTTGACTCTAGGGGACATGTTTACCCCTGAAAATGGAGAGAACGAACCAGACTGGGTCACAACAGAAAAGAAACACTTTTCAGAGTTCAGAGACATGAACAAGGTATGTGGTTGTGGGGAGTAGGTGTTTCAGCATCACCTGGGAGTGTTTCCTGATTATTCTTTCATGGTTCGTGATTTGTTTCCATTTGTTAGGATGGTTTCCTTGATGCCAATGAAGTCTCTCATTGGATCCTCCCTGGAGAGGTTGACCATGCTGATAATGAGGCCCGGCATCTCATTCATGAAACTGATCAAGACAATGTAAGTGACTTTCCCTTGGTCTTCACGTGGGTGGTGTCATTAATTCACAATAATGCATAAATGACTATAATAGTCAGAAATCAGTGTAAAAATAATCTTTACCTATGTCTTCTTTCTTTTAATTCACTGCCAATGAATCGCAATGGACTTCCAACTGCTTCATGTAATTGACTAACCAGGATGACAAAATCACAAAGAAGGAGATTCTGGCAAACTGGAACATGTTTGTCGGGAGCCAAGCGACTAATTATGGAGAGGATCTCACCAAAAGACACGATGAACTTTAATGCTGGCATATCTGGGTACAGGGGAGGGCAACGTGTTTGGGGTGTAGGAGAAAAAAATAGAAAATTGAACACGAAAATAAAAGCTAATCATCATTGTGTGTTGGGTAGGAACATTTCCAGAGTCAAAGGTCAAGGGTTAGGCTTCAATGAAGATAGGTATTTTAGGGAGACAGATAAAAGTTTTATTTATTGTCAAACACATTTTGTGCTTTGAAACAACATTGTAAGGAACACTCATTTCACTGCATATGAACAGACACTCCAGCTTGTTAATTGTGAGGAAATGGACCGATATCTTCCACTTGAGAGATACTCAGGAATTCAGCACTGAATACATGGAAAGTTGCATCAGTATTCAAAAACACAGCCCTGTTTTGACTGTTACAAAGTTAATTTCACATTTAACATATCACTTACATGAATAGAGGCATAGCTAAGGAGAAATGAAGCCAGAGGGGCAGGGACTCAACAGATGGGAGGAGACAAAAGTGATTGACACTGTATTGGTGAAACATTTTTCTCTCTGTGAATTCTAAATAAAGCCATGTTGGTTTTTTAAATTGTGGACTGGGGTTTAATTACACAAATTAAATTATATGTGACCCTGGACCACAAAACCAGTCATAAGGTTCAGTTTTCTTTTTAAGACTTTTACATCATCTGAAAGCTGAAGAAATAAGCTTTTCATTTATATATTTCTTTGTTAAGACAAGACAATATTTGGCTCACTATTTGCAAATGGAATCTCAAGCTGCAAAAAAAAAAAAAAAAAAAAAAACCCGAAATATTGAAAACTTATTTCAATTTCTCAGCGATGCATATTAGTAATTGAAAATTAAAAAAAGTTAATAAGTTAACACCTTCATTGAACATGATCTTTACTTAATATCCTAATGATTTTTGGCATAAATATGGTTTATTTTGACCCATGCAATGTATTACAAAATCAAACACAGTGTTTTTTTATGCTTCAGGATCACATTTTGCATTCTGAGAAAGTCTAATTGTTAATCACAAATATATATCATATATAATTATTATTATTATAATAATCTGTCACCCTTTTGTTCAGCTAAATCGTTCTTTGTCCTTTGCATTTTACAAAATGTGTCTGTGTTCTTAATGTCATTCCCAGGATGGTCGTCTCTCTATCAGTGAGATCATGGAAAAAATGGATTTCATTAAAGTCAGCACTATAACTGACTTTGGGACACTGACAGAAGCTCATGATGAACTTTAACCTCCTTATGACCACAAAAAGCCTGAATGTGTCTTAAAACTATTAAAAAAGGACAAATGTGATTTCTGAAGTGTGTAAAATGAATGATTTATTTAAAACAACAAAAAGCACATCTACTGTATATTGTGTACACATGACATTAACGTATCTTTGGGGGCAAGGGAAAAGAAATTACTTTAACATCCACTCCAATAACCCCTCACCAAACAACTGACAACAAAAGGACTACGAAAAAAAAAAAGTCCCGCAAAATGAATGACAATATTTACAGGGTCAAAGCGTCGTCCAGTCCTCTTGTTTATGCTTGCATAACGGGTCTGGCCTCTTTAGCTTTGAGGTCCACTCCTGAGCCTGCAAAGCCAGTTCCACCCTGCCGAATGCAAAAGACAGACATTATACACCGACTTCGTCCACCTGTAAAACACTGAGACACTCTTTACGACTTTATGCCTCTCATACACACCCTCTGAAGGATTATAATGTCCTTCTCTTTCAGTTTGTCTCCATTCACTGGATCAATCATGTCTTTCCGTATGAGCTTCTCCACACACTCCATAGTGACTACGACTCCACTTGTGGGAAAGGCAAGAAAAAAAAAAAAGAAAGAAAGAAACTAAAAGTGAGAGCAAGACCTAAGTGCATGAAAATTTATTAAGAAGATCAATTCTTGCAGAGTAAACATTTTAAAAGTCAAACTCACGAGGGTCTAAGAACTGCACAGGGCACGGAGTTCCCAAGCGTGTCTTTGGTTACTTCACACACATATCTGTCCTGAGGACAACATAAAAAAAAGCTTTGAGTCAGTTTTTTTTTCTTAAAATACAATACAGAAATATTTCACACTTAATAATACATTAATTATTCATATTTAATACGTTTAATGCTGTTTTATGCATTCAATTGATCAAAACTGCTAGTAAATGTATTGGTATAAATATTTAAGTAAATGCTGTTTATTTAAATATTTAAGTAAATGCTTTCTCAAAGTATCCTAAACAAAAACATTTAAACAGCACAAGCTTTATCAGCACTAATAATAAGGAGAACTGTTTCTTGGAAGTAGGGATGTAATAATTCATTCAACTCATGTGATACAATGCAATGCTGGTTTTTTAACAACATGTCATTTAAGTGAAATTATATCAATTAAAAAGTGTCCCTTTATTATTTCTCAGACAAAAAGATAATATAAATAATAATCATAATTTTTAAACAAACCTCAATTAATGTAAAAATTGTTAAACATCTGAACTGAATTGAATCATCACATATTTAGATTTTCAACCCTACTAGAGAATGATTTCTGAATTATGTGATACTGAATACTGAGTACAGGCTAATGAATTTTTTTCAAATGTTAAAAATTAGAAAACATTTAAAATCTTAATAGTATTTCGAACTTATTATATAATGTTTTAAAAAAGAAAATTTATCTTACTAATCCTAAAGCCAATGTATATAGTATAAAAGAGTCAGAGAGAGATGCAAAACAAAAAAATTACAAAAATAAAAAGAACTAAAAAATAAATAATTAAATAAAAACTAAAATCAATGCTTCTTACTTGGCGTGTGAGGAGGGCCACTCTGTCCAGACTGGAATCCAGTGGAGTGAAACGCACTGAAATTAAATCACTCATCTTCAAAGGACGCCCTGACATGGGGCACAACACTGTCTTCGACTGAAAAAGCAGGAGAAAACAGTTAATAATAATAATAATAATAATAATAATAATAATAATAATAATAGTAGAGTGCCCCATACAGAGTGAGATACAAATTATTCTTTCTCACACAGAACAACTCCTAAAAACTACAGGCAAGTGGTTTGAGTCTTACTTAGATAGGCCCTTCAAATCTCACGGCTAAAATTTACACACTGCACATTTAAATTAAATGTTCTCCCCTGTTGGAATGACCTGCCCAACTCAATCTGAGCAACTGAGTCCTCGACCATCTTCAAGGATCGGCTAAAAACACATATCTTGCATCTTTATTTGACCCTAGCACTCTCTATTCTAACTCTATTCTTAAAGAACTTGTCACTTTTAGACTTGCACTCTATTCATTCACTAACTCTTTGTTTTCTTTTTTTTTTTTTTTTTTTTTTTTAAACTAAAAACTGACACTAGCATTTTACTCTTTGTATACTCTATTTGCTTTATTTTCTTTAATCCAATAAACAAAAGAAAAAAAAGGCCCCTAACCCTAGCTCCATTCTTTTTGTATTATACCGTTATATATATATATATATATATATATATATATATATATATATATATATATATATATATATATATATATATATATATATATAGATATATATATATATATATATATATATATATAGATATAGATATATATATATATATATATATATATATATATATATATATATATATATATATATATATATATATATATATATATATAGATAGATAGATAGATATAAATATAAAAACACTCACTATATGTACTGCATTAAGTTAACAGACTTGTTACAGTACTTGTATATCATTGCTCTTTTGTTAATTTTGATTAATTTTAAAGTCTTCATTTGTAAGTTGCTTTGGATAAAAGTGTTTGCTAAATGCCTAAATGTAAATGTAAAGAGGACAATCATGATACAAGGAGCTTCTTAACACACAAAGGGAAGAACTGACTGAACTGAGGAGAAATGGACAAACAATCCTATCAAGGGCATCATGACCGACCAAAAGAACACTTGGCATGCAAACTGATTTCAGGTCAAGCACAATCTCTTGTGTAATGCTCTTCCATGAATGCCATCTGACTATTGAAGTCCCAAGGTTAGGGACACGTGGCATATCAAGAGACTTACAGGTTTTTTAAGCAAGGTGGGCTTGGCCTCTGGTGTGAGGCTGGGGATCCAGAAGCTGGGCAGAGATGAAGAGGAACTGGTGGAAGCCGTGTCAGAACTGGAGGAGCTGCTCGAGCCATTCTGGCTTCCTTCATCCTTAGATTTCTCTACAAAAACATGGGGTATACACGTAATTGAGAGGGTATCTCTCTGTGTTGCACTTGGGTTTAAATCGCCTTGTCTGGCTTTCATACCTGAGGTAAAGGGGTTGATTGGCTTGGAGACAATGTTGTTCTCTCTCTGCTTGAACTTCTCAGCTCTCTCTCGCTCCTCAGACTTGGACTCCAACTTGCCCTCACTCTTTAGAGCCTGTTTCTGCTTCTCATATGCCTGTGTACGTGCGTGTATGTTAGACAAACATCGAAGGACGTTCCCATTCAGCGCAGAACACATTTGTAAGAAATGTTCAAACCTTCATTTTCTTGGCGATTTCCGTTTTCTGGTGAAGGATGTATTGCAGAATGGCTTCTTTTTCATACAAATATCCGTCTTCACTGCGGTAAGCAAACATAAACAAACATACATTAATCCTAGCCTCCAAGCAGCTAACGAGCAAATGGTCCAGTAACATTCAGTACAAACGCTTAGCACTCATGCAGACAATTTCAGCATTTAAAACGTTTCTTTGAGGTCGGATGGGGTCCGTACGTTACGACGGGGTCTCTGCAGGGCTGTAAGGAGAGACAGCAGCAGTCAAAATCTTTGATCGCATCCTTCCCCAAACGCACACTTTGTGTCCCATAACCAGAAGCGGCTGGAAAACATAAAGTGCGATACACAATTTGATAATGTAATTACATTCAAATAATTTCACGACACACGTAAACACACAAGTGTACATTACCGGTGTCTTTCCTCTTCTCGTGATAAGTGTAAACGGCCCCTGCTGTGCAGTTTTTCCCGTGTCGAGTCATGCTTGTCCTTTGCAGAACAAAATTAATTGAACAGTTTCAGACACGTTGGACCGTGTTGGAAAATTGCTTAGTGAACTTGCGAGGTAATCCATAACACACATCACACATTAGAAAAAGCCTGAAGCTACACATATATCAAACGCAGTTTGTTCTATCATACATTAATAGCAGGTTTGAAGGGGCAAAAATAAGAACTAAAGTTGCTGTTTACCTCTTGTAATCCTGTTCCCGAACCGGAAAGTATCATTTGCTGCACTTCCTGGATCGTCTTAAATTTCAGAATAAAAGTTCACAGAGAACGCCGCTATCACGCCCTCTGTCTGCAGCAAAATAACTTTTTATAATAAAACTAGGTTATTATATCTAGATTATAGTAGAGCTTCTGCCAAAGTCCCTGTAATATATATATATATATATATATATATATATATATATATATATATATATATATATATATATATATATATATATATTATTATTATTATTTTTAATATTATAGCAGGGATCATCAAACTGCGGAGTTTAGCCCCTACTTGCCTCAACATACATGATATGGTGATGTCAAAGACAACACTATATGTTCTTTAACTTTTTGTAAGAATGAACAATAAAAAATATTGACAGCCAATCAGAATCCACCCAGCCTTAAAGGGCGTTAAAGACATTGATTTAAACTGTAGACGACATTCTGTAACTGCAGTGCCTTAAAAACAGTCCATTGTTGTCTGGACGATAATATTATTGTAGTTCTTTACCCAGATAGATTTCTATGTACTTTTTAGTAATAAGTATTAATGGGGTAACTAATTTGGACTAACTGTTAAACATTATTGAGCATCAATAATTCTGATTCCTGGTTCATGCAGAGAGCCTATAATAACATTTTGTACCATGAATATTTAGTTGTTTTTATTACCATACCATACTAGTGGACATTATATCTAAAGGCTCACTCGTGCTAGTTCAGAACTTTGAAACAACATGATGGTGAGTAAAGATGACACAGTTTTGTTTTTTGGATTAACATCCCTTTAAGGCCATATTTAATATCACAAATCATGTTTGGAAATCATGTTTCGTCAGCGGAAAAATTGACAGCAAAGTGAAAAACATTACAACCTATTTAACAGAGACAGTAAGGACATCCCTCACAGACAATTATACTCTGTCAACACTGATGTAGGTTTTAAAGTATTATTACTTAAACAAATAAATAAAACGTTCCCTCATTTTATTCCATAAGTAGTCTCAAAACAACACAGTTAGGTTTGCAATTACATTTCATATCATAACTTTTGTTAATCACAAGACTGTTTAAAAGGGAAATGTTGTTCAATTAAATACATTTAATTTAAGGTAGCCTAATGAAATTAGTTAAGTTCCACGTATATGTATTTATTGACCAGACTGTAGCGTGTGATGTGATAACATTAAAAAGAGAAAAAATAACTTAATGACAATGAACATAACGCTACAATGTAAATCCTGAAATCTGTGAAACGCAACGCCCAATTGCACGTTCCTCTTTTGGCCACATGCTGGTGATGAATGGGTTTAGTTGTCATCGTCGTCGTCGTCGTCATCGTCATCATCATTAAAGACGTCTGCGACAGTCCTAAAAAAGGGAAGAGGTGAAATATCATTACATGACTGTGCTCATAACAATTAGTACAGCAGGTTTATTTGCAAGAGAATATTATCTTACTTATAGATGGATCCAGAAACAGAGTCGACAAAGCCACCTTTTAGAAAAAAAAAATGTGTAAAATTAGTTTGAAATTATCCACAGTCTAAACAACTAAAATAGCATCTATGAAATGGTTGTGTTTCTTACCTGGCTTGCAGACGGCCTCACAAACAGGACACATGTAGCACTTTCCACAGTCCTGAAGAGACAAAAGATAGTAAAAGAGTCTTGATTTTTTAAGCAATTGTTTGTGTAAATATGTGCATGTGATTTTTGTAGGGAAAAAGGAACACCCTATACTTTAGCCATCTATAGCTTCATGCAACCACGTAATTTGCTTTTAAACACTGTTACTAGCCCGGACCTCCCCATGCTGTGACTAACGCAATCATTATGTCATTAATGCACGCTTAGTCCGTCTATCTGCACAAACACAGCTGAAGGGCCTCTAGCTTCACTTAACAGCTACAGTAAGTGCAATTTATTAACACTCTAAATCTCTCTCTAGTTGTTTCTCTGAAAATCCAATTGAAGGCATATCTTTAGCTATCACTGCTTTCAGTAAATAAATGAATTGTTATTGAGCATTGTAAACATTTTTTGTTAAGTAGAGCCATGTTAATTTGGTGGCACTTTACATGATTACATTAATCACTTAGTCGGCACTAGTTAGTTTGGGGCCAAGTTTTGGATTGTAGTTATATAACACTCTTATGTATCATAAATTGTATAGCTTTTGTATAGTAATGGAGAGATTTCAACTTCAAGAATGGCTATTTTTATGTACTGGGCAAAGTCATGTGATAACAGAATTGCATGCAAAATGTGGCACTTGGTCTAGTAATAGAAATTATTTAATAACAATTTTTTACGACAGTGAATTGAATATTAATTTCAAAGGCGATCAATACACAGATGCTATGAGGTAAATCAAGTACTTTCTAGTTTTACTTGATTGTAAGCCAAGAAAATAAAATACAATATACCTATGATACAGTGCACAGTTGCACTTCTGGTCTTTTTTGAACGTCTGTGCTTTTTTTGCATTGAGTAAACGGCATTGTAGTTATTTAGAAAATGTGTGTTTTTGGTGGGTTTCTCACATCACAGAAGTCACAGTGCGCAGAGTCATCTTTCTTTTTGCATGGGCACTTATCACAGCTGTCGCAGTGCTGAGGGGAGAGAGAAATTAGAAATTACTGGATTATGGACAAATTCAGAGCAAAATTTGACAGTTGAAGACTGGCTGAATGAAGGCGTAATTAGACACTTTATTAGACTTATAGAGCTCAGAGGATCCTACCTCACAGTGGGCACACAGTGAACAAATAGATCCTTCATGATAATCATCATCATCGTCATCATCTGAAAGATATGTTGTCAGCTTTTTTTATTATCATTGATATGTGTATGTAAAAAAAAGTGTGGTGAGAATTGTGATGCGAAACGGAATGAATTAGTCTTACTCACGTTGAACACCACTTCTCTTTCTCACTTTCACACACACATGCACATACACAACTCACCACATGTTTGTGAGCAACTATATATAGTCAACATTTGAAATGGATCAAAATAGTTTATCAAAGTTGTCCTAAGACAAGAATGCATTTTGGTTGTAGGTTTAAGGGCAACTTTCATGAAAGTTTTTGATCTATTTAAAATGTTGACTAGTGTATGTATATATAACACACAAACACAAAAAAGTACAACTACCATGTATATAAAAGTGTACACTTATTATATATTTTCACAAAATAATAATAAATAAAATAAATAAAGATTTATAAATATGTTAATATCATCACAAAATGACAATGTTCTTTTAAAAATGCATTTAGGTTTCTTTGTTAATACAGTACACTTTTTGTGCTACAATTAATAAGTTCTCTCTACTGATTACATGTACAGTATGCTATCTAGATAAAAAAAGACATTCTGAGACACATTTAAAGGTAAAATAACAGAGATAACAGAAATTACACTGTGCAACACAGGATCTTTTGATTTATTCGTTTCAGAGTGGGGTTAAGAGATGTGGTGCTTTGTACAACACACCATTCTGCTACTTAGAATGATGACACAGCAGATATTACACAAAACAGAGAATGAAAAAACAAACACCAGGAAAAAGAAGAAACTTAAAAAAAAAATACAGTTACAACAGAAAAAGGATTCAGTCTAAACAGTTATATTTTGCATCTCTTGATAGTTGCTGTATTGCCTGTTCCCTTTTGATACTTCCTGTATGTATCAACATGAATATGTAAATTATGAATGAACATTCTCTCTCTTTTGCTACCTCTCCGCTGACATCTGTGCTGCTGCATCCCTAGTGTGTCCTTTAAACACTTCATACATATTGACCCTGACTGCTCACCGTATGTTTCCAGTTGTCCGTTTTACTAATTTATTTTAAACGAAAAAGAGAAAAACTAAAATGTACTGTTACAGCAATAGTACATGTTTAAGAATCGAAGAATGTACATTTAGAGGGGTATTTTTTTTCCTTTTTTTGCAACTATTTAGAAAATGAGAATCCTCTCTGGTAAGGATAATGAAATAAATAGATATTAGCATAAATAGAGATAACATATGTAACTTTTATAAACCCATATAGATCATTTAAATATCACACAATGACTTTACAAGTAGACAGATCAAGGTGGTGTACATGTCACTTCTGTTGTGGAGAATCTCTACAGAGAAAGAATGAGATCGGGGAGATGTAGGGAAAGAGAGAGAATCTGGAACCGATCTGTCCAATCAGTCTGTCTTCCTATGCTCCCCACAACCATCCAACATCCTCCTGTCTCTCTCTCTCTCTCTCTCGCTCTCTTTTTCTATCGGTCCCTACTAATCCACGGTGATCTCTCTCCATGGTATATTCCCCCGCTACATCTGCC
Source organism: Puntigrus tetrazona (assembly GCF_018831695.1). NCBI lineage: Eukaryota > Metazoa > Chordata > Actinopteri > Cypriniformes > Cyprinidae > Puntigrus > Puntigrus tetrazona. The sequence goes on along the minus strand of NC_056701.1, from coordinate 12,094,618 downwards.
TGTCTCTCTTTCTTTCTCTGTAGTTTCACATGGTGACACAAATGCAGAAGATTCCAAATTCAAACAGGACAAATATAGGGATGAAGGAAAGGGTGGAACCCGCTCTTTCAAAACGAGACAAAAATCAAAGAACGATCTGATCTATTGGGCCAGAGTGAGGCCTGGGGCTCAGACTGCAGCGCTGGGTTTGTTTTTTCTCTTTTCTCTCTTAAGTCCTCAGTTCATAAGCACTGTACTGTACTGCACATCAGGACTTGAAGCAGTCCGCCTTCAGAGGGCCCACAGAACTCATAGCTCTATTTAGGCAGGGAAGAGAAGACAGAGAGAGTCAAAGACAGCCAGGGTGATGGACAGCTGGAGAGGGGAGGAGGTGGGGCTTGCACTAAGCTCTGAGTGATCTGATTGGATAACACGACCGACTGATTGGACCTCGACTATAGCAGGCCGAGAACAACGTTTTGAGGCAGAGCTGAGGTGAAGAAAGTGGGAGTGGCCAAAAGGCCCCCCTTGCTCCTCCCCTCTCTTTCCCAATTTGGTGAAAATACTTATGGAGGGCTAAGAGAGGGGGCAGATGATTTGCTAAATTACAGGGGGATTAAACGGCACTTCAAATTTACGTACCTTCATGATCATCATCATCATCATCATCATCATCATCATCATCATCGTCATCGTCGTCATCATCGTCATCATCATCATCATCGTCATCATCATCGTCGTCATCATCATCGTCGTCATCATCGTCATCATCATCGTCGTCATCGTCGTCGTCATCATCGTCGTCATCATCGTCGTCATCATCGTCATCATCATCGTCATCATCATCGTCGCATCGTCGTCGTCGTCGTCATCATCATCATCATCATCATCATCATCATCATCGTCATCATCGTCGTCGTCATCGTCGTCATCGTCATCATCATCATCATCATCATCGTCATCATCATCATCATCGTCGTCATCGTCATCATCATCATCATCATCATCATCATCATCGTCATCATCGTCGTCGTCGTCGTCATCGTCGTCATCGTCATCATCGTCGTCATCATCATCGTCGTCATCATCGTCGTCATCATCGTCATCATCATCATCGTCATCATCATCATCGTCGTCGTCATCATCGTCGTCATCATCATCATCGTCGTCGTCGTCATCATCATCGTCATCATCATCATCAGCCATCAGGCCTTCCTCACGGACAAATGGCAGATCCTGGGCTTTGACAGAGGCTGAGGGCGCCAGCGGTGTCTGGAAGGAGCAAAGCAGGGCCAACAAGAGCCCTAGCAGCAAGCTTCTCAGAGTAGCCATGTCTGATCAGAGCAGTAAATCCAAACAGAGGAACCACAGTGCAACGCTCCTGCACGTGCACCTGTTAAACCAAAACCCAATGTAGACACCACCTAGATCCTCTTAAACCACACACGTTCACAAACACACTCACACGCGATCACACAGACACTCGGCTGCACCCAGGCTATGGCGAGGTAGAACAGGTGACGTCAAGAGGTCCAAAGTATTCCAATAGTTTGCACGCTTGTTCCCAATGACAGACGAACACAAGGATCCCTTCGCCAGCCGGTGTGTTCTGTAGATTTTTGAAAAATTTACAAAAAATGTTCCCTCTGCGTTGAGTTAGCACTTAAGGACTACGAAGAGCAGTGTGGTTGGCAAGGCGGTGTCTGCAGCACGGACCTCACTAATGGTGCAGAGACAGACAGACAGACAAACTCGGGGGTAAAATGAGATGGGGGCGGGGGCCTAGGGCAAATGAGTGACAGGGCCAAGTGCTGGCAGCCATACCACCAACCACTGCCGTGCACTTTAGGCTGGAGGTGAGAGAGAGAGGGAGGTCGGCGGCATACGCCATAATAACTTTAGAGACAGCAGCGGGACAGAGGAGGGGTTCCAAGAAGAGGATGACCATATATCGAGAGCAGAGGGTGGAGAAAAGGGGCTGGATGATAAGATCTATATCAAGACGATGAGTGAAAAACTGCAGAATTGTGCCATCACTTCCTCAAACTAAGTGCGTTCATGTAGATGATTGAAAACGCACTGTGTTTATAGTTTCATTGCGTGAATTTGGCATGCAGTCGTTTACAAGTTCATTCATTCGTGATCATGACAGTCATAAATCCAGTTGTCAATGAAAGCATAAAAACCATAAAATTGATACATAGAAACACATACACACACACAAACACTGGTTGATCACATCTCCACTTTTATTTTTTGGAACAGTCGTCTGTCAATCTTGGCTGTGGCAGTAACAGTGCCCTCCGACTCTTTCCCTCTCATGTGTCCCCGAAATAGTGCGCTGAGGGCTGGGTGGGGTGTGAGTCTCTCTATTTAAAACCTTGCTCTACCACAGTCAGGGTAATGTGACCTTCCTTGGCACAGTGCACCACTGACTCCCCATAGACCCACTCCAGCCCCGGCATACCACACAGCTGCCCCCATATCTACCTATCTATCTACAGTATCTATAGTCTGTTCCTTTAACTTTAAGCTTACTGCCCTTTTTAACAGTTGTTTGTCGATAATCAGCAGTTTATGAACACTGCAAATAAAAATCTAATTTCTAGCCTCTGACGTTTACACTAAGGTTCACTTTGTCAACAAAAGTTTATTCAGGCCCCGAGATACTTTTATGCTATCAATTAACAAACAGTGCTTTTATGGAATTTGAGTTTCTACAGATTGTATGGAAGCTACCAAAAATAACAAAGTTGAATACAAATTAAAATAAATAATAATTCCAATTATCCATATTAACATTATTAGTTAAATTACCAATGAGCAATAGTAATATTTATATATACCAAAAAGAAACCAGATACATTCTGTAAAACAAATATAAATATATATGATTCTTTTCACCCGAAACACCCTATTGTAAAGCATGTCTTTAATGTTTTTATCTTATATATTAATGAAATTAAACAGTGAGCTAATGGAGTCTCCTGGTTTTCACATGTTTATGTTTCTAAAAAGACCCCAGTTATGTCACATATGACTTCCATAATCTCAGTAATATCTCAAATTACAGTCATGTTTGCCAAAATACGAGTCTGGCATAAAAACATAGAGATACATATTAACTCAATCATTTTTTATCTAATTCTTTCTGAAGACTTCTGCATATATATTATGTAGATATAATGTTTTCAACACTATACCTCGATTAATTGTCTAACAATTGTCACATTTGTGCCACTTCATATTTCTCTTTTGCAATTTTAGGAGAAGCATCCGTGGAAAAAGCTGATACTAAACATAAGTGAGAACTTCCTGAGCTATTAAAGAATAACAAAGTGTTCCTCTGGGAATCCGAATCCTTTAAACTGATCTATTCACTATGCACTAAAAAATGAACAGTGAGAGTACTGGACACAGGGAGGTGGTGTGATTGAGGGGGGGTTTAGCAAGATGTTAAATTGCAATGTGGTTGAAAGTGGATATGTATGCAGAGATGCCTTTGAGATATCAGGTCCCTGATCATCTTCACTCCTTCTCTTTTTCTTTATCCTGCTCTCTCTACTCTGAGGAGAACAGCTGAATATGTATGGGCTGGTATCTTGATCTGACCCACTTTTTTCATGATAGCACCAGAAGTTGTAAAAATCACGTCCTCCTCACTCATAAAATGAAACTCTCATCCTGCTCTCCACCTGGATCAGCCTTCATATTTCAAAAATAATTTTCAGTTATAGATTTGTTATTGTTTGGAGGCAATTTTGTGGATATGATAGTTCTTTTTGAGGACTTTAAAAAAAATCAAAAATTTTATGCCCCATTATTAATGTCTATCTAAGCATAAGATGACACGTAACCTTTTCAAGCTTTAAAAGTTAAATCTGCTAAATGTGATACACAACACTATTAAAAATAAAGGTCCCAATTTTTTTAATTTAGCATTAAAAAAAAACCTTTGTGGATATATGTTAAAAGTTCTTCAAGAAACCATATATGCTAATAAAGAACCCTGAATGCAGAGTTTAGTAATTTTAGTAATGGGCAACAAAGCAAATGAAATCAGTTGGTATGCTAATTGTTAAAATTCCACATGCATGTTCATGCAAGTTCATTGCACACAGGTTCTGTTCTGAAAAGCAGCAGCGCTTCTATGTTCACACTGAGTGAGTGGCTAAACTAAGGTGATGTGCTGATTTAGCTCCAGTTAGATTTAAGAAGAGATCCTTAGAAGAGTCAAGCCCTCTGCCCCCCCCTCTCACTCCACAGTTACTGAATATGACAACCTGATCCTCATAGACCGCAGCTCTTGCCATGTAAGGCTTGTAGGAGACTAAGACCATGTCGACCTAGGAATCAAATGCTACTCAAAAGAGGACAGGGTCATTACAGATGGCCACTGCTGAGGACTGAGAATAGAAAGCAAAGAAGAGAATGTAAAAGCAAATTTAAGTTTAATTGGTACACTATAACAGGAAATATACAGATTTAGTCAGTAACAGGCACAATAAGAAAACTATCACAGGATAATTGTAAATGATTGCATTGATCTGCACTGAAATTCACCTATAAATTCTTTTGTAGCATTTTCAAGACACAGCATAAATAGTAGGAAACATATGACCAATGACATGTTTTGTATATCGGGACAAATACTAAAAGTTTATATATGTCATTTTTTAAACACAATATAATGTGTTTTTGCTCAGTTTTGCAAAGAATAAATAAACTTTAAAGCCAGAGCAGAACTGTTGTGTGTCACAGTGGAGCAACACAGTGATGTTTAGTTTCTGAATGAATCCGCATTTTGAACAAATTGTGTGAATCAATGTCTCAAAGACCCATTTATAAAGAGCCATTTACTTCTTTCATGAAGGAAACAAATTAATTACATTTACAGCCACCTGCTGACAAATTTAATTGCTTATTTAGAGTATAATTTAATGAATTCATATAATAATAATAATAATAATAATAATAATAATATAATAATAATAATAATATTAAAGGGATAGATCACCCAACAAAATCTTTCATTTACATTTATTTTCATTTCAAACCTTTTTTTAAGAAATACAGAAGAAGGTATTTTGAAGACTCCTGGTAACAACTGTTTTGGTTACCAATGGATTACTGTGTAAACAAACAATACTGAGATGTTTCTCAAATGATCTTCTTTTATGTTCCATATGTTCATGTGTAATAAATGTTTTGTTGTTGGATCAAATAAAATATTTCTAAAGCCTCAATTTGTAAATGTCTATTTGATGTGTTAAATGAGAAAGTATCTTTAAATAATCATTTGTGGACATTTTCTCAGTTGAAACATCATGTAATTAATTACATAAAAAATTTAATCTAATGACAGCCCTAGTAATTACAGCTCTCCTGGGTGGTTATTATCATTATGCAATGCCTTTTCTGTCCCTGTATAGGGAAAAAATTAACTCATATTATATTTAAAAACTCTGACTATACAAGAGCACTATGCTCAGTTTAAGTCTAAGATGCAAGATGCAAGACTTCCGATGCAAAGTCTAAGACTTTTCTTTGAAATATTTTTTTTAATCAGGCTCCTATGAACATAACGTTAAATATTTTTGCATTTAATGCTGACTAATAACCTTTTGTTTGCCATTAAAGTACTAAATGTAAACATAGGACCCTGATAAAAATGCTAATTTAAAAGAACAATGTTTTTCTATTTCATTTTCATATACAAAATAATACCAGGTTATGATCATAAATACATTATTTGAATTATTTTCTTTTCTTTTAAAGGACAGTTTTCTCCACGTCCCTCTGTACTGTTTGACAACTCAGATCATTTAAATATTACTTTTCAAAACTTTAGAACAAATCAAATTTGTTCAAAAATCTCTCATACAATGGAAAAAATCTGATAAAAACAATGTAGTCATTACATTTAACATATCAAGCTAAAATATCACAAAGAATCATACAAAAAATGAGTATATAAAATGCACACATTTACGTATCTGCACTGTCAGCAGAATTTTGATCTGGAAAATGTGGGCCGTTTAGAAGCAATACCTGAAACAAAGGCAGAAGAGACATGATAGTTAACAACATAATATTAAATATTATATTAATATAAAAAAATATATATATAGATAGATAGATAGATAGATAGATAGATAGATAGACAGATAGATAGACATGTCAAGATATATAGATTCTGTGATGATGTTATGGCTCGATCAGTGAGTAAGAAAATACTGTAACTGTATATTTATGAAAATAAGTATCATTAAAATGTTACAGCCAAACCAACACTGTAAACACTGTTACTAAGAGGGGACCTGAGAAACATAAGCTACACTTTGACGCTGCAAAGAGGGGGAAAGGCAGAGGAGAGTGAACACCGCACCTTTGTAAGGAAGAGGAGGTGGACGTGTCTGCTTTACAAGATCACTGTGAGACAGCGCCTCCACTATCCAGCAGAGGGCAGTAGAGCAGTACTCCACCTGAGTAACAAGCAAACAGAAAAAGACACAGAGTATAAGTCAAAAAAAACCTGAGGTCCCCTTTAAAGCACAGGTTCATTAATTACATTGATCGGCTGACAGCTTGGCACATTCTCAAAGTGGATCTACATTCTAAAGGCTCGTACAGTGATAGGGAGAATGACGGATGGGCCTTGGTCTGCGCTGAGCAAGCAAACACAACAGCTGCAGCTAAAATAAGGCAAGGCCCATAGTCTTGCACCCACAGACGCATGCGTGAGCTCCGTGGGGCGCTGCTGAGATTCAAAAACAGGTGCCACTGTGTTTGATAGCCACAGGTAGACAGGTGTGGAGAGTTATCACAAACCTCCGACTCCAGTTTTCTCAACCTGTGATCGTGATTGCGAATCTCCGACATCTGCTTCAGGACGCTGTCCACCCTACACACACATATGGATACAAATATACACATTCTGTCATTCAAGACGCCCGTGCCTGATTCAGCAGGGGTTGACAGTCTCTCCCCCCTTCACACGCACATAAACGCGAAACGAGAGCCGCCACTGCGAGGTTACTAAATGCCCCCGGGTGTGTATTACATACAGATCTACTTGTCAGTGATGGATATGTTCTCCGCTCACTCATCTTTTTTAGAAACTCACATGTGAAGTATGTGAAATAAATTGTTGATCTGAGAGTATAAAAAACAGTAACACGATTGACTGACTTTGTGGAAGTGCGTTTAAGCCGCTCCGTGTCGCTCTCTCGTTGTTTTTTGCCTTGCATGGAAAGCAGGTTCTCTTTCAACGTTGACTCCCACGTGTTTAGCAAACTGGCCTCTTTGTTTTTCAGGTCCAACACTATGGAAAAAGACACACCTCACGGTTAAAGGGATAGTTCCTCTAAAAAATGTCATTATTTACTCAGCTTAATGTCTAACCAGACCTGCATGACTTTCTTTCTTTTCTGAACGTAGATGGTAACTAAGCCATTAACTGTTTAAAGTTCATTTAATTTAAATGAATACATTTTAATTTAAAGCTCCAGAGAAGAAGGAAAGTCGCAGAAGGTAAATGACAACAGGACTTTCATATGTGAACTATCCCTTTAAAGATCAAATTAGCAATGAAGTATATTGTAGCATCATATGTCAGAACGCACTAAAGTGTTGGCTCTTATTGGAGGGCAATCTCTGAATGACTCTTTTGAAGAAGATATGGAGGTGGGAGATGATGATGAAGGGCGGGGAGAGGCAGGGGCGCGAGTGGTACTCCACGATCAGGTTGTAGCGCTGGAACTTCCAGTGTACGTCACTGTGCTCCTGGACTTTATTGAATGTGTAACTGTAGACAAATAAGATGAACACACAACCATCAAAGCAGTACAGTTAGAGAAGTCTTGCTGTATTGTTGACAGACTAACGTAGCAGCAAAAGAATTCTGCCACTAGTGTTTCATTGCTAGGGGTACACCAGTAATACATTATTTAATTTATTTTATAGTCCATAGAAAATCATTGTTTTAAATACAAAAAGGAAGGCATGTGATCAGTGATCAGTGTTGATGGCGTAGGTTTTTACCTGAACATTGCAATGAGCAAGTTCACCAACAAAATATTAGTGACCAACAAGTAGACTGACAGCAGAATAAGAACCAGCCAGTTCGCATCAGACTGTGGGCATGGTTCTGCCCCCTGATGGATGAGTGTCACGTTGTCTGTACACTCTCTCTCCTGTCGCTTGTCAGCTAGAGTCAAAGAACAAAACTTATTACAACACAATCAGTAAAATCAATGTTTGGGGTCAGTAAGTATTATTCTTATTCAGCAAGGGTGCATTAAACTAATCAAAAGGCTTTTTACATTGTTACAAAAAAATCTGAATTTTTGAAAGGTGACTGTGAACTGTACAGTAAACACAACAGAGAAACAGAAGCACACACACACACACACACCATCAATTTCATCCAGTGGTATCTGCCCATATATGTGCATGTAAGGCCTGTAGAACACGCGCCGAATTATCCAACCAGGACGAGAGTCATAGGAGTATAGCAGCGCCTGATTGGCTACTCCATATGCCATTAGCCACACCCCCAGGAAGAACAGGAAGAAAAACACATCTTTCACCTGTGGAGTACAGGATCATTTATTAATAGAATTATATGCACTTTTAAAGGCACACTGAAAATTAAAGACTCCTCCTCACCATTTTCCCAACTATGATAATTTTGGGACCAAGCTGTTTGTGCACGGCAAATATATGAATGAGTCTGAGTGTGAAGACCACATAGTCTACACATAGTACGGCTCGACCAAAATTATACGTCCACGGAAACATCCTGTAATAAAAACGCACATGCACTAACCAATTCAATCACATGCATGTACATACACAGGACAGATTTCGCTAAATGCACCTGCAGAGAAGCCCGAGAATGAAGAGCGTGAGGGCCGTGATGTCACACTTGTTCCAGATGTCCTGGATGTACTGCTTCATCCTTTGAATTACAGTAGTAGATCCTACAAAAAACGTCTGAGAGGGAGATGAAGAAAGATTCAGAAGACTGAACAAGTGCAATTAAACAAGTGTAAACACAATGGAGATTGTTCGTACCTGTCGAATCTCCTCACAAACCAGTGTGAAAGCCCAGAAATACAACACAAGCTCTGAGGGGGCGGGTCCGTCCGGAGGCGGGGGCTTGAAGTCAACCAATAGCACGTAAGCAAAGAGGAAAAGGAAGAGGAAGTACATCAACACGTTGCCTAGAAACGAAGTGACCGGTGCAAACCAGAACTGCCGCCATCGGTGTAATAAAAAAGGCCGTTTTAGAGTAATAGCCTTTGATGCTGTAACATAAAAATATAAATGTAAGATGTAAGAAGTCAAAGTTTAACAGGATTTGTGATAATGCAATTTAGACAAACCTTCTGGTTTTCCTTTTAATGCATTACATTCCTCAACATCGTCTTCCCTGTGAAGCACATACATGACTGTCTTTATTTTGTGAAATTAAAAAGTGAAATTATTTATGGTGCTGAGAAACCATGAATTACGTGTTTATAACATCAGCCAATGACTCGGCTCCATCGATGCTGTCTAATTCTTTACCCTGATGAAATTCCTCTGGGTTTTCTTCCTTCTCCTGCTCCCTATAGAGATCAAAAGGCATTCAAACTTTCATGACTCTACCAGAAAGAAAACTAATATCGGCAGAAATTATAGCGTACTGACTTGAAACTGATGAGGTTGCTATAGATGAAGGGAGGCAGGAAAAATGACAGGACCAGTTTCCACACTTCTGTATTGCTGTCCATGTCTCCCCACCAAATCTCTGACAGTAAAGTCTACCCATGGATGGGATGAAGAACCATGACACCATTCTAATTAAGAAATATTGACAAGTAAACATGGTACCACTGCTTACCTGCACCCCATCATGGCTGAAGAAGAGCCGGGCCTCAGCCGCGGTGGCCATCTGCAGACAGGTGGCGCTCCCCCATACAGCTGACTGTCTGATGAGAAGCTTGCAGGAGCGTCTCTCATTGCTCTGATAACACTCACTGAACACATCTATGAAGAAAGTCACGAGAAAATGCATAATGCATGTAATCTAAGATTTCTTAATGCAGATTTTCTTAATTCCTGCAGCATTAGAGACCATTAAAATTGGTCCCTATATATATATATATATATATATTTATAAAATATAATTTAATTTAATTTAGTTCTTACTTTTAATCAGTTAAATTAATACAAAATACAAGCATTTTCACTCTGGCTGTGTCATACTTTTGGGACCCACCAGAACACTGAGACTCATCTGGCATCTCTTTAACTTGATTCACACTCACCATGTGCCAGATTCTCAAAGGTTTGAGCAAGTTCTTTCATGGAGTGCTTGGTCTCAGTCTCTGTCTCCAACTTGGAGAGCTCTCTTAATATTTTACACCCAGCAAGAGCACTTAGCACCGACTCCCCCGCCTAACATTGAAAGAGAGTAGGTGAAAGGAGCAAAACAAAGCAAAATTATATAAAAAAGATACACTGATTATGGTAATTATCATGATTAATCACTCCAGCCATAATAAAAAATACATCTTTGGTATACTGCATGCAACCTCCTGTTACTGAACACTTTTACTTGCTAAATAAATTAACATTAGATTTGTACAGTTGCACCAACAGCTCAATACTATAGTGTGTTACTGAATTCTCATCACTAGATGTCAGTATAGAGTCCAGGATGACTGTCATATGCAACTTTAATTTACTTTGACTTTAAAACTATGACAAACAATACCATTTCCCAGAAGTAGATAGACATTTCTCTGCGATTCTGAAGAACAGCCCAAATAAACAGAGCTATCCAGGGAGACATACAGCGCTGTTTCCGGTACACACTCTCAGTTAGCAGCAACTTATTCACATGCTGAATGGACGAGACAGAAACAATCACAACAATGTTATCTATAATATATTAACGTAGGCGCAACCAGTCAAATAATTTCACCAATCCTAAAACCTCTGAAAAAGCCTGGTTGGTACCTTCATCGCTTTCCTTGAGGCCCATCCCTGGTCTACACCAAGAGGAGTGTAGTAAAATGGCTGACAGACATCTTCCATAATTTCTGATAACACCCGAGAAACCTGAGAGACAAAAAAAACATAATTTAGATGTTGTCTTATAATAAAGACATTCTCTTTCCCTGTTTTTTTGGGGGGGGATTGTCAATAACCAATTCAACGTATTCGATCCACATCTAACTCGACTTAATCAAATGAAATTGAATTATAATTATATATTTTCTTGTTTTCTTAGGCAAAGGAAATTATGAAAGCCTGCTAAAAACGTTTCAATATACATTTTTTGGTACAAGGTACAAGTTATTTGTCAACATGCTTGAACAATCTAACAAAACTGAAAAACAAACTGAATATTTAAGAGGGTTTTTATTGCTCCATTTGTTAATTTGTTTCCCCATGCTTAACAAATGTTTGTGTGTGACATTTGTGTGCGAATTATGTCCATATTTCATTTCAGGAAATACAACCAATAAATGCGCTTCGATGTGGCATAACAAAAATGAATCTTTTATATTAACTCTATAATTTCTGTTACGTTCTTTTTAAAATCCTTTTAAAACTGTAACCCTGGTTTCATCGTCCGTCGTTTTACCTCATACAGGGTGAGGTCTCGAGCAGCAGACGGGGTGGTGAGGGAGGTGGCGTGGCTCTTGAAAGAGTGATTCTCATCAGGTAAAGCTAAGCGGGTCTGGGAGCCAACTAATCCCACTCGCTCCTGCAGCCTCCTCTGGAGGAAAGAGAACACCGGATTGCAGTCCGACAGCGAGCTGTAAAGGCTCTCTAAACGCTGATACGTCAGATAGTCCAGAATGTTCAATCCATTTTCCACGAAAAGGCGCACAAAATGGGGCTTGTCGTTCACCAGAGCATCAGTCATTGATTCCTCTAGATCTTCATACTAAGAAAAAGATTATATCAAAAGAAGCTGTAATGCTAAAACACACGTTCACAGTTTTGGGCTGGATCTGGTTTCATTCATTTAGCTATTAATCGTACCCTCCACTGGATGTCGCCATGAAAGAGTTCACTCTTGGCGATGTCCACTCTGTCCCAGGCCACTGCCAGCTTCAGCTCTTCGGTGTACTCACTAGGGTCACTGGCATCCCGTTTAGCAGCTGAACACACACATGCATACATAAACCCATAAGTACATGCTGTAGATGTGTTGAATTCTCAAAGCAGGTGATTTAATCTCACCTCTTACGAGGGCTCTAAGGACGATTCTGTCAAAGTCATCTTGTCCTTCCTGGTCTCCGTGAAACACAGTGATCAGATCTCGGTTGTGATAGATACTAAGTGCCTGTGTGAAAAAGAGGAAAGTAACTAAAAGTAAAAGAAATACCTTCACCCTGCGAACACTCTCTCTCCACCTCACCTGATCCACAAGCTTCTCCAATTCAGTCACAGAAGGGAAGTGTTTTTTAATTTTCTCTCTCACTTGATCCCTGAGCTCAACACTGGCACTTTTCCTGATTTCCTCGGCAGTGCTTGGTAAAGTGGGACTCACTGGTGGACTCAGTGGTACGTTGAGATCCTTTAGTATTGACGCTATAAGGTCTGCCGCTGGACCCGATCCTGCCAGCACCAACCACGGATTGGTGTTTTTCAGAGATAAATCCACTCTCTGCAATAAGAAATACGTTTAAAACCTATATAAAACTGCCTTTTTAAAAACCATACATTTACATTTTTAGATCCCTACTTTTATGAGCATTTATGACTGTAGCTGTAAAAGGTGTGTAATAAATCACTGGTGGGCCTCATTCCAAAAACAGTGCTATATGAAAATAGCAAATAGCACATGGACAGTTGGGTTACAGGCTATACAGGCAGTATGAATAAAACAACAAAGTAATCTTTTGTTTTCTTTATTTTGCTGTATTATACACTAAAATAATTAAAATCATCTTGTGTAACCACCTCTAGCATTGCAGCATCTCCTGCTATCAGCACACACAAAACAGGAATCTCAATGCTTCCACTACCTGTTAAGAACAGGAGGAAGACAGATTTGTTAGTATAAGAGAAGTATAGCATTACTCAAAATAAAGTGAGCAAAAACAAAGAACCTAACCAAAAAACTCGTCTCAGAATCGCATGCTCATTTTGATCCACCAGCGAGCAGTGTAGTTCTCATATTACATGCTATGAAATATATGGTGTCTTTGTGATTTTGGATAACGTCATGTAATGCTGCAAAAACAACTTCCCTATGTAGGGACAATACACATTATAAGTACTACTAAATTAAAAGATTACAAGGCCATTTAAGGCCTCAATAATTACCAAAATAGCAGCATAGCAGTGTTTTTGATTTGATAAAATGAAGTGCATAGTTCCCCAGGGATGTGCTTGTGATTCCCATCAGTCCCTGATGAAGGTGCTAGATAAAACATTTGTGATTTTGCTGTTGTGCTTTGTGCTCAAGAAGAAATTTTTTGTTTTATTTTTCAGTTAAAATGTCCTCTTTCTCTCACCCCAGATGCCAGTGCGCTGATGGGAGATGAAGTTCTCCAGGCTGGCTCTGAACATTGTTTCACTACCTCGGCTTCTAACACTTCCATCATCCACCAAGAGGAAAGCCTGGTGGTTGTTGTCCAGGCAGCTGCATTCATGGGGCATGTTGTGCACATAGTACCGCGCTGGGAAACTGCCCTTGTAAAAAATAACCAAAAAGAGCTTAAGTTAAATACTAAAAAAACAAAGGCCCTTCTTGTCGGTTCTAAGTATGTTTTAACTAAAACCGAATATTTTAGCTTGTCTATTGGTAACTGCTCAGTAAACTTTTCTACCCAGGCAAAGATTCTCAGGGTTATACTGGATGGTTTTCTTTCATTTAGTTCTCACATTAGTAATATTTTGCGCTCTGCATTTTTTCATTTACACAGTATTGCCAGACTTAATTTTTCACTTTCTCAACACAGTCCTGAAGTGCTCATTCTTGCACTGGTTACATCTTGGATTGATTATTGCAATTTTCTTATTTGGTATTCCTGAAAAACAACTTCATCGACTGCAGTTAATTCAGAATTCAGCAGCTACAATAGTTACACGTACATGTGTTTTTAATCACATAACTCCAATCCTTTTTCAGTTGCACTGGCTTCCTGTTCACTCTCGTGTACGTTACATAATTTTACTTCTTATATACAAAGCTCTTCATAATTTGGCACCACATTATCCTTCTGATTTCCTTCATTTGTGCACTCCTGTCTGAGAATATCCTCTGCAGATTCACTGTTTGTTCCAAACTTTAAGTTGAGATCCTTCGGTGTTAGGGCTTTTAGCTGTGCAGCGCCGAAGTTATGGAGCTCTTTACCTTTACACATTCGCCAGCTGGACTCAATTTCCCAATTTAAAACTCAGATGAAAATGTATTTGTTTAGAATAGCTTTTAATGATATGGCTGTGTAATTGTGTTGTTAAAATGTTTCTATTTTATGCTTTTGTTTTATACTGAACGGTGTCCTTGAGTGTCTTGAAAGGCACTTATAAATCAAAGGTATTATTATTATTATTATTATTAAAGAGTAACCAACCATAACTTTTTACAGAGCAGCCTAGCCAAAGTCCTACAGCAGTTCAAAACACTATTCAGGCCTATATGACATTTAGTGAAATGCTACTGTACACTCTGTAAAACTTCTCTGGGCACTGAACTACAATTAAAAAGGTTCTTGTGATATTTCACAATATATGCAAACATACTAGACTTCAGATCACATATTATGCTACTATGCATTAAATTCATTTGTCCCAAAGTTAGTTAGCCTAAAGTTCACACAGATGTGATCTACAGGTAAAGGTTAATAACAAAATTAATGCATGATTTCATTACTAATACAGTGCCGATTATTTGTGTCCAATGACCAATATGCAAAACAAATTATTAATTATAGTTGCATAATAAACATTTAAAAATAATGATTACAATAATGACAATAATAATGATATATGTTACAAATTAAACTGAATTAAATTAAAATAATAATAATAATAATGATGAATAATATTATTAATTTCATTAAATCTTTAACTGTAAAGATCTGTAGAAATATAAGCCAAAGGTCTGTCTCTATTATATATATATAACATACATAATAAATAACATAAAATTTTTTGACATGCATACATTTTAAGTGTGGCTTTTATGTGAACCGTTAATACCGAAGCAGAATGGAGTCATATGGTAATACCTGTGGGTTTATGAGTTGCTGACGTTGGTAAATCAATCCCCAGGGCACAACACCAACAGCTATAACTTTGGCCTGGGAAAGAGATGAAGCTGTTGCACAATGATCCCTTACTGCCTCACCTACACAACGGCCAACACCCTCCCTCAGACCTGACGTCATGATCCAAGCCCCTGGAAAAAGAAAATGAGAAATACTATAACCTAAATAACTGATAGAGGTTTTTTTTCCATAATGCAACACTTCTAGATTAAAGCCATTTGCATTCTTGCCATATACACAATAAACCTTATCAATACACTAGAAACACACTGGAATGCCACTGTTGAGTAATACTAGTTTACTAGTCTATTACTGACCTTAACACTAGTCACTAATTACTGGGTACATGAAAATTGCTGCTAACATGTATTTTCCAGAAAACATTTCAGTAAAGCTACCTGTCCTACCTGATCTACTCTGTGAGCCAGAGGTGGCCCAACACATTAATGCATATCAGAGTTAAATATTCATAAAACACAACTGTCCTCTGTATATCAATATGCAGTAATATATGTTACATATTATACGGCCTTTGTTTAGCGTTTCATTTTTTGTCATCAGCTTTGTTATTTTCATTAAATCTCATGACTTATCATGTGGATGTTTTCAGAGGGTTCAGTCAAGCTCAAGTCAAGAAATTTGTGGTCTCCAGTTTCACAAACTGATTTGATAGAGTATTTTGTGTGATAAGGCATGCATAAACATGTTGGTCAGATAAACAAAGACAGACATTTATTTTGCTATGCAATAATAGCTTTTTGATATTTTATTCATTACTTTAATTCAGTTATTACTTCATTTAAATGTTTCTTTCTTACATATATATATATATATATATATATATATATATATATATATATATATATATATATATATATATATATATATATATATATGCATGTATAAGAAAACTGAAACATTTAAATATAGTAATAACTATAATATATATATATATATATATATATATATATATATATATATATATATATATATATATATATATAATGAGCTGAATGAGCTAAAATGAGTAATGACTAAAATTAGTACTAAACAAAAAGTACTAAACAAATAAATAACAGTCTTTATCTTAGTTTTAGTGCACAATATTAACCCAGGTAGAAGGGTGGAGGGTGAAGGGGTAGAGTGAACAGTCCACATGTGACTGGTTAGATAAGTGAGTGTAAAGGTTTCAAGCACTCATAACTGAGCTGAAGATACAGGAGCAGGTGAAGTTACCTGTGCTCTGAGCGGCCCGGACTAGACCTTGTCTAATCACTTCTCGCACCCAGGGTTTCACCTTCTCCTTCCCCTCTCCCCCCATCACAGACACCACCAGATTGGGTATTGGCAGGCCCCACTGTGACGTCATCAGCGAATACACATTGTCTGGAGGTGTATCATGTGCCAGGCGCAGAAACTTGAAAAGATGAATCACATATGAACGCACAGCAGACAAACGGTCTTGAAACCTGTGTGTGTAATATTATTTTTCCCCAAACTAACACACAGAAGCATTCAGACATGTTCCTCACAAGCACAAACATGCAGGACATTTACAATGAGCTGTCACTCAAAAATGTCTGATCGTAGGATAGGATTTGTGTGGGAAGACAAATACTGAACAATGGGTCTGCCTAAGGCAACAC
Source organism: Puntigrus tetrazona (assembly GCF_018831695.1). NCBI lineage: Eukaryota > Metazoa > Chordata > Actinopteri > Cypriniformes > Cyprinidae > Puntigrus > Puntigrus tetrazona. Next base: position 12,077,709 of record NC_056701.1, on the reverse strand, counting down.
ACGGTATCAAAAACATCTCAGAGGTTATCTTTTGTTGCTGTCTAAATTTAATTGGCTTTAATGTGGTTATGAGAAGTGTGTATGACCTCAGGCTCTGCGGGGTTGGTTAAAGGGAAGTTTATAATTGCTTCGGATTACTTGTTTCATAGTAGTTCTGTAATTGCCCAGCGGCCTGGCATACTTTTAAAGGTAATGACAATAGACCTTAGTCAGGGTAGTGCTACACTTTTTGACAGGAGTAAAAAACAAAGTTGTGAGGAACAGACACACAGTGAGTTCAATGGATTGCAATGCTGCTTAACAAAATGCAAATTGTTCAGTTGATGAAACAGCTTTCCAAAAAAAAAAAAAACCCTCCAGTAGACTTTTTGTCATTTCATTTGGTATTTTTCCAGAAAGCTTTGGTTAACTGTGGTGCATTTGCATTATGTTTATTGATGTTGCACTGTAATTTGTGAATATATCCTCACTGTAAAGTATTACCAATTTATCATAGATATTATCATGGAGTACAAATCCTAAAGGACTGTCATTTTACATGCTTGAGGATGGGTAGAAAGAATCGAGACACCCACTGGTCTGTTTCTGCGTCCAGCTCCAGCAAACTCCAGCTGTCCAAAGGCATCAGTGGGGTACTCAGAGGTGTGTTGTTCACTGTCCCACTGACTGATCGCACGATCATCTGCCGTTATGGATGCATGAATGTCCCGTGCTCCACCACACTGGCACAAAGCCCCATTACTGCCACAGAGAGAGACAGAGAGAGAGAGAAAACTGTTAAAACGGTCTTCGGTGGGTTCAGAATTCTCATATATTTACTATTCAAACCATCATTTCAGAGGAAGAGACTTCAAAAGCCAAAAACAAATACATTTCCATTTTTTGTGTGTGCGTGTCATTCATGTTACAGTCAATTAATCAAATGAAGACATAGCTGAAATGAAACAGTACGTCACGTAATGTACACATCATCGCTAAAATTAATAAATGAAATGAAAACAGTACCTGCCCTAACCCTTTTATGAATCATTACATAACAATAGCTTGGTAATGGGAAATGAACAGGGAAAATGCACTGTGTTGACAAATGAGTTCACCTTCATTCAAGAAAAAATGACCTGTTTGTTGACCCACCCTGCATTACTAAATCAGCCATTTAACGGCTCAGATCATATTACCAGAAGATCAATGTGTATGTTAAATAAGAGAGTATGAATGGACTAAATGGTTTCTACATACACTAGTAAATCTGAATGCAAAATAAAATGGAAAATGGCTGTTGTACCTGGATAAGTCCTCCACAAAGGTGGTGCACACTCTCTTTTTAATCATCTTTGGGATCCAGCTCTACAACACAAGCATTGCACAGTGAAGAGTGAGCCAGAATCATTTTCACATGCAGTTCTGGTTTCTTTTCTTTCACAGTCAGTGACTGAGGAGAACAAACTATGAGATTACACTTGAATGGCAAAAGAATTTCCAAGGAAATGTTGGAATGTGCGAAATGTGATTCTAAACAGATTTGTGACTCCTGTCTGCTTAACTATTTCAAAACCAATAAGCGCCTCATACACTCATAATGTGTACATTATTATTTATTATATTTTCTAAATGAATGATATTTAATTTTCTATTTCTATATGTTGTTCTTGAGAGTAATGAAATAGTAATATAGTAAATAAATAATACAGAGAACATGAAGAAAGCTTACGCATATTTAAAATGCAAACATCCGAGGACAGACAAATGTGTGTATGTATACATGTGTGTGTATGTATATATATATATATATATATATATATATATATATAGGCCTCCTCATCTTTATTCTGCAGATTGAGCAAGGGCAAAAACCTGTTAAACAAGCTTGTAACTTTAAAGTTTGGTTAATCATTGCTTGTGCAACATCAGAGACAATCCAAACCTGATTGTAAAGGCCATTAAAACTGTCTTTACATTCACATGTAGCTTGTAATTGTTCCATATTAAGACACATATCCTTACATTTTACATATTAAGGTGGAAACTATTGAAATTTATTAGGAGCAGAGCGTCTTTGATAAATTGCTTCTGCTGATATTGTTCTCAGTCCACTGGATAAAGGAGTACAAAAAATGCAGCGGTTCAAGACAATATCGGTGTGGAAACATAAAATAGCTTGAGAAACTTTTATCATTCAACTTCTTACAGCCTGCGCCTAGAAAAAAAACCATGACGCTTTTACAGATACAGGACTGCTAAAATAAATAGGTTATTAATAAATCTGACTTTGAAAAAGCTTAAACAACACAAATAGCAATCCTACGTCTGCCCTGTGAAATATATAGGTGACTTCATGACATTATTTAGTCCACTTTTAATAAAGTGTTAAACACACACCTGATCATTTTGGGATTTTCTCTCTCCTCCAACTCCTTCGTTCTCTTTCTCGATTTTCTGCATTTTGATCATTTTCCCGTCTTGTCCGGTTTATTAGAAACCCATATGTCTTCATAAGAGATCCATGGAGAGTCTAGATGCAATCATGCTCCAGTTTGCTATTTAGTTATGCTCGGATTCCCGAGATATTTAATGAAACTTATTCTGAAGCCGTAGATTCGAAGCCCCGCCCACACTACACGTCTCACGCGCGCCCCTCTGGACGCATTCCAGCGCGAGCTCGAGATGCGCTACGCCGTGTGTGTTGAATTAAACCAAACAAACAGTTGTGGGATGTGAGGGCAAGGAAAACAAATATGCGGCCCTGATAAGAGCAGTAGAAGAAGAATATGATAAGAGAGAATTTATCACGTTGTTTTATACCAAACATTTTCAGGTAAACTGTGATTTGTAACCAACGGCATGGGTAAGTTTACCTTTGGCTATGGTTGTAAATACTTAGTCCCGCTATATTGTTTCGTTATTTAGTGAAAAACGGATACTTTTTGTTATCAGAAAACGTTTCTACTTTTCACGTCTATACAGGCGTGTCTTTTTGAAGTTCTATTGACCTTAAGATGTCATTTCGGCGTGGCCAGTTATGCTGGTTTGACTGAAGTTAGTTTGAGTTCCAGGAAGTAAATAATTGGATGGGTCTTATAAGCTTTCACCTGTAAGAATCAAATATTTATTCATTTTTTTCAAATTTATACAGGATAGGGTACTCTCTCTCTCTAGAAAGGGGAATAACATTTAGAAATAAGTTAAAAGTAAAGAAATAAAGACCAGTCAGAAAGAGCTTTATTACCAAGTATGTTTACACACACAAGAAATTTGACTTGATGACTGGAGCGTCCGGTGCAGAAAAAAGTATGGACATAGTGCAAACATACATGATCGTGCAGACATACATAGGAATAACACAGTAGAGATGGAATATAGCACTAATAAAAAGAACAGAAAATTAATTATTTTGGTCAGAGTACGTAAGAAAACCTTGCAAGAACATCAGGCCCTTCTGTAGCCGAAATGAACCACTTTGTTCACTTTGATTTGGCTTTGTAGTTTATATAATACATATTTACCCGACTGATAATAAATTTGTTACATTTGATTTCATTCTCACTTACTATGAAATAATTTTTTCAAGTAGATTAAGCAAAGGCATATGTTAAATCTCAGATTAGATAAAGTATCGAACGCATGAAATACTTAGTCATTACCTATGACTGGAGGTTAAGTGACCATGGGGTACAATTGTATATCGCAGGTGTGATACACCATCCTACTGAATGAGTAAATATGAAGTAAAGAGTTAACTAGAATCAATCATGTTATAAGAATTAATGATTAGAAATGAACAATTAATTGGCATTTCAACCAAAGTTTGAGGTTATAATAAAATGGAGTCAGATTAGAATTTAACCTAAATTTTGCATGCTGAAGAGGCCAAACACATACGAAACCTTCATTCCCAACTGAATACCATCCTTGGACCAATTCAGGGGCCCTTAAATATATATATTACAAATGTAATATAGTCAGGATATTTTATAAAACTGAATGAAAATTTTATAAATACCTGTAATATGTTGTGACTGAAAAAAATGTCCAAATGTGTCTAAAAGAAATGCACTAATTTAAAACGTGATGAAGAGGTGTGAATGTTCACACTTTGCAGTAAACATTTTGCATCCACCACCTTAATGAAGGACATAATGCAACAACGGTATACACCATGTAAAGATCTGAAAAAAGTCTTACTCCAGTATTAATGCAGGGGTTTCTTTTACACTGATGAGGTCTCTGCCCATAGTGGTGACTACCTCAGATTACTGTATACTACCTGTTAAACTTTCAAGATTAACATGGAGTACAGGTCTGTTTAAATCAATGATCAGGTCATCATGGTGTTGGACACGAGCTTGAGTTTCCTCCGGTAATATTTATGTCTACTTTATTGCTACCATGGAGGCTAGATCTCCAAATGTTTATAGAAATAAAGGAAAAGGCTAAATGGGGTTGAGTCTGGTCAGTATTTGGATGAGAGACCTCCTAGGAAAACCAGGTTGCTGCTGGAAGAGGTGTTAGTGAGGCCATCGGGGGTACTCACCCTGTGGTGTGTGTGGGTCCTAACGCCGCAGTATAGTGCTGAGGACATTATACTGTTTTAAAGAAGCACCGTCCTTTGGATGATGAATTATAACAATCAGCTCCTGACTCTTCCTCTGGCACTGGTGTACTATTGCTGCTGTCACATCAACCAGGTGGATGCTGCACACTGGTGGTGCTTGGGGAAAATGATTGTAAATTGCTTTAGGTGTACAGCATTACAGAGTAAGATGTAAATCCCATCTTTATTCATTCATTCAAAACAATGCAATATTCATAGGATAACAATTTCTTTGTTACCTACAAATGAACAGGCCGTCCTTACAGCCCTCACTTCTTTAAATACATACTAAATTGGTGTATATTAATGAGTTTATGCCGACAAAATGAGACACGATTAATGGTAAGAGGAAAGAATCTAACAGGTGTTTTTTTATGTAAACCTTTAAATGAAACCTTTCAGTACTACCTTTACACAGTCCTTGTTTTGTCCTCAGCAGATTTCACCCTCAAGCTATACATATTTTTACATTTCTAACATTTGACTTGTCATTGATGTTTACTCACACTAATCCCTCTAGTGTGAACAACTGTCTTACTAGCTACACTTGAAATATTTTAAAAATGTTTGTTAAAATATGACCCAAAGCATGGTTCTAATTGCGTTGTTTTATGGTTAAACTAAAATGTTTGTTAAAGCGAAAGTGTACTGATAATTTATTGCCAGGACATAATTTTTTTCTTACTGTGTATGGTACCTGAGGTAATCATATTGCAAATTTGATTTGTTTTAAAGATGCAAATTTGTCTGTTGCCGTCTACGGCATAATAACTTTTTATAATAATAAGGCGGGAAACTGTAACATCTGTACTATATTTAGTATGTAACTCACAGTAATCAAGGTCAATAATAAGGTAAATCGTGCACCTAAATATGGGAGAAATAAATCACAAATGATGTTGAACTCTGCTCATAGAACTTTAAGCTGAAAACTGATGCTTTGATTAAGAAAGAGTCAAACGTTTTCATTTTTAAGGGCAAATTTGAAAGTTTATCTCTCATGTGACCTTCAAAATCACTACAGTTTCTTCAGTACAAATAAAATCCAAAACGCATGCATTTATCTCAACCATTCATATACACACTGTAGTACCTCTTCCATTCACTGTCTTCTGCCAACCAAATTATATTATGTGAAGCTTTGATTGGGTAAAACAAATTCTCTAGCTGAGTAATGACATTTTGCCAGAATTTTGTCTGTTGTTTATAATTGAAGTAAAAAAAAAAAAACATCACCAAACATGTTTGTCCCATGTATATACACATTCACTGTCCTATGAGATGGAACCGAAAAATATCCTCCATTCCATAAGTATCTCAAAATCTGAAAGAGTGTCACGTGTCTGAGCAGCACCTCTACAAATGAATGCTCTCTGAACACAGTGAGAAGAATCAGGTTGCACTTGCAAACCTAGTTTTAAAGAAAACCTGAAGGAGAACGTTACATCTCTGTTGTCCGTTCTTTCATTCTTTCGCACTCAATATTAATAAATGTATAATCTAGCTGACTATTTAAAATGTGCACCCTTCTCTGAAAGGGAGAGAGGAAGAAAGAACACGTATGTAGTGTACTTAAAAAGTATATACATGTTGAACATAATGTGTAAGAAAGTGTTTGCCGTCTTTATCTCTCCCTCTCGAGTGTATACTTAAGAATGCCTTCAGTATACCTTATATCATACCACATTTCTATATTCATACGTATTTATAGCAAGACAAGAAAGAGAGACAGGAAGGAGGGTGGATACTCAAGTTTACATGATGTCAACACATAGGGGGACAGAGCAATATAACAAGGGACTGTCACTCAATAGCCATGGTGGGCCCAAACACGTGCAGGGGAGGAGATTTTGCAAACTTGTTCGACCAGTCTTTTTCAGTCATGTTGAGGAATGCATTGAGGCAGACTCTCTGTCCTCTTTTTCCTCCTCGTCCATCTTGCGCCCATGCTTTCTGAAATACTTGTACCTCTGGACATAGAGCTTGACCAGGTTACTCACTTTAACTGGGTTTATCTCACCTGTTCGGCTGTGACAAATCTGTGAAGTAAAGACAGGTTTAGTCATGACCGGTCTAAAAATGTAGATATTAGCAACACAGTGTTATGTACTGCAAATCTTGAAGTTATGTTTATTTACCTTGTGCACAGCCTTCCTTAAGATATCCTTATATTCGTCTTTATTGATGTCTTTACGCTGGTAGTATGGCTTGATGGCCAATTTGACCTCCTCTACTGCCCTCTCCTGGGTGTGGAGCTTCTTCAGATACTATCCAAAAGTAATTGATTTAGATTTACTTTGTTATAGATAGGTATATAATCCTCCGCCAAAAAATTGTCATATTGTTAAAAGCAAGAAAACTGTAAATTGTTAAATCGATTTACTTCTGCACTAGGTTATGCCGTTTTTTTCCTTTTGCAGGCCTAATTACAAAAATATAGAAATGTACACTCACCGGCACTTTATTAGGTACACCTGTGCAACTGCTCGTTAACACATTTTTAATCAGCCATTCACATGGCAGCAACTCAAACCAACCATTAGAATTGGGAAGAAAGGTGATTTAAGTGACTTTGAACGTGGCATGGTTGTTGGTGCCAGACAGGCTGGCTGATCTGACTGCTGATCTACTGGGATTTTCACGCATAACCATCTCTAGGGTTTACAGCAGAAGACCACACCGGGTGCCACTCCTGTCAGCTAAGAACAACAAACTGAGGCTACAATTTGCACAGGCTCACCAAAATTGTGCCCATCTTCTGATGGCTACTTCCAGCAGGATAACGCACCATGTCATAAAGCGCAAATCATCTCTGGTTTCTTGACAACATGACAATGAGTTCACTGTACTCAAATGGCCTCCACAGTCACCAGATCTCAATCTAATAGAGTACCTTTGGGATGTGGTGGAACGGGAGATTCGCATCATAGATGTGCAGCTGACAAATCTGCAGCAACTGCGTGATGCTATCATGTCAATATGGACCAAAATCTCTGAGGAATTTTCCAGTACCATGCTGAATCTATGCCACAAAGGATTAAGGCAGTTCTGTAGGCAAAAGGGGGTCCAACCCAGTACTAGTAAGGTGTACCTAATAAAGTGGCCGGTGAGTGTATGTATTGAAACAATTTTATGCTCGTCTACAAGATCTGTCTGTGGACTAAAACAAAGAGAGAACCATGTTAAATGAAGTGGCGATACCTTGTCAGGGTCTTTGCTTTCGTTATCCCAGCCTGTTTCACTGCCCCCTGTTGGCCCTGTCATTCCCACTGGCAATGGAGGCGGAGGTGTTTGAGCACAGCCACCACCCATTGAGAGTCCAGGGTGCAAGTGTGAAGGAGGAGTTTTGGTGCAGCCAACCAATGGGACAGAGCTGTGGAGAATAAACTGGGCAGGAGTGGGTCCTGGGGGTGGAGCATGTGATGGAGGTGGAGGAACTTGTGATGAGACAGATGAGGATGATGAAGCAGGGTGTGGCTGTGACTGGTTCTGATTGGCCTGAGAGAGAATCTGTGTAAAATGAAATGGAAGAATTACAATTTTATTACACATTAAAGTAATTAATTTACTTCGCAAACAATAGCAACTGAAATGACAATCAGCTAGACTTTAGGCCTTTGGTAGACTGGCTTTAAAACAGGATACATAATTATTATGTAAAGAAATATAAAGAAAAACATTATATTAATAAATGGGCAGTCACACTAGAATATAAACCAAAAAAATTCAGACACTGCAACACATAAGCCATTTTGTCACTTGTTTTTTTTAAGATCAATCAGTCCACTTTTACATAACACTACAATCTTGAAGTTTTGAACTTTGCTTTCTTTTAATTTACCATTCGCAAGGAGCTTTATTGACAGGTGATCTGACCAATCAGAATGCTGATATTAATTGTAAAATAATGTTAAAATGTGTTTGTATTCTGTGGACAAAATATCTTTAACTTCTCCCCAAACAGGAGCTGTATATGAACATATGCTCTCATCTGCTTTCCCCCTCAAACTATAACAGGCCATTTACTTGCAAAAATACATCATTGCGACACTGTAAAGTGATAAAACTATGGCTCCATGTGCTTTTTAAAACCATTTGTATAGGTTTCACATTACATTGTTGGCTTGGAAAATATGGAAAGTTGTATCTCTTCTAACCTTAACCACAAATTAAACAGAAGAGTAGATTAACTTCAGCGGGCCTAAACTTTAAAAATGGTGTGTTCCACAGTTGACATAAAATCCTTGATCTGATGTTGGAAAGACAATTGGTTCAGATGTTTGAATTTAGGATATAACGTGATCTGTCACAACACATTAAAGAGCCACATTTGAATGTCTTTAAAAATTACAAAAATATGAAAGCTAAGAGTGCTGACACATTGTTTCATACTACAAGTAAACCTGCTCTGTATTGTCAGTTTCCTCTTTGCTCTGCAATGTATTTTTCACTGTGTGAGAATGTTTATTGGGAACAGAAACAAAAACTAAGGAATGCAGGTCCTTGTGAAGTCAACTGCGATAGGAGGTCATAGAAGGCCACATCTACACTTAATATGAATTTGCACATGGTTAGAATTCACAGAACTTTAGAAACTACTTCATATGTGCTTCCATTTCCAGGTCTCCATTACTTTCATCCATACGAATGTAAGTCAATGGAGCAAAAATTATAATGTGACCACCCCTTATAAATATAAACAGATTTTACCTGACTTGTGGCCTGGATGAACTCCTGTGCTTTAGCTCTGCTGGCTATATTGGCCTCCTCCATTTTGAAGAGGAGAGCTGTCACTAAAAAGAGATTTAACAGCAGAACATGACTTCACATTCCACAATAAATTAATAATTCATATCAAAAGGGAATTACTAAAAAGTAATGTATTAAACACTCACATGCTAAAACGCCTCCAGCAGTGCAGTCCACCCCGGTTTGTAGACTCCAGGGTAATGGTGGAGCCGATGGGGGAGGAGGCGGAGGGGGTGGTGGCTTGTTAACTGAAGATGAGGACACTGAAGAAGAGGAGGATGAAGAAGGGTCATTTGCCAGAGGAGCACTGGAATGAGAGATGGAGGCGGACACCAAAGCTGTTGAAGTAGAGCATGGTGGTGAGCCCTTCTGATCATCTGGTGGGAGAGGTTTAGCACTGGAAGTGGACTGAGATATGGTTTCACCCCTGATCTGCGATGACAGCAAACCTGGAGGGCTGGCAGGGGACTTTGAGGGTGTGAGAGACAAGGCTTTGGACAGACCAGGGCCCTCCTCCAAGATGAATGAAGGCTCTGGTGTCTTGCAGCTACTATCAACAGTTTGAGAGTCCGGGGATGACTCTCTTGTATCTCGAGACGGAGGCAAAGACAATGGGGATGTATGTGGTGGTGAAGAGGATGGAGGAAGAATACTTGCTGATGAGGAAGTGGAGGATGAAGAAGAGGAGGAGGGAGTGGGACCAGGAAGAGCTGAAGGAGGACTGGATGGCTTGGATCCAACCCCCACCAAAGGCTGCATTTCTGTTGCTACTCCCGGCCAACCACCACCAACCGTGCTACAATTACTATTAACACCTTTAGAATCACTTCCGTCCACACTTATTCCTTTCTCTCTGGGCTTCTTTCCAGGCCTCCTTCTACGTTTTGCTGCAAGTGAGGAAGTAGGGGAAGAGGCAGATGAAGACGTGGATGTAGCTGAGCTTGGCTTGGCCTTCTTTGACTTTAGTCCACTCTGATTTGCTGATGATGGAGGCCCAAGTATGTTGCGTTGTTTCCCAGTTTTGCAGGGGTCTTTGCCTCTCCCTGGAAGGGCCAGTGTCTCTGAACAGGGCTTAAGAAACGGTGATCGGCTCTCATTGTCTCGCCGGAAAACCACAGCAATAGACCCACCAACAACTGAGGGTCCTGAGGCTCCACTTACAACACCACCAGGTCCAAGAAGGTCAAGGCCCAGCTTCCCAGAATTCCCAGTGGTGCTACTAACACCTTCACGCACTAGAACAGAGACTTTAGATTGAAGCTTACCCTTTCTGGTAACACCACTGAGCTTCTTGGACCTGCCAGAACGCCCAGCATCCTTCTTCCCTACTTTTTCCTTACCAGTTTTTCGTACTCGTTTAGTAGTGGATGAGGAAGCTGTGGGCTGAAGGGAGGTGGTGTTGCCTGAGGATGCAGAAAGGGGTGGTGAAAGAGATGACAGAAGGTTTTTACTTTTGGCTTTTGGTCTATGAGAAGAAGAGGAGGAGGTGGATTCAGACTGACCAACTGTCTTGCTAGATCTGGATTTTTTCTTTAGATGATGTCGGCTAGCTTTGGGCGCTCCGGATTTAATTTTAGGACTTGGTAGAGGGGGCTCAGGGGGAGGAGGAAGTAGTGGTGAGTCCTCTAATGAAGGGTAGTCTGAATCTAGTGCTTCACCATCTAAGGAAAGCATGTCTATCTCTGGATGATCAGAGAGACGGTCCGATTCATATCCATGATAACGAGGAGGTGTGAGGGAGGTGGGGCGAGATCTGCTCCTGTGCTCCTCATCCTTTCTTTCCTCATCATCTGATCGTCTCCTACGTTTCTTCTTCCTCTTACGATGTTTGTCTGAGCTCTGGGATCGACTGTGGGAGCGCCGTTGACTACGAGGTGGTGAACCTGGTACAGTGGTGGTCGTTGTAGTGGTGGTAACGGTGATGGTACGTTTGATCGCAAAAAGATCAGAGCCATTAAGATCCTGAATGGATGGGGGTACGACAGGTCTAATATCTCTTCTCCTGTCCCGGTCTCGATCTCTTTCTCTAACCATCTCTTTTTCTCTGTCTCTCCTGTCACCGCTTTCTCTGCTCCTCTTTGTGCTGCCTCTCTCTCGGCTGCTTGACCTCCTGATATCGTCATCCCTATCTCTCCTTCGTTCATCTCTTCTTTTGGAGTCTCTGTCTCGCTCTCTATCCCTGTCATCTCGCCACCTGTCCCTATCCCTGTCTCTTTCATGGTTCCTTTCACGCTCTCTCTCGCTCTCTTTATCTCTGTCTCTATCTTTGTGTCGATCCTCTGAGTGGCTGGACCAGGATCTCCGACTGTGTGTGTGACGTGATGCATTCTGGGAGTGGGAGCGAGAGGAATGTTCTGGAGTGCTCCTGCGTCTCTTTTTCCGCTTGTGACTATCACTTCGGCTGCTTCTCGCCCTATCACTATCTTTGTCTTTGTTCTCTTTTACACTCCTTTTTTCACTGTCTCTCTCTTTACATTCACTTTTACCTTCACCTGACTCCTTTTCTTCTTTCTTTTTTTTCCTCTTTTCCTTATCCCCTCTTCCCTCTTTCCGCTTGCGTCTATCCCTGTCTTTTGAACTCTTGGAGGATTTGCGACTCCTCCCTTTTTCAGTGGATAGAGATGGAGAATTGGGAAACGAAGGAGAGGGCAAGGGCAAAACAGGAACAGGTGGCGGTGATATGGATGCAGAGGAAGGGCATGATCTGAACCTCTCTTTCCTCCTACTTGTCAGTTTTCGTCTTAAATCTCCGACACCCACAGAGGCCACTGGTTCCCTCTCCCATTCTTTATCAGCACGGACAGATACAAACCCGTCACCCTCTAACACCCGTAAGATCCTCTCAGGTTTGGGGACGCCGGCTTGAAGATAAGAGGGACTGCTTGATGATGGAAGCAACACCTCCCTCCTTCTCTCAATCACTCGTTCTCTTCCTCTTTCATTAGCACCCACTATCTCTCCTTCTTCTATCTCTGAGTGCTCAGAGTCTGTTCCTCGTTCTCTTTGATTTTTTCCCTGTTCCCTTATTCTATCTTTAATGGATCGCTTGCTGTTGAGTTCTAAAGGTAAGTTATTGAAAAATGAAGATGGAGCATCAATTTCTGTTGAATCTGGAGGACCTCCCTCTGTGCCAGCAGGTGTCCCCATTTCCAATGCTCTATCAGCTTTCACAAAATTCCCTTCGCTATTAATGCTACTTCCTCCCTCATTCTCCTCATCCATACATCTTTTTTCCTCCTCTGTTTCAGAGGCTGGAGAACCTGTCGGCTCGAACGGATCATATTTATCAACCTCTTCCTCCTCGTCCTCAGTGGATGCCCGATCTCTCTCTCCTTCACCTTCTGTTGGGTGAAAGGGGTCATATATGTCATTCTCTAAACTGTCCCTCTGTCCATCATTGCATGGATGTGTGAATGATGAAGATGGATGGAGGGAAGGATTAGAAGAAGAAGGTGGCACAGTCATTGATGATGGCACCAAAGATGACGAAGTGGATGACACAAAGTCTCCAGTTCCTTTGCTGACCCTGCTGTCTCCAGCATGGCCTCTGTCCTCATCCTCACGATAGTTTGTACCCATTCCACCAGGAGATGACGACGAGGGGGAAGAGGAAGGGGAAGAGGGAGCAGACGAAGGAGATGACGGTGAGTTGGATGGTGATGAGGGAAGAGGGCTTTTGGCCATCTGTATGACCCCATCAGGGTTTTTGAATGAAGACGCAAGTTGCATCTGTCTCGAGGCTTGAATTACACTTGAGAAACATCCAGGAAAGGAGCCTGAAGGCAAAAAACTATCTACAGAAACTCTCTTTTCCCTTAAAGATGGTGGAAGGTGAAAATTTACATTTAAGAAGGATCCTATAAAAGAACAATGAAAGAAAAGTGTTAGTTTGATCAGTACTATTTACATAATCTTAGGTAAGCTATAGACTTGAATCTACCTGGCTTCTGGTAACAAAGATTTGGGGTAACACATGTCAACAAAGCAAGAGATGCGCCATTCTCAACTTTCACTTCTGCTGTTAGCTCGACATCATAGTCACTAAAGAGGAAGAAAAAATATAGTTTATAGGCTGACCAAGTTAAGACAGAATTTCAGAATTTGTTTTCAGACATTTTCATATTTATTAATATAAAAAGACAAATTCAGAACATATTTAATGTGATTATTCTCAGATATAAACAGAATATGTAACAATGAAATATACATTGAAGTATGAAAATAAAATGGCAAAGGTTTTTTGACTAGTTAGTATCGGATTAGTATATTAGCATATGTTAAGCGAGTGAACACAATTGACCAATTAGTGCCGTTTAGGAATCTGTTAAATAGCACCTAAAAGTTAGCAGGAAATAAAGTTCTTAAAATTTAAGTACTAAACAGTATTGCAGCCAGTACTTTTGACAACAATAATCTGTATTGTAAAAAGTGCTATATATAATAATGACATGACTTCAATGTCTAATGCACCCAGTTCTGGTCATAACAAACGTTTGATAAAATGTGTGCTATACTTTTCCTTTATAGGCCAGCCCCTTTCAAAGACAATTAAACACTACTTTAACAAGCAAAACCTTTTTCATATTTCCAGGTTTCTCAGCAGCAGAAGTCATCATAGTTGGGTTACCTTGAATAGCAGTAAATGATAGTACCACAAATATATTTTTTGCTTTTCTACTAGCTCAAATAGCAAAGAAAAACTATCCGATTTTGTTTGCAGGACTCCCAATAAAAGGAAAAAATTGAGTCTGACTAAAAACTATGTCAAATTTACAGACCCTCCCATAGATTCTGCATTAGAAACATCCTTGCATTATCGTAAACTTTTTAATATATAATTTGATGCAATGGTGATATGATACAAAGAATAGTATTATAAATCCTTTTGAGGATTAACAATGCTGATGACCATTAAACATGCCATCACAGTCTTGTGAAAAGGATCCATCAAAAAGTACAACACTCACACCCCTCAGCGTAAATAAAAAGTCAAATTTTGTTGCCATCACACTTAATTTTTTATGGTATGTGCTGAAATTAAGCTCTTACCAGTCCAGGTACTGAGGTTGTGAGCTGAGCTGAGGCACAAGAAATACAGGCTCAGAAGAAGTAACAGCAGCCGCCCCCTACAAGAGTGTAACAAAAATTAAATGATTCAAGGGTCCCTTCAGGTCACCAATTTCAAAGTGGGTAAATTGCAAACATACTAAGTATGTAACAGGACTGAACATACAATTACACATATTGCCTAAATAATTTTACCAGTTCACTAGGCTCATCCTCTGAGGTCTCTCTGTTTCCTTGGAAACATCTTAAGCTAACCGTCCTTCTGGCTGCTTTAGATTCCACTTCCTCCTCTTCATCGGGACACTGTTCAGATTGTGACAACAAGAGGACAAGACAGAAGACATTAAGCATGTTCAGCAGAGAGTACTGTGCATTCTGAATCTTAATCTCATTGTCAACAGTATATGATCACAACCTGCTCCTACATTAACAAGATACAACACTTACCTTCCCTGGCACAATTTCTTCTTTGTCCTTTTCAGCCTGTCCATCTGTTCCCATCTACACAAAGTGAACAACACTGTGGTTAATAAATAACCTAGATCTGAAACATCAGCTCTGAGCCATCATAAAGCTTTACCCGTTATGATAACCGTACCTGATGAGATGAGAGAAAACTACTTCTGCATTGAATCTCTGTCTTTAACTTGAAGAGCACTCAGGGGAACTTGATTACTCGAGTAAACTGAAGAGAAAGCTTGATCTGTATTGACATTCAACACTGTGCCTTCGAGTCTTGACCCCGTGACAGCTCTGATCGTGTGCAGTGAATGAAACTGATGTAAGATGATGCTATCTTGTACGTGTGCTCCACTGCAGTGTTTGTCTGGGTACTCACTTGTTAACTGTCATTTAATAGCCATATATAATATTCGTCTCATTCTGAATGCACCGAGTATCACTAGCAGACTTTCTCATCTGTGTTTCGTTTTAAGCAACCTTTCGCACTAGCAATAATTTTATAGCCTATAGTTTGTCGTCCACAGGGGTTAGCTGGCTAGCTAAGTTAGACAAGCTACGAAAGCCATTTACCTTTAAAGTGCAGAGATGAGCCGGCTGATGAATCCCAAAGCTGATGAGCTGCTAAAACCCACCACAGTGTTTTTGTTAACTTTAATACGACACGCAGAGGCACGAAACATTTTTCTTTAAGGAGCACAATAAGAGGCCCATCCCATCCGAATCCGCCATTTTGCTTCCCCTTCTGTGAAACTGCCGGCATGGGCTTATGGGAAATGATGTTTTTCATCAAAGACTACTTCTGTGGCGTCGATGCAAATCTGAGGAAATTTCTTTGCAATTGTATATATAGGGCCTACTAGAAAGCATAAGATCTAGAAAATAATTCAGGGTTAAATTATCTTATCACATTAACATTGTATTAATAAATGTCATGTAGTAGTCGATTATTGGTTTAATATATGGTTATTGTTTGAGTCAGATGATACTCAAATGATTTTAGTACCATTATTATTAGCTTAAAAATTCACATTCACATTATTAAGTTCACTAAATATCCTGGAAACATTTTGCTTTGCGTTTTTTTGTTGTTGTTATTTATATAATTTCAATAATACTTTTCAATGGCGCTTTAATTTTTAATAACAATCAATCTTTACGAATTATGTTGCATTAAAGGTAGGCCTATTTTTATGAATTCTCAGGGAATCAAAGCCACCTTTGTTGGTAGTGTTATGTTTTCACTCTGTATCGTGCAACACAAACAAAAACATTCTTATTTTTTATATATATGCAAACGTTTTATTCATAAACATGCTCATTGTGTTACATTTCAAGTGATCTTAAATTTACCGCTGTTCATAATTATCATCCAAATAAGCGTGCCATATACCAGAGCTGCAGTACTTAAATAATGCAAGTTATTACTCTATTCTCTATGTGTTGCAGTAATTCTCCAGATCGTAATAGTCACAGTAGAAATGGCAGCACTGCTCTACGATGCCTCTCTTTTCTACAGTATTTCTGGCAGTGCCTCTCTCTCCACTCTGCCGCAGGAAGGGGGCGCTGTTCCTCATCATGACGCCTGTTGAAAGACGGGTTTCAAAAGTAGTCTATATAGGCGTTATATGCATATTATTACCGTTAATTTAAATAATCAAACGGTTTTCCAGTTTAAACACAACGCATACAGACGGAACAAATATCATAGGCTACACTCATAAAGAGATGGAGAGGGATGGTTAGCCACAGAGGATTAATTGGTCACAAAAATGTTACGCTAGAAATAGTACTGGCTTAATAATAGCATAATTCTATCCTATTAATTTCGGACTTGTAAGGGATAGAACTAGTTCCCCCACAAACTAACAGTGTCTGTAAAATTGCGTGATACTGAATTACGAAAAGGCATGGATAGATAGTATCTCTTACTGTAAAGTTGAATGAAGAAATTGGCAGATTGAGCATCAAAAATGTGTTTACAACATGTCCCTGTGGCCTATGTTTTATTTTGTGCTGCACAGAAGTAGCCTAAGTAAGTCATAGAGGTTTGGCACAATAAGTAAATGATGATAAAATTCAATGACATTTTTCGGTGTGTGAAAATGCATAAATAAATACAGTATGTTTGTATGTTTTAATAATAGATTTTTCTTCTCTCTTGAAATATATAGCACATTAACCTCTTAAAAACACATACATATTAAAATGTGTAATAGGCCTAGTGAATGTTTCTTTTTTACCCAGTAACTTCGTTTATCACGCATAAAAATGGACAGACGGTATCTCTTACAGTAAAAGCTGACGGAATGCGTCGCAGAGAAATGCAATTGTAGCCGGACTCACGGAAAGCGTTCTCTCTGACACGCCTGCCAGGCTGGTAGAAGAGGCCCTTTTCGCCACAGACGAGCAGCAGCGCTTCCACGAGCTGAATCCCGCACAGCCGTCGATTCCCAAACGCGCCGCTATGGGTCACCAGAGAGCCGGCGCACAGCGACAGCAGGAGCAGTCCAGATCTGTGCATTCTGCTTGTGAGAAAACTTAACAGATCATGAAACACAAAATAGCAACTCTTTCCCGTCTGATCAGGTTGATTGTGCCCTGTCAAGTGTGAAAGTGTCGTCCAGCCCAGTAGGGCTGGGGTTATTGTCTCTTTGTGTGTGTGTGTGTCTGTTCTAATGGACTCTGCTTTTTATGAGGGTCCATCAATGAGCTGAACAACTAGCCTCAATTAATCACCTTCAATCAGTACAAATAATTACCCCTATCAGCTCACCCCAGTCATCCCAGCCTTTCTCTTCCTGACCCCCACTTTGTTTAATTACCCCTATTAAGCTTTATATAAACCTGTGCTGCTTTCATCTCTCTCTCTCTCTCTCTCTCTCTCTCTCTCTCTCTCTCTCTCTCTCTCTCTCTCTCTCTCTCTCTCTCTCTCTCTCTCTCTTTCTCTCTCCCCAACCCTCTTGTCTTTTTCTCACTGTTGTCTGAATGCCAGCATAGCTGCTCAAGTTTTTTTTTTTTTTTTTTTTTTTTTTGATTCCTATTGTCTGGCCCTATTGGCTTTCCCACTAATTAGCGCTCCTGTTCTGAGGATAACTCTTGCAGTGAGTAGCATTATTTTTACGTTATTAAAAAAAGAAAGAAAATACAGTACAGCAAACCTGTGCCCACAGACAGGAGCAAACGCGCTATAATGGAGTTTCATAAGCAGTGCTGTGAATGAGTGAGAGAGGATGGGTGGGATTAGTTTAGGAAAACTCAAAGCTAAATCTGAGGCCTGTCAGATTACAAAGGGGAACATACTGTATGAAGACAGAGGCACACTAAAACGTGTCGTTTGCAAGAAACTCATTAGACGTCTGTGCTTTTTAAAACCACAGAGGGTAAGTGCAGGAATATGAATGCAATTCTCATACTGTATAAGGTTACAGCAGTATTTTTGAGAAATACTCCTCATGAAAAAACACATTTTGTATTTTGGTTGGTTATTAATTATTAAGAATGCCTGTGGATGTGGAGAAGATTATTCAGTTTATTAAACAAGGCGACCAGGACAATGTTCAAATACATCTGGATGACTACAACACTGAGGTAAATACAATTTCAAGCACGATACTGAATTTTAATTAAATGTAATAAGATTAATACTGTGCTTAATATGATCGCTGTGCCAGACAGAAAAAAAAACAGTGTTAGAATCTTCTACTACTTCTACAACACTCAGATATTAGCAGTTTCCATGACAACAGAACTGGGGTAAACCTGAAGGGTGTTTCTCATTACTTATCCAGTCATTTTACAATTTCTGCAGTGTGGTGAAGTTTTAATGTGTCTAGCATTCACAGAGCCTTCAAATGTGGCCATCTCTCATGAATTCCACCTTTTAATTCTCCCTTTGGTGTTCACAGAACTCTGAATGTTTCTTTTTTGATGTGGAAGAAAGAGAGAGGAGAAAGGTAAATTCTAAAGTCTATGCTAATGTTTGAGTGTTTATCTGTCTGCCCTCAATCTGAGGGCACACATGGCTAAGATTAACACAGCTAATAATGTAAATCTCACTCATCCACCTTCGCTTATCTTTATCCCTCACTTCACCCTCATCATTCATTCAGTGTATATAATGCTCACAAGCGTGTTTTTAATCACGACTTCTCTCTTTTTGTCATTTATTCTCGGGCTGAACTGAGAACAGCAAAGAGAGCTGGAAGAGGTAAATCTTACACATGACCTGCAGAAAAAGAGCAGGTATTTGCTGTAGATAAATTAAGAAGGGAGTGTGAAAGAGGAAAACAAGAGAGGTGGGTAATCTGAAACTAATATGCTTGCAGTTTCTCACCCTGGGGCACCTGTACATATCGACACCCAGAGCGTCTGTGTCGGATGTGCCTGTAAACTCTTTTGAGCTCATTATTTTGTTGTTACTAAGCACCAATTATTGTGCCGTGTGTCAAAGAGATAATTCATCGGTTCTCATGCATTCACAAGAGCCACTTGCACTGTTACACTCTTCACGATGCCCGGGCTCACAAAATAAAGCTTTTATAAATGAAAGCTTTCATAATCTCTCTTCTGTGTTGAAGGATTGTTCCCAAAAGCCTTTAATAGTCTTCAGTGAACTTCAATGTTCTGTTGTTTATATGTAAAGAAGCAGACCATGCTTTAAATCTTTAAATCTTAAGTTTGACACTGACTTCATTCTTTTCCACCTCTCACCTCTCATTATTGCAAAAGCTGCTTTTTTCGTTATGTGTTTGTTTGCTTGTTTACGCCGCTCTCTCTTGTCTCTTGTGAATGTTTGTTCTTCTCCGCTTAGTTCCGCAGGAATAAAGTGAGAGAGTATGTTCCAGACTCTGACTCAGATTTTGACTCTGATGAGAACGAGGACCCAAATCTTGTTCTGCGGAGGGTGAGTCAAACTTCTTTTCCAAACTTGTTTTTTTACAACCTCGTTCATAAAATATGGCCAAAAGCATAACTCAGCACCACATCCATATATTCAAAATTTTTATCTATCTATCTATCTATCTATCTATCTATCTATCTATCTATCTATCTATCTATCTATCTATCTATCTGTCTGTCTGTCTATCTGTCTGTCTGTCTGTCTGTCTGTCTGTCTGTCTGTCTATCTATCTATCTGTCTATCTATCTATCTATCTATCTATCTATCTATCTATCTATCTATCTATCTATCTATCTATCTGTCTATCTGTCTATCTGTGTCTGTCTGTCTATCTGTCTATCTATCTATCTATCTATCTATCTATCTATCTATCTATCTATCTATCTATCTATCTATCTATCTATCTATCTATCTATCTATCTATCTGTCTGTCTGTCTGTCTGTCTGTCTATCTATCTGTCTGTCTGTCTATCTGTCTGTCTGTCTGTCTGTCTGTCTGTCTGTCTGTCTATCTATCTATCTATCTATCTATCTATCTATCTATCTATCTATCTATCTATCTATCTATCTATCTATCTATCTATCTATCTATCTATCTATCTATCTGTTATCATTAAAAATGAAAGTTGAATTTCAATTTCTTACATTTAAACCACAGCTTAAAATGTTTGGCCATGATGCATTTGATTATACATTCCCATCAAATAAAATGCTAAAAAATCCTTCCCCTCTCTGTCTCTTCCAGAGGCTTGCTGCAGCTCTGATCTGGTTCATTCGCATGCGGCTGCAGCCGGGGGTTTTGAGGGTGTGTCTGCGAACTCTGAGAATTATCTCGCGTGATCGAAAGGCCTTGGCACCCCTGATCACGGACTACGCCATTCTAACTCTTGCTCGACTTGGGGGCATCTCCGTCCTGCCCACCTGGCCTGAAGAAGAAGAGGCTGAGTGGGGCAGTGACATTACTCAACAGAATGAGACAGAGACACGTCTGGATGATAATGGCGGCAAAACACAACGGCCAACCTGTTATAGGGCGGAAGATGATTCAGTCTCTGTCTCTGCAGCCTGTGCTCAACCTTTGCTCAGTGAAGGAGGCTTGCAGCTCAACCCTGTGAATGTGACATCTAACTGTAATACTGAGAGAGAAGCACAAAACGAGTGCTGTGAAGAAAATGCGAGGAAAGATGGGGTCTGTGGGCTGTTGACACGAGGAAAGAGGGATGCTAGAGAAGAGAAGGATGAGGAGGGGGAGGAGGGGTACGATGATGGAGAGGTCTGGAGGAAAGAGGCCATGAAGGCCCTGTGCAATATCATCTATAACAGCCCAAAAGCACAGGAGAGGGCCAGCATCCTGAGGTGTGGTTCAGACTGTTACATGAAAACACTGACCAAATTCGCTGTCAATAAATATTTAATTTGTTGTTATAGAAAATTCGCTCTCTCTGTTTCATTCTTTGTTTTTCCTCACCAGGTTGCTCCACGGCCTGTCAGAGAGACTCAAAGATGGTATACATTCCTCATCACCTCCAAGTGGTCAGTTTTATGAACTGCGACTTCTCTTTCTGTTGACTGCTTTACGGCCCGAGCTCAGGATAGAGCTCCGCCAGGTAACGGATCAATGAAACAAATACGGCTATTTGGAGAATGAAAAATATTGTTAGTGGTACATACACTGCAAAAATAATTTGTCTTACAGTTTATTGGATTGTTGGAGTGCAGTTTTTTCAGGCTAACGAACTCTTGGAGGACAGAAAGATGGATAATGCAAATTTTTTAAAACAATTCATTTCAAATAAAAAAAAACCCCAACAGTTCGAGGACCACTGCAGTATCAGTGTAGACCATCTAGTCTGTCATGGCCTGTCTCAGTCTGTGTGCTCTTCCGGTCAGGAGCGTGGCGTGTCTATGCTGACTGCTGCTCTGGAGCAGTGTTTGGAAGTGCACTGGGGTGAAACACATGAAGTACTCACTGACCTCACAGCACCCCCTGTGTGTAAGGAGGTGACTCAGCGCGCCCTTGAGATTCTCAAGACTCTCTTCAACATTACCTACAGTGTGCACAGACAGGACATAGATGAGGTAAATGATGCTTTTTTTCTACAGGCTTTTTTATTTTATTTTTTCCAATAACTTTGTTTATACAGTGTTACAGAATTATTGACAAGATGCACATAAAGAGCTAAGGAGCTAAGACATAGTTTTTTTAAATAGATTTTTTTCCTGAAATGTTTATATTATAGATGATCAAACATAAAAATGAGTATAATTTTTTAGAAACAGAACGGAATTGAACAAACCATGAAACAGCACAAAACTCAAAACTGCACATACCATCACATATCGGTCCAATGCTAATACTGACCCCCAAAATGGAAAAAAAAACATCCACAAGCTACCCTATTTATGTAATTTAATAAGTATTTCAATTACTTTATTAAAGTGATGTAATTAATTATATTTGATTACTTTTAGATTACTTTTCAAAATGAACAATTTTAGCGATTTTAATCTTACAGTTTTTCTCAATTGCTTTGGCACATTTTTCAAAACAGTCTTAACTTTCTTGTTAGTGCAAATGTCAAAACTGTTTGCTGGAACTTCAGAACTCTGCATGTTAGTTAGTCACCCAAAACTTTTCATTCATGCTTCAAAACCTGTTATCTTGTCAGTCATTTGGCCAAGGCCACCAAAATATAAAGAATTGTGTGAGCCACGCTATCAAAATGTTTATGTTTTTTCACCATGGCACTCAACCATGTAATTAGTCAAACAAAAAACAAAACAAAACTGATATTTGTTGAGAACAGTCAATAGTACATAGAAAAAAAAAAGTTATCATTTGTATTTATACAGTACATTTATTTTTGTAATGCACTACATGTAATCGGAAATCTTGCTCGTCCAATTACTGTACATTTCAGATGTCTTACGTTACCACAAATAAAATACAGTTTTTCTCAATTTTTGTCATTCTCGAATGAAATTTTAATTTTTCAAAACAATAAGTTCAGATCTCTAAACAATTAGCTTCTTGTACATCAGATTAGAATTTCTTTTGATTTGAGCATGGCACTTGGCACATGTGCGCCATGGAAATTAAAAAATTTTGCATATGTAAAACAAACAAAAATTCTCACAAAAACAAAACTGATATTTGTTGAGAACAGCCATCAATAGTACATTCAGTTATGAAAAGTTAGTAACATACATGTATATTCTATAAATATCTGTCATTGACATATATGAACATTTGTATTTTCAGTACAAATACATTTATTTTTATGTAATGCACTACATGTAATCGGGCCTGAAATCTTGCTCGTCCAATTACTGTACATTTCAGATGTCTTACGTTACCACAAATGCAAAAGTTTTATAAAAGCGATCCATTCAGTTATGAAAGTTGGTATACACCCATGAGAAGAAGAAAAAATTATTCTTGGTGGACATCAGATGTCGCTCTTGTTGGTCAGGCCAAATGATTTTCATCAACATCACATCTGATGTTTTCCATTGCAATGAAAAAAATCTCCTTGAATGTACAGTAATTGGATCCCCTGCAATGATCAAAAATGATGTCCTCATATACAGCAACAAATATCATTCATGGCATTCAACAGAGACATCTGATCTTGTGGTCTGTGATCATATACTTTCCACCTCCATTTTGCTGAAAAAAACTCTTCTTTTGCAGACATTCTGATTTAGGAATGGACTAACAGTTTAGAGGTGTTAAGTCCTCCATTTTCCAAAAAAATTCTTGGTGGTAGTGATTGTTGGTCAGCTTTTCATCAACATCAGGCAATCTAAAATCTCTCTATATATCCTCCCAAACTTTCATGGGTTACATGGTTGAATTCATTGGTTGATTGGTTGATTCAAATTGTGTCCTCCATTTTCCAAAATTAGAGTGATTCATAGGCAAATATCATATGACATTACAAACAATGTCAATGACAGAATATTTATAGAATATAGAATATACATGTATGTATACTAACTTTTCATAACTGAATGGATCGTTTTGAGTGTGATGGCTCACACAATGAAAAAGGATTGAAAAGTTATGAAGAGTTTGACAGTTAAAGTGAGAATCGTCTGATCAGTTTTGATCAACAAGCCATATGCAATTAATTTTTGTGCAAAAATGCAGACAATTGTACTTACTGTTTGCGCACATGTGCCAAAGCATTTGCAATTTGCTCAAATCAATAAGAAATTCTAATCTGATGTGAACAAGAAGCTAATTGTTTAGAGATCTGAACTTATTGTTTTGAAAAATTAAAATTTCATTCGAGAATTGAGCCAAAGCAATTGAGAAAAACTGTAATGTTAACCATTTTCAAACATTTAAAGCAGACAGTATTCTTTTCATCACTTGAAATTATATTATAATCCGCCGCTACAAAATAACACTAAGACATCTTTTTACTTTGTTATGATTTCAATTCTGTATTTAAACTCAAAATGATATCAAAGTATAGTTTGATAGCTTCTGTTTTTGAAGCCAAATCTTTGCATAGAAAATGGTCAGGCATCTAACAATGCCTTGGGGGGAAAAAACAAAGCATATACACAAGCCCAAATAGGAAATAAAGCAGTATTCTCATAAAAATGTGATGAAACATCAATGTCTTAGATTTTGGATCAGTCAATACAATTTGTGAAAGAATTCAATCAAATCTTTATGTGTGAAAATATTCTGATGTAACTGATGTGTCTCAGTAACAGTTACATTAATTACATGTAACTAGTTTCTCCCCAACACTAAGAATGAATTCATACAATGTGGCCTAAATTTACTTGAAAAGAGGAAAGACATTAGCAAGTGGATTTTTCAATGAATAAACGAATGAAAAAGTTACAGAAAAAAAAAATCTTAATTTAATGACACACACACATATTTATACATATATATAAAATCCCCCCTAACCACCAGAACAGAACAGACCTCTGTTAAGAATTAGATTTTACTATCAGTGATTTGGTTCTTCTTCTGCCACAGGAGGCTGCAGCTTTGTATCGTCACCTAGCTGCAGTCCTGCGTCACTGTCTGCTCATACCCTGTGAGGGAGAGGATAGAAGAGAGGAGCTGCAAGGGTGAGAGTAAAAATCAAACCATGAGTCTTGAGAGGTCTCGTCCTATTGATCTCTATAACGCTTCTGTGCTGAACATCCACAGACACACAGTGAATGTGCTCTCATCGCTGCCTCTGCAGTGCTTGGACGTTCTGCTGTCCGTTCGTCTGTCTGAAGGTTCGAGGGAGTCCGGCGGAGTCAACATGGACTGCGTTCACACTCTGCTGCTCTTCATGGAGAAGAGACTGGATAGAGTGAGAAAGAGCACTCTGAACTCTCTAGTGTTCCTCTAGCTCAAGAACATGCAACTTATAAGGCCAAAGTTAAGGGTTTGATTGCCAGGGACCTTATAGACTGGGGTTCAGTCTCCATGAGGGTTAAAGGGTTAATTTTCCCAAAAATTAAATTGTGTCATCATTTCCTCACCTTTATGTTATTACAAATCTATCCTTTTCTTCCTGGGAACATTTAAGAAAATATTTTGATAAATGTTTTGTCCATTAACTGGATGTCACTGTTAACCAAAACTGTTTGGTTACAAAACATTCTTAAAATATTCTCTGTTGTGTTCCACAGAAGAAAGAATGTAACAATAAAGACAGATTTTAAATCTAAATAAACTATGCCTTTAACAGAGTATATATGGGTGTATATAGTATATAAAGACATATAGGTGTAAATATATTGCATTTGTGCAATTTATTTAATCATAAAATGTTATGTCTTTAAATGTGAATACAGGGTCATAAGCTGAAGGAAAAGCTGGCTCCAGTGTTAAACCTGTTGACTGAGAGCAGCAAAGCACACAGGGAAACTAGGCATTATCTCAGACAGCAGGTATGATCACCTCAAAATACCTTTTTAGCATTTCAACATATTTCAAACTGTTTAAACCAAGAACTATAACTAAAAAGATAACTACAGCAATTATCAAATTAGCGTTAAAATGATTATAAGAGCATGATGCAGTTATGTTGTCTGTTTGGCTGTCAATGTTTTTATTATTCATCAGCTGGAAAATTCATTCTGAAAGTGATTCTAACTATATTTTTCCTCTGTGCCGTCGTCATTGCTATGGTATGGAATTAGAACGATTACTTAAAACTGTATAGTTATCATTCTTGGTGTGAGTTTGGTTGTTACTTTCAGAGCACTCTATAAACATTAAGTTAGACACAACATATGCATAGTTATTCTCATGGCCGTGCACCAGGAGCCTGATCCTGTGCTATTTTTGAACAGATCCTGCCTCCGCTGAGAGACGTTGAGATGAGGCCTGAACAGGGGAGCACACTGAGGAGCAAACTAGTGCGACTAATGACCCATGTCGACACTGATATCAAACACTGTGCAGCTGAGCTTCTTTTTGTGCTCTGTAAAGAAAATGGTATATAGATGCATCTACTGAACCATGTAAAGTGCACTGACATTCATACACATACCACAATACTGAAATCGTATTCACGTCTCGTGGTATGAACATATTATAATTAAACTTGCAAGTACTGGATGGGAAATATATTTTTGTAGGCCCACCCAGACGTTAACATCAGCCTGCGTCCCTTCACAAAAACCAAATCTGATTTTTCAAGTGGATCACTGCAGAAAGCTTTTTATCATTCTTGCGTTTTCATAATGCAACTGCCGCTGGTTTGGAGAACTCAGTCTTTACTTGCATGTTTTTTTTGGTTTTTTAGATAGAATAGTATGCAAGATTGCTGTAATAAATACACAGAGGTAAAAGGAGACTAGGGAGTAAATGAACCTTCTTGTTTGATGTGATTATGTTTAACGTCACTGACAAACTCTGTAGTTTTATTTAGCCACATGTTAGCAACTGCTTAAAAAAAACACAAGGGTTATTACTAATGTATTGTATATCATGAAACTCTAAATTATCTTAAGCTTATCTCAAGCTTAAAACGTTCGGCATAAGACCCATTGCCATCAGGACAATGGAACCAGAAGGGCTAAAATGCGAATCCATTTCCAGGTTTTGGCCTACAAAAATGTCATCTCTGCAGCATTCACAATATGCCTTTTTGTGACATTTACAACAGTGTTGCCGGTGTATGGTATTCATGTACTCTCTCTCTCCCAGTGAGCAGGTTTGTGAAGTACACTGGATACGGTAATGCGGCGGGGCTGCTGGCGGCACGGGGGCTTTTGAACGGCCGCGGCCCATCTCCTCAACCACAGTACTCCAGTGACTCTGACTCAGACACGGAGGAGTACAGACAAGCCAAGGACAGGATTAACCCTGTGACGGGACGGGTGGAGGAGGAACAGCCTGATCCAATGGAAGGAATGACTGAGGAAGAGAAAGAGGCAGAGGCGCTCAGACTCATAAATATGTTCAACAGGCTCTCGAGGTATGTGTGTTTCAGAGAGAATATGGTAAAATCATCACTGATTTTCTGCTCAGAGCGTATGTGTAGTGAATAGTTGAACCCGTTATAATACACAGCAGCCTTTATTAATATTACTTTTGTTTCTTTATTACCATCCCTTCCACCACACCCGCTCAGGAACAAAATCATTCAGCCAATGCGAGTGACAACAGACGGAAAACTGGCGCCCCTTTGTGGCCAGACGAGGCACAGCGCTGTGCAGGAGGAGGACGAAGAAGAGGAGGAAGATGATGATAGCGAAACAGAGCAGTAATGATGACAAGATGATAATGATGATTAATAACCGACAGGTGCAGGATATTTTATAAAACTGACTGATACAGCGCTAATACAATAGTATTATTAATAGCGCAAATTAATGTAACACATAATAAGGAATAATTTGTTGTTCGTTAATTCAGTTATTGGTGTATGTAAAAAGAAATGCTATAGAGACAAAAAAAACAGAATAAACAAAGCTCTGTGTGAAAAAACGAGGGAGGGGAGATATTTTGTAACGTACGTAAAATAGCGGAGAATGACATTTCTTTGTAATAACTCTCGTGAGTCACGAAGAGCTAGAAACCACAAAATAGGGAGCTACTAAGAAGCGAAGGAGAAAGAAAGAGACAAAGAGAGACAGCCATCACACCAAAGACAGACAAACACTCCTGGAAAATGCTGCTGGTGTTGCCATGGTTATGTTACCATGGTAACAACAGGAAATGCAGTTCTACGGATTCTTTTTTTTCGCGCTCTAGCAGGAGTGAAATGTTTACCTTGAAGAGAACTGCTGAGGGTCAGTCTAACGCTCTGCGCCGAGAACGCCGAATAAAAATACATCCTCAGAGAAATGTTTTCATTTACAAAAAAATGATTAGCAAACTTTGAACCAAAGTACAATGTGTAGAAGCAGGTAATTTTTTTTCACCGTTCTGCTTGATTTACAGTGTTTTTCCCGCCACGATATCATTTCTCCCCGCATAAAATACCAGCAAGTATGTCAATAACAAATAAAATGAAACAAACAAAAATAATCCAAGGCAGTCTTGTGTGAAAATGCATCATTTTTCATAAACTCATTTTTCTTTTCTTTTATTTGCGTTTGTCAAATACAGGAGGATTCATGTACAGATGAGGGACAGGTAGAGAGAGAGACTGAAGCAACTGTACAATATTTACAGAAGAGAGAAATAAGCAAACCTCCAAAATAATAATAATAATAATAATAATAACAATAATAATTATCATAGTAAACAACCAACAGATAAAAAAAACAAACAGTAAACACAGACATTTTGCACACTTTAAAACTATTACATCCCTCTGCACCGTCGTGTTTTCTTTGAGAAAACGAACAAATACACCTCTTTTTCCGCATTTTCTTTTAAAGAACAAACAGAAAGTTTTTTTTGTTATTTTATTTTAAATACATTTTCTTTTGCTCTATTTTTGACCAAAAAAAAAAAGAAAAAAAGAACTACACACTGCTTTGACCCCGCTCTTTTGTCCGCCTTGTCCTTCAGCTTAGGGGACAGGAAGAATAAGGGGTTAAGGGTGGCCCATTTAATGTACACCCTCATAAAACATGAGCATTATTATTCAAAATAATAACAGCAAACCGCCCCAGCTCTGGGAGGTAACCATGTATAAATGTCCATGTATAAATAATACAAATCATAATTGTTCATAATACATATTTATATATAAGAGTGTGCATGGAACATAGCATTCAAAGCTCACCTCTGCCAAAACACTGCTGACCAGTGAGGTTTTCAACCCTGTTCCCTTTGGCACTATCTTTATTCGTCTCTGTGCAGACAACTGTCTTTACACATTCTTGCTCTTTTGTTTTTTTTTTTTGTGTGTGTGTTTTTTTTCATACCGTCTCCCTGTGGCTCCCGTCGCAGGGAGCTGACACATAATGAAAGAGAGAGGAATGAAAGCTTTACAAAAACATTTTTATGTTAAAATGCAACAGCTTAAACCGCCAGTGGCTCTTACACATTCTGCAAAGAAAAATCTCATTTTCCTGCAACCTGGAGGTGCACCGGTTTTGTTTGAGAGAGAGAGAAGAGAATCTCCCTTCTCCAAATAGGACGTGCTTGGAACGTCGACAGCTGAATCTTAAGCCTTGGTGCTGAGCGTCAGCAGTTCAATGAAGGAATTGAACAGAGTCTCTAGCCAGCCCTGGTTGGCCATGCACTGCTGAACCACCTCCTCCTGACCTGGATCCTCCTCAGCTGCCTGTTCTATGCTGTCCGTCTGAGGAGGGAGAAAGAGAGACGAGGCTTTTTACGGGCTAATACGCGGAATACTGTGTTGCATTTCTCAAATAAGCTCATATTTCCTCATACCTCTTTTTTACAGTGCAGAAATGTGTGATATTTGTAGTGATGGAGAGAGTGATAGAGACTGTATATTCGACAAGTCTCTGTCGACAGTTTCAGGTCCTGGCAAGCACAGACAGAGATGGGGTTACAAGTAAAGAAAGAGAGCTCTGAGATTTCAAGACGGATGTATTATTGGAGTTCAATGACCACACAAAGCTTTTGGGCACTTGAAGAAACAGTTCACCGAATAACCTGCATGGCTTTCTTTCATTTGTGGGAAACTATTTTTATACATTCTTCAAAATCTCTTTTCATTTTTTAAAAATGTCTTTATTGCATTATACGACAAAATATCAAATCAACTGCTAACAAATGTAGCTATTTTTTTTGTTGCAACGATACTTTTGATCATTTTACTTTTAATTCATCACAACAACATTTAAAAAAAGTTGAACTTGTATCGTCTTTCTTTAAAATAAAAAAGCCTGTTGGTGTTTTGTTTTGTCATATAATGCAATAAAGGTAGTAAATTTAAAAAGTTGTTATGACAGAATTTGAAATCGATTCTTTTACCCAGCAAAATGCAATATTTGCCGATACCTCAAAACAATTACAACTCGATTAGATTTAGCGGCCTATGACTGATATAGTGATATTACACAACCAGTTACAATTTTTAACTCAAAAACGGCACTATAGTTTCACAGTAGAATAAGGTATATAATGTATCTTATTAATTTAGAAACCTATATAGAGATTTTTATGCATTGCACTGATATATCATTAAGTTACTCATTTGATCAATGCATTGTCAACAACATTTATATTACTTTAGCATGTATAGCTAAAACACACAAATAACTTTTTTTTGCGGTTTCTTACAAAATTGCTTAATTATGTGAGAAACAATTGTGTATACAACATGCCTGCTGTTTCGGAAGGCTCCTTTTGACTCTGTTGAGGGTCTTGCGGTTGTAACTCTCTCCACCCAGGTGCACTTTAACCGCTCCAGAGTCTAGGGGGTCTGCTGTCATTTGAGGGAACATGTGCAGTGCCTCCTAGAGAATGAGAAAGAGGAAGAGTGAGAAATTGCCAGACACGTTCCTCAGAAAACACAAGACGTCTTGAGTATTCAAGAGGAATGCATTCGTGTATCACTGAAAGGCAGTGTCACCTGATGCTGGACACTCATGTTGATCCTTCTTAACAGCCTTCGTTTTTGTTCGTTGAGGATACTGTCAATTTTTCTCATGGGTGGGAGATAAAGCTCATCTGAGGACAAAAGGGGAGGAGCCAATGCTAAAGTATTATTATTGAGTTATTAAACTGAAAAACATCATTACTTCAGATGCATATATTATACAATCGTATAAATGTGAATCTAACATTTTTCATTAGTTAATTTTAAGTGGTCCTGCAATGTGATAGATAACTGTAAATATTTTATTTCCATTCAAAGGTCTGGGAATAAATAAATGTTTTGTTTGTTTGTTAGTTTTTGAAAGCTAAGCACTGAAAAGTTTTTTCAATTTTTTTATGAATGTAAAGTAAAAAAAAAAACATTTATTTAAAATGTAATAATGAAGTAATTATATAACTGTCACTTTTGATCAACTTGAAATCTTTTTTTTTTTTTAAATCACACTATTTTAACAGCAGCTTGCTAATTATTTTTGTGGTTAAATATTAATGTTGTTTTTTATTAATATTGAATAAAAGTATTAATAAAAAAAAACATTAATATTCAACCAGAAAAATAATTAGCAAACTGCTGTTAAAATAGTGCGATTTTTGCACATTTATCTGTAGACACAGGTTTAATCACTGCTACAATGTGTCTTTTAGATTTATTTGCATTCAAGCCTAAAACGATGACATCTTTGGCCTAAAAACACAATTTAATGACACCTCATTATACACTGTAACTTTCCACTCCTCTTTTCTAAACACATTGTGCTTGTCATTATTCTTCCAGCCTCACTTCATTGTCCTCTTTCTCTACCTTCTTTGCTTTATTAAACCCCTCTTTCATTATTCTCTCCATCCTTCTTTCCTTTAATCACCCCACCCAATCCTCCACACACACACACATCTTTAACCTAACGTGCTCACCGTTGGTGTCCTCAAGAGCTTGGATCATGTCCGGGTCCAGAGCAGTGCTGACCAACATCTCTACATAACTGCGGAACATCTCTCTCATGGCCCGACTGTTTATCCCACTCCGTGTGGATACTGAACATAGAACAGATGGACAACGCTTGAAAAACCAGAGGGCACACACCAGAAAATATCAATTCAACAACTTGCAAAAAAAAGCAAAATAAACTATACACACACACACACACACACACATATATATATAGTTGTACTGAAAGATTGCCATATTTATATACATTGGTATTTTATTTCTTCATATTTCAGTATTATTTATTTAGATATTTAATTCAGGAAGGATGCAATACATTTTCAAATATGACAGTGTTATGACAGTTATTTTTTTTCTTTTCATAAAATCCTGAAAAAATAGCATGCTTTCCACAAAAACATCAAGAAATGTTTTTGTGCACCAACAATCTTTTTGAAGGATCGTGTGACACTGAAGACTGGAATAACGGCTGCTGAATCCAGCTTTGACATCACACAAAAGAATACATTTGAAAACATCCACTTTCTTAAAATGCAGTGATTCATATTAATTATAAATGGATAAGAATCTTCTTTCAAGAACATTTAAAAATCTCACTTTCCCAAACCGAAGCTACACTCAATGCTGCTGCTGACAGCTTGGCATACGATCTCAAAACCCCACACACACAGTATACTGCATACATACACACCTTCATCCTCACTGGGCGGGTCAGGGGAGGAGTCTGAATCAGATGAGGAGGGCATTTCTTTAAGCCACTTCTTCCTCTTTTTAGGTGGAGGTTCTGCCTTTACTTTGACGGGTCTGCTCCTCGTCCTGTCAACCCTCTTCTCTCCTGCCCTCTTCTCCTCTTTGACCCTCCCGCGCTCCACAACTGCTGTTCTCCTCTCCAGCTTCTCTTGAGTTTGTCGCTCTTGGAGCTTCTTTTCCTTTTCTCGCTCTTTCTCCCTCTCCTTTTCTCGTTGTTTTTCCCTTTCTTTCTCTTTCTCCCTTTCTCTTTGCCTCTCTCTTTCCCTCTCCTTCTCCTTTTGTTTTTCCTTTTCCCTTTCTCTCTCTCGTTGTTTTTCCCTTTCCCTTTCTTTTTGTTTCTCCCTCTCTTTTTGCTTTTCAAGTTCTCTCTCCCTTTCCTTCTCTTTCTCCTTTTCTCTCCTAGATTTCTCTATCTGCTCCCTCTCTCGTTCACGCTCCCTCTCTTTTTCCCTTTCTCTCTCTTTCTCCTTTTCTTTTTCCCTTTGTTCCCGTTGCTCTTTCTCCCGTTGTCGCTCTCTCTCTTTCTCCCGATCCTCTCGTTCCATGCGAGGTGGAGTCAAGCTACGGACAGGTTGTGGCTTTGGAAGTGACTGGCGTCTGGAAGGAAGGAAAGACATTCATCTGAGCAACAACATTAGGATGACGATTCACCTGAAATTACAATTCTGTCATTAATTACATTTTTGCCTTGTGAAACTTTAAACCTGTATACAGTTTTTTCTCAGTGGAAAATAAGTTCTCCTAAGCCATAGGTTGGGTGTCCTTAGCGTTTGCATATCTCAAGATCAAATATCATAAAAGCTGCAGCAGTTAAAAGATTATTAAAAATGTTGTCTTACACAAACCTATTGTATTAATACAGATGACTTCGAATTTATTGTACAAGTTGGAGGGACTAGATTTCTGGTGCTTTTTTAGAGTTTTGGTTTCTTTTATTTAAAATTTCTGACATAGGTGAGTTGTTTTATGAAACAAGCTCTTTGAAGATTCTTCAAAAATTCTGTGCTCCACTGAAACAGCAACAGCAGCATGAGGGTGAGTAAATGATTACAGAACTCTTTGATTGACAGTAACTACTGTATTAACCGCAATATATCACAGGATCACAGTAGCTTCAGAAGTGCATTTAGAGTGAAATTACCTCAGTGTGAGACTGGGACGATGCCAAGGTTTCCGCGAGCACACTCGGACATAATCCTTTTTATTCACATTCTCCAAGAATTTGACATATAAACGCTGATAACGCATCTTTGCATCTCCAAAGTAGCCCAAATACTGCCAAAGAATGACAGGGGACAGATAGCGTGAATTTAAGGAGGTGGTGTAGTATTACACTTTCAAACCACCCAATGCATGCTACTATTCTTAACAAATATAAAAACACACTCACATTACTGGTAGCACAAAACTGCCGCTGTCCGTCTTTGATTTCAGGAGCAAACTTCTGCAGCAGAGCTTTTTGGACCCTCCAGATTGGAGGCGGCTCTCGTCCGGTCTGCAGCGCCAGCTGAGAAAAACCATCAGAAATTAAGTATCTAGCTAAATTAGCATTTAATAAAAATTCAGATGTAGATTTTAATGTGTACGACTCTTCCATGCACGTGCTTAATTTTTTTCCATAGAAATAACAGACTTGGTTACGTATACCAGATTTTTTGGCTTAAACCCTGCCTTTCCACAATCAATTCGAAGCACTAATCTTTCAACAACTATATCTCAAAATTTAAACAACATTTCCAACCCTGCTCCTGGAGTTACCCTGAACACTTTGATTAGTAGATTGGGGTGTAAATGATTGGGGTTGGAGCTGAACTCTGCTGGACAGTAGCTCTCCAGAAGCAAGGTAAGCAAGCAGACCCTTGTAATAGACAGAATCAAGTCCCCATACTTTTTTTTCTTTTCCGTCAATCTGTCTTCCATTACTCACCTTCATGTCGTTCCATGTATGACATGACACAAAAAGAAGAAAATTATATTGGTAACCACAGTTTTGGTTCCCATTGACTTCCATTAGAATTTTTGACCAAAATATAGAAATCAAAGGGAATCAAAACTGTTTGGTTACCAGCATTTTTCAAATTATCTTCCACATGTTCCACAGAAAAAAATGAGTCATACAGGACTAAAATGACATGAAGGTGCGCAACCGTGAAACCATCCCTGCAAAAAATCAAAATATTAATTCTATGCATATAACAAAAAACTGGTATTTTTTTTTACCTTAAGAGTACCAATATCTTCAGTGCGCACCACAAATTCATCTCTCTCTCTGAAGATCCCCTCCCCACCACTCTCACTGTCATCATCCTCACTCTCTCCGGTGATGGCTGCGTTGGACTGTTTCTTAGCCAGGTGCAGTGAAGTGATCTGAGGCGTCGGGGCATCTTCGGGGTGGGGGTGAGGCCGGGAGGGCTGGGGCAGCTCTTCAGGAGGAGGTGGAGAGGGAGACGGCGGGGGTGTAGCAGAGGGGGCAACGTGGGCGGAGGCGGGGAGGGAGAGGGAAGAGCAGGTGGAGAAGGGCTGGGAGGCAGGGAATTATGCAGCGATGGTTGTTGCTGCTGCTGTATATTCTCCTCCTCTTCTTGAGATGGGAGAGGGGAGGGGAGAGACAGAGGAGGAGGAGGCAGAGGGGATGGGGAGGAGGAGGTTGGGGGAGAAGGAGAAAGAGATGGAGGGGAAGGGGGTGCAGGGGGAAGCTCGGATGGAGATCCTAAAACAGGGGTTATGACTGAGGAAAGAAGGAAATAATTACGTAACACTTTATTTTAGGTTACACCTATTAGTTGCTTATTAGCATGCACATTATTAGAATATTAGCCATTTATTAGTGTTAATCAGGCACATATTAATGCCTTAATTCTACATGACCTTATTCTTAATCCTACCCAATACCTAAACCTAACTACTATCTTACTAACTATTAATAAGCTGCAAATTAAGTCGTAGTTAATAGTTAACAAGTGATACATTTTCTAAAGTGTTACCAATAACGAATATTTAATTGATTGTAATATTTGACTGTAGATATGTTAATATACTTACCGTCAACCTTGGGAGCGCCTAGCATTTCATATTCAGGCTCTTCTTCTAGCTTGCTTTGCTCTATCCTTATCTGATCAGCTTCCTCCTTTACACTGTCTTCTTCCAACTCCTCTCCTTCCTCCTCACATTCATTTTGTCTGTCTGCTTTCTGTTGTATTTCTTCAAGTACCTCCTGCACAGGTTGTTTCCGTTCCTCACCCTTGCCTGGAAGATCTTCCTCTTCCTGCAGGTCGGGCTGTGAGAGCGAATCCAGCTCCGGTGACGTGTTTATTTCTGTCTCAGGTTCAATGAGCGGGACAGACTCAGGTTGTGGGGGTGGAGGGGGTGTGTTAAGAGACACCGTCTGCGGAGTGGGTGGAGATGGTGTAGGAGGAGGTGGAACGGCAGCGAGACTGTGGGGGTGTCATAGAGGGCAGAAATGGCAGATGAGATGCTCTTCTGCAGGTCCTGGTTCTTACTGACCGAGTCTTCCTCGTCTGAGGAGAAGGACGGCAGGGTCTCCAGGTTCCTCTTGAGCTCCTCGTCAAGTCTTTTACAGGGGGAGGGACAGTTACTGAGACCCAGGCTTCCATCACCCTCGTTCTCTCCAAAGGGAGGAGGTGGAGGAGGAGGTGGTTGTGGGGATAATGGGCGAATGCCTCCCTTTACTGAAGAGGAATCTGCGGTGCACCCGTCCACAGGTGTAGCTTCAGTGCCCTGCTGCTTTTTCCCCGTTTTCAAGAAATCCAGAAAGGAAGTTATAAAGCCTGACTTCAGCTCTGAAGATTTCTCCTCCGACTGTGAGAAAGAGGTGCAGAGCAGTGAAAGATGGCCAAATACAAGCAAAACAATAAGAGTGAAATAGCATTGAAATGTTTACGCAGAAAGCAAATGCAGGAAAAAAGGGAAAGAAAAATAAAAGAACAACTAAAAAGCAGCTTGTAAATAAATTACTAATTGTAATAAAATGTACTTTTTTGATTAACATCTTTATGTTATATAATCTCTGTAGACCCACTCTCTTATGTTAGGTGTGTCTAGGAGGAGGTAAAACACCTTACTGAACAGCAGGGTGGTTGATGACGGTTACTATGAATCAGTAACCTTAGCAACAGCCACCCTAGCAACAGCGCGCTCTTTCTTTTATTGCATTTTTTAAGAACTCAGTCATCAGGGTGGCCTGCCAATCATCTTACTCTATGTAGTCTGCTCCCTCTAGTGGCAAAGTGCTTACACTGAGAACATTGCTTCCTCTGTAAAATAAATGAGTGTGAAAGAAACCAAAATGCATTTTATGTATAATTTAGTAATGGCTCTTTTGGTCAAAATATAAGTGGGTTATTGTTTTCTATCAGAATTACACCGGGGAAAAAGGTTATAGAACTTACTGAGCTGGAAAGCTTCTGCATGGTAGCCCAAGCCTCTGGGGTCATTTGGTCATCCATGTCTCCATCCCAGGACATCTGTAGAAATAAACATTGCACATATATACACAAAGAAATCGCACATATCTACGCATATCACCCTAGACTGGCTCTTCCACCCTTCTTTCCTGAGGCTACTTGTTGCTGAGGCAACCGTGGACATTTCATAAGTGCAATTTAAACATATGGAGGAGGGCCTCATTTGATTAAGGCTGTTAAATGTTGGTGGAGTTATTGAATCTTTATGCTTTGAAACATGCTTTTGTTCTGACAACATTTTATAATGTTACAGCAGATTTTTACATTTCCCTATTTAGGACAAAATATTTGTGATGTTGACATGTATAGTTTTAAAATTTTGTCAAACCATTTCCTCATCTAAAATTTTTTTTGTAGTTGGAAAAATTCTACTGATCCTCTGCTCATAGTGAGCTTGGTTGCTGCTCAGTAAGTGACAATCCTTTTGCATTTACATAAATCATAAATGATATCACATGCTGCTTCCCAACAATCTCTTCTACCTCTGAAAATATAAACAAAATTTACTATAAATAAGCCTGATACGTTAATTTAAATGATTTTTAAGAAAAGAAACTGTTTTAACTAAAAAGAACAAATTTAGCAAAGCATTTTGCTTTGGTAAAAATTCATCTATCACATCTGCCAACAAGGCCTGGCAGGTCTTCCACAAAATATTTGACCTCTTCTAAACGCACCTCCTCCACTAAACTTTGCTCTAAATCTGCAGGTCATTTGAGGACATCAAAAAGAACCAATATGAACAAGCACACTGTTATGCACATACGTTGCAAAAAGTAAGGCTGTCAGAACAGATTTTATGGTGTATATTTATGCTAACTTATTAAGGACACTAATTTATCTTTTTTAAGGATTATGAAAGGATACAGATATTGCAATAAGTAATATCCCAAAAAAAATGCAAAACCACAGAACTGCCATTTGCTCTACATGTTACATAGAACATCTGGAGCTATTTAAATATTTTCTGTTAAATTTCAACATTGACTAAACTTTTTTAGCAAGCTGAGACTCACCTCTTGGGGTTTCTGCTTCATCTTTTCCTGACCACAGCTCATGTCAATTCTGTTCATGTCCACACTGGTAGTGGGCCCTGGGCTCAAACCAAGAGATGGTGCAG
Organism: Puntigrus tetrazona; assembly: GCF_018831695.1. NCBI lineage: Eukaryota > Metazoa > Chordata > Actinopteri > Cypriniformes > Cyprinidae > Puntigrus > Puntigrus tetrazona. Next base: position 12,039,638 of record NC_056701.1, on the reverse strand, counting down.
ATCCTACCGAACCATCAGACAAAACAGGATCTGTACTAGACAGGGAGTCTGTCCTCAGTAGGGATTCAGATGAGGGCATGGAAGGAATAGGGAGCTTAATCTGGTGGGAAAACAAAGTAATTATTTTTTTTAATCAACACATTTAGATTTGTTCTTTGTTTCATTGATCCAGTTTCATTCCCACAAACATAATTTGTCCCATTGGTGCAAAACTTACTTTGATTGGTTTGATGGGTTCTTGGTATTGTTGCTGAGGCTGATGCTGTGCAAGCTGCTGATGGTGTTGTTGCTGCTGGTGGTGTTGATGAAGTTGTTGTACATGTAGGTGCTGCTGTTGGTGCATATGTTGTGGTTGGTGCTGCTGTTGCTGCTGTAGATGGTGGTGCATGTGCTGTTGTAACTGTTGTTGATGATGGAGGTGAGGTGCTTGTTGTTGGTAGTTCTGCCCCTTGTTCATGTCTCTGTGCATTTCTAGCATTTGATCATCTTTCCTTCCTCGCCCTCTTCCTCGCCCACGGCCCCTTCTACTCTCTCCACCAGGTCCCATCATGTTCCTACAATATGGAGGCTCAGGGAGAGGCCGAATACGTGGTCTACCCCTTGGTCTTGGTGGACCTTCACGTTTAGGTTTAGTGGGTTTCCTCCCCCTTTTCTTTGGACCATCATGTGGGAGAAGCTGTGGAGGAGGTCCAAGGGATGGGTACCCTGAGGGGTGGCAGAAATCTAAATCACCCATCAAAGGGCTTAAACTGCCAACTCCTGAGCCACTTCCGGACTTTCTGCAACTGGAAACGAGATCAGGAAGCAAGTCTGGCAGGCGTCTGCTGTTTAAGCGGATGTCAGCTGGAACATCTGCTTTATCCTCATCATCCTCAAATTCATATTCTTGAGCATAGTTCTTCTTAGCCTGTGATTGGGCATTAGTGTCTTTCCGCTGTTTGAGGAGGTGAAATGAGCTTGTCTTCAAAAGTTTTTTAGGTCTAGAGGAACAAAAGATTGGTGAGGTAAGCCCTGCTGTGCCAGGACCACTAGCTACACCTGCAGAGCCCATCATTTTGTTTCCAGTTCCGTCCACTACGTGTCCTGTGTTGCCCATCCCAAGGCCTGGGCCCTGAGACTGAATTAAGCCTAATTGTTCTGTGTTAACAGTGGATGGGAGTTCATGGGATTTCAAGGGGTCCAGATCTAAGTGCATAGTACCATTGCCAGATTCAGACAAACTGTGACAATACTGCCCATACCCCTGATCACCATGATGACCCATCATATCATATGCACCTCCTCCACCACCTGTAGCTTTAACTGCATCCATTGCATCTTGTACTGTTCCACGTGTTTCTGGCACACCATCTTGAACCCCTTGTCCTGCACCTCCACCTCCTCCTGCACAACTTGCTTTATAGTCCTCAGAGCAGAACATATCCTCCATCCCTGGAAAAAAGGAACGATCCTCATCTTGGAGAAGAGAATCTGGGAAACAAATAGATGTCAGTGGCATGAACCGCTGCTGTTGCTCTTGGCTCTGGCCCTGGTTCTGAGCTGTTTTTCCCACAGGGCTACCAGTGTCATATTGATGCTCTTTGAGCTGATCCAGCTGTGGCTGCGAGTGCTGTGGCTCTTGTTCCCTTGGCTGGGACTGGGGCTGTGGAGGTCCAGAAGCTGGTTGCATGTGGTGAGGGTGCTGGTGAGGAAGTTGATGGTGAGAGTGTGCCTGTGGCTGATGGTGGGAATGAGGGGGTGGATGGTGTGAGGCCATATGATGCAAATGAGAGGGGGTTGACATGCTCAAATCAGACTCAGACAAGAAATCATGAAGCTCTGCTGCTGGTTGTTGAGAGTGGTGAGATTGATGGTGTGAGGACATCCTATGTTGTTGCTGTTGTCGGTGATGATCAGCAGTGCTCCTATCTCCTGTACCAACTCTATCAGTGGGCCCTGGCCCTTCCCGACTGTTTGTCCTGGAGAGAGATCTCTCTAGCATGTCTAGTGGTGAAACAGAATTCTGGTTTGACTGGCTTTGGTTTCGCTGAGCCTCACGTCCATAGTGGACCTCCATAGTCTGAGACTGGAGCTGGAGTTGAAGCTGAGAGGTCTGTGGCTGGGTGTCTACTCCTCCAGAGCCACCAGTACCTAATCCCCCATTTGGTCCAATCATGGCTTGTTGACTCATTGGGTGTTGTTGTTGCTGCTGTGAGGGAGTCTGTTGGTTGTCCATCTTGTTTCTAGTGGTATGAGAAAGGACAGACTGGAGAAGGTGAGCCTGGGAGGTTTGCTGAGATGGGTCGGGTGGAGAATCCATTAGTCCAAGGGAGGACTGGGTCTGTCGCTGCTGCAAGTCTGGAGTCTTTCGTAGGTAGGGTAATTCTGAAGGATCCTGAGCTTTCTTAAGATCTATATGTGAGTGGGACATTGAATGAGGGTGAGAGTGCTGTGAATGCTGAGGGTGTTGTGAGTGTGATGGGTGAGGAGGGTGATGTTGATGTGTTTGATGAGTATAAGGGTCTCCTCTTCCATAGTGGACCACTGAGCCTAGGGAGTCATGTTGACCATGGGAATGTGAATGAGACAAAGAATCAACTGCACCTTGAGCTCCAGCTGCACCAGCAAGCACTCTATCAGACTTAGTCTGCTGCTGCTTTTTCAGAGACAACTCCAACTGGTTCTCTAAACCTGTGCCTGGACCACAAGAGCCAGCAGCAACTGAAGCTACATTATTGGTGGTATTATTGGTCCGAATAACACTCTGTAGATGATAACGTTCTTCAGATGCCTTGTTCAGTTCATAAGCGGAGAGAGACTTCCCTCCATCTCTATTCTGGGAAATGGACTGGGACTGCGGTTGTTGTGAGGCTACCTGCTGAGCTTGTTGAGAATGATGCTGGGAGGGATTGGGTGCTGGACTCTGTGAGTGCAATAAGTGCTGAATCAAAAAATCATCCTCATCTTCTTCGTCCTCTTCTTGAGATCTTTCTACCCCAAGCATATCAGAATCAGACTTAGATTTTGGGGGTGTTGTGTGATAAGACTGTGTTTGCTGGGGTGGCACCCTTGTGTCTGAGTATCCTTGTGGAGAAGCAAGGAATGCTGGAGACAGAACTGAGGATAGGTACTTGTTGCTTCCATTTCCTCCAGGTGATTGTGCAGGGCGAGTTGGGGCAGGAGAGTGCAGGCCTGGGCGGATTATTCCAGAATTACTTGATGGCGAAGGGCTGGAATCCGGGAGGTGGTATGATCCTCCACCACTTGCTACACTAGCACTACCCCCACCTGAACCACCCCCCACACTTCCTGAACTACCTGCTCCAGATCCGGTGGTACTGCTTGTTGTACCGGTACCACCTCCAGACACCATTAGCGCAGGTGAATGTCCTGTACCCCCATAGCCCATTGAGGGACTCCCTGCCCCTCCGAGAGATGGTGGCATAGAACCATATCCTGAATCTGAGCCATAGACCACCTCAGCTGAAAATGAACGCCCTGTAGCTCCGAGATTTCCATAAGCTTTTCCTGACCCCCCAAGGCTGGAACCAAGATCCTGAGCCTGTGGAGAACTAAATCCTCCATATGGTTGGGGCAAGAGAGAGGAGGGTGGCTGGCTTGGTGAATATGACTGTTGCTGTGGTGGAGTTTGCCCAGGGAGGCCAGCAGTTGGCTTGACAGGAGCAACTGGAGAACCATATGCAGACAGGCAAGGTTTGGGTGGCTGTTGCTGCGTAGCAGAGGATGACACTGTTGGAGGTGGGGGTGGAGGGGGTTGTGGTGCTGACTGGGGTGGTGGTTGCTGCCTTGAGGGTGCAGAGGAGGTACTTGATGAGACATTAGGATTAGAGGCAGAGGAGGAAGAAGAGGAGGTGGAAGAAGCTGAAGGAGGAGTGTGAGGGGTTCGAGATGAGGAAGAGCCAGAAGAAGAGTAGCCACTACTTGAACTGGAACTTTTTCCTGTTTTGCCAATACCACTACCGGAGCCAGCTGAGGAGGAGACTGAGGAGGAGGTGTACGGGGGCTGGATAATAGGACGATATACCTGCTCTGATCGGGGAGAGGGTTTGGGGTCAGATGATGGGCTCTGCTCACCCAGTGGGCTACAGTTTATGGAGGAACCATGCCGATGGTGGGATATCTGCTGGTATCCGGATGCACCACAACTAAGATAGTGTTGTAGGGGATGAGGTGTGGAAGAGGATAGTTGAGGCTGTCCAGGAGAAGGTCTCTGGTAGTGCTTGATCACACTGTCTTGCCTTGGGATGGCTCTTTCTTGGGACTGTGGTGGTTGAGGGGGTGCCGAAGAAAAAACTGAGGAATTGTAGAGTTGAGAGGACTGATCCTGGAGTTGTGAGGAAAGCAGGTTAAACTGAGGTGGTAAATGGCGTGCCGAGGAGGATGCAGGGGCTTGTGGTGGAGGAGCACTAGTGGGCTCTTGTGGCCCTCTATAAGAAGCAGTCCCACTCTGTGAAGACAGAAGACGGTCAAAGCCAAGACTTGACTGGGAGGGTGTTTTAATGTGTAGCAAAGGATCATGTGGTGACAGGAGACCGTTGGAAGTAGGACTGAAGGTAGGCGTGTCCTGCAGAGATAGTGATGGGGTCACTCCAGGGAAGGAGCGCCCTGAGAAGGATGCAGGGTGCTGATATGCCGATAAAGCAGAGGAAGAGGGAAATGAGCCAGAGCCAGGTAGTGCACCAGAAATGAATAGTTCTGCAGGGGCTGGAGTGTGCATTGCTACAGCAAAAGAGAGAGAAAGCAAAAGAAAAAAGAAAATGAATCAGTAGTTAATAAGGTGATTTTCTATATTTCATATATTATATATTTTCATATATTTCTGTGTTTATAATATTATAATTCTCTATTCGATAACTCACAACACTAACCAGTTTGCCAAGAGGGTGTACGAAATTGGGAGAGAAGGGAAGAGGCAGAGGGGGGTGGCTGAGCACCTCGGGATTCCAAAGCAGAGATCAAATTCATAACTGAAGCATCTGGTCCTGAGGGACTGGCATGATGTAGCCCAGTATCAAACAAGCCTGAGAGCCCTAAGAAAGATAAATATTTAAAAAAATGACAGTGTTAAATCAAGGAATTTATATGTTTCCTGCATTATCACCATTATACTCAAACAAGCTGGATGACACAACAGAGGTTACCCAGTAACTAACTACTTAATTTTGTTGACTGTACCTAAGCTCCTTCCTGTGCCCCATGCTCCGCCTTGTCCAGTGGTGCCTGGATGATGATTTGTTGCATATCCTTGCAGGGGGTGTGGTGTGGCATAAGGTTGACGGTGGAGGAGTTCTGAGTCTGGATGGGAGGATCTGGAGCTCCCATAAACCAAACTGAAAAACAGAATTCAAAAAGAGGTAAAACAGTCACAATAATAGTAATTGTTTACATTCGTAAGCCTTATTTGAAAGTTGTGCATGACACAACCTCACTATCCGAATTAGCAAGCACATAATGCATAAAAGAAGTACATGTTTATGATGCAAATGGTCAAATACTCGCTTAAACATTTACATTTTTTAATGTTTAAAAACATTACACAATGTAACACACACACAAAATTATTATAACACTCATATGGTAAGACTTTTAAACAAGGCATAATTATGAGAATGTATAGAAAATTATATATTCTCACAATAACTATGAAAATTCTACAAATTTTGAAAAGAATGAGATTTCTATGGTTAAATTATACTAACATTATTAATATTCACCACTTTGCATAACACATTATGGTGTGTGCCTAACAATACACATGTATTGCAAATGAACAGTGGAAATATTACTGTTAATTTGTAATAGTTATACTATTATTAAGCACACTAAAAATTATATTTAACTATTTAAGTTAATTATATAACAATGCAAAGAAAAATGCAGAGAAAACAAGCACTGGGAATGAATTTTGATAATACCATTCATTTGGTTCACTGTTTTTTGCTTTTTTTTTAGTTTTGCAATGTATCTTTGATCAATTTAAAAATAAAGAGTACAAGTAATAAATTCCACTAATTATCTAATTAAATAATCACTAATTATTTAATTTTCCAATCACCAAAATTATTGTACAAACCAATTATGACTTTGATCTTAGTGCGTGTGTGTTTCCTTTTACTTGTTCAAACATCAATCACTTGTGTTTTCTTTATTTAAAAGTAATTTTAGAGGACGAAATCAAACAATAACTCGCTGTTTTGTATCAAAAATCAGGCATGTGACATTGCGATGGATTTTATTGTTCCCATCTCTGTTCAGACAGTAAAAAAAGACTGCTGGGCTCTATACTCATACTAAATCCCTGTATAGAGTATCAGTTGACCCAGCTTGGCATTATCCCTCTCACACCATAGCCGCACACAAAGATTAGCTCTTTAATCAGCCTACTCACTTCCACATCCTCCTTCCAAAAAGCCAGCAGGATCTGATTTTGACACTATCTACAATCATCACACCAACAAATATATCATCAGCATTCTCAATATTGTCTCCTCTATCTATAAATTAGGCAAATATGCCGACTCATCGATATGCAACTTGTGAATGACAAAACAAGACCACATTACAATTCCTTTTTTTGCACTTTGTCTCACATTTACCACCGCTACGCTTTAAGATGTGCAATGATACAGAGTGTAGCTCAGCATTCTGATTGGCCACTCTGCCTGTTGCCAGCCAATCAACTGTCTTTTGCAGTCTTTGCAGACTGTCTCTGTTGTTCGCTTTCATAGAGAGTGGCCAGTTCAGTTGACAATGGCGGTTAGGATGTTGCTGAGGTAAGACACAGAGCGCTCATTGATAAAAGCTCTCCACTGACTGAATTGCCTTGGTAACCCCCTCCCCTCCATCCTCAACAGGCTCTTAGTGTGAGTACAGCTCAGTTAGTCTAGATCCCTCTCACTCGGAGACCAGAGTGGGAAGCCACAGACACCACATACTGAGTGAGCGCGTGGTGAGGGGGTGGGTGTCATTCAACAGAAGCGATGGAGTGGACCAGAAAATCTATTTTAAAACCTATTAAAGAAAGACCTTATTCAAACCTACATCTTCAAGTGTAGTATTCGAAGAATTACCTAAATAAATCTGTACCATCTAGAAGCACGGCTTCTCATTACATACCTCTCAATTCAGTACAGACAGGACGCAAGACTAGATTTATATTGTCATTCTCCATTAAATAGACTCCTGGGCTCAATATAGTCACCAGAATACGTGTCTCTCAAAAGACCCTAATAAATGTGACAAAGACAACTGATGTCCATCCTGAGGGGGTTCCATCTGGGAGCATGTCCATCTCTTTTAAAAACACCCTCATCTTGGAGGCACAAGACTCGCGTAATTAACTGGATAAAGGCTCTAATGAACTGGGTTAAACATTTAAATGCATGAGTGAGAGCGCACATCCCGGCTGCCAACTGCTTTGCTGATTGTACCTCTGGCATAATACATAATATACAGTGCCATGACAAATGTACCCTTATGATTTTTGATACATTGCTGCTTCTGTTTGATACTGATTCTTTTGTGAGATCATTTTCAGGTTATGCAGAACAAGGCGAGCATTGTAGATAAGCTGAGTCACTGCTTTAAAAACTGTTAGAATCATAGCACCATGCAAAAGTGACACACAGAATTAAGAAAAAGGACCATCAAGTTTTGAAAAGGATATGAATGATCATTTTAAATTAAAAATAAAACGCATATGATGAAGCCCGACAAGCAGATGTTTCTCCTCCAACTGAATGTCTTATCATAAATAAGTGATACATCATAGCATCAGTACTCTCTCTTCAAATGAGAGATGTATGTACATGAAATAATTATTCTGTGCAACCAAAGGAAGCAGTTTCACTTCTAGGTATAGGAGGTTTGATAAGAATTAGACCATAATTGGCTCTTAATCCCAAAGAGGCAGCGCAGAGACGATCAGGGGAAAGATGATGAACTTTACAAGAATTCTGTAAATTGAACGACACCATACAAACAGAGGGTTTCAATAGTATGAGACAACTTTGCGAGCCTGTTTTGCTTTTAATGAAATGTTCTATTATTACAAATTATATAATCAGTGTAACAACGAGTCCAAAATTACACGCAGAATTTCACCTTTGCTTATATATTTAGGGAATGTAGCAGTGTTTATTAGCAATTATTTATCCATGAACAATTTTAAATTCATACACACTCATAATATTTGATCATAAATATTAACTTTTCCATCCCTTCCCCCTCACAACAGCTTCTCTTCTCTGATCACGTGTGCACCGGCGTGAGGGCTGGACAATAATTCCTCCCTCCAGCAACCTGTCACTCATATAAAATCGCAGCAATTAGCAAAACAACAATGATCAACAGTCCAATCAATTTCAAATGGCCAAATACAAGTCCCTATCCAACAGTTTTTTCACATTTGATAAGCCATTTCACATGGATATGAATGCCACAATATGGAAGATGGTTTCAGTTTCATGCTGAATTTAAAAACAGCAGGACTGAGACAAAGTTTTCCTTATTGATCGTAGTTTTTTAATTGAATTAGTGATCTACAAATATATTTTATGCAAATATAATATTTCTAATATTTGATACTACAATAAAAATGAAATGGACTCAGTTAAATTAAATATTAAAAAAAAACTTACATATTTATTGTTTTACTTTTAGATGACAGTACATCTATTGTACATCCAGTAATTTCTTTCTCTCCGTCTCTCCTCTCTCACTTTCTTCATCATGCTGCCTTACACCTTCAGTCAATCAATTCATCCTGTTAAACCTCTCACCTCCTGCCATTGTGCCTGTTCTTGAGCTGATTAAGCATAATTTGACAATGGAGGTAAAGAGAGTAATAAGGAAATGGTGAAACATGAAAAATAAACAAACAAACAAACAATAGAAGGTAACTGAAAAACAAAAGAGAAGGGTTAAATTAGAAAGCTTGATTGAATTCACTGTACAAGACTGCTCCTAATTACACAGGCAGTAATTCAACACAGTCCCCCCAACAGGTGCAAAATGTTTACAGCCTGATGGGGAACTCAGTCACGGCCATTAATCTCCATTAGAGCCGTGCAGAGGTGTGTGCTGGATGCACGCTGCCCTGAGAAGGACAGAGGGCCTGGTGAACCTTGCCATCAAGGAGTATGCCTTCGTCGTCTTCATAACCAAGATTCAGCGCGCAGAAGTCTTGCTTAGCAACAGTGCTATCATTTTATATGTTTATTCTGGTTTAATATTAACACACGCAACAACATTTCTTAATATAAGATCCAATATTGCCAAATGTGGTGTCCTACACAGAACCCGGTGTCATTTTGTTTTATTTTATGCTAATTTACCACTTCTTAGCGTTTCATCATTGCATAATGGCTATACTTCCAATGACCCAAAGCAGCAGTCTCACTATCTAATATTCATTCAGAAGCAGGAGCAATTTTCGGAAAACTACAAGAGAGAAGATTCAATACAAAAGCGTTTCATTTCATTTTATTTGGCGGATGCTTTTCAGCCTCTGCAGCAGCAGCACTGAAGCTTGTCCATCATCATAAGCCTGAACTCCTCATTAAGATTCTGGATTCTATCAATCTGCCTATGAGTCTACAGAGATGCTCTTGAGTCGGAAACACAATATTAAAGATTCCGGCAGAAAATAGAACAATTCCTCTTCAGACTTACTAAGAGTCAGCCAGAGACACTGGGAAGCAGTCTCGTAGAATATTGGGAGAATGTTATGTGTTCGAAAAGCTCTGACCACACACAGAATTTCTCATTCTTTTTTTTTTTTATTTTTTTTTTTAGGAAGGTGATTGGAATTCATCATACATACACATAGGGGTTTCCACACATCTCGGGATGATTGCTCAAAACAACAGCCCTATTGTTGTCCTGTCATGTAAGAAAAAAGAATCCACTCCAAATGTGTTTCAATGCACAAATGATACGACTTCGACACATTATGACACAGAGAACAAACAGGCACCAGAACCTATTTGTATCTGTGTAAAAATGAACAAAAAGAGCAACCACAGCCTAAATGATTTTTAACAGAAACACGAATAGCAGCACAGATTCCACCTTATCGAATAATACACCTAAATGCTCATAATTCACGTTTCTTAACATTTAACTTCCCGTGACCATATCCCATACAACAATAGGGTAAAGTATGCTGTAGGTGTGCACTGACTGACTCCATACATGCAACGCGAGACACTAACGCCACCAAGAATGATTGCACGCGCGCTCTGTAAGCTGCCAAGATTGATTTGGTTGTCACGGCGACTGATAACGTACATAGCGGTGCGCCTTTGAACTGTAAGTAGGCCGCGAAAACAGTGAAACACGTATCTAACGTAGAGCACGACACCGTAACAGTCCCGTTTTCAGGTAGCAACAGAACATTTCCTCGCTATTTTAAATATTGCAATGCAACACTTGCTAAAAGTATCGACCCTCCCCCCGCAGAGATTTAATGGCTAAGTCGAGCTTTGTCGGGTCATTTTATGAGTTCTTTCAAATATCTGTGGGTATTTAGAGAGAAAAAAAACAAACATTATGCAGTAAGTATTTATCGATTGTCTTTTCTGTCGGTGGTTCGCAAATACGTTTGCAGTGCGTCTTACGTTTATGTTTACAGTGTGCACGTCTCGGTCACGCTGTAATTTCACTGAGGAACACTACACACTATTTGGTAGGCTGCCAAGAGACTAGTAAAACGACAGTATCCTCAACAACAGATATTGTATTTCTCCGTTAGATGATAACGATAAGCTACGCAAAGTTTTTTTTTTTTTAATACTATGAATTAGTAACAGGGGTTGTTAATACGGCGTTTAATTTATAGCCAGTGTTGTGACATGTGTAACTGAATAATACATGTTGACTGTAAGGAACTTCGCCTCTTCATTTTGTCATTTAACGGTCGCGTAATTCAAACGTCTTTTTTTCAAATTTAACAAAATATGCATTTCCAAAAATAAACCCTAACCGATTTTACAAGACAAACACGCGTTAGCTACAGAGACCAGCAGCATACAGTAGCCAGCGACCATTTCATCCCCCAAAATATACGTTATATGTGATTTCTCCTAATTGGTTGCCTCCAAAATAACGCTTTGTCAACGTGCGTTTTGTGCCACGCATTACTCACTACGCCGAATTAGCGTGCATTTTAAGTGCGGCATGCAATGTCCGGTTCGCTGAGCCTCCGAAGCAGAAGGTTTGATTTTTCATTTTTGATAATACGCTAGCAAGCTAGCTAGCAACATCATCCCATCCCCCCTCTTTTCGCCCCTCTCCCCCTTTTCTGTCTCAGTCTACCTTCCGTATCACGCATTAACTCTCGATCGCATTCCTTGCATTTTCAAGACACCCCCTCCTCCCTCAGAAATGACAATACTGATGGCTGTACGTGGAGCCAGCGACAATATAACGCATGGAAGTGGTGAATGAACGCAGCACTGGGAGCGAGAGTGGGAACATACATTGCATTGCGTTGCGTCCGTCGGCATGGGCATTGTTACAGCCAGCTAAGCATATTTATGCATCCAGTGCATGGGAGAAGTGTACTTGCACGGGCGCCTTACCTTGCCTTCGCCGATCTCTCGTAACTCCATCCCGTTCCAGCGCCCAGATCACCGAATCCTGTACCAGGATAATTTCTATCCATTAAAGAAGAGACAAGGGATGAAGATGGAGAGATAGACAGGGGGAAGGGGAGGGAGGTATTTCCTAAATTCTAACACACTATCTCTCCCCGTGTCCTTTCCTCTGCGCTCAATGTCTGTTTATCTCTCCCGTTTCACAAGCAAGTCCTCAAGAATAGGACCAGCACAGAGGGGGAGAGGAATGGAGGGAGGAGAAGGAGGAGGGGGAGATGGAGGATACAGAGGGGAGGCGGGGAGGGGGGTGAAGTATTACACCAACCACCGCCACCACAAAAAATCCGGTTTCTTCCTCCCCTCCCCTCTTTTGCCCTCTTATATATCTCGATGCCTATTGTCCTTCGCAGCAGAAACAGCAACGCGGCTGACGCGCGGCATGTCTAATTCTGATGCCATTGCTCGTTACACCCACGACACGTGCTTGATTGTAGCCCATTTCCTCTTAGTTGTTCGCGTACTGCATTGCCACAAAAAGGTGAGATACTAGGTCTCTATAAATAGTAGTCAACCGAGCGCGCGTTTTCTTTTTCTTTTTTTAAATTCAGCTTGTTGCGCCCCAAATATTCACATCATGGATAAATGTACGCGGGACGGCTGGCTACCTCCTCGTCAGAAACAAAGTGGCTCCTTGGATTCATTAAAATCCGCGAAGTTTCTAAGAATCGCGCAAGGGACCCGTGTCACGCTTCAACACCTCGCGTAAATGTTACCAAAGCACGGGATTCAAAGCGCTATTTTCAGGTATTTAGCCAAGGAGACGCCATTTTTAAGAGTGGACTAACAGGCTCTCACACATAAACATATCCACACACGCCCCCCTCTGCCGACTCGCTTGTCACACTCTCACACATACGCAGTCTGTCTGGAAGTCTCGTGCGTACTGCCGCCTTGTTACAGCACAGAGGCACTACCGAGTATGGGACGCTCTCTCTAGTATGGTCTGTGCACAGCGGTGCGCACTGACACTAAATACTGGAATCGATTTGTGCGTCGCGCGCGCTGTTGCTCCACGCGCTCGAAGTAGCAGTCAAAATCAAGTTCGTCTACGTTTTATTTCTTTTATTAACAATGAAAGCGGAATTCCATTTGATAGAACTTAAAAAAAAATGAACAAATCCGATTTATGAAAATATCGTTCACACTGATGACAGCAAAATAATTCTAAAGGAGTAAAACAGGTTTAACTGCTGAACATGTAGCACAAGTGTAATAAATTATCTACTGACTGAAGCTGCACTTTTTCACCAGTAAAAAACCCTATATCACCCCGTCCCCCCTCCCCCATTTAAAAACGACATCATGTCCTTGTCATTCCTCTTCTTGAGTTTGTGGTGGCTCGGATGGACTTTCCCTGTTAAGAGCAAAGATGCGTATTTCAGAACAAATTTTGAAACATGCAGGGCAAAAGAGTTTTATAGCGGGCACTGGGTCGCTTTTGTTTACGATGCACAAACAAGCAGTTAGGTGCTCTTACCCAGAGTACGGCGGTGGAGGTGCATCATGCTGGCCACTGTGGGTCAAAGCCTCATTGTACGAGGGGAGACCTGGAGCCCTGCTAGCCAAGGGCACAGATTCCGGTATTGGCTGCCCATCAACACCCATATGCACAGGAACACTGTGAAGATGTAGGAAACATTAATGTAATATTGCTGCGCATATATATATATATATATATTTATTAGTTGTGGCAATGATGGCATGCACTTACTTGCCCCCTCTTGAATTTTTGCCTCTGTTCTTGTAGCAATAAATGCCCAACACAGTGGCTATAATCACTGTTATTACAACAGCTACAATGCCAGCTACTAAACCAGACACATCCACTGGAGGGGAAGACTCTGTAGAAAGAAAGAAAAAATACTGTGTGACGTCTAGGGTCTAAGAATAATATAAATAACCAAAATATTTGAAGTTTGCCATGATAACAGCTAGCTAGACATCAATTTTAAAGGTTTCAAAAAGCAGTGCCACAGAAAAGCCATTTTAAGAGTGAAGGCTGCTGGGTCCAGCGCAATAACACTAAAGGTACTTGCACACAGAGTCAAAAATTTTCACGTTTTTTTTCTGAAAATCAAACCGGATCTTGGAGGCAGTTTAAACATGATATGAGGTTCATTTTATTTAGAACTCAGCAGCCTTAAGAATGAGACTTTAGGTTGTGGTTTTTATTTGAAAACGTATTCTAAATGTTCAATTTAACTATATCTATAAAATGAAAAATACATTAAGTAAAAACAACAACAACCACCTTACCATGACTGTTGACATAGGTTTTCCAATATTGGGCCTGTTGCAAAAAACAAAATAAATAGCATCAAGTAACTGTCCAGTTAAACCATCTTTTTATTTTCATCTTGTCACATAACATTGTCTATAACATGCTTCTATTGGGTTTCTCTTGTATACACTCCTTTTCTTACCGTCTTTGTGTCATCTTCAAACACCTCTCTGGCCTCTTCATATGAGCATATTTCCTCATTGCATTCTCTCTCTAGATTGTCAGGCACCACCAACTCAAAATCCCAATTGTTATACAACAAGTTACGGGAGAGAAAGGAACCTGCCGACTTCTCTTCAAGGAACACTGAAAAACACAAGAGAACATGAATCACAATCAGCTACACACTACAGACATACTTTTTACAAACGCAAGGAACATGCAGGAATAGTAATGAAACGGTGGCTAATCGTAGTTAGAAATTCAAAGCATTAAACTAAATACATTTAATTATGTTGCATTCAGAGTATGAAACCTACCAATATTTGCATTACATCTGAAAGTCATCTAAAAGAGATCTAATAGGTCAAAGCCTTTGTTTTGAATGAGTGCATATGGAGGTACACCAACAAAAAAAAAAACCTTAATTATAAGAACAATAAAAGATAAACCCCAAAATTCCCAAACTGCCTATTAAATAGTGTTTTAAAGTTTATTTACCATCATTTCCATTGTAGATCACTCTGCCCCAAACAAGATGCAGAAGATATATCAAGCTGAAACATATCGCAGAAAACCCCAGCATTGTACCTGCTCAAAATCATATAAAGAATGTGGCAAAGATTAACAGTCCATGTTTTGATAAATCCATATAGAGGAAATACATACAACAAAAATTCTAAAAAAAATTACACGGTAAAGGCTTTTACAATGTCGTCCTCTATCGGTCATTTCACTTACTCAAAAGCAAATATTATTTCTTTTATAATATGAAAAAAATATATAAGCCTAAATACATAATAAATTCGTTGAATATCTTACTTTCAATACTGCAACTTAAATGGGCCACAATTTTGACAAAACTGTGACAACACAAGGAATGGCTAATATTTTGGTATTTTTAAGTAGAGTGAGTAAATAGTGCACATCTGGCCAGTCATCTAGAAAACAAGCTGTAGCACAAAACGCACTACAGAAAGTAGAATGGGAAGCAAAAGTGCGTCTAAAGAAAAACGACACAGGTCACCGCCCGCTTACCTTGACACTCTTTTGTGTTCCGTAGGAGGAAACTTGAAAAGAAAAAACACTTTCAGATTTCTCCAGAGATTTCCTGTCTTGGTGCTGTAAATTATGGCTGCGTGTAAACACCTCGAATGCACGTAATTCACATGTTCGATGTTTTTAATTGAAATTCTTCCATATTTACCTGTGTTCACATTCACGGCGACATCTTAACTCATCAGGTACGAGACATACCAGTTTGACAACATAGTTCACAGCCGCGAGCATTTGTAGGAGTGGCAGTGGGATGTGACAGAGTTTCAGCGAATTACCTGAACATCTCAATAAACACATGTGCCTTAATCGCCCCCGTTACGAAAAACAACCAGTATCACTTTTAGAGTACTGTATATCTCTCTCTATATCAGTTTAATGTTCAAAAATGTCATTCATCATGTGTCATTTGAAGCAAACAAACAAATCTCCCCAGTGCACCCTCAACAGCTTCCGGTATCAACCTCGCCTTGATTGGATTACTTACGAAAGACAGTTATGAATGGACCTCTTTGCTTATTAGCAAGAGCAGATGTGACAACTTTTAATTGAGTAACCAAAGCCAGTCCTACAGACATGATATATTTAAACATATATCATGGCGTTAAAACGTAAGCAGTCTGTCAGGGCGTCCCCACCGTTACAACTAAAATGAAAACGACGCCATGCTAATATTTAATAAGTAAATTCAGATTCTCGCCGTGCTGCCGATTTTCTCCCAGCGATCGAAACCGTTCCCTTTCTCGCATGTGGGAATCGTTTAGCAATTGCTTGTAATTCGTGGTAGTTCTCTTATCAGGTTGCTATGGTCAATAAGAGCAGAGAGTGCGCATTACAAATAGACATTTTATATGCTGCTAAATTGTAAGCAGTAAACAATACAAAACATTCATTTAAATATATTTAATTCAAAACGAAGAAAGTTTAAAATAAAATTCTAATTACTTTAACCATTGCTTCCTCATTCCTCAGCTTAAAGTACCTGAAGCCACAAAGGTTAGGTGTGCAAACTGTTATGGATACTTTTACAATGAATCAGACACGCATAATATAAATGGTTTAAAGACATATTTTAATTGTGTACAAAAGAATATTGTTAGATTTAGATACAAAATTGGAAGATACATGGTGTCTGATATTTCTCCAGAGTCGACACAAACACAGCTTAAATTAAAAAAAAAAAAAAAAAAAAAAACTGAAATAATCACTTAAGACATGAAATTATTTTGCAATGAAATGAATCCTGTTACCACTTTGTGTATTTCAACATTTCAAATTAAATAGTGCTTTGTTCTTATTTGCAGCTGACAAACCTGAACTACAGAATTGTCACAGTTTAAAGAAAACCAACCATGTCCCTTGATTAAAGGCTGTAAAGTGTGTAGCAACTCCCTCTAGAGACAAGTATACCCTAAGAACTGCTATAGTGTGACTAAGGTAAAGCACCCAGTCTTGTTTTTCCTCACCCTAAACTAGGCCGTTCTACCTATTTACAGAGTGACTCATTGTCTTACAACACTGATTAATATCCTGCTTTTTTAGTAAATTCATTTGGCAATTCCTCTGTATCACTTTTTCATCACTGTCTGCAAATGCAGGTGCAAAAAAAACAAACAAAAAAAAAACCAAGCATGTGAATCTGGAGACAGACTGCCTTATTCTGCATATACGCACAAATAAAAGTACCTTCAGAAAAGACAACAAATCGAAACAAAAAGAAACAGACCAAAATAGTCCCAGAATAAAGCCACACAGTTTGTCCATTTTAGTGTTAAAACTACATTAGATAACTATTCATGATGACAAAGCTTGGTGTGCAAAAATGTACATTATAGCCTTTGGTTTGTATGAATACTAGCATTGCAGATACTGGACCCATTGTTTGGACGCTACTAAAAATACTCAATTATTAAAACCACATCACATCTTAGTCATCCCACATTGCTTTATCAAGAAAAGATTAATGAAAACAAGCTGGCTGGATATTTTCTTGCCACTGATGGGAAGCAAGGTGTAGACTAGAGCAGCCATTTCAGTGCAGTTTCACTGACTAAATGAATCTCCCGAGAGAAGACAGGCTGAAAAGAGCTCTGGGCCAAAAAACACTGTCTGACTTATCTTTCTGAGTCAGTAACCCAATATATGACATACAGATGACATAAGAACTATTAAAAAGCTTTGTCAGCACCGCCTCTGATCGCTTATGCGGTTGTTTAAATATACACTGTCGCTACTATTCACCTCCTCAGTGGCAATTTGTTTGTTATTTATTACTTTTAAATCTCTTCCGTGGCACACAATCAGGCTGCAATCTCATTCTGTGGTGGATATAACAAATACTGTGCTTGAATCTAAAAATCAAGGGCATGATTTTACATGGCACTAAATAAAACATGTGGAGGAAACAAGAACTCCCTCTTTCCAACAGATTCATGGTTCGCTCTTTCGATATTGCCTAGTTTCTTCTAGGAAACCAAATCATACATACATACTGTAAAAGCCACTAAAACACTGATGCATACAGTGCCACACACACACACACGGACCCACACACCCACACCCACACACACACACACACACACACACAATCTCTGTGTAGACATATAAGGCACCAGGCGTGAGAGTGAGGGCTTCAGTCTCCTAGGCAACAGTGCAGAGGGGCAGTCAGAGCAGGGTGCAGGGACAGCCACCACTCTTCTGCTTGCCCGCGTGATTAGCGGGGAGCGGTGGACTCTCCGTCTCCTGAAACTTCCTGAAGAAAGACAATAATGCGAGTTTATCACAATGCACTGCACTGTCAATCTCATGAGAGCGCTTCTCTGTTCCAAATACCTTATTGCTCGCACAACCTCCATGAAGGCTTCATCCACATTGTGGCGGTTCTTAGCCGACGACTCCATATAGTGGATCCTGTTTTCTCGGGCAAACGACACGGCCTCGTCTCTCGAGATCTAGTCGAAAAACACACGTGTGTGAATCGGCAGCTTATTTAGGGTTTTTCATTAAAAATGCAGTCATTTGCGTAACGTTACCACTCTCTGCTGGTCAAGATCTGATTTGTTGCCGACGAGAACCATAGGAAAGTCATCTCGATCCTTCACCCGCAATATCTGAGTGTGAAATTTCTGAATTTCATCATAACTGAAATGGAGAGAATATGTTGATTAGAGTGATGAGATTTTGCTTCACAAACACAAAAACAATATACAATCATCTTGGTTAGTAGCCTGTACATTTAACTTACAATGGACAAATATTAAAAATAAATCTCTCCTACGAGTGTTATTACTGCTAACAAAAATGACAAGACGGAAATATTTTCCTGAACAAATATAAAAATAACTAGTTAATTAAAATGCAACTAGTAAAAACAGAAGACTCAGAAAACTACGAACAAAAGACAACGTGTAAACAATTCTTTTTTAAAAAAATACTACAGCACATAATGTCAGCCTTAAAACACAAATAAAAAAAATTAATTAGTTAAAACAAACTATGAAGTGAAAACTACAACTAAAAAAAACCGATATATTAAAAATCGTAACATTGGAAGCTGAATAACGGATTGCAGTTCGCAACAGTACAAATATTTACATAGAAAATCTGGAAAACATAGTCCAAGTCACATTTGTAAGAAACTTTACTTTATTTATACTCGCAATACAAATAACTTCAGTTCAGCTGTTGATAACATGAGAACTCATAGCACTCTTATTCTCATCACAAACACATTCTGTGGTTTTTGTTTTTAATACACTCACGACCACATACACACTCTCTGTTCTCCTCATACAGAAAGGTTAGGAACTAACTATTCCCCTTTATCTCACACACACACACACACACACACACTCTGGAAAACACCTACCTTCCACTGTCATTAAGAGCAAACACCAGTAAGAAACCCTCTCCGGAGCGCATGTACTGCTCTCTCATCGCTCCAAACTCTTCTTGCCCTGCTGTGTCCAGGACTAATGAACAGATGAATGACAAAATAACACAAATGGACAAAGGGGAATATGAAAGATGAGCTCATCCATACAATATTTTGTGGTGCCCGAATGCAATTCATAACTCACTGATACACACACACACACACACACACACACACACACACACACACACACACAAATTTGCTTGAAGCACAGCTGGCATGATGTCGCATTGACAGCAAGTCAAAACAAAACCTGGGCAGGAACCCGTAGTCAGCAATGAATCATACTGATGCAACTCTGTCCAAAATCTCCCTTCTGAGGGAACCTGCAAAGCTTTTTAAACACTCATTCCTTCCTATAAAGAACACATACTGTCTAATCGAGTCTCCTTTCCGTCCACGGTGCAGATTTTAGTGTACGAGTCTTCAATGGTCGGGTCATAGTCTGACACAAAGTATGACTGCGAAACAAAACAAAGAAAAACATTTTGGTTCTTCACCAGCTCCTCGAACAAGGGCTTTAACGTGAAGGGACATGCAGAGGAAAGCCCACTGCACTGTGAACTTCACACAACTCTTACAACACACCCACTTAACACGACGCATTCGCCCAACATTACGCCATAAATTAATCTTTATTTCTTAAAAAAAAAAATCCTCAAAGTACACTTACCTGAATGAACTGAATAGTGAGGGCGCTTTTGCCCACACCTCCACCGCCCACGACCACTAACTTATATCTTTCTTCAGTTGACATAGTCGTACTCCTACAAATATGAAACTTTTGGTTATTAAAAACACGAATACCGTCTACTTGTTCGACTAACACGGTTTTAAAAGGAAGAAAACTGCTCCATCGAGTATAAAGATTTAAGCCCGTACAAGGCCTGGCATCGCTGATAAACCTCTACAGCAGGCAGTACAATGTTACAGATTTAGGGCGACTATGTATCGTACTCCAATCTCCGCGGTTCAACATGTACGAAACAATAGCATTTGCAGATTGATAACGCTAGAGAGGGAATAAAACAAATACAGTGCTGGTCCGGACAATGATCGCAGGTTACCTTTCTTCCGCAGCCGCCTTGAGTAAATTAGCCTTCTGGTGGCAAGTTAGCGACTCGAAAGTCAGACAACTTAGTCCACTGCAAACCCGCGAATACTCTGACAACTTTAATAGACTATATCCGCAAGATTTAGCCTACAAATTCTCCCTTCGTATAAGCGACACAACCATCTTGTTTAAGGAGATAAAAAGCGAATTCCAGGCTTAAAGGAATGTCCGCCCTCTGGATTTTTCTTGGTAATTTCTGGACTCTCTCTTGCTTCCGATAGTTTTTTTTTCATGACCAGGGGCAACTTTTTTTCGTCTCTGAGTGCATCTCATACGTACGCCTGAAGTGGGCGCGGCTTTAGGCGTTGTTTTTATCATCGGACGCATGATTTCGTAATCGGTGAGCCAAGGCGAGTTCTGATTGGCTGATGTGCATGACTCGATGAACGACTCTGCTGTTACTACGCTCGCATTTCCGCAAAAGAAGGCAGGCTATATGATAAATGTGTAATTCGAGCGTAGCCTTTCCCATATTTGGCCAAGGGCCTGGTTTGTCTGCCTAATAGTAGATGTTTACATTATGTGTTCATTCAGCATTCGTTGGTAATTATTTTTTTTTTATTCTGCGCGTGATTTTAGTGAACTTTTTTTAGCACATAAAAAATATCTATTTTATATCTATTTATCTATTTTATAATTGGTGCTTTTCCTTCCTAGCACATCTCTGTATATTCTTTTGTGTATATAGTAATACTTCAGGAAATACTGTTAACACAAATAATAGCAATAATAACAATAACCTAATGATTAGAATGGGTATTCAGTGCTGAATCACTTGGCTTGCGTTAAATGAAAACCACCCAGGATGTGACTAACTGCATGTGAAGAAAAATGTTTTCAGACACCCACCAGTTGTCTGCCTTACATTACTCCTTTTTATTGTGACTAAACCAAGTCACAAAATTTAGGTAGGTGGTTGCAATAAATTCAAACTTACCATACCATTGTATGTATATTTACTACTAATGGTTTTCTTAAAGGAATAGTTCACCCAAAACTGAAAATGTATTCATGATCAGACTATCTGAGATGTAGATGAGTTGATTTGTTTAGGTTTGGAGAAACGGATCCTTTGCAGTGAATAGATGCTGCGAGAATGTGAGTCTTAACAGCTGATTAAAACCTCTAAATATTCCACAAGAAATTCACACCACTCCAGTCCATCACTGAATGTCTTATGAGGTGAAAAGCTAAGAGAAGCAAAAAAGGACGTTTTTCACCTTACAAGACGTTAAATGATTCACTGGAGTCTTATGGATTGCTGCAGAGGATCAGCAAGTGATGTAATTGAGCTATTTTATTAATAGGGAACACAACCATTGCCCTGTTGATCAACTGGCATTCAAATTCACAGCAAAATGTTGTCTTCTCACCAAATAGCTGAAGCTGAAATGAAAATAAAAAGAAAAACACAGTGAGACAGAATAAAATAATTGTCTTTAATGAACACTGTTTTCAATACAAGCGATAGTGTTAAAATTCCACCTGCAAAATACCCCTTTATAAATAACAATTATCAGTGTAATTCAATAAATAAAGTCACAGGCAGGCTGTGCATTATAATAGAACAAATCGCACATGTTCTTGCAGACGTTCAGTCGTTTATTCACATATCACCACCGGTCCATCAGATGACGCGGGCCTGTCAAATAATCTTGGAGGAACATGCAAGTTCATTAAATAAATAAGTGAATTCACACACTCATACATATGCTTTTTTTGACTATGGTATCGGTGTCTTCATTTAAGTTTGTTCGGATCATTAGGAAGATACAGTGCACAGTCCTTGTTTACACCCGTATCCATAAATAACATAGTCCATACAACCAACCTCTCTTCAACATCTGTACGGCAAAGCAGCCTGTCCCACTTTAATACGTGGCCCAAGTAGGACCCCAAGCAGCATGCGTTCACCCCAGTCCAGTATTTTGTTGACTGTAAGACTGACTGGAGACAAGGGGCTCTGGTCTCCGACCATACCCTCCACTGCTTCTACACCGCCAGTAACCTCCTTCACAAAAAGCTCTTGCGGAGAGGTTGCAATAGCATGCGGTCCCTGGGCCTGCCTCTGTGATCTTGTGCTTAAATGGCTCACTTGGTTTGTTTTTTGTTGCTCCATATTTGCTCTGGGGTTACCGTCGGTTTAGTTTACTCTTTCTTCGTCGCGATTTCGAGCAGGTGAGTTTAGCTGAAGCCTCCCGGCTGACAAACCCGTTCGCCTCTTTTGGTTCTGTCTTGGTTTCTGATGCCGATGGCTCCACATCGATTCTGGCCGAGTCATCTGATGCCCCCGTCTGGTCAACGGCGGAAGTGCTCTGCTCCAGATCACAGCTGTTCACTGATGACCCCTTCTGGTGAGTCTGAGGAACTGCGCTCACTGGGGTTAGGGAAAGAGTAAGGCTTTTGCGTTTCTCTGCCAGAGACGGAATCTGAAGGTAAGTAGGCTTAGGTAGGTTGGACTTTGGTGCATCCTGCTGTGACTGAGATGCGACGCCGATTGGTCTTTGTACCTCTATGGGACTGGTGCAGAGAGTGAGCGCTCCGAGCTTGTCTGAAAGAGATAAGGTAAACTCTGGCTTCATCAGCTCACAGCGTTGGCCTCGGCTCTGAATATTTTCCATTTGGTTGTTCTTGTTCTCACAGTGCACGTTTGCTTTGGAATCCTCAGTACATCCATTATTAATACAGTTGTTGTCCATGTTGTTCTGAAGGTTCAGATTAGTTAAGAGCGCCACTGTGGAACTGCTGTTGTTTTTTTCACTGGCGGGCTTTAGGCAGTTATCTAAAGGTTTGACCGACTGCTGAGCGTTAAGGTTTGTGTTATTATTCTTCAAAGAAAGTGTTCCCTGGAAGAGCTGCAGCTGTCCCAAGAAGTTAAAGTTTGGTGAAATCGTCGGCCTGCGTTCTTTCACGAACCTAAAGAAATAAACAGATCAGGATAATTAACTTGTGTGCTTTCAGGATATAAAAATAATGTAAAAATGAAACAATTAATTCTCGCTTTTATCAATTTCATATACCAGACTTTTTGGGAGGCAAAATGGTACTTTTTTATTTTACTTTTCTACACACAGAAAATGGCAGTATAAGTAAAACAAAACAACACCTGCACATTACCTGTATGCATGATCCAGATCCATTTTTAGGCTGTACATGACGTAGGCCACAGCAAGTGCTGGAGATCGAGAGATTCCTGCAGCACAGTGGACCAGGACTGAGCAGCCACGTGACATGGCCCCATCTAAAACAGTTCATTTGTTTAATTAAAAACATTATTCTTTGCAATGACACCCATAACCCAAAGATTTTTTTTTTTACCAGATGCATAAAAATAATTACGTAAATTAAATTGAACTCATATTAAGTTTTTTTGCACAGACAAAACTAATTGTTTTCCATAGCCACAGCTCTGTGCATCTGTGCTAGGTGTGTTAATGATGTAATGCGGTTGGGATGCAAATGCAGGCTGATGTAAGCAGTGGGATTCCGGGTCCCTCACCAATGAAGTGCAACGCCTGAGGGATCCAAGGAAGCAGGTCATCCCGCAGGGAGTCGTCTATTGGGATCCGGAGGTACTGGGACTGGGGCAGAAATGACGGCTGTGGGCAGCATCGGCTCACACTTAATACGTATGAGATGTCTCGGTCGGACAAACCATCCTGTGGGTAGGAATAGCGGGTGAGAGGTGAGAAAACAACTGAAATGCTCTGCAAAGCACCGACGAGAACAAACTATTGTAGCGAATATGCAAATAAACTACGCAGCAAATGTAACTGCAATACGGTTTAGGAAGGATCATGTCATCTTTAACATGAGGAATTATTAGAGAATTGTAAATATACCTGAGTTACGTCAGTCTCTGCACCAAGGTAGAGATGCGGCAGAATACGAGACAACGGTGGCCTCTCCGACTGACCGTCCCTGTAGTAGACCATCTCTTGTTGTTTTTTTAAACAAGTTGCTCTGAATTTTGACGTAATCCGAAAACCTATTGAGACAAATACAATGAAAATTACTGCCTGAGTCCATGACGCAATAAACACGCACACACACAGAGAGAGTCCTGTACGCACGTATCCCTAAAGTTTTCACGAATTGCATTTAACATTTGTAACGTGCGAGTTAGGCTTCTTCACAACAAGTCAAAAAGCTGGTACTCACCAGTCCAGGCGGTTATAGATCAGCAGAGTGTGCAGGAAATCAAAAAAAGGCTGAAAAAGTGCTGCGAAGCTGCTGAAGGAACGCTGTAAACAGCACAAAACAAGAGCAAGCAAGTATCGCGTGCAGTATCTGTTCGAATATAAACAGTCCCTTGATCTCTCTCTCTCTCTTCTTGTTAGCTGTGCTCCCGTGCTCCTCTCTCTTCTGACTGCGCCTCTAACATTATTTGTTGTTGTATGTCTATACCTGCGCGAGGGAGGAAAAAGATGAGGTCATCCAGTTTCCAGAAGCTAAGAATAGTACCATTCTATGTGATGTCATTTCCAGCCAATCGGAGCGCAGGGCTGCTCTTTGACGCGCGCGCGGGCACGCTCTGTTTGTTCGCCATCATCAGTTTGCCCTGAAGACCTCGGCATTTTTATTGTGATGAATCGTGTATTACTCTCTGTAGCCTTTCAGACAGGACCCCGCCGCTTTCATTTGCAAATAGAGTGTAGCCTACGATCCGTCAAACGAGACTCTTCTATCCTTGTAGAGGTTTTTGTAAACTCGGTCCCATGCGAGCAGTGCTTCTCTTGTAAACAAAATATATATATATTATTCAGAACGCTTAGTTCACCAGTCCACATTTACATATCGCTATCATGTTCATACTATATTAAACAAGCATACATTTTATTATATTTCTGTTTCAGTGATGTCATGTGTGATGATGTCGTGACTGTATTAATAAATGTTTTTTTGTTATCTCGCTTCAGCGGCTGCAAAACAAACTTAACTGCAACAGACAAAAATAGATTTATGTCAATTAAAAAAAACAACAACAACAAAAAAACAACTATCAATGCTATACCACACCGGGTTAACAAAATTGTGTTTTGTGTTGTCAGTTCAACAAATTAAAGAATAAAACTATCATTTAAACTGATGATTTGAAAGTGAGATATTGCAAAGGTATGGTGAAAGTCATGCATGTGTAACCCTGGACCGCAAAGCCATTCATAAGTAGCACGGGTATATTTGTTGCAATAGTCAGTAATACATTCCATACATGGCTCAAAATGATCGATTTTTCTATATTAAGATCATGCGCCATTGAGGTATTTTGTAAATATGCAATGCTAAGCACTGCACTTGGACAACTTAAGGCGATTTTCTCAGTATTTCTTTTTTTGCACCTTCAGATTATAGATTTTATAAACATTGTCCTATCATACATCAACACAGAGTATATATTCAATGTCAAGTTTCGCATAAATATAAATTTAAATTAAAAATTGACCTTTAATGCCTAGTTTTGTGGTCAAGGGTTAATTATTGACTTTCTGATTAGATTAGCTCCACCTAATCATGAACTTGATACAAATTTTTACTCTTTACAGTATAATTGTATTTATTGTTATTCATGTTTATTGTTAAATTGACACTGCATTTTGTTTTTCAACCCACCATTACATTACTGTTAGCTGTATAAATCCTAAAACTATGGTTGACTAATTTCTAATCAGAATGAAATCATGTCAAGGTTGGTAGACGGTTAACATTTTTGTTAACGCTAGGTTACATTTGTAAAACCATGTCATGGCCCACTTTAAATCTTAAGGATGGAGTTAGGCCTATACCTTGTGGTGCTGAGGAAAAAAAAGTGACCTATTT
Organism: Puntigrus tetrazona; assembly: GCF_018831695.1. NCBI lineage: Eukaryota > Metazoa > Chordata > Actinopteri > Cypriniformes > Cyprinidae > Puntigrus > Puntigrus tetrazona. The sequence goes on along the minus strand of NC_056701.1, from coordinate 12,013,620 downwards.
TGTACTTTCTGCATGTGTGAGAATCAGCTGTCAGACCGCCCTACCGTACACACACACAAAAAGAAAAAAACCCCACCTGGTTCGAGTATATGGCATAATTTTACTTTCACATTATTCAGTACAGAGTAAATTTAATCTAACACAGGTATCTGACAGGTTGAACAGCGATACACCGGGGCTGCATTAGCTAGCGGATACTGCATAGACACACGCACACACAGAAACACACACACGCCATGACTGTGACTCTAATCAACTACAATGACGATGTCCCCAGTACTGCATCACTGCATCACGGGAAGCGTGACCCCCAGCTAATATGACAAATGTCGCATAAATTCCATTATATTTTTCACATGGATCACACAGAACACCACCACACACTCGCTCACCAAACAATGCTGACCAAAATCGTTATGATCCCTGCACGTGATTGACAGTTGGCAGCTGCTTTGGTCCAGTGCTCCCCTTAAGCCCCCTCCCTCTAAGCCTAAGAATGTGTGTACAACTGCGTGCCTGTGATGACTTTTCACAAACTAAGTGCTTTCCCAGGTTTTATCGCTGCAAAAGAAAATATGGGTCTCCAGCTGTGGCCACTCACCACTCAAAGTTAATAGTGTGTGTCGTGTAAGGATTTAGTAATGAGGTAACCACTATCTACTATTCATTTCAGTCAATAACTGCTGGAAGATGTTGTCCTCCAGAATTTTTTTGTTTTTGTTTTAAACGATATTACAAAAAAACCCCAAAACAAAGACATTTACATGAAGGTCCACAGCAGTTGCACTCTTCATGTGCAGAAACTCACACACTGGTGGACCTGACCCTCCCTCTGCTTCATTTGCACTCTTTCTGATTCTAGTTTTTCCCCAGTTTAACACTGTACGACTAACCTGAAACGTTATGCCCATTCACTCGTAGTACAGAATGGAATGTCCAAAACAAGAGCAAAAACATTAGACCATTTAAGAAAGCATACAAACACGCTGACAATATACCACTATCAAAAACAAGAAAGAGACATACAAATGCATCCATGAAGGGTAATCATTTACATGGTTTATATATATTTATATATAGAGATTTTTTTTTTTTCAATAAACATTGTCAGATATGGGGGTCAGGACGAGTACTGAATACATAGGACAAGAACAGGAAAAGGGGGTGGGACTATAAAAGCCTTTCCTCTCAAAGCCTCTTAAAGTGCACTGGCCATTTCTACGTCAGAAGGAACGTACGTTCGGTGCGATAAACTGGAAATGCATGTGGAATCTCTCTATTTTTTTTTTCTTATGTACACCAATGGCGCTGGATGTGACCAATTTCAGTTGAAGAGGAAAAAAAAAAAAAAAAAAAGCAATGGGAGAGAGGGGGGTGGGGTTAGTGATTCTGGCCTTTTTTAAGGAAGTGCCATTGCGTTAGTGTATTGAGATTGTGTTTTCTTGCCCTGCTAATAGTCTTATAGGGAATGTTCCAAAGAGACAGCTAATGTGCAGTTTTTGCGGTTGAAACTTTTGCGCATAATATGCGAGAGAGGGAAGGTTTGCTCCATTTCCATCTTTCTGCTTTACTTTTCTCCCTCCCCCTCTATCCACATACACACACACCACACACATACACACAAACAAGCTGTCAACAAAAGCACAGGAGTTGATCATTGAACAGGCAGGACGGAGAACGGAACTATCACCATGACTCTTTCACACATGTACGAAAAAAAAAACAGCCAAAAAAAAAAAAAAACCCCAACATGCACGCTTCCTTTCGCTCCACTGCTCACACACAGGTAAACACCGATAAAAACAAGAAAGGGCAGCGCTGATGATAACAACAGTAATAATAATCATTATCAGAAGGACAGTAATATGGCTGCCAGAGGCTGACAGCTACTTTTTCCCTTATGCATGAATGCGTTTTGTAGATTCTTTATTCTGGGGTCTCTCAGGAACGCTGGTCTGGGTGTCGGTTCTAGATGGTGCTAGTCTCGGCTCACGTTCTAGAACTGTTCTGCCAGCAGCTCACAAAGACGCTTGGAGACAGTGTCCTTACTGCTGCGCACGGTTAACCGGTACATCTGAGAGAAAGAAACAAAGAGAGAAAGAGAGATAGAGAGAGAATAAAGAGCATTACATGGTGTAAACGGAAATGCAAACAACTGAAAAAGACATCAATTGTGCAGACAGACGCTCATTCTGCTCTCCGAATGCGTGTCTGATCCTTACTGCCGATACAGTGAGACTAAAATGTAAACTTGCACAATGGACAAAGGAAACTGCACAGATACAAAGAGAAGGACGCTGCTGTCACGCCAAATCAACTGGGTTTTACTACCAGACATGGAGTGAATCACAAGAGCGGGAGGAAGGGAGGATGGGAGGTGGTTTGAGTTGAAAGGGGTGGCAGGATTAATGCGTTACCTGCTCCCCAGACTTGAGTTGCATCAGCAGGCACAGAGACACACAGACAACAGTAAGATGCAATAAAACTGACTTGGTGAGAAGTCTGTGCTCCATAGCAGCAGGGAGGGACTTTTGATGCTTTTGGCATTTCTTAGTTGTTTTCCTTTTTATTTTTATTGTGTAATATGGAGACATGTTTGCTTAAAATGAAATGTCTGTTCATACCTGAGCTTGTGCGTTGGGCTCGAGTCTTAGCAGAGAACCCACTTGCTGGGCCTTGGTTTGGATCACGCCGGCACACACAAAGTTCTCTGGGTTCGGATCCACGTTCTCCAAGAGAGCCATGCCCAATCCCAGTAACTTTGAGATCGATGGGTGAGTAAAAAACATAGAAGATGAGAATCAATTATACAATAAAAGGGGCAATCGTATCCCACAACGCAATGCATTCAACTTTATCATCTATTTTCCTGCGAAGAAAGAACCTAAATTAATATAGCAATTATCAATTTGTGACTGACTGTTCTAATAATCTTAAATTAACACATTTTCAAACAAGCTTAGATAAAGAAACGGAAAACTCACAACAACTGGACATTGAATTAAACAACAAATGTGGTCATGTGACAATTTTGCATACTACTGTTTAAAAATGACTGCTGTTTTACTTGCTATTGCCATAGTATATAGTATAGTATAGTATAGTATAGTGTACAGTACACATAAGGCTGGTATGGCATTACAAAGTCGGTGTAATGTTGTGTAAACCCACCTTTGCTTTAAGCACTTCGGTGTCCATGGCATGGTTGGCCTTGAAGATCTTCTGTGCTTCTTGCTGAGGCCTGTGAGAAGGGAATTTAGCGCGTTTCTCATTTAGAGAAGAGCTTGTGACACATGTATACAGTAATTTTGTCTTCTGTGTACACACAAACACTCACTGGCTGAGCTGTTTCCAGCGCTGAAAGAAGTCATGTGATGCCATCTCTGTGGGCTGGAAGAACTTGTTTATGGTAACAGGCAGCTTGAGAGTGAGATTCTGCAGAGCCCCGCCATACCTGAAAAGGCACAGCAGCTAAGTAAACCTGTGCATGCTGACTCAGGGTAAGAAAGCGTTTAAACGCATGCATCTGTTACCTGAACTTGATGTTGAGCAGTGGTGCATCAGTGAAGTCAGTCAGACACTCGATGTTGATGACCTGCTGCACCTGAGCACCTCCTTCTATGAGAGGCTCCACTGGTTTTGCCTGAACATTGAGCTGTGGGATCGGTTAAGGAAACAACCAACAAATAAAATTTACAAAAAAAAAAAAAAAAAAAAAAAAAAATAAAAAAAAAAATCACAATGTTTGTAAGTAAAAATGAACGCAGGTTTTCATGTGTGGATGTGAAGGATATGAGATTGTAGCTCTCCTGGGCAGGTGACCGTGGTCGTGAAAGTTACAAACTGCACTGACGTCTTATTGCCATAGAACAGATACATCCGCCCTGTGAGGAGAGACAACAGACACAAACCAAAGGTTAAAAGGGGTTTAAGCATCAAATGTTTAATACCGCTTTAAACTGTAAAAAAGTGACTACCATAAATTAAATAAGGATCATAGAGCAGCCCCAAAAAAACAATTAAATGAAAATTTTAATCTTTACCAACCTCTGCCAATAGCATATAAATCACTAGGTTTACCCAATTGTCAGCAAGATTTTAATCATTTAAAATATAATAAAACTTTATCACATTATCATTTTGTTCCTTTATATATTTTAATAAGCACAAGTCAGAATAACTATGTTGTTTCATTTTTACATAAATGTGTCATGCTGAATGGTGATGGAATATTGCTTAAGTCATATTTTGAAATTTTATTTTCATGAAAGTTAGGCTATTTCAAGTAGACACTTTCGTGCATTTAATGTTTAACTACATAAAAGTGCCTTTTGCAAATGTAATTTTATGTAGCTACTAACATAAGACATTAACCCAAAGGCATTTTGAATATCAAGTCAAATATTAACTCTGTATAAGGTTTGTATAATGCTAAAATAACAAAATAAAAATAAGCAAGAACTGCTAAAATGTGTATGCTGACACTACAGTCTCTCATAAACGGCAGTTGAAATACAATAAACCTTAAGACATAGTCCAGAAATCTGCTGACATGGACCACTTCATGATGCAATTTTGCAGATGTAGTGACTCACCCAGGTTCTGGCGATATTCAGATTTTATGCCGATCTGTAGCAGCTGATTCTCAAACAGAACTCCATTGTTCTTGCAAACAAACCTGAGGGCAAGAGATAACAGTGTGTGTGTGTGTGCTGCGCGCGCACGAGCGAGACCAACAAACATGCAGGGACGGCCAGAATGGTACTGGTTTTGTAATGGTGTGTTCATGTGTTGTCAGAGAAAATCAAACACACGAGCTGGCCAGTGGGCAATATGCACCTGGAATATGCACTTGCAGTTTTGATCTTTAATGGGAGTTTGTGGCCATTAATAAAAAAGGTAATTACCAACAGTGTTAGTAAAGGATTAAATTAGTTTCTGTCCATGCTAAGGTCATGTAAAAATAAAAAAAAAGATGCATGCATTTACTCTGATATGCAAGTAAAGCCATGCAAATCAACACTGGAACAATGATTTTGCCTCAAGTAAACCATCTGAGGAGCACGTGAATGCAGCATAAGACACTGAGAGGAGGGTGGGTGCTGACAGGGTGACAACAGAGACAAGAGACTGTAATCTGAAGCCTAAATAAAAAAAAAAAAAACCTCAATGTTCCCGACCATGGTTTCATCTCATAAAATATTAACAATAAGTATTGGAGCTGTGAACTAATGATTAGAGCAAATATAGCCATGAAGCTTATACAGGACGTCTAACACTAGTATGCACAATGTGTGGTAGACACAGACTACTGGTTTCACAGAGATTTTGAGTGAGTGCCTACTTATTTTGATTTGATCATTTTTTTTTTCATTTAAATGTATAATTTGGTTAACATAATTAATAGTCATACTTGGGATTATAAATCTGGGCTGTTAGAATAACAAGACAAGGCAGCATTAAATAAATTCATTCAACATTAAATAAATACATTTTTTGTGCATATAGTTCTTCAAAAGTTTGGGATCTAAAATATTTTTTATGTCTCACACTCATTGAAGCTGCATTTATTTGATCAAAATACAGCGAAATATTGCAATTTAGTTGTTGCACTGTAATGTTTTTTTTTTTTTTAAAGTCAAAACTTTTTGACAGCATTTTCAGCATCATTACTCCAGTTTTTATTTTCACATGACCCCTCAGAAATCATTAAAACATGCTGTGATTATCACTGTGGATGAATAGAAGGCACATAGAATAACAGAATTTGAAATAGTAGGTTTTTTCTAACACTAACATATCTTTCAATAACTTTATTACGCGTTAAAAAAAACAACTATATCTATGACAAACAACCTTGATTACGAGTTCCCATACTATATGCTTAAGATTAGCAGTAAAAAAAAAAAAAAAAAAAAAAAAAGTGTCTTTTTAATTTGAACTACATTTTGCATTCTGTCTTCTAATACAAGAAAAGAACATATAATATGAGGAAGACTGTGGGTGATGGTTGTTTGAATGGAGGGAGTGCAGTGGGCGAGTGAGCTCTTACTTGTGGAGCAGTTCGTTTGACTCAGGCAGAGGAGGAGCAGGATCTTCAGAGACCACAGAGGGGGGAGCAGAACTGAGAGACCGAAAGCGAAGGATGCAGAGAGAGGAGAGCAGCCCCAGGAGATGAAGAGAGGGGTGAGACGTGTTAAGAGTGAAAAGGCACAGATGGTTAGAACAGATTAAAGATGTTAGAAAATGGTGAAGAGCAAGAAAGAGAGAAGAAGAGCAGAGTGAAGCCAAAAGTAGGTAGTGAAAAAGAGGAGAGAAAGAGACAAAGGCAGAGGTTAGTACCGGCATTATATCCACGGCCAATAAATGTTAGCAATTAATAATACCACCTACACAGCACACAAATAGAAAATACTCCACAGACACAAACAGAAAAGAACACATTAACACAACATCTATAAATAACCAAAAAAAAGTTAAGTGTTTTTTTTATACAACTAATGACTGTCAATAAGTTTTGCTGTAACATATTGACACTGTAGTCTACCACTGGCCCCTTACTCAGAGTCACCAGGACCCTCAGCCAAAAGGGAGTCAGAGCTTTCAGTGGGGGGCTCCAGATCTCTGCCATCGTCCAATGAAAAGCAAGGACGTGAGACGCACATATGTTCACGCATACACACAAACATGTGCGAGCGCACACACACGCACACCAAAATGAGGGAGATGGAAAGGGGAGGGAAAGAGAAAAAAAAGAGGCAAGAAAAGAGAAAGACAGTCACATACGCAGCAAGATAAAGGACACAAGATTACACAACACACAAAGAGGAAGACGAGAAAAACGAGCAGCAGAAAGTGAAACGACAGAAGAGCAGAAAGCCTGACATATATACAAGCTCTGAACATGTTAAAATATTAGTGCACTTCAATTCAGTTAATTCAAGCAATAAATGTACAACAGACTGGAACCGGATTCTTATTTACCTCAGGAAGCCATCATCATTGACTCCAGCCTCTGAGAAAACATCAACCAATAAGCTGCCTGCACTGGGAGCGGCGGCGGTAACAGGGGGGCCCGTGCGAAGCCCCAGCAGATCAGCAGATGGGGACGGAGTGGACTAAAAGACAGAGCATTCATTAAATTGGATTTGGGTTTAATAAAGACATGCTAAAGAGCTGAAAGCATTTGAATCAGGACGTGTTCAGTGGGTGGGTGTTTTCTTAGGGACTGTTCTGTATTTGCTGACTCACTTCCCTGTACAATGCAAACATGTGTGCATGGCTCCAACGCCTAGAGTCTGCCGTGTACTAGTCTCAGCCCACAGACTGCCCACAGTAAATGCACTGACCATCTGATGCATATTGCCCACAAATATGATAAGAGCTACCTGTTCTCCAATCTGATGGGAAATAAAGTCTTACCTACAAGATACTGGGTTGATAATGAGTATTTAATATAGAATTTTAAATATAATATTTAAGAAAACATTTGGCAATGTTTGCCATATTAGTGGAATAATACTTTAAAATATCTGAATAGAATGACATCCACAAGTAGAATAGTATGTTGTGCTTTTTTTGAGTAATGTCTGTGCTTATTCTGTTTAGCTAGGCAGATATGTTGACACTGTCAGTGACTTTTCAAGAGAAAGTTCACCCAAAATTGTGAAAATTGCTGGTTGGTTACCATCGTTCTTCAAAATAACTTATGTGTTCAGTAGAAGTGAGTAATTCATACAGGTTTGGAAAAACACAAGTGTAAGTAAAAGACAAATTTCATTTTTAGGTAAACTATCCCTTTAATATCAGTTTGACAGGCTTTTCTTGTCTTAAATGAGTTGTTCTTGACCAGACCCAATTTTTAAAAGTCGAAAGGCTTGCTATATTCTACCATTCAATAGTCTGGGGTCAATAAGATTTAATGTTTTTTCTAAGACCCCTGTTTTGCTCAACAAGATCCATTTCTTTGATCATAAATACTACTACTGCGAGCATTACCATTAAAACTATTATGGTGAAAAATTACAAATTAAAACATTGATTTGCTGATCACTTTTCAGGATACTTCATTGAATAGAAGGTTCACATGAACAATATTTATTTAAAAAGAACTATGAATTGTTGGTTTTGGGCAATTTAAATCAATCTTTGCCAGAAAAAAAAAAAATCTTACTGACCCCCAACTTTTTAACAGCAGTGCATATATAAAACTACCAATCAGTTTAATCCATGTTAAAGTTTCTCACAGCATTAGAGGCAGCAATGGCAGAGCTGTCCCCTCCTCTCTCTCCCCCTCCATTGAGTTCTCCTCCCTCTCTCTTTCCCTCCTCCAGCTCGTTCACAGAGACGGCTCCTGGTCCCTTCTTCTTTTTCAGCTTGGCCAGGATGGACGACTCTCTCTCAGGGAATGGAGGCATCTCCTCAAGCACTGTGGCCTACAGTTAAACACAGTTACACAGATGATCGTGCAAGTAAATGGCTAGACACAAATGGTGCGTGCAAAAGGTGCGTGACCTCACCAGGACATCAGTGCTGGCGATGGAGGACAGTTTGAGATACTCCACAGCCCTCTGCTGCAGCTCGACATCACTGTTCCTGATCTGGCTGTCAGAGCGCAGCACTTCCTGAATTGTGCTCTTTGTCTCCGGGAACAGATTAATGAACTTAATATAGGCAGAAAGCAGCAGGGCACGCGTGGGGACTGAACACAGGTGAAACTTAGAGTGGAGCAGGTTAAACTGAACCAAAGGACTAGTAAGATATTAAGAATAGAGGTGGAATGAGTGGGAACAATTTGATGAATTTTAGATTAAAGGAAAGAAAAAGTAAAAAGAAGAAAAAAAAAAGATAACAGCATTAGTACGGCAATAAGATTAAAAACACATTTAAAGTGTGATATCAGAACTTAATACTGTAAGAGCTCACCTAGAACGAGGATCACCAGCAATAAGGTTACCAAACTCTCCCAGGATGTAGCCTCCAACCTTTACCATGTTCTCATGACAAGCTGGAGCCTGCAAAGCCTGTGGAAAGAGGAAAAAAACAAAATAGATTAGATTGAAGTGTGGTAATGGTGGAGGAAGCCATTTTTCTGAAAAAAGAATTAACAATTCATTTACCTCAAAGACTGTCTTGGCGGCATATCCCTGCACATCGTCACGGTTGATGACGATCTGGATGACGCGGTACCACACTTCCTCACTGACATAATCCCCAGCTATGCGGATTAGGTTCAGAATGGTGTCCACATACCAGGAGTAGTCTACTGCATACTTCTCTGCCAGGATGGCAACCTTCAGTACCTACAGGCAAAGCAGTCACACATTAAAACAATGACCTGTGACTGAAGAGACATGGAAGAGATGAAAAGGGACGGACCATTTCCTCTCTGATGGAGTAGTCGGCTGTCTCCAGGTAACTCAGCATCTCGGCGACAATCTGCTTGGCATTGCTACGGTCACACATGGCATAGAGGAGGTCAGCAGCTCTCTGACGCACACTTACATCCCTCTCAGTCTGCCAGCAGAACAAAAATGAATTAAATTGTTATAAACAGTGCACATGAAAAATACAAGGATAAATCTGCTATTGAAAGCCTTATTGTTTTGTAAGAATGCAGAATCTATCCACTTACCTTCAGAGCATTGATGACCGTCTCTATGTGCGTTTTAACTGCCTCATGGGAAAACTCAGAGCTGGCAAGGGTGCACATACTTTCCAGGGCCAGGTAGCGCAGGTTGGTCTCTCTATGCTGTAGGAACTGCCCCAGCTGGTTACATGCCCGCACGAGAAGATTCGGCTCGCTGTTGAGAAACAGGCCATGAAGAGGATTTAAACTGATAAATGCTTAATACAGAAAAGATCCTTGGGACGACCTTATCATAAAGTCATTATTTAAGAAATGCATGAGAACAACAACTTTTTATATAAATCACTCAAATTGTTCTTAAAATTATCTATGCTTTTAAAGGGGGTTAAAAACAAAAAAGAGAGAAATGGAGGCAACTTGCACCTGTCATAGTGAATAATGAGAGAAATGGCTTCAAATAAAATGGCATTCTTGGCATTGGAGTGCTGAACTTTCTTGGACTTGGGTGGCTCTTGGGCTTTGTTGAGGATAGTTTCCAGACACTCCACTAGCCGTCCCTTCACGGCACCATCTTCAGGTGGTGGGTAACACTGCAGAAGTCGCAGCAGCTTGCAGGACAACCATGGAGCAGGAACAAAGTAGTAGGTGTAGTCCTGCAGATCAGTGGAGGCTGAAGACACAATCTGAGAACGGAAAAAAAAACAAGAGTAAACCAAAGATAAGAACATATCAATGTGGTGCTGAAAAGAATTTTACATTTCATAAAATGGATGTCAATTTTATGCTACTGCTACACAAAAACAACACTTTTGTTTAGATTTTGTACAAAATCTAACAAAAAGTTTAAAAGAATGACATTTATTAATAAATTGATTAAGTTTACTTATTATGCCCTTAAAATAAAAGCACAAACGTGCACTCACCCTGCTGAGTCGTGACACAGCAAGAGACACACAGGTCTTGAACTCATCAGGGTTCTTCTGGCTGAGACAGGTGATCAGGGAAATGGCGGCAGTGACGACACCCTGAGAAAACAACAGATTCAATGAAAAAATCAGTAAGAACCCTTTCAAAATGCAACAACCTTCAATAAATGTGTATCTCTTACATAGATCAACAGATATGTGTATAAACATCATGAGGTTGTGGTCTCCATGTGCCAGACTCACCATGTGCTGGTCATTGAGCAGGTGCACCACTCTAGAGGTCCATTCTCCCATGAGCACCAGGTCTGGGGAGGTCTTATACAGACGGAGCAGACAGAGAGCTGCTGACTGCTTTACACTGTCCATCGTATCCCTGGCATCAGAATAGGAATTACATCAGCCATCTAAAGCAATGTGCATCTACTCAAACTGTTAAAGCGTGTGTATAAGATAAAAATGTTAATCAACAAATATCACCATACTTTGTCCAGTTTATTAATTAAACTTTTTAATCTGACACAAGAGCTTTCAAAGAAGGCATTTTAGATATTTAGATAGAAAACAGACAAACAGCCAGAAAAAAAAAAAAAAAATTTGTGGATTAGGTTTATGAATAAACTGTGTTTGTATGAACTAAACAATTAAATGTGTATTTTGAATGTTTTATTTCTACTAATTTAAAAGAAAACAAGTTACAGAAGCAAAATAGCACAAATTCAACGACAAAAAAACCCTCTCAAATACTGGACATAAGCAATTTTTCTTTCTTTTTTCTAGTATGTGCCAAACCACAAATACACACTTCCCTTTTTTTAATCCTCTTCTTCTCAATCAAGGCTCTTCAATTTGAAATCCCTCATTCTGAATCCCTAACTTTTGCCCTCTAACTCCATCCTTCCAACCCAAAGCTGCTCACCCAGCCACAAGGATGCGAGGAATCTCTCCTGCGAAGGCCTCGGCCATCTCTCTGCTGCCCACGTTGGCGATGCAGTGCAGAGCCAGACACATAAAGGTGGGGTTTCGGCTGGACAGGTCGTTCTTGATGGCATTGTTAATGAGCCTGATGAGTTCACTGTTACTGTTCACCAGAACAGAGATGAACAGATATCCCTGGGACACAGAAAAAGAGGAAGGAAGAAAAGAAAGCTGATGGTTATGATCTCTGTTTTGCACACACACTGGCTCAGGCCAAATGAGTGTATGGTAAAGCTGAAATGAACACGCCGTCACTGAAGAACTGTCATCTTCAAACAGGCTCAGAGTGGCAGCCCTGCAAGCTCTGTGGATAAGCACTAAACCACGAGAGAGAGATTTTCCCCCTCGCTGAGCTAATGTGTCTCCCTCGCTGCTGCAAGGGTAGAAGCACTCTTCAATTGCTTCTTTTCCACTTTCACTGCATCGTGATATTGGATGTGTTTTTAAAGTCTGGAGGCTTGGAGTTACGTGGCCTGCAAGATGATCCGAATTATCTGAATTCTACTATAATCAGCTAGCAAGATTCAATCATTTGCTCTATTCAGTGTATTGCAACTCCATTATTATAGTTCACTGAACAGATCAAGAATATACTCCTCAGTCAGGAAACCTTTGCTTAGATTTTTGCATTTTTATTATTTTGATTTTTTTTGCTTTGCCATGTATCAGTACATACCGATATTATCAATTATAGTGACTTTTGCCTATTAATCTGTTGTCTGTTAGTGGTACTGTACGTTTTTTTATATTAAATTTTTTTTTTTTAATTATTTAAAAAAAATACCTTCTGCCGCAAATTCAGAATCCAAGATGTAGTATATCATTAGAAGAGCAGTGGAATTTTCCGGCTAATGGATGCGCTTAAACAGTTAGCTGTAGGCTGTGACTCATTGTTTAGTTTGAGAGACCAAATCTTACCACACAGCAGGCCGCTCTGTGACCTAAATCAGGTTTGGAATTCATTTTAATGTGCTTATAAGTCATATTTAAAGAATCACAAAAATCTGTAAAACATGTCAGTTAAACTGTTTAAAGTTCTATATATGAAAACTGCCATTTATTTGAGTGAAGAACATTTGCTGATTTTTTTTGGGCTGGGCTCACAGGAAACTGAATATTGTATTGCATGTACTTGACCTGTACGGGAGGAGTAGGTCAAAACGTGGTGACATCACCACATTCTTCAGCATTATACTACATATTCTTGCAATGAAAAGGATTTTAACAAAGGGCTAACAAGATGCGTGACCTCAACTTACTTCTAGTTCATGGCAGTGTATAAAATTGCAACAGGAAGCAAAAGATCCGGTGTGCTCTAGTACAATGTAAATCTCCTTCATTTTGCCATGCGCTACATTAGCCAAAAGAGCAACGCTAGAGTTTTGTCTAGTTTGCATTGTAAATGTTATTTGAATGTTTCTCCTTTTCAAGGAAAATGATAAGCTGACTCAAAATGGCCCTCAGTTTGTTGTCCTTTTTGTACCGAAACATGCTCATATTGCCCGGCTTCTGTCAGCGAGAGCTGTGTGGCTGATGGGAGTGTGGCTGCTAGAGTGGGTGTTTGATCAGCAGGAGATAATTAGACCTCATGGTAGGTCTACATGGCATGGAGTGTCACTAAGCCTCTTTGACAAGCTAAAAACACATCTGTTGCTGACTCTCACTAGCTAATCTAATGGTCACGCTCATTAGATGTTCACATCTAGAAAAGACAACTTTCACAAGGGTAAAACTGCTGAGTAATAACTTCAGATACTTGTGCTACACTAATGTTCAAAGGTTTGGGGTCAGTAAGATTTTTAAAACGCAGCTAGGCTGCATTTGTTTGACCAAAATGTAGAAATAGTGAAATAAAGTACCAAAAAAAAGTGTCCAAATTATTCCTGCGATGACAAAGCTGAATTTTCGGCAGCCATTCAGTCTTCAGTATCACAGGATCGTTCAGAAATAGTAATCTGCTTAATAAACATTTCTAATTATTATTAATGTTAACAGTTTAATGTTTTTGGATAAATAGACAGTCCAATAATATTGCATTTACGTATAACAGGAATCTTTTTTAACGTATATATTTTCTGTCACTTGAGATTAATTTAATGCAACCTTGCTAAATTCTGAATTCTTAAGAAAAAAAAAAAAAAAAAAAAGGTAATTGATATTGGCAGTTACACATCATTAGCTATTAACACTGCTCACTGGATCAATAGTGTAGTCAATATTCTGCATCTTATTTGACCAATAAATACTTCCTTATATCTATGAAGTATTTCTCATTGGAAAAAAGAATGAGAAAACTAATGACATTTGGCCTTCCTGATATTTCGCCATTGGTGTTAAATTCAGTCATGAGGAGCATCAGATAACAAGGGTGTAAAAGGCTTCACCAGTTATAATATGATCATGTATAGGTATTGTTCAAACCTCCATATGTTGGCTTATTAACCAGTCAACGTATTGTGAATGCCAGGAAAAATAAACGGATGAATTCGGACACTACTGCACTTTGTTTATCTTACGATCCTGATATGCTTCGATTTCCTGTACAGCTGTCTTGTCTCGCATCATTTCCTTATACCTTTGGCCACTTGACTGGAAAAGTGTGCAATAAATTACCATACATATACATGCTTACACAAAGTAATCAGTGTTAAAATTATAACAATAAAAATAGGGATGACTGAGATATTTGGAGATGGTTCCACTCACGATCTGTTTCTCAGTGTACTTGTTGGAGCTGAGCAGGTTGACAGCCTCCATGTGGCCGAAGTCAATATCATGGCCCAAAAGGAAGATGAAGAGCAGCTTGCACACATACTTCTTCTTGCTGTATCCATCCAAAGCCTTGTCCCCTTTAAATTTTGAGCGGATGTTGGCCAACTCTTTATTTATGCGCTTGATCTCTGCCTCCTTACTCTTACCTGAGGAGAGAAGTAAAAAAACAAAAAACAAAAACAAGATTTCAACCGACAGTGCAGAGCAATTGGTTATAATCACTGGGACATCTGAACATAAAAGGAGACAACACAGGCTGCAGTTGATATCTCGCCTCAAATGGAGATAATGATTTGCATTTACCACAGTACAGCTTTGACAGTGTAACTGTGAGCTTTTTAGGCATGAAAATAATGATTATTTCGCTGCCTTTATTTTCACATTCAACTGCTATATAAAAATATTTATACAATATTTATACATGGATTTCAGTTAAGGATTTTCATTTATAAAAAAACAACAACATACAAATTCACATGATGCATGTTATTGTCACTTGCAAGTTGATGCATTGAGAACGAAATAAAAGGAGGACCAAACGAGCAGATGATGATAAATGAAGAGGACAGGAAACCAGGAAAGATGACAGGAAATAGCAACACATTTTTCAGGGGTAAAAGTTTCCATAAAGGTCTAGCAAAACTAAACCAAACCACACAATAAAAACATTACACCTCACTTCTTAACACCCATGCAAAATAAAATTCATGTTCATGCAACTATGTATCAAAAACCCACCGGTATTTTGTTCAACTCATGATTTATTTTATACACTACACCACCAGCATACAGGTTAAACCATTTCTTCTGCTCACTCACCCTTTAATCACCCTTGGGTAAATCCTCAGATTTCTTATTTTCTCCAATGTTACTAATGCACAACAAATGAATATTCACTCTCCTTTGTATATGCACTTTTCAAAAAAGGGCATGAGATAATGCTAGAAGGAAAATAAATTTGCTAAATGTACAAAAAACCTTGTTCTGCTTGTTAAGTTGAACAGCTTTGCATATAAGTGCTATTTTGGTGCAATATAATTTAATCAATATCAGGGTTCTCACAAAAATACATTTCTTTTGCACAAGTCAAACTAACTTTGACCACGCACACATGCTTTTATTGGATCTGAGGTTTTAATGAGTAGTAGGCCACAAATGAATTAAAGGAGTAATTCACTCAAATTGAAATTCTGAATACTCCTAATTCTATGTAAATGTAAGTGACTACAGATTACATAAGATTTGCAAATCGACTTATGTTGCAATTGTTGCAATTATGGTAGCAAATAAGAACTGAATTAGCATTTATTTGAAGAATCTACTCTAATTCCACTAAAGTAACCTGAAATAGCTGCAAACAGCACAGGTCATTTTTATTCCTACAATTTATGTAACTGTAGATGTTGGCTGGCCTCTCTAAGTGAAAGCATACAGTAAAGTGCAATCTGATTTCAACTGTGGGTAATGCCAGTCATCTCAGTCAGAGCGACAGAATAAACACAGTGAAAATCCTTTCTGCATGTAGATGATAAAGAAAAGATCACTAGTATGGTAAAGGCAGGTGTCTCAGATTCTGTAGTACTAAACACACTCACAAATATTTTCCGGGTTACCAAAAATGGACTGACCTTAAGCATCAATGAGCATAATCTTATGGTTTGTTTTTTTATAATTAACTTACTATGACCTCAAAAAAAATCAAATATCTGCCAAAATGTCAAAACATACCCCACATTTTTTTTTTAATTTGTGTTGTTCTCCAGCTCAAAATGAGGCTGAAATGTATCTGAAAAAACCTCATTTAAATAGTGTCAGACAGTGACATGCATCTTTACACTACAAACAATACCAATTAATGAATTATAAATTAAATGGAATGATTGATGGCTAAATTACACATTCCATAATATAGTAAATAATGTATTTACTATTTATTCATTAGTTTATGAGCTAAACAAGAGCAGGAAAGAAAGACACAAAACAGGCTAGATTAAAACGCTTCAGCAATAGGTGTGAATTAATACAATGACATGGACCAACAATCAAATTACTAGTAATGCATACATTTTATATTTACATTATATTTTGCAGTTATCAAATAATTGATGTGTTTTGAAAACTGTTTCTTAAATTTTTTTTTACCCTCCAACAGTATAAAAATGAATTAATTTTTTTGCCTATATAGTAATACTTTGTTTGCACATTTTGAGAGCACAAAAGAATAGACTGTTGTCATTACTAATGCCATTGCACAATTCCCGAGCTGGCATTAAATGATAGATAAACGTGTGACTCATGATATTTCTATATAATTTTTTGCAGTGGACGTCCCAACTGGAATACACAATTTCCAGAATACAATTAAAATGTCAGTGTTATACTTTTTTTGCATTTGTGAATTTAAAAAAAAGTAAATTTTATGTTTATGTAAAACAGCCACATAAAGTGGCGATACTGATATATGCTAATATAAATCATTGATATTGATCACAGGTCTCTGAATCTAATCAAATCATATTAAAGTATGTTTTTATGAATTGGCAAGCAATGCGTTGCTAAGAGGGAATTAATGTCAAATTGTATCATGATAAAACACCCCTAGTGAACACAACATCTTACTAAAAACATGAACTACCCACATTATTATATTAGGAGCCCTGCATTTGTATGCAGCTGGTCCTAAAATAAAATGTGTACAATGACAAGATTATGCCAAAAATAAAACCTTAAAACAGGTTACCTGGAGCTTCATGTACATGTGCTGCCAAAATATGATACATAATACAATGCACAGGCCAAACCACTACACTCCCAGTCAATATAAGTGGAAAACAGTTCACTCTCATTTATCACCAATATCACAAAGTTGATTCCAAAAAGTTACCATCAAACTGGAATTTTAAAAAAAAAAGTTCACAAATATCAGTTTTACTTGCAGCCATTCAAAACTCCACAAAATCACTAGGAACTCAAACTTCTAACACTAAGAAAGTTTTTTTAGGTTCAAGAGATAAAATTTGAGGCACAAAGGAAGCAGAACTACAGACACATCTTAACCAGATGACCCTCCTATAACGCTTAGCTCAAGGCGACAGCTTGATAACTGGATTATCGTGAAAACACACATCTGAATCGAGCCCTCTTGGCGAGCAGCGATATCAGCCGCTATCCAGCTAGTCAAGGTGACAAGAGCAAGAGACGCAAGACATGCTGGATGAAACCATCTGCAGTGAAACACACGGTTTTCGGCGGCGGCCTAGCGATAAAGCATCACTCCATTACAGAGCTAAAGCTAACGGGCCTGGGTGATCGGCGCGATTACTACAACCATGACCTCTCTCGCCAAAAGCCACTCATCTGACTAGCACGATTTAATCTTTAATTCTGGTTAAAAAGCATCGTGGAGCAAAGCAGAGGTGCTTTAATTCAGTTTAGGGCGTATATAGGAAGAGTTCAGCACTGCTGGTCGCTTAAGAAAATGACTAATGGTGTTTGAGTGTGACAGGGACACTTACAGTTTCTGATGTCCGAGATGAACACCGCTAATCCTCGCATTCCGTCTCCCTTCGACACAGCCGGCATGTTTGCTCGTTTTTTTTTTTCTTCAAGCCGGCTTCAACGCGAAAATGTCTTTCAGATGTTCAGGTTTAACTGGCGGCGGTTTGGGTTCAAATGCACCGAGCTAGCGAACTAACTAACACTAGAGCCGCTAATTTAGTCCTGAAATTCACTAAAAAAAGCGCGCGTAAAGTACACAAGTGAAGCAGCAGCGAGTGTTTGTGAAGAAAATATGTGAGTGCAGCGGGTGAGAGAGAAGCTGGGGAGTCAGCGCGACTGCTGTTTCCGTTGGCTAATTCATTCAATCCCGTGAACTCTCGTCAATGGGAAAACGATGCAAGGCGTACGCTTACGTCGCGGCACCGACTAATTAAAAAACAAGCCAACGTGTTGTTTTTAATTTATGATTACGCACCTGTATGTCAATCGATGGTGTTTAAATAACAACTGATACCTCTCTGACTTTGAGTCACGCACGGCAAGCTAGCCAAACAGCTAGCGAGCTGGCTAGCTCTATCAAATGTTAGAATACATCACCCAAATGACCGCGAAAGGACAACGGGGAATCCTGCTTGCTGCCGAACTGATCTGACAGACCTGTTTTTGGAGGAAATGATAGCTCTGGGCTGTATTTAGTCGTCAATAACGTGCGAGACTTTTCGCTCAGTCGCTGTACCCCGACGGAGCTCGTGACAGAACGGGCGCTGAGCTCGGTCCAGCGCTTCCTCCCCACATGTCCCGCCCCGGCCCGCTTCTCCTGCTCTGATTGGCTAGTTTACTGTCATTCGGTACACCATTTGTCCGTTCATACGTCAGTTACATTTTATACAAATTTTAATTGGCTTAAAAACAAGATCGACAATGTTGAAAGTATCAAAGTGCAAGTATGTGGGAATGGTGATAAGTTGCTAAAAGAGAGGTTGTAAATTACACTAATTAAACCTAAAGACTGGGTTTCCTCTTTATAACTGATATTTGAAATAGTATGTTATTGATTGTTCAAGGGGAATACACAAATATTAATATAATCATATGACACATTTATCTATCTATTTTTAGAGGAGTCCGCTTTTAAATATGATGCCGCCCTCCGTTGGAACTAGCTTCCAGTGGAAATCAGATGTGCTAAAACATTAGCCTCATCTGTTTAGCTGTGCATTTGTTGAATAAGCACTATGCTACGTCCGAATCGACTGCACTGTATTTTATGTGCAATCAGTTAAATTATGTTTAGAAAGTGGGCAAAGAACGACAAGTGTGTAGGTTAATCAGTTGGAAGTAGAACCCCGACTTTTAATTGTATTGTTTATGATTGTTAAAGTAAGTAGGGGTTGAAGTAGTGAAATGATTAGGTGTTTTGAAAGGTTTTTTTGTACTTAGTGTGCAAGAGTTTGAATAAAGTTTAAAAATGTTTGTTTTTAAATTTCTTGGTTTTATTATTATATTATATTCCTTGTTTTTATTGTTGTGATTTTATACATATACGTTTTTTAAGATTTTTTTATACTTCTTTTTTTTTAAGCACTTACCACCATCTGTTTGTCTGTAACACCATCTAGTTGCGCTGCAATTTATTTTTGTAGGAGTTTTCTCAACTTTTGTTATACACACTTGAAACAAGAAGTTGAAAAAAACTAAAAAATCTGCTGAAGCTCAAAAATCTGCTTAAAATTGTATATTTTTACGGTGTTTTGCCATTTTTTTTTTTTTATCGTTCTATCTGCACATTTGTTATCTTCTTGTAACTGTAACTGTTAGAATCAAAATCACATTTCATGAATATGTCCAAAATGTGTTTTGAATGGTGTTATGAGCTCATTTGTCGAAATGCTTGAGCCTATACAGAGCTTAACCGGTGTGATGCCCAGCCTGTCATATCGGCTCTTTAAAATAATTAATTTATATATTCTACAGAAATCAGATGATAGCTGAGATTTACCTTGGGGGCTTCTTGTCCCATCTAAGGGGTTATCTTTACTAATAGAGCAAGTTGGTACCTGCCAGTTTTGTGCAACTAATTTAGCAAATTTCCCCAAATATTGAATTATAGTCATACAATTTATCAGTAAATGCACACTATTCTAAAGGCATCTTTCTTAACATTGATTGGACTATATAGTGGTATCTATAGTAGCATCAAATAGGCTTTGCATAGCTCGTTCTAATTTAAAAGGATAGTTCATCTATCTATCTATCTATCTATCTATCTATCTATCTATCTATCTATCTATCTATCTATCTATCTATCTCGAGACAGTACGATTAGCACGAATCTATACTTATACTTATAATCTATATTTGAATGAATCCCTTCCATCTGTTTAGGTGTGTTCTTGTGAACAAAATATATTAGTTTGCTAAAACGTTTTTGTAAACGTATAATATGGTCACTGAAATCAGTCCAAGTCTAATAACCTGCCTACCTAAAAAAATCATAATTCTCAAATAACGTGTAGTATGAAAAATTTATTAAATAATAAATTAGAGATCGCGCTACAGTGTGGTCCAATGAAAGCCACGCTTCAAAGGAGCGGAAAAACGCAGAGAACTTGAGCCAATGAAAGCGAGCCGCAAGAAAGTGGGCGGAGCCTAAAGTAAATCCCGTGATTGCCGTCCAATCAAATCATTCAGTATAGACGAAGGGGCGGGAGCAAAACAATTGTGTTTTACATGAGCAGTGCTGCAGTCGTGGTACGATCCAGTTTACCGAAATGGCGGAGACAGCGGACAGAATGGAGGTAAGCTGGCGCTATTCAGGGCCCTATCGCATGGAACACTTCCGAGGCCAAATAGCCGTTTGTGATAGTTCAACTCAACATGCAAGCTTTATTTGTTACGTCCTAGCTCCGATTCTTTAGTCGACGAAGAGATTTATGTGCTGCGTATGTCGTTATCAGGTGGCTGGAAATGTGCGCACACGCATCTTGAGCATCCATTTTAGCCAGCCGCGAATAATTCATTCATTTAGCATCACGTGTCTGCTATTGCTAATAGGCTAAAACGAGTTGGTTCAGAGTTTTAAAATGTTAAGTGTAACTATTTTACGTGTAAACGGGTAGGATTTAACGTTATATGTAAGTCCTGTTAGCTAGCTGCTCGTTCGGTTTCCATGAGGGTCGTTCAGAGCATGCTGGCGGCGCGCTTCAATGACTTATTGTTGGCTGAAGACCGCATGGGACGGAGCACCGCATGGGATGTGCTTGCTACTTCTTAACAGCTTTGTTCACCAAACCACGACTAATTAGTTATCAGTGAGCAGAGTGCTATGATTTGCGGCGTGGTCAAATAATTAAAGCTTTTAAAACCAGGTTTTCACATGTATTTAAATGAAAAGTTTCAAAGGGTTTCCGACGCCATTAACACGGTTCTTCTCATTAAAAAAAGAAGAAATGGTGTAACCGATACTTTTATTCTCTAATAAATATGCAGTGTGGGGGAAAATGCGTTTATCACGGTTTTAACAGACTAAAATTTACATTTGCATTTAAATGGGTTTTAAATTCACACAAGCTCTGTTAATTGTGATTTTAGTGGCGGGGTTTGATTGGCCGCAGGGTTTTGAATCTCCTGAATCCATTTAACAGATTTGTTCTTTGTTCGTAAAGTGAGTTAACTACGTCCTTCCTAGTTTCCGTAGTAGATGAAGAGCGCTTTCTGAATCTTTTCTCTTTCCCCCCGTTTCTAAAACGAGTCATGCGTGACCCAAAACAAGATATGTCCTTTTTTGCTAAAATTTGCATAACAAAAAAATCGATGTTGAAACATTAGCTACAGAACATATTTTTCACCATCTGGTGTAGCTGGGTTTTTGGTCATGGCAACTTTTCAAAACTATATGTACCATGCAAAAACCCTGCCTGAACTTCAGCAATACCCAGCTTTTTTTCTTTTTAATAGGTGTCCCAGGGAGAAAGCTCAGCAAAACCTGCAGCAGAAGACATGACCTCCAAAGACTACTACTTTGATTCCTATGCACACTTTGGCATCCATGAGGTACAGTCTTCAGTTCATGTTTCGTGAATATTGGTGCGGTTAAATGACTTTGTCCGTGACTAACGTTTAACCCCTCCTTCCACAGGAGATGCTGAAGGATGAAGTTCGTACTCTGACGTACAGAAACTCCATGTTCCACAACAAGCATCTCTTCAAGGATAAAGTAGTGCTGGATGTGGGAAGTGGAACCGGCATCCTTTGTATGTTTGCAGCCAAGGCTGGGGCCAAGAAAGTTATCGGGGTAAGTGTAAATCCTACCTGTTGATGTAAATGTCACCCTCTTTGTATTTATGGATAGACTCATGTATTTAAATTAGGTATTTGCCCGTCCTGTCAAGGTGATGGGTGGGTGATCATGCTGTGCTTTTGTCGGGATTTACATTCTTTTGTAATTCTTTCTCCAGATTGAGTGCAGCAGTATATCAGACTATGCTGTGAAGATTGTGAAGGCCAACAAGTTGGATCACAGTAAGAACTTCTCATAGCTCTTGAATTATGATTTGCAGATCTCATTCGTGTAGTGCATTTGTGATGATCTCTTAAGCTAAACTTACACTCTTGTGAGTTCAATCAAATCCTTAACTTAATTTTCCTTGTCCAGTTGTTACCATCATTAAGGGCAAAGTAGAGGAGGTTGAGCTTCCTGTGGAGAACGTAGACATAATCATCTCCGAGTGGATGGGATACTGTCTCTTCTACGAATCCATGCTTAACACTGTCATTTATGCCAGAGACAAATGGCTGGTGGGTGTATGCAAATTTCCTTTTTAAAGGTTTAGAGCATTGAAGCTATTCATTGTAAAGAATTGCGCTTGCTAACCATTATTTGATGAATGCTCATGTTGCCCATGTTTTTTTCAGAAACCTGATGGCCTGATTTTCCCTGACAGAGCCACGCTCTATGTCACTGCTATTGAGGATAGACAGTACAAGGACTACAAAATTCACTGTATGTCAATCTCTGATTGCATTTGTGGTCACTTCTGCTGTGGCTGAAATGGGACGCAGTTTCATTTGTTTCTCTCTTTTTTTTTCTCTCTCTCTTTTTTTTCTTTTTTTTTTTCTCCTCCAGGGTGGGAGAATGTTTATGGCTTTGACATGTCCTGTATTAAGGAAGTGGCCATTAAGGAACCACTTGTGGATGTCGTTGACCCTAAACAGCTTGTTAGTACTGCCTGTCTCATTAAGGTTAGTTTATTTTAAAATTTATTTAATTTTTTTTTTTTTTTTTAAATTACCCCCACCACACACTTGCTTAACTTTAACAATTCTCTCTCTGTCCTTTTTAGGAGGTGGACATCTACACGGTGAAGATTGAGGACCTGTCCTTCACGTCACCTTTCTGCCTGCAGGTGAAAAGGAATGACTACATTCATGCGCTGGTAACCTACTTCAACATTGAGTTCACTCGCTGCCACAAGAGGACAGGTTTCTCTACTAGTGAGTGATGTCTTTTTCACCCCTTTACTACAGTTTTTTGGGTTTTTTTCCTTCTCTCCACCATGAATTTAGTTTATGAACTCTGGGGGAAAAAAACTGTGCACTTGTCTTTTTAGGCCCAGAGTCTCCTTACACTCACTGGAAGCAGACTGTCTTCTACCTTGATGACTATCTGACGGTGAAGACTGGAGAGGAGATCTTTGGCACCATCAGCATGAAACCCAATGTCAAGAATAATGTAAGTGAAAGTGTAAAGTTTATATTATATGGTTCTGCATAGTTACAATAACTTAAAAATAAATTAGTTTTGGCTTCAAAGGCTTTTTACAGCAGAAGCTTCTTACAGCACAGTGTAATTTTAATTAAACCTATTTATTTATATCTTGATAATTTAAAACTTATCACACTGGTAAAGCTTTGTCTTAATTTTTACATTTGCACCTGTTGATTTATCCTAAGTTAATAGATGAATGTTAAAGTTCTTCAGATATATACATGGATCACATTCCATTAAGAGGATATTTCATAATTTAATTAACACAACTTTCTGTTTTCCAGAGAGACCTGGACTTTACTGTTGACATCGACTTCAAGGGTCAGCTTTGTGAGGTGTCCAAGACGTCAGAATACAGGATGCGCTAGGTTCCTTTGTGTGTGAAGCATCACAGAGCAGTGCACACTTGTGTCTGTGAATCCATGTACATTATTCCAAACTGTGCATGACACATTTTTAAAGATTCTGTTTTACAGAATGCTGACTTTTTTTCTTTTCTTCCTCCTCTTAGAAATGTGCCCAATAGGATTAAACATGGCATTCTTTTTGACCCTTTTTCCAAATTTTAGGTGCACCATCTTGGATAAAATACCTTGGGTTTATGCATGTACACGTGTGACTGCTCGGTTACCTGTTTGTCTGATATTTCATCCACATACTTATGTTTTTTGTTTTTGCCATGCCAACATGTTGTTGGTCACCTGTAGAAAATGCAAATCAGCCATGTTTTCATATTCCATCTGGCAAAGCCAGCATCTTCCATGTAGGTAAAAACCTGTCATGTTTCACTGTGGACAGGAGTCCTGCCCAGTAGTATCTGAATGAGCCCATATCATTTTTCTTTTTTTTTTCTTTTTTTTTGTGTGTTCTGTACTTTGAGGCCATTGTTTTGGACCATCAGTAGAGGGAGCCACTTGTCTCTTTGGAGTAACAGTTTTAATTCATGTAGTGCTCCTATGTCCCCTTTTTTTTTTTTTTTTTTTTTTTTTTTTTTTTTTAATAAACTTTGTTGCAATGATGTAATCAGAGGATATTATCATGTTATGGATGAGTTCGCATGATAATCTCGTGTAACTCCATAGGTGGTGTTAATGAGCACTATTTTAGATCTGTTGATCTTTTTAATGGCATAGAGGAGTTTTCATCCGTTGAATGACCGTTTAGTTTAAGCTTATCTGCTGCTCTTTTGCACTATAAGCACTTAAAACTAAGTTTCTCAGACCCAGAACTACAATTTAATTCCATGGAGGAAAACCTTCAGACTAAATTTTCCATTTGAGTGCTTTTATCGAAGGTGATGCTTATCCTGTGTTTGAGTAACTTCACTTTTGTTCCATATTGTGATCTTCTCTCATAGTGTTGCTGTGTATTAGTGTTTTTGTCGAAGGGTGCAAGTTCAGATGTCTTGTCTAGCACTGGTTTGGATTATTACCAGGCGGGCATTTGTCCATTAGGAAGTTCATTTTTTTCAAAGGTTTTTTTTTTTTTTTTTTTTTTTTTTTTTTTTTAATGAAATAAAAAGTTAAATTGAATCTGAATCCTTTGTTTTAATAATTAAAAACACACACTGACTTCTCAGGAGACTAACTGTAGAGAATGGTAAATTAGGGGATTTTTACAAATTGCAGTAGACGTGTTATGGGTATACTGATTTATGGCCCTTTTAGTCTAATTCCTTTATGGTCTTATTGGTTTGTATAGCTCTGATAAGTTACTCTAATCTTTTTAAATAAAAAAAAAAAAAGTGCTTAACCCCTCAATACTATATTAGTAAATAAAGATGAGCTCCCATTCATGAGGAGTGTCTCAAATATGCACTGTTAGGGGTGTGAGTCATGAAGAAACATTTAACAGCTAACAATTTAGTTTGTTTACAGAACATTTGCGATTACATCTTTAAAAAAATGTTTTAAATAACTTTCAATACTCTGAAACCTTATTGTCTAAATGTTTTCTTTTCAAGCTGAAGAATTATTTTCATATCTATCTTGGTTCTCTTTTTCTTTAATGGGACTAAATAATTAGTATGGTATCACCTTATTATTGTGAGACATTAAAACATAAGATGACACAGCAAGCCAAAACTAAATATGTTGAATGACATGTATATACATGCACACAAATATATTATATATATATGAATAAATAGGCCTAATATATTAGCCTAATAATTATACAAATAGGCTTATAATAATTCATATATTATTCCCAAAGGTTATTCAAATGATATTATAATACATGTAGTGCAATAATTTAAAAAGTTATCATGAGCCTTTGTTGAGCTATTAAATTGAAACAAAAAAATGACTGCTCTCTCTTTCTAGTACCCCGTCTTCAGTTTTGGCCCAAAAATAAATGGGCTATAATGTATTAATAAAAATATTAATAATATAATCAGTTAAAATTCATGGCATCTTTTAAAGTGTTTGATATATTCAGTATATTTACCAAAGGATATTCAAATTATCATGAGACCAGCTGACCACGTTGCTACAACATTCTCCTTGGCATAGATATACATAGACGCCTTGTAAGGATAAAACAACCTTAGATACTTTGCAAAGATAATGCAAAGACAATGCAAAGATACAAACATCTTCAAGACACCCTACAGGGTGGAGGTGTAGGAAACTACCTTGCAATTTGGTTCTTTCTAAAAACCCCTCCACCCATCTTTCCTTCTATTCAGTTTGCTACATGAAAATGCCAATGTGAGTGAACTAACAGTCATGTCTAGTATCATCTGAAATGGCGTGCGACTGGGTCAGTGGACTTATTTCTAAAGAAGTAAACTTAACGGTAACAAAGAATTGAAGATTTCATAGATATTTTACTTGCAATGGGTGTACCCTCTCCAAGGGTCATTCCATGTAAATTATCTTCTGTTCCCATTGAGGTGTAAACTACCCATGTCAAAATTCAGTTTTTGGTATTTTCCTTCATTTGGGGGCTTGTTTCATCTTGGTTTGATATTTAAAGGAATGTAGCAAAAGGGTCAGGGTGATTCTGTAACCAGAAAGCCGTAGTATGAAGTGTTTCTCTACACTTCACACTATGTATTTCTTAAGGTCAGGTATGCCCATTTTACTTTTAGACTGGTCTCTGAGAACCTGGTGTTTTGTATTAATATGATCTGATGTGTTTGAATTGGCATAATACATATGTATCTGACTGATAATAAATTGTTACTAATTATTGACTCTAGTAAATTACGATATATCCTTGCTAGCGACATTGCACCCAAACAAACAAGTGAATAATAAAGAGTTAACTATAATAACCCAATAAAAAAGATACAAATTAGAAATAGATAAACAACCAATTTGTATTTCAACCTAAAATTCGAGGTCATAATAAAATGGAGTCAGATTTGAGTTTAATCTAAAGTTGAGTTACAGACAAAATATGCAGGAAACCTTCATCTACCATTGGATGCCTTTCTTGGGCCAATTCCTGGACCTTCCCGCTCCAGGCACGTAGATGTGACCACCATGTTGGAACGGTGTATTTGATGTCCTTCTCCACACTGTAGGTTTGCACAAAACCGCTTAGCCATTCTCTGCAGGATTGTGGCATCAGTCACAAATAAGACATCTAGGTATATATATATATATATATCTGCTACATAGGACTAATTAGTGACGTTTTTTGAGGATGTGCCAACAATGTTTCTGTGACGTTATCCAAGATTCTAAAAAAATTGGAACTTTACCACGACAACGTCCTAACAACGTCGCCATAAAATCATGATTTGAGGAAAGTGATTGTGTTGGATTTATGGGATCTAACATAACTTGTTTTATTGCTGTTCATGTTGGCATGATTTTTCTCATCTCTGCTCTTCTAGGCTTCATACACTGTTTGAGAATTTATCTGGCTTTCTCAGATGTTTGATTTGATTGCTGCCCCTGATTTGAGTCAGAGTCATTCAAATTATGAATGTTGACAGCACAACACGTTAAATAATACTACAAAATACACATCTTCAGATGTCTGAACTGTTTAATTATACATTTACAATAAAATTAAACAATTAAACCAGATGTTCAATAATTTATTACATTTAGAAAACCTGTTATATTTACACTTATCTTCACATCAAAGAGCGTTACACCAGAAAACTAAATTTAGTCTAAGTAGCTATTTATGAAATAATGCAACTGGTCTTTTTGAAAGAATTCTTTAACATTTCTTCTTTGTCAGCTTCTGCTTTCCGGTTCTGTTCTTCCAGCATATGTATTCTTGCTTTGTACTTTCTTAAAATATCTTGCTTCTCCTGTGAGAACCTCTGTTTCTCACTCTCCATTCTTCGTATATTTTCACGCTCTTCATTTCGTCTTCTCAACTCCTCTTCTTGTATGCGACGCTGATACCGAAACTTATCTGCTCTCTGCTGTTGTCTCTCAGCACTCATTTTCAGTCGATGTTCTGTAGCCAGGGCACTTAATGCTGTTTCTTTCTCTTGTTTGTCTTGTTGTCTCCTTTCATTTTCTTCAATTTGCATTTGCTCCAGCAAAGAAACCATAACAGCACCTCCTATAACACTTTCAATTTCATTTTTTCTCAGTTGTTGCACCAGCCGTGCTTCTCTCAACTTTTGACGCTGCTGTTCCTGTTCCATGAGATTTATTCGTCTTTGGAGCTCAGCTTCTCTGGTTTGCATCTCCTTTCTAGTGGCTTCAGCTTCTTTTTGTAACTCAACCTCTCTTTTCTTGTATGTGTCCAGCAGCTGGTATGTTGTGTTTGTGTAGCATTCACCACCATTTTCTTTTACCATGTCTTGGACCTTTTGCAGGAGCACAGTGACTTGGTTATAGCTTTTATCTCTGTTATTGAAAACGTGGTATCTGCCATTGCACTTGGAAACCAAGTCTTGTAGATCTTTTATAGCTTCTTTCAGATAGCTGTCAATGCTTGTTTCCTCCAGGTCATCTCCTCTTGTGAACAAAATCATTGTGTATCTTGTAGCTCCTTCCCCAAAGATCTCCTGTATCTTCTGGACAGTTTTCTTCTCTTCAGCTGTGAAGCGGCCGATTGCCAGAACAAAAAGAAAGACATGCGGTCCAGGGTATGACATGTCAATGCATTTCACCGTCTCTTTTGTGAGCTCAGCCTCAGAGAGCTGTGTGTCACACCAGCCTGGAGTGTCCACAACTTTGATTGCTTTGCCATCAATAATAGTGGTGGCCAGACTGCACTGCTTAGTCACAGATTTAGAGCTCGCTTCTTTGTGAAAATGATTTCTTCCAAGGATGGTGTTACCGGTGGCACTTTTACCCACTCCTGTTTTGCCAACTAGGACAATCCTAAATTCTTTACACAAAAGAAAATAAAACAAACAATGCATTGTGTTTTGTCACAGACAAAGCTTTAAGACACATGAGAATATACAAGAAAATAAATCCGTTACATACCTGAGATTTGTTGATTCATTTTGGTTTAGTTTGCAAACACCCAGACAGAGTCTGGAAAAGCGAAACGAAAGAAAGCCATTTAAGGGATGCCTCAGTCCATCCCATTTTACGTGAGCAGTATGACGAGTTGTCAGACTACAACCTGAAATCACAAATGAAAACAAGAAAAATAAGCAATTAACTGAACAGTCCATGTATCATTTTGAGGATTTATTACAAGATATATGAGCAGATATATGAGTCGCAAGGTTGTTCTTTTTGTTGATATTCTGTCCATATATCTGAACATATAACTAACCAAAATAACTAAAATAACATTTTCAGAAAGCGTTTTCAGAATGCATTTTTTTATCTTTTGAAAATTCTAAAAACCTTTCTGAATTAATATTGGAAAGAGTTTAAACTGAACAGTCTTTAGGGCACGTGATATAATTACTAGTAAAAAACTAGTAAAGATCCACTATCCACTGACTCTGAAAAACACCTAAAGAAAGATATCATTTCAACAAATAAGGTAATATAAAAGCATATTATGCGAAAATGACCTTGACCTTGCATGTACCTGTTGTTTGGGACTTTCAAAACCAAAATATGAACCTTTCATAACTCATAATAAGGGCACTTTAAAATAAAAGCACCTAGGTAATTCTTTTTTCCTTTTTTGTTTTGATTTCAGCAAATCAATTCGGGCAAGCGCTGACTACATGATTAATATTCACGAACCCAGCAGCTCATTAATCCTTAGTGCGTTTTATATTGTTGTTAGTAGGAGTAGTTTTCTTATGTTATATATTTTTTTACCCCTCCCCCCCTTTGTATAGAAACACTTCATGATAAACAAGCACCACCACCAGTCCTAATTCAGTCAACATATATGCATTCATACAAGGTAATTCTGATTACCAAAGTTATATCATCATATAATGCAAAATTATAAAAGTCTTGACTGACTGCTGCTATATGTCAGTAGATAAATAGTGTAGATGTTAGCATCTATTTCACTGGTTTTACACATTTAATATTGGGTTCACCCAAGAATTTTTATATATATATATTTTTGAAATAAAGCAATAGTTACTTTCCCCGGTAATTAGTTACTTTAAAATGATGTAGCTCAGTTACTAACTCTTTTTTCGTTCCTATTTGTGAGACGTATCTTAAAACTATAACTAATAATACGGCTTTGTTTCCAGCATTAGGTGTGTTTCCACAGCAGAATTTGTTTTCCCCAACCACATTAACCAGTTCCTCATTCTTCTATGATTAAATCAAAACATTAGCATGTGTAAATGTCACGGTGTGGTTAGCAAGAGAGCACGCAACAAGCATAAGGTAAACGTAAACACTTTAATCTTCTCAGAACGAAATAAACAATATATTTACAGGCAGGCAGACAAGACAAAAACCACACGCATATTAAAGACGAGAACACACAGGATCAAACTAGAACTTAAATACTAAATTAACTAGACACAGGTGAAGACAATGACAATATTAACAAAAGTAGGTCACACGGAACACATGTCACACGACAAAAAACAACAACAACAACAACAAACAGTCCAAAGACGCGACAGTAAACATACCATAGATACATAACGTTCTCATTCCATTTGATTTACAGTATGAAGTAGGATAAGTTAAGTTTTAAAGGTGTAGTTGATCCAAAAATGAAACCTGTCATTCCCTCATGTTGTTCCAAATTTGGAAAACAAATTAAGATATTTTCGGAAAGAAAAGAAAGCAAGCATTTTCAAAGATGACATTAGGGTGACTAAATGATGATAGAATTTTCATTAAGTTACCTTTATTTAATGAAGAAACTTTATTGCCTTATAAAATGAATCAACATAATGTCATGCCTTGGTTGCAAGGAGGTTCGTACAATATGTGAGTTACTAACAGATTGAAGATTTCAAGATCATTTCTCTTCAGTATGGGGGGAAGAGAAAACACTTATTACAACTTCAAACCACAGCACCTCTCACAGCTCTCCCAGCCACTGTACATCAGAGATCTCTAAAGAATCACTCTTGTGTCAAGTTTAGTTTTCTACATTTTTTTTATTTTACATTTTTTTCAACAGTTTGTGCTTTTATCAACAGTAACAAAAGTTCTTTCACTATGTATGAAAAAGTGAAAGTAAAAATGTTTATGAAAGAGATGTAATTAATGATAACAGGCTGTGCTTTGTGTGAGATGTTGTCTTAAAAAGATTCAATTGTTTTAGTTATAAATACTGGCTTGACACCCCCCAGAACATTTTTCTATTTTTCCCACAACTATATAA
Organism: Puntigrus tetrazona; assembly: GCF_018831695.1. NCBI lineage: Eukaryota > Metazoa > Chordata > Actinopteri > Cypriniformes > Cyprinidae > Puntigrus > Puntigrus tetrazona. The sequence continues at coordinate 11,982,389 of NC_056701.1, read as the reverse complement.
ATGCCCAGCTTGATAATTTACTATTAATTAATTGAATTTATTAATTTAATGTCTAATGACAACGCATATGGATTATTTATATTATATACTAAATTCATTCTATAACACGAAAGTCTTTTTGAAAATAGCATGAAAATGAATATATAAATATGTTTTGCATGAATGCGAATGAAAATGGCCATTCTAGCGAATTTTTGCTTCTTCCTCATTTTCTTAAAACCTCAAAATTGTTCAGTGAGAAGAAAAACCGACAACCTTACAAATAGATATTTTGAGTGAGAGCGTTCAGGAAGCAAGAACTCAGATTAACTGCTGCCTGATTATGGAGGATTATACTCACAATACACAACTGTAAATGTTTGTGGCAAGCAATTGCCATTGTATACAACTTCTTTTTAATATCCCTTTATTGTGTACGTAATAGTTACATTACACACAAAACAGCACAACACATATAAAGTTTAGAAATAAATGACTTGCACATAACGTAAGAACATTATATGCATTACATATGCATCCGCATTATATATTTTGATATGATTTTTGTTCAAATAAGGGAAAATAGTCCCTTGTAAAAACTCTTGGAACAGAAATAGTAAAAAAATATATATAACAAAAATAGGCATCAATTATATATATATTAAAAAAATCATTAATGTATTACAAGAACAGTGTAATTCCTAAATGAATAGGATATTTTGTTTCAACAATAATCATGACAAACTTTACTGATGTGCGGATCATGCACATTGCTTAGTGAAATACATAATAAAACATTGTGCCATAAACATTAATTTCTCAAACTACTCTGCTTATGAAACATTTCTTATACAAAGTCTGAATCTGAGTTAGAAGAGAATAACAGAAAAGTGCATTTCAATCAAAATTCGGTACCTTAAATGCCTCTGGGTTGAATTATGCATATATGTGGATATATTATTTTGATATCACATGATGTTTGTAATGATCATGTTAAACATTGCAAACACTATGGTGATAGTAATATGGGTCATTTTAAATTAAATAAACTTTGAAAAAAATCGAAGAAAGCATGTGATTTTGTTTTTTCATCTTGTGTTTTTTGCTGAGCCCATAATTTTTCCATCTTCTCAAACATCTCAGTTTGTTCTTTAAACTGTTGCTTTAATTCTTCATTCTTCATTTCTGCTTGTTTAAGCTCATTATTCTTAATCATTACCTCTGTTTTCAGTTCATGTATTTTAGTTATTAATTTGTCCCTCTCATTACTCCACATACACTTTAAAGCATCATTTTTAATTATTGATTCATTTAACTGTTTTATAGTATGTTTTAGTGTTTTTATTTCCCTTGATATTTCTCCATTTTCTTCTCCATATCTCCTAATGGCATCATCAACCTCGTAACTCCTCTGTCTTTTGTCATCTTCTCCAGGCTTTTCTCTTCTTCTCTGTTCTTCTCCTTTCTCCCATTTTTCACTTTCTACTTCCATTGTGAACTGCTTTATTCTTTCACACTCTCTGTGTTGTGTATCTCTGGTTTGCTGTTGCGTTTTCCATTTCTGTGAACACTCCTTTCCGGCCTCTGATATACCTCTGTGCTCTCTACCTTTCATACCATCGTGTCTGCTTCTCTTATCTCCATTTTGATTTGTAGAGTGACTTTTGCTTTCGTCTGGAACTGAATTATCCTTTTCTCTCCTACATTGTTGTCTGCCCTCATCACTCTTTTGGTCCTTCGCTTTTTGATACATGGCTGTTGTGTAACATTTTTCCTCATTCCTCTCCACCATCTTATTGATCTTCATCAGAAGAGAAGAGACTTGTTTCTGGTTGCTTTTGTCTCTGTTGTTAAAGACGTGATATCTTCCACCGTAAATCTGAATGATTGCTTTCAGATCTGAGTGAAGTTCTTTTAGGTAGTCTTCAATAGGCCTCTCCTCCAGATCATCTCCTTTGGTGAATAGCACGATCATGTATTTGCTGACTTCATCCCCAAACTCCTTCATGATATTCATGACCGTATTTATCTCTTCATTGGTAAATCTGCCGATGGGCAGCACCAACAGAAACACATGTGGCCCAGGACTGGACATACTAATGCATCTGATGATTTCCTGCTTGATGTCAGTCTCCAACTGAGGTGAATCACACCACCCAGGAGTGTCAATCACTTTGATTTCTTGCTCGTCTAAAGTGGACCTACCCATTACACAGGTGCGAGTGACTCGCTCTGAGCCTGCCGCTGTGTGGAATGACTGACTACGCAGAAGAGTGTTTCCTGAAGCGCTCTTTCCTGCTCCTTGTTTACCCAACAAAACAATTCTCAGCTCAGCCATTTTAACCTTTCTTTGACAAAAAAAGGAACAAATTCACGTGTGAGTCAAAAAATTGTCATCTGTTGCCTGAAGTCTTTAAGTTAGACATTAACACTTTTTATTCTCATTTAAAATGTATCTTTGTTGATGGTTTTCAAAACATATAAAACATTGCTTTGATAAAATTTCATTATACTTTGAACCTCTTCCCGTATTTGAATAATTGTTAAAGTACCTGTTTAGCCTCTGCGCTCGATCGTTGTCTGTTTCTGTTCAAATGAAAGCATTTCATGCCTGCCAACAAATGTATAATCTTGCAAGCAGCTGAGACTAGATGCTCCGCCTCTGTCTGCGTGTCACGTGAATCTGCACATATTTGTCAAGAGCACCATCCACTGGAGCTGGATTCAATAGCAGGTTCATTGTTTGTTTTCTGTTTTTGTTGTCCAATATTGTTTTGTATATTTTTATACCTTTCTCTTAATTTTTGTGCATTATTTGAAAAACAAAAAAAACCCCAGGTCTGATAGCTGTCAATTTAAATCTGCTTGATAGAAATTTATTGACATTGGTGCAAAGCTTCAAATATCACATTACAGTGGATAATATTGTTAATTGTAAATATAATTGTGTTAAAGATCCAACATAAATTCTTTAATTTTTACTTAAGTTTGCTTTAGTTCACGTTACGTACAAATGTCTTATCAAACTGTAGTTAAACATTTCTATATACTCATTATGTACTATTCATCATAGGCCTACAGTATCACTTCACACAGACATTTTACATAACCTGGCTGTTTTTAAATTTATTGAAATGCCTTTTTTTCTTTCACTTTTGGGACAGAGTAATCTATGCTATCGGTCCAGTTATTATTCAAGTACATAATAAAGACAAATTAAATATCTACATCTTTAAAACAAACAATAAAGAGCATAGTTTACCATTTCATATGAAAGCTTTTATATAACTCACTGCTTTGCCATTTCAACATAACATCCACACTGAGAGAAGCTGAAACCAGCATTTCCACTTTAACACATTTCAGGCCTCTTCTTGGCTGCCCGGCAGCGAAGGACTTTGAGGAAACTGTCAATTTTGTGGGAGTCCCTGCGGAAACAGGAAAGCAGGAAATGGAAATTGACAAGTCGAGAGGTTTTATCCTGGCCGAGGCTGTTGACGTGAAAAGGGAGAGTGGACAGGTTGTCTGAAGATGAGCCCATCTGTAGAGAAGAAAACACGGACAGGGACAATTTATGAACCGACCCTGCTTAAAAAGATTTCAGATAAGGTTTTTATCCAATCATCATTCAGTTGTACTTCGCATTGCCCTCCTGCAATCATCATTTGCAATATACACACTGTGAGCTGTTGTTTCAGGTTCAATCACCTTGTTAAAGACATGCTCCAGACCTGCTCCCAGGCTGCTGATGTTGTCCTGCAGCTCTTTGGTTTTGCTGTTAATGGTGTTGCGTTCTGGATGTGCCAGGCTGGACGCCTCAGAGGAGAGAAGGGCTAGGGGATCGGACCACGCCAGCAGCAGTGACCGAGCCAGAGACAGCAACTCATCCTCCTGTACAGACAAGCAGATAAAGCAACATTCACTACTTCTCTGCATGGCCTGTAACTACACTTGTGACCACAAGTGGGAGATGTTTATTCTGAGTTAATCTTGCACATGAAAGGGTGGTCATCCAAAAATAAAAGTAAATTCATCTTGTTCCAGGTAATAATGTTTTCGAACCAATGAGGTTTCACGAAAGCATGTTTGTGATTCTGCAAGAACTGGTGAGTCAGAGAAGCAAGCGTAGTTGAGCATATGTATCATAATAATGTGCTCTGTGTATGCCTTTTGATTAATTCTCATATGTGAATAAAAACACGGCCTGGGAGCGCCTCGGTGTTCCCCCGGAAGAGCTGGAGGAAGTGTTTGGGAAGAGGGAAGTCTGGGCATCCCTGCTTAGACTGTTGCCCCCGCGTAAATGGATGGATGGATGGATGTGAATAAAAACTATTCATCATCTAAAGTAATGAAGTCTCTGTAGAGGACTTAAACAGATTAAACAGCTTGCTTCACATATATTTCTTTTTCAATGTCTTTATAGTGTCATTAATATCATTCAATAGGTGAAAGGAAAACTTTTTTCATTAAAATGTGTTTTTTTCCCCAAGATTGATTAAAGTATTATTCCTTTGATAAAGGGTTGGTACATAATAGGATTTTTTTATTTATCCTATTAGGACTTTATTTAGTAAATTATTGACAGTATACTTTGATACATCATATAGTATTACAAATTTTTTTGATATTGTGTATTTTAGTATATTTTGTATATTTCTACATATTGTAATTATAAAAAAGCTGGAATAGATTATCAGAAATAAAAGTGCGAAAGCTGTCACAGTGGTAATACCTTTTCAGAAAGTAAACTTTTGAACTTAAATGGTCCATAACGCTACCTTAAGGGTACATATTAGTACCTATAGTGTTTTTGTTATAGAGATACAAAAGTGTAGAGATAAAAACATGTACCTCTTTAAAAGGTATCACCCCAGTGACAGCTGTCATACCTTTCTTTCTGAGAATTCAGGAGAAAGTTTTTTTTACATTTGATAGAGATGAAGATGGATGCAGTAAAGCGTGCTCTTACCGGGACTTTCAGGGCTTGGTCTTTGTCATTGGGAATCTGAAGGGAGGATGTGTGGCACATGGACGGACGGGGCATCATTACCCTCCCAACAGGAGGAAAGTGAGAATCCTGTGGAAGAAAGCAAGGTTGATATTGAACAACCAACATCAAATAAATGAAATAAATACCTGTTTGGATAAAGCTAAATGAGTGGGCATATAACACCACATTTACACACGTTTACCAGGGTGTTTGGTACTGACCAGGTCATTGGTGAGAGAGGTGCTGAGAGAGTGAAGTTTGTCTGAAAGTTGAGAGGCTCGCTCCAGCAAATCATTCAGACCCACACCATTAATGGAGACAAATGCACACATCAGAACAGCCACTGAAAGGCAAAAAGAAAAAGAAAGCATTTAAAAATAACTTTAGAGCCATCTGAAGTCTAGTAAGTAAGAATAGGACATGTAAAGAAGGAGGAAGGAGAAGTAAAGTGTAAAATGTGGCAGAGAGAGTTTAGTTTGAGAAAAACTGAAGGTTTGCTTACCTGCAAAGTACAGTCTAGATCCTTGAGTCATTTTACCTGGTTTTACCTGGTCTCAGTTGAATCTTTGCACACTGATTTCCTCTCTTGAGCTCTCTGTCATTTTCTTCTCATTATATAGAACTGCTCTCCTCTACTTTGCATATGCGATGAGTCTAGCACTCCAGGTGTATCAGTTAAATCCTAATACTAATGAAAAACATTGATGTGAGGGTTTGGCTGATCAATATTTAGAAGCTGTTCGAGCAGGTACACAAGGACACGAGGGCAAAAATCTGATGATCAGATGATGGTCAGACGGTCAGGAGATGTACCACTTAGATAAACATTCCTTCTTCTCTTTTAATTTTTAAATATAGTAATGACATTTGTGGCATTTGATCATTTGTGTGTTTTGTGTGTGTGTTAGATGTCATCTCTTTAAGGTGTCTGAATGGAAAAACATGTTGATTCTATTACACTGGCCCTCTGTCAGAAGCAGAGAGAGCTTTATTGCCAGGTGTGTTTACACACACAAGAAACTTGTCTTGGTGACAGGAGCTTCCCTTACAAAGAAAACAAACACAGACATAACGGACAAATATAATTTTAGATAATAAAATGGCTTTTTTTTTGGTGCTCGGTGCTCTGTAGGTCAGATCTGATGTGTTAATGTTGATGTTCCCAGCTCTTTTCATCACTATGGAGGTTTTGTACCCATTCTACATGTTACAGCCACATGCCATTTAAAGAAAGTCTACACATGTGAGAACCTTCCCCCAGCAATGAGGAAGCACTCATTTGTCATGACCTGCTGTGAACTGAGAGTGTTTTAACCCTTTTCGTTTCTTTTCTGTTCTTTCCTTGCTGATTTATGTCTGAATGTGTTGGTTGAGTCCAATTCTTATGAAACGTTCCTGTTCCCTTTATGTTTTCTGACTTAACAGCTTAGTTACAGTGACCTTACAGGACCTTGAAATAACAGGCCTTTTGCAACATTTTTGTGTGATGGTGTTTTCATTCACTCGTTTTCTTACGAACCTTTTTAAAATAAAAATGTAATAATAACCATGTTTTTGGAAAATCGATTACCATTTGTATAACCACAGGCTCACTACGAATATTATGGTTAAACTATGGTTACTACGGCAAATCCATTTATTTTATTTTTTTAGTAAACCATAGTTCTAGCTTCATAGTTCTGTAACCTCAAATTGAATGTGGTCTTTCTCAAACGTTTCGTATATTTCAGAAACACATATATTTCAACGAATTTTTTTATCATTTAATTCGAACAACTCCTAACTCTTGTCAACAGTGCGGCTAAGCCAGTAAACAACCATATAATCTCATATAAGTGTATTGTATTCCTATGTGTCCCCTGCATCGGGGCGTTTCTCCTCCCTCAAGACTCCTGGAGAAGAAGGCGTGGATCCAGTAGCTACTTAATGCGTTCCGTTCAAAAATAGGCCTATTCATTTTGTTTTCCAGGTAAATCTCGCCAGATCCTTCCGGGCTGCAGATCCAGGTAAAGTAATTGCTTGACTTTTTATGCTAATTTAATTATCTGCACTTTAGCTCGTTGGCAGCAGCGTGAATGCATATGGACACGGGTTGATTGTTTAGAGAACATGACGTTCTTGTCTGAAGGTCGCACGCCGTTAAATACCTCGTTTTCAGATGCGCGCGCTGCTTCGGTCATTTCTTCCTACAGGTTTTTTTTTATCGCGTAACATCTCGATTCAGACAGACGGGTAGGCTTAGCCAAGATTAACTTTTCATCTAACCGTCGAGGTCCGCAAAAGTTTCAGATCTTCAGAAAGTAGCGGCTATGCTTTTGTTTGCAGTTAAAGGTCCTCACGTGCTCACGGACACAGTCGAATGGAGGGATACGTTTTAAAAGCAAACAAAGTTCACGAATTTTGACTTTAATGATAGACTACAGCGATTTTTGATAATTGTTTATTTTGAGAACATTATGCAATAATCACACACACACACACACACACACACACACACACACACACAGACAGACAGACATTAATAAAACTGCAGTAACAAAGAAATTACAAATAATCATAATTATAATATTTTGTAAAACGTGCACATACTCTTCATATTTTGTTTCGAAGAATTATGTGTTTGAACTGATAAGGGGGCGGGGCGAGCAGTGAATGAATCTTATCTGCCGTCGAATGAATGGTAGTTTTTTTTTTTTTTTTAAATCCGTTTTTAAAACCTAAATGTAAATAGGTTACTACATTAAACCCTAAATTAATTGACCACTATTGTAAATATTGCATCAAACCCTCTCAATGTGTCTTGTAATCTTTTTGGCAGCAAAACTGAAATGTATTTGCTTGAATTAGCTTAGTTATGCTGGTCTGAGCTCCATATAGCTGGTCAGGCTGGGAGACCAGATTGTTGTTCAACCAAACCTTCTGAAGGATGGAATATTAATTAAATCGGAAAATATATTCATATTGTAATTTGGCTTCAGTGAATGTAGCGCACAACTCACGATAAAAATGTTTAAGGGTAAAGATATTTGTTACAATGTGAAAGGCTCTGTGGTTGGTGGTGAGGCTTTTTTAGCTGTTTAAAAATGTTATTGCACGAAAAGTTATTCATCCATTATTCTTATTAATATGGGTGAAGTAAGCCTTTTTCTATTTTAAAGGCAGAAATTCAACAATACAACTCTGAAAACAAGCGAATCATCATAAAATGTTTATTTTCATGTTTCCATTTTCTGCATTGATTTTCTTTTTTTTATTCTAGGCACATCATGACTGCATCCCTTTATATCTTTGAATGAAAATGTAATTTAGATGAGACCGCTTTAGGTGATGTTAAACATGATTAACAAAGAAAAAAAAATTGGCACACGTGTCATGAACACATGTTGCCATGAGGGGGCGTCCATGCACAGTTTGTCTCATAACACGAGAAGTAGTGCAGCTTTTCTGTGTCTGAATGCAAGTTAAGTTTCTCTACATACTTTCCATTGTCTCATCACACTCCATTACGCACTGTTGCTCTACACGCAGAAAAAAAACCAAACACACAATTATAAGCTTTTTGCATATGAAGCACCCTACTTTCATAATGTTGTTTTTTATTTCTGCTGAGTAAGGTTGAACCCGATCACTGTTTGATCTCTTGCTCATGTACATATGTGCCCTCTCACGTTCCCCCTCCTTCCTCCCCCGTCTACTATGTACACTCCCCCTCCCTCTTGCCAACTCCAACTCTCCATTCTCTCTTTTTCTCTTGCACATGCAACCACAGGAGCGCACGGATCACACCAACGCCACAGAACCATGTCGGACTCAGAGACTGCAGCTCCTGCCGAGACCCCTGTCCCAGCACCCTGTGTGGCCATCAAGACCGACCTAGACAAATGGTAAGTGACTGGAGTAGCAGTCATGTGTGGTCCATAATGGTCCGCTGCAACTCTGATATGGATATAACTAAAATTGGTTAAATTCTCATGCGCCAAAAGGTGGTTTTATTTCCACGTAGATTTATTATAGTCCTTAATTAGTTAAGATTGGTGACATTCAACAGAATTATGATACGCAGTGTAAATTTCGCATCGTGATGGCGATCCAAAATGGAGGGAAGAAAGGACCTTGTGCCGAATATGAGGTGGAAGGTTCGCACACGCAGAGGGGATCCGGTGTTTTTAATAAGACCTAACTCAATTAAGTTTAGTGAGTTTTTTAAAAAAAGGTTTGATTGGTGTCAGTTCAATGCGAGTTGGCAGCAGCAGTGGGGCCGCTCATTAAGAGCATTCTGGGCTTTTTCTTCAACTTCAGTTCCCCCTCACGGCTGATTGGCTGTTGGGAATGTGTCTACGTCATGCTTTTCCTCTAGCTCGTCCTGCCATCCCTGATTTCCCCGCTCCATCTTCGCCATTTCTGTAACTGCAGCCTCCCTGGCTTCGCTTCGTCGTGTTTGAGTTTCGACAACTTAAATGAGAGGGAATCGCTGATGTTTGCTGGTGAACCTTTTCTCCGGTTTTCCCTGCACTCCTGCTAATGGGTTTTTGCTGGTTTTATATCCTGCAAATGAAGGAGACTGTGACCAGTGATGGACATTCATTCAGTATGCATATGCTGTCTTCCCTCTTATGTAGGGTTTCATTGTGTTCCCTCTCTCTTGACCATTGACACTAGCCATTTCTCAAGTTGTATTTTGACCCTAATCTCCACACACCCCCCCCCCAAAAATGTAGACCGGCTGCTTTTGGTGTTTGTAGTGTCGACAGGCCTGGGCAGCATGAGAAAGCAGATAAGGGTGCGCATACGCTGACCTATGGTGTGCAAGGACCAGATAGGGGAAGGGTGTGGGGTAAGAATTAGCTTGAATAATGTGACACTGTTTCATTTGAAACACTGGCCATCACAGTCACCTTTAATTGGAGAAGTGCTTCTCAACTCCAGTCTTCAGACCCACCTCCCAGGATATTTCAGATGTCTCCCTATTCAGCATACCAACAAGCCGATGAGATGAAAGCCGCGTTTTAATTAGAGATGCATCTAAAACATTCTGGTGGGTGGGACACCGCTTCAGCGGATATAAAACCAACAAAATCCACTGTAATCCAAAATGGATTTTTTGGGAGGGCTGTGAAAAACAGAGTACATTTGTAAACATTGATAATTTCCTCTCATGTGAACAGTTGGCGCTCAAAATGACAAAGTGAGGCTGGGACAAACACAATAAAGATTGTTAACCATTAAAATGCTATCAGCAAGTCAGTTTGTCATTGACCTTTCTGTGATCATTTTGACTAGCGACTTGCATGTGTTGCTGACTAGCTGAATGTTTCATCCTAAACGAGGTCGACCTTAAGTAATGTACACCACGCTAGTATTTATAGTGCACTCGAACATGGTAGTGCATGGATATGTGTGTGTGTGTCATGCATTATACACTGTGACATGTACTATTCACTGGATCACTTTACACCTGGTCTAAGCATGTCACAGTGGCCATCTTGTCTGTTTTTTTTTTTCATGCTAGTTCCTAAAGGGAATTCATCACAGGCTTTAAACCTAGAAGAGATTTAACCCCAGAAGCTAGCAGTTATTCCAGTGGTTCCCAACCGGTGTGCCGTGGCACTAAGCGGTGCCGTGAGATCTTTTGAGGGTGCCGCCAAAATTTCAAAAAAAAAAATTTATTAAGGCAGAATCAGTGTAAACAGTATTCTCATATCATCTAGGACTAGGTATAAGGTGTTGTTGCATGCAAACTCTCGAAATGAAACAAATAAATAAATAATAATAAAAAAGCTACGGAGATTTTAAATATCTATTTCCTTATAAGGGTGCCGGGAACTTTTGAAAGACTTTCCAAGGGTGCCTCAAACAAGAAAAGGTTGGGAACCACTGAGTTATTCACTGGGAGAAAGCTTCTTGTTGCTTGTTGTGGAACGGGGCAAACTTGCGACCTTATGACCTTGAGATGTTCTCCATTTTGTAAGGTCTCAAAGTCTGCGACTAAACATCCAGCTCAGAGTTAAAGTACAGCCATTGTGTCCTATAGGGTGTCCTTTCAAGAATGTGAATGCAAATCACAAGTTAATGTTTTACACTTCAAGCAGCGTTTTCCTCTCATTTGTGTTAGCATGCCTGCTCTTGTAGCGGTTGGAATGCACTGTTCTAGTTTTGCAGAAGCCCCCTCAGGGAAAACAGTGTTGCTTAATCTATCAATAAACAAAAGCATCTGCTTTATCAGCATCGGATCGCTTTGTTATAGGAGCTCCATGTGGAAATAAATCAATTCCATATGGATTCAGTATTTATTAGATTCCAACTGAATTATTCTTGGGGTCAAATAAAATTATTTGTTGTGTTTAAGCACAGAGCACTCCTCACAGAGCCATGCCCATTTTCCTTTTGCATTATACATGTGGAGGTCTGGCCACCGTGTGAATTATTCAGTCTAAATTTAGGAAAGGTGATCATCTTCTGCACTTTTGTCTGATGCTTTTTGGTATCATTCTAATTTAAATATTTGACTGGCAAATAATTTGATTTGGTTCATTCAATGCACATTTGTAGCCCCTTTAAGAAATGTATTTATAGTGCAAGACAAAAATTGTCATTTACTTACACTCATGCCCTTTACAAACCATTTCCTTGCAGAACACAAAAGATAATGTAAAGAGAATGTGGGTAAGACTTTCAAAAAAAAGAGCCCTTTGTCAAAGCATTTTCTTGTATTCTACAGAAGAAATGTTTAAATTGACTTTTTATTTTGAAGATTAGATTTTTTTTTTAGTGTTTCAACATGTATCCAAATCAAAAGGTCTTTAAACTCTGGTTAATTTTGCACAGTTTCCTGAAATTCAACACATTTTGAAATCAAACTAGCTTTAAATGGACCATTTTTTTTTGGAGCCCAGTTGACTCCAAATGGTTTTGTCGAGTATAAAGACATAATCTAACCCTAATTGTTTTTTGTCAATTAGTCTTGTGCTTCACAAAGGTCCATTCTCCCTTTTGCATATCTTCCCTCTGAATCTAGTATTAAAATGGCCGCCTATTCAGAGGAAATGCCCTTGGCTAGTGAAATCCCCCATACATCCTTACACCTGCGTCACGTGGCTCATCAGAACCCGTCTGCATAAGGCGCTTTATATTTAAATTGAGCAGCTGTGTGTTACATCACCGCTCTCTGAGAAAAGAGAGAAAGCGAGGAAGAGCACGCTTATGTCACCAGGCGAGATGCAGCAGATGATCTGTGGGGGAGGGAGACACTAAAATCTTTTTATCTCCGGGGGAGGGGCTCGTTTCCTCATAAGTCACGACATGTCCCTCTTTTAGCAGGAGGCATGTCTCTTTTCCATTACCTGCTCGCTCCGTCACGTGATTCTAGGGCTCTATCTTTCACTCGTTCAGATGGATTATCCGCCTCCCCCCTCTTTGCATCTCTTGCCCCCCTTTTTGCGCTGTCATTCCAACCCTTGTTTTCGCTCCATCACTCTAATGCAGTGTGTCAGTGTCTGGCGTTGTTCGGTGTGGAGAGGCTCAAATAATCTCACTCGTACAAATGCATACATACTGCCTCATTCAGTCCCAGCAGGATCCAGCTTCTCATGAGTGCACATTTTTTTTTATGACTTTGCAGAAACTAAAGACACGGCCAAAGTTATGTAATTTCTTCACAGTTTGTAGCACAGAAACTTTATACTTGATCATCAGGTCTTGTGCGCCTCAGAGGGTGAAATTTGCATTTTGTGTGTGTAGTGAATCAGCCTGTGTGTGTGCTGGAGTAATGAGCGTGTTTTCTGTGTGCTACAGTGTAAAGGAGAGTGGCGAGGAAGCGTGCAAGGAGCTGATGGAGGCGTTTGCTGCCTGTGTGAAGAGCAATGCTGAGGCGTCATGAGGAGCTCAACATGCAGGAAAAGTAATGCACATTCACTCGCTTTATTGTTATAAAATATAGACAAGCATTTGATAGCACAATGCATCTGCTGTTCTGACAGGTTTTCTTTTCTAAATATGTCAATATGGTTGACTGATCAGTATTTCAAATTAGTTGGGAATGGTCCAATAATTTAGGATCCACAGATCCAAAAAAGAGTTGTATTGAATGAGTGTGGTTTCATGACAAATTTAAACTAAACGTTATGCAGGGAAATAAACATGCAATAATAATTGACCAATATAAACTATAATTATAAATTGATACATTTTTAAACTGTAATTTTTTTTTTTTCATTTTTAGATTAAAAAAAGAAGTCAAGTTTACTTCACTGCCTTTTAAAATTGTAGAAATGTTAACCTAACATTAGGTTGTGGGGTGTTTTTTTTTTTTTTTTTTTTTTTACATGAATGCATTTGAGTAGTCAACAAAAAAGTCAGTGTTAGTTAATTACAAACTAACTCACTCCACAGATATTTATCTTGTTGTATCAAGTGAAACCATGTCAAATGGCAAAAATTCTTAATATTCTGTTAATAATCCTTTTAATGTAACCGTTTAATCTTAAGCACATTTCTTCTGCAGTTGTACCTTCATGATTTTTCATTATCATTTGAAATGTATGATCATCCATATTTCTGTTTGTTAGGGTTTTACTGCACTGAGTCCTCCACCTTCCCAGCATTCCCTGCAGCTCATGGCACTGGACTAAATGATGAGGTTTGGGGTTTGGCAACGGAGACCATATTAGTGTCTCTTTCCTTCTCTACCCCCCCGTGAAACTTAAATGGATTCCTCCAACCTCCCCTTCTTCTTTGTGGCTGATTGTATTGATCAGATCTGTAGACAGTTTGAGAGTTAATGTAAATGTGTCTCAGATGCTTTCAAAATGGAATAAAGATTTAAAAAATGGTTTGATATTTGTAAGTGAATTTGTTCGACACTGTTTTAGGTTACGAAATCGCCTTCAATACGGCATTCATTAATTTTCTTAGCAGATCCTGTCTTGCAAAAGGGACTTGTAATGGGTCCCTTTGGTTTTTTAGATGCAAGTCCAAAACTTTAAGGTGTATGCAGCGAAGTGGACTGTAGGCAAGGATTATGTAGGCTTCTGTAATGGGTTTAGGTGAACTACTGTAGGAGATTAAGCTTTCCAATGTCACTAATACTCTAAACTCCTCACTTTGACTCATTAAGAGGCACACAAATACAACCTCTCAAATCCCCAAATGCACTTATCTCATCAGTCAGTCAATCAATCAGATCTCAGGCTCTTTCATGAGCTGGTCTAATAGCAAACCTAGAAGTGTGAAGAATCCCCGGGGTTTGGCTCACACATGCCGGTTTGTTGTGATTTAAAAGAGCACAAAACAAGAAATTCAAGCTAATTATCAATGCAAAGTCTTGTCACACCAATTTTACCGCTTGCATAAGCAGAGAACATTTCGGGTGATGTCTCCATGAATCACTGCTCAAATGTGATCAGATCGTCATGCCACAATCTCAATATATTTTTAAACCTTTATCAGAGCAGTGGAGTGGGAAACACTGCATTTGCCAAAATTAGGTTGGAGAACCACTGGGGGGTTTGGGATTGGAGTTTGAGTTGATGAAACCCTTAAAGATATCTATAATTTTAGAATAAAATAAAGAATATTTTAGAAATTCTACTTAGAATCAGAATTTTTTATTTTTATTTGACAGAACCAGGTGAAGAAGTTCCCTAATTGAGGTGATGCCCAAATTGTGACGTCAAATGTGGCAAAAAGTCTGTTGTGAATAATTATTAATGTGTTTATTTCGGTCTTTTTTCAATCAAGGTTTACTTTATGTGAGATTTTGGTTCGTTTCATACGTGTAGGCTAATACAAATTATATGATTAAAAGTGTAAAATGTGAAAATAAATTTTGGTATAAAACCATAAATTTTGGTTTGTTATAAGACTCCAAGAAAATAAAGGTAGGAGAGTATGCTATTTCTCGGATCCCTGTCAGACGGGTAAGAATAGGGGATAACTTTACAAAACTTAAAGAACAACAACAATAAAAAATAAACGCACAAAACCACAACCCAAAAGGCACGTAGAAAGGTCACTGAATGTGTTTGACCTTCAAAAGCATCAAGTGAAGGACAATATGGAAGTGTTGAGTTGAGTATCCAAGTAAATCTGCAAGAATCACCTCTCTGTGCTGTTCTCTGTCAGAAAACATGCAATTATAAACCCTGACTTTTGTCAGCAGACATGTAATGTAACTGTGACTCACTGAACATGTAACAACACAACTAGGTACTTTAACCTGATATATGAACAGTTAGTGCCTCTCTTCAATACAGACTAAGAGCTCAACGATCTAGAACAACGCCCCCTGTCAGGGGAACTGCCTGATACAGGTTGGACTAAAATATAATTACCACATTTTGCTATGCTAATGTTGGTTGAGATTAAGAAATAAAACCCCCAACATAAAGTCGCATTATATTGCTGTGAGTTTATTTAACGGCAGATCACACCCTATGTGTTTGTCTCTACTGCCACCTTGTGTTTAAAGATGAAACTGCAGGCATTTAATTGTAGCAATAGAAAGTAGCCAAAAAGTCAATTTCTTTACATTTTAATAATTTTTTTCTTTTCTGCTCTAGCCTTTCACCTTATAAACATTTTATTAAAAAGATTTCTGACAAATTATTTTCCTGTAAGTCGCTTTGGTTAAAGCTTTTGTCCTGCTCACAAACAAAATCTTTACTTGTCAAGCAGTTTCTGAAACCTAAGGCTCAAACACCAGAACAACACACCAAACCTGCAAAATCATACCGTTGACTTCAATTTCATTAAACACAAATAAACATAAAACAAATCTACCAGGTTTTTTTTCCCAAACCTTACACTCAAATCCAAGAACTGCGCACACAAAATGCTAGATGCATCCTTTGCAATACGAAAAATTTCTAATATTGATAGCTGTTAGTTTTGTTTGTTTTCCATACTTATGAAACTGAAAACTGAGTCAAAAGCTGATAATTAGTTTACGGTTTTGCAGATTTGCTGTGTGGTTCTGGCGTTTGAGTGTTTGACAAGTGTGTAAGCAGTTAGCTGTATGGTAAAATTATTTGTAAATTGCATGCTTTTTTAAAAATATTCTAAATGCAGTGCTTCATTTTACAAGAGATGCGAAGTTTTGCATTTTGTGTGTAAAGGCAAAAAAGAGGCAAAGTTTTGAAAATGTGTGTAAAGCTGAAACTAATAATAAATAGACGTGCAAATGTAAAAAAGATTGAAAACCACTATGCAAAAACGCAGCTAGGCCCAAAATAAGATGGATATCCATGCAAGACTGTCACTGTGTTTCTGAAAACGGCAACGTAGATGGGACAGCTAGTCCATAAATATTATGATAACAAATGATCTGAAAATATGCATTTATTAAAAAAAATGTGACAGGTGCTGCCCAATGACAATAATGCGCGGAATGGGTTGAATAATAATGTGAGGGGCGGAAGTGGGGTGGGGGGGGGCTATGACGAGCACGTTCAGTGGGAATCGCGTGAGGGAGGGGATGCAAGCAGCGCAGAACCCGGATGCTGATGCTGCTCGTGTCGGATGGGGAGAAGCAATACAGGCAGAGTGAGAGCTAAAAAACAGAGAAAGGCCCCACTGACAGAGGGACTGCTATCCTCGTGGCCACAAGGCAAAGGAAGCGAACGGATTAAAGGCGGCTCGAGAGGATGACTCCGCGCGCGGTATCCGAGGCGACGGGAGGAGAGCGCGAGGAGATGCTGTGATGTGCTGCACATAGCCAGCGCGAGCGAGCGCGAGGGAGGGGAGAGGAGAGGAGAGGAGAGGGAGAGGGAGAGGAGGCTCCTACGCTAGTTAAAGATGCTTGCTTTTTGACCAGGAATGTCCTCCGCGCGAATAAAGCCAGGGATTTCTGCGCAAACACTATAGCTTGCGATAGCGCAATGCACGCTTGGATTAATTGACGGATTCATGCGACGGAAGACGCCGAGGCTTTCTTTCGCGAAAGGGTGGCTGTTTTCTCCCGTACAATTCTCCCATATTTCCGGATGTGAGGCCTGGAAGATACCGTAGTTTATATCAGGCACGGGACGCTCATCCTTCACGTCCAAACATCTATGAAAACAAAGCGAAACTCTTTGAAGAGTACGCGACAAAAGAAAGAGACACTTAGAATAATACGCGTGAGGTGTCACAAACCGGATGTGCGGTTAAATGTGGCCAAGTTTTTAATTAATAATTAGGTCACTTGCAGTTTGACAATAGCAGTAGGCTAGCTACATGAATGTTTATTTTAAAGATAAGGCACCGGCGAAAATAAACTGATGACTGACCCAGGCTACCTAACGCTCCCGTTATCTTTATCCGTCTTCAATATTCATGATCATTAAACTGTCGTTCGCAGCTATTATCTGTATCGGCCCATATACTGACAGATTTAATCGTGTCCCCTCATAATTTTCCAGCAGCTGCAACCACAGGCCGTGCAAAGCGCAATAACAGTTATAGTTTTGGCGTATAGGCCACGCATTTTTTCTTTCTTTCTGTTCACTTTTGATATTTTCGAACGGAACATGTTACCGATCCGTTTCCACGAAGTTTAAGGAGACGCGGCAGATGTTTGGGAGTAGGCCACGGCACTGACATCACGCCTCAGCATCCCTGTGTCATCGCTCGCCGTCTGTGATGTCTGAACGGCGGAGCTATTGCGTGAGCAGGACAGACGCCCGTGGATACATTGTGAGAATACACTGATTCGCCCCCTTTATATTGTGACACAAAATCGCGGTCGAACGAAATGTCCAGTAAGGAGTTGTCGGGGAGTCAGGCAGCTCAGTACGTCGGGCCCTACCGGCTGGAGAAGACGCTGGGGAAGGGCCAGACAGGTAGGAGCTTTTCCTCTTTGGTTAATGCATTGGAATAAATTCTGCTCTACTTCGCGCGTCTCATTAAAGAATTAATTTTAATTAATTTTAATCTATTGAAAGGTTGGTTCGGCAATAAGCAAAGCGGTTAATGTGTGTGCTTCAGCTGATGAAATGTAATGAGGCACGCAGGCAAGTGACACAGTAAGGGCAGTTTTTGAGGGAGAAGATTATTTTATCTTTCTGGCGGTTTTTTTTTTTTTTTGAGTCATGCGTCGCTGTGATTTATTCGTGCTGTTTCGAAGCTTGAACGTGATTGCAAGCTGTTTTTTCTTCTTCTTCATTTATTTCTTTTGCTTCTAGTACACGTATTTGTTATCTAACAGTGGCTGCCAGTTTCATTACTAACGTTCATTAGATGCTAGTACTTTTCCTAGGCATCTCTATTTAATTATTTAAGGTTGCTAGTTAATGGTTACTCTTTTGCTACCCCATTAGAGACAGATCATTGTGACACATTGGACATTTTTTGTGAATTCTAAAGGACTCTTTGGTTCAACTTTTCACTTTCCATTGTAGCTGGACTCTACTAGCATTTTACAAACACTGTTCAATAGTGTCTTAACAGTTACTTTTCTAACAGTTACATGTATTCCTACAATTTTAATTGATATTATGGAAAGCCAGTAACTACACAGTAAGTAGGTAATGACTAGTCAGCGACTTTATTTAAACAGGTAACAACTTTAATTCATACAAGGTAGTGTCTAATCATGTACTAGGACAACTTGACGTGATACTAGTAACTTAAGATGAGTTTACAACAAATTGCAGTTCGTTACCAGTAACAATGAAACTAGTAAAAAATATGCCTGTAGTCTGTAGTGTAAAAAGTAAAATAATATCATTATTATATTGCTAGTAGTCTAATTAACACATATACTGGTCATGTAAACCTGTATACTAGTTAGCTTTAAGGTATAATAACGACTTGCCACCGATCTGTTCTGAATGCAAAGGCCACAAAGATCTGTTTGTCAGTACATTGTAAATAGAATATGAATGTGCTCAAGAATGATATAGCTCTACATACATTTAGATGTAGACTGTTTTTTGGCAAGTGAAACAGGGTGTCCATTAACGATTTATGTGACTGTCTACAATAAGCAGTATGTACTGGTGTTTTTATGTTATTTTTGGAGTGTGCACAAGTCAGACGTGTTTTCGGCGGTGCTGCTTTTTTCAATTGTAATGGTTTGTAAATGGCAATCGATTATTTAAAAGTGCGCTGTTTGAATGTCGCAGACATGTGTTGTCTTCTTTTCAGTTTTTACAAGCGCAACTCACCTGGATTTTTATTGTTGTCCATTTTTCAAATGCTTCCGTGAATAATGACTATCTGTGTTCCTCCTGCAGGTCTGGTGAAGCTAGGAGTTCATTGTATCACAGGACAGAAGGTGGCCATAAAGATAGTTAACAGGGAAAAGCTATCAGAGTCTGTTCTTATGAAAGTAAGTTTTGCATGCAATGAATTTACAGCAGAAATGTCTAAAAGTTCTAGTTTTTCTCAGTCACCTCCTGCTTATGCAGCATTTTCTTATTTACAGTAACTTCAGTAGCACAGCAGCTGCATAACTCCAACTGCTTTATTAACCACAGTATATGCTGCATCTGCCCTAATGTTCTGTGTTAAGGAAATGCAAGAAAGCTCCCTGCTAAGTCATTTTTGTCTGTGTCTACTGTTGATTGTCAGACTTTTGTTAATATATCGACTACGTTAGTTACACTTGTAATTGACGGTGATCATGTTTGCTTGGTTATTTCCTACATCAAAGTTGTTCCTTTTCCCTATCCAACTCTCATTCAGTAATCCTCGCTCTCCCCGTTTCTGCAGGTGGAGAGAGAGATAGCTATTCTTAAACTAATAGAGCACCCTCATGTCCTAAAACTGTATGATGTGTACGAGAATAACAAATATCTGTAAGTACTGCTCTGTTTCTCCACACATCTGAAGCATGTCTGGCCTTGTCTTGGTCTTGTCTAGACTTATTACATCCTGCATTCTCTGGAGGTGTACTTGTGTGTAGCTTTTCATATGCATCTATCTCTGTGCTTTAGTTTCATAGATGTCTTTCTCATTCTTTCAGGTATCTAGTGCTGGAACATGTATCTGGTGGGGAGCTGTTTGACTACCTGGTAAAGAAAGGCAGGTTGACCCCTAAAGAGGCTCGAAAATTCTTCAGACAAATCATATCTGCTCTGGACTTCTGTCACAGTCACTCTATATGGTAGATGTCTCTTTGCACTTTTTTATTTAATGTGCTGCACACACAGATTCTTTTTACAGGTGTATTTTCTCATAATGTTTCTGCAAAATCAGCGTTCTGTGGCAAACATTGTGACTTTAACATTATGTGGATGCGAGTTGGAATGAAAAGTTGTGGCCAAGTTATGAAGTCAGAGCTGACTTGCATTATTTCCATATATGGGTCACTCTGTATGTACGCAGGAACTACCCTTAATATATTTGGGGTCATTTAAAAAAAAAAACCATCAAGTTTTTTGGTGCATTACATTGATCAAAATAGATTTATAATCTCATAGAATGTGTCTACTTCAAATAAATGCTGTTCTTTTGAACTGTTCATCAAAGAAGAAAAAACTTAGAATGGTTTACACCATTTTTTTAAAAACTGTTTTTAGTATTGATCAAAATGTTAAGTAAATCAGCATATTAGAATGATTTCTAAGGGATCATGTGACAATGAAAGTGGGGTAATGCATGCTTCATAAAATGCAGCTTTGCATCACAGGAATAAATACAATTTTAGAATAGATTAAAATAGAAAACAATTTAATTGGTAATAACGTTTCTGAATATTACTGTTTCTACTGTATTTTTGATCAAATAAATGCAGTTATGGCTGAGCATGTTCAGAGACTTTTAACAAAAACATTTAACAAATCTAATCGACCCCAAACTTTTAAACGGTAGTGATGATAGATAAAAAAAAAAAAAAAAAGCGATGCATGTAAATGTGGTACACAACTGATTTGTTCTTGTTAAATGTTCTGCAGTGTATGCAACACAAAAGTTGTTTATTCTCACTAATTTCAATGTTGTCATTACATTTTTATCATCAGCCACCGAGATCTGAAGCCTGAAAACCTCCTGCTGGATGAGAAGAATAATATCAGAATTGCTGACTTTGGCATGGCCTCCCTACAGGTTGGGGACAGTCTGCTGGAGACCAGCTGTGGGTTAGTAGTTTGTGTTTGTGTGCTTTTAATACTGTATTAATGAAGATGGGGTATTAATGCTCTATATTATGTATCTGCAGATCACCCCATTATGCTTGTCCTGAGGTCATTAGGGTAAGGACAAAGCTCTTAGAGCAAAAGCACCATATGTTTTAGCATACAAGTCTCATAGATTCGTATTGTTCGAAACAGCCAGTGCTTATCTGTACTTAGTGTTTTTTGCTTTTATTCATAGGGAGAGAAATATGATGGACGTCGGGCAGATGTGTGGAGCTGTGGGGTTATTCTCTTTGCTCTGTTGGTGGTAAGAAACTTCCTTTATCTTGTATTTGTAATTTCTGGCATTTTACCCACATTTAATATCTTCCCTGAACACCTTATTACAAATTAAATAGCTAAAAAATAAGTGTTTTTTGTCTTAAATTGGCCACTGTGGGAAATTGCAGACTTAATGCTCTCAGTTGCACTTAGAAATGTGTGTGAATTGTAACATCTTTCCTCACAGGGAGCATTGCCCTTTGACCATGATAACCTGCGTCAGCTGTTGGAGAAGGTGAAGAGTGGAGTATTTCACATGCCTCACTTCATTCCTCCAGACTGCCAGGCTCTCCTCCGTGGCATGATTGAGGTCAATCCTGAGAAACGGCTCACGGTATGCAACACGCACATATGTTGTGTTTCCATGTTTTACACCAACCCTACACCTAAACGTACCCCTTCAAAAAATGTAATCCTGTATGTTTTCTTATGGGGACCTAAAAACGTCCCCACAAGGTCATAATTTCCTGATTTTCCTATCCTTGGGGGGACATTTGGTCTCCATGATGTGATAAATACTAGGTGCACACACACACACACAATATACCTCTTTATACTTCATATTCAAAGTGTTGGGAATGTTAAGAGGCTGCTTATTTCATCATTAAAACAGTGATCAAATCCAGTCTTCAGTGTCACATGATCCTTCAGAAATATTTTTTATATGCTGATTTGGTGATTAAAGAAACATTTCTTGTTATGTTAAAAATGGTTAGTTGTACTGCTTTATTTTTTTGTGGAAACTGTGACACATTTTTAATTAAAAAAACTATTTAAAATAAAATATATACATAAATACTTTTTTTACTTTACTGTCACTTTGAACCAATTTAATGCATCCATGATGAATGATTACCAAGGAATATTAATATATAATATAATTTTTTTTTCTTTTCTCAGTTGGAAGAAATACAAAAGCACCCCTGGTATCAGTAAGTATCATGTGAGGTACCTTGAATAGTTAAAAAAAAGTTTACTGACTGTCATGCCAATTAAACACAAAAGGAGAATATTTGAGCGGCACAAATAGCAACAGTTTATGTCTGTCAAGCTTCTTTTGTGCAACAGTCAGACTGAACGTTCCTTTTAAATGAAAATTTTGCAATCCAGTTTAGATATTAGCCAAATACATTCATCAAACGTCTTGGGTTCTCAAATGTCAGAAATAATTTCAACTCACTCAAAGCTATCATATGTCACCTGAAGATCTGGAATATAGCCTATACATCATAAGTACCATTTTTATGATCTTCTTTTGACTTGAACTTGACAGACTAATCACTGTGCAGTGCAAAGATTCAGTGCTACAGAGAACTAATATAAGTGGATTTTATTTTATGTCATTGTATGTATTCCCCACAATGTGCTCTCCATGTTGACTTGCTTGTGTGTCTGTGTGTCTTTGTGTCTCAGAGGGGGCAGGAACGAGCCGTGTCCAGAGCAGCCACCCCCTAGGCGAGTGTGTGTGAAGAGGATCTTGTCTCTTACAGATCTGGACCCTGATGTTCTGGAGAGCATGCACTCGCTGGGCTGCTTCAGAGACCGTGTCAAGCTCACCAGAGACCTGCAGTGTGAAGAGTGAGTCTGAATGTCTGTCTGTGTGCTCAAGACATCTCAGAGTGCCTGTAATTCAGGAAAGAATAGTGCACAAGAGTTCAAGGGTTTACAACTGACCATTAAGGGATGATTCACCCAAAAATTATTTTCACTCATTCCATATTTCACTCATGTATGACCAAAAGAAGATATTTTGAAGAATGCTTCCATCAGTACAAGGAAAGCCAGTTTGGTCTTCTGACTTGCATCTCTTCCTTCCCAGAGAAAACCAGGAGAAGTTGATCTACTATCTTCTATTGGACAGAAAGGAGCGCTACCCTAGTTATGAAGATGAACATCTTCCACCCAGAAACGATATTGGTGAGTGAGCTTTTGCAGTTGAGTCTTGTGTGTGTTGCTGTCACGTTTAAAGCTAGTCAGTGAATATCATGAGAATAGCTGGTAACCTAGAAAACACGCCGGTGCTTCAGGCCTGAAAGTAAGCCAGTTTCATTTAAGGGCTCTAAGGCAAACGTCAGTGATTTGTAAATGTAACATATTGAGGGCTCGTTCCCCGAAATAAGCAGATCACGACCAGACCAGGACTAAAAAGAGACTTCAAGGTGGAGAATCATCATCATTAGGATGTTGACAGGGAAGCCGTAGCATGTGGTTGTTAGCGAGGGGAACGTTGCGAGTGAGAGAGCAGGTGCTGCAGGTTGGACCAGAAACTGACTTCCTCCATGTATATAGAACATATGAGTCAACAGTTGTCAACCTGGAATTGGTGATGACATAATTTTTGACATTTTCCATGTACTTGCATACATTTTAGAGGCTTATTATTTGTAATGCCTCTCCCTGATAGGGTTACACAATTAATTGAAAAAAATTATGAAATAATCTACATAAATCCAATCTAAATGTCGCTTATAATGTGCACTGAGAACATCAACACTTTTATACATTCTTGTAAATGTAAATATTACAAGCAGTTTTCAGGCTTCAAAATGCAGGCTTCAGGGTTTAACATGAAAGTAAAGAAATTAGGATGGAAATAGATTACCAATGAAATACATAAAAATATATTATTGTCTTTAAAAATAAGCTAGTAACAATAATTATTCACATTGATCAGATCCAAAAAAAAAAACTGTTGACAAAAGACATGTGAGTCCCCTTTAAGTTTAAGGTATAACTTGGTAATTTGAGTTGGTTCTTCTGACGATTGTGTGGGACAAACATTAATTTGGAGAAAAGCTTTGAATCTTTTAGTTTTTGCGCACTTTATTTTCAATGTAATTTTGCCTCTAAATCTAAGCTACAACAAACTGTAAGATATTAAATGTTTACTATATCACTGTGCACCTCTGACAAGATCTTGGCAGAAAGTAATTGTAATATGTTTTTTCGACTAAAATGTGCAACCCTAATATGCTAGTCCATCATTTCACTGTCATGCCATGGTTCGTCTCTCATACAGCACCTATTGTATCCAGCAGGTACAATTTACCCTGTTGCTTAGAAGCTTTCTGTCTCTCATCAAGAAATTGAAAAGGAGTTCTTTTTCAGCTTCTATGCTAATTTCCCTTCTAACACTGTAATACAGGAAATCTGTGCTGCAAATATTTTATGTATGTGTATGTATGTATATGTGTATATATATATATATGTGTGTATATATATATATATATATATATATATATATATATATATATATATATATATATATATATATAACAAACCTTAGATTCCATCATGGATACAGTAAGGTTTGTAATTCGTTCATGAAGAGCACACAGTAAATGTTTGTGTTACGGTGGGTGTGTGTGTGTTGTTGTGGTTGTGTGATCAGATCCCCCCCGTAAGAGGGTGGACTCGCCCATGTTGACCCGTCATGGGCGCTGTCGGCCGGAGAGAAAGAGTCTGGAGGTACTGAGTGTGACAGAGCAGGGCTCTCCAACACCTCCCCGCAGAGCACTGGATACCTCTGCACATAGCCAGAGGTACATGCCAACTGTTTGATAACTTTGTATTAACCTTCATCTGAAAGTCAAGCTTGATGTACCATATGTTTTCTCTCTTCAACTCCAATGTCTTTAAAAAATACAGTTAAAAAAGTGGATACATTTACTCACAACTGGTGGGATGGGCCTGTTGTAACACAAAAATGTTTTTACCATTCAATTTTACACAGTTAACCATGCGCTCTTGTGCCTTTATTTATTTGTACTATGTAAACTAGATTCATTATAGATGCAGCTTTGTCACTAAAAAGCCTTCCATAATTGAATTGAAAAGAGATGTCTGACCGTTAATCTTTGGCAGCAGTGAAAAGGAATTTTACATGGTACACAGCAGGTTTTTATTATGTGTACAAACAGAAAGCACTTGTACTACTAGCAAGTGAAAACATTCTTCATCTTAGGTAATTACTGTATAAATATTGTATGTTTGAAGCATCTAAGTTAAAGCCAATAAAAAAAGACCTAAAGAAATTGAAATCAAATGCATACATCATGTTTAGGTGTTATAGAGTTCTGGAAAATCAGCAAGAGCTTTATCTTATTTTTCTTCCATGTTGTTTTTTGACCATGTAAAAGCTAAATGATGGTTGTAATTAAGCTGAATTTTGATTGTTCAGTGTCACTTTTGAATCTTCCACGGTGTGTGCTGTATGACAAAGCACCTAGTGCAGGTCGACGCTGACCCTGTCTCTCATATTAAAAATGGTCTTGCAGTTGCTGCATACCATGTCAAATATTCCTGATTCATAATATGATTAATATGACCAAATGATCAAAAACATATCCAAAACCACAGAGTAGAGCATGCAGACAGACATCGCTTCAAGTTGGTGAAATTCATATCTAGTGAATTCCCTACTAAATATTTTACTCATACTAGAGTGTGTATATCTAAGATCACAAACATCATGAATATAAGGGGATGTTTTACTGACATGTCCTGGTGTTCTGCTAGGTCTCGGTCTGTTAGCGGAGCTTCAACCGGCCTCTCATCCAGTCCCCTCAGCAGCCCTCGAGTAAGTGACTCCACACTTTTAACAGACATTGCATTAGAAGTAAAATACTACTATGTAGAGCTAAGTTTGCAATGGTGAAAGGTATTGTGCTTGTTTTTGATATTGTGCTATGAATAGCAAAGCTGAACTGGTTTCAGTTGCTCTTTTTATGTTCATCTATCTCATACTGTCCTCATACTGGAGTCATTATCCACACCAAACACACACACACACACACACACACACACACACAAATGTTAAGCTTGTTTTAACTTGCATTTTGCACCATAATTAAACACCCTAACAATCGGTTACTAATCAATACTAGATTTCACATGCTATTGGAAAGAGCTTTGCATCATTTTCCTAACTCTTCTCAGTTTAATTCTAATGTTAATAATCATATACCATATCTTTCATTAACGCTCATGACCATTGCTGTGTCCATCTCTCCATTCCTCTTTCCCTCTCCATCCTTCTGTCCTTTCTCTTCTTACCTGTCAGAGCCCAGTTTTCACTTTCAGCCAAACTGAAGTCACCTCTGCTTCCACCACCCAGTCCAAAGACCCCAAAGCAGGAAGTTCCACCGCACCCCGGGCGTCCCAACGCGCGCCTGACCAAAAAACCCAGACCCTACCCTCAAAAGCGGCCTCTGACCGTCCCCACCTGCAGTCTATGAAGTCCCTCCCCCTGCAGACTCCTCCGTCTCCTTCGCCCTCCCCCTCTCCGCTCCTGTCCCCCATCCCTCGCTTCTTCTTCCCTGCTCCTTCTGTCCTGAAGTCTGTCACTAAGACCATCTATCCTAACTCTGCCCATGTGTCGCAGGTCACCCCACAGGGCTCCCCACTCCCACCCCTTTGGGGACCCCTGTGCACCATCCCCAGCACCCCCTCCCACCCCGCCCTCCTCCTCCTCTTCTTCTTCCTCTTCACGAGCTGAAGGAGGTGGTGGTGGTGTGGGCGGTGGCTCCATGTCCCTAACCCCACCCTCCAGTCCTGGGGGAAGTGGTGGAATGGCTGCCAGCAGTTCAGCGCACTGGAGGACACGTCTCAACTCCTTCAAAAACAACCTGCTGGGCTCGCCACGCTTCCACCGCCGAAGGCTACAAGGTGAGAGGAGCATCGCCTTCGCAGTGCTGTCACTGAGCTGAATGAAATTGTAATTTTTTTTTTCATTTGTTTGTTTCAATAGTTCCTACGTCAGAAGATATGTCCAGTTTAACTCCAGAGTCCAGCCCAGAGTAAGTATTTAGTAAGAAATAAATCAATATTAAAACAAACAAATGCAAATATATATATATATATATATATATATATATATATATATATATATATATATATATATATATATATATATATATATATATATACATATACACACACACATATATATATATATATATATATATATATATATACATATACACATATATATATATACACATTCATACAGGATATATAATATGTGTTGTCCTTTGCTGTAGTGTGTTAGTAGGAAATATCAGTTCATGTTTCCAAACATTTGTTTTGCCATTAATTGTAAAAATCTAGTGAGAATTTTTGTCTGACAACAGCCACACACATGTATTATCAATAAGTATATCTGTATATTTATCTATGTATCTAAATAACCATCTCTTAATGTTAACCTTTAATTATATTATTAGACATAATTAAATATATTAGTGTATTAATATATTAAATGTATTAGATGTAAAGGTGAAATGCAAAAAAAAAAAAAAAAAAAACCTGAAAAAGTGAAAATACTATTATATACTATAATATTACATAACACTGATATTACATTGCACATTATAATGTGATAGTTACATTCACTTGGAACTTTTGAAACCCCTGGTCTTAATTTTTTGGGGCCAAAGTCAAAGTCAAATTTTAAAAGTCACTTACTGGTTATCAGCCATATCATGCAATCACAACTTTTAACTCTGGTGCATTTTACGTTATGTGTCATGTGTTCAGTGTTGAAACAACAAAAACCTGCTCCTATGATTCAGTGTGTGTTTGTTCTAGAGCATTTTCAGCATATCTGCCTACTTTTCCCTGACTGTGTACAGTTCTAGGAAGGATGTCAGATAACAAGACTCTGTATTATCAAAGATAACATTTTTATTCATGATGTTAAAAAGTACCTAATGTGTATTCTGTGTAGAATGAGAACCACGACACCCGAAACAATAATGTGTACTATATATGTACTATATATTTTGTGTATTTATCTGCATATATTTTCATCTTTTTCTTCAGGTTGGCGAAGAAGTCGTGGTTTGGAAATTTCATCAGTCTGGAGAGGGAAGAGCAAATTTTTGTGGTGATCAGAGACAAACCACTAAGCTCAATCAAGGCTGATATCGTCCATGCCTTTCTATCAGTTAGTATCATTTTAATAAGTTAGGTGTTTCCTTTCCCCTTCATCTTCCTCTTCAGCTTCCTCTTCGCTTTAAATAAGCTTTGTTCATTCTCTTTTGAGGATTCAAACTTTGATGTACATCTCTGCTCTCCTCTAGATTCCCTCCCTAAGTCACAGTGTCATCTCTCAGACAAGTTTCCGGGCGGAGTGCAAGTCCTCCGGAGGTCCGTCTGTCTTCCAGAAACCTGTCAAATTTCAGGTTGACATCGCCTTCTCTGAGGGGGAGAGAGAACGAGAGAGGGAGAAAGAGAGAGAAAGGGAGGGAAGGAGAGAGACTGGCATCTACAGCGTCACCTTCACCCTATTATCAGGTATTTAAAAAGACCAGAGAGCCATTGTCATGTGTCTGTACGTGCCATCATTTCTATAGATGTAATGATGTTGTTTTTCAGGTCCTAGTCGCAGGTTTAAAAGAGTGGTAGAGACCATTCAAGCTCAGCTTCTCAGTACACATGACCAGCCCTCTGTGCAGGCGCTTGCAGGTGAATGTGAGACGCCACACAAAACATACGATCATACACAAGAAACTAAATGTTCGAACATATTTTTATTCATTTTAATTTAGTTGTTTTATATTTTTTGGTATCATTTGCATGTGCGCACATAAGTGGTGCACATGTGCGCATACGTGACCAAAATAAAAAATGCACTGTGAATATTTTCTGTTCAGACCACTCATTTGCATACTCCGATTGACAGTTGTTGATGCGCAATTATCTTTTTAGATCTACAAACTGAAATACATGAATCTAGGCTGCCGTTTTCAAAGCACAATGCAAAACTGTGACATTTCATTCACTGACAAGATTTAATTGGCAGCACTAAACCTGGCATTGCATATACTTACTTGCCGGCAACCTGCCATAAAAAAGCTTGCTGGTTTTAATTCTTATATAAAAAGTAATTATTAGCATATATATACATATATATATATGTTCTCTTTTAAAATTACCACACATTATTTTATAAAAAAAAAAAAAAAAAAAAATATATATATATATATATATACATTATGTACACTGTGAGGACCAAACCAAATGTCTGGTGCTGTTTGTGCACCCCTGATTGTTTGTGTACATTTGTTTTTACTCATTGCAAGTTTCAGCTTAGTACTTTATTTTGTTTATTTTAGTTTTCATATTTTAGGGCAGGCAAAGGTTACTGTGATAACTGGTATAATTAAAATAAAAATTTTTTAAACTTTATCTTTAAATAAATATCCAGTGTCAAATTCATGCATAACGCAGGGAAAATGTGAACGTTTTGCATTTTGTAATATATATATAATATAATATAATGTTCAGTTTGGCTTTTAGATATTTTATATATTAAATTTATCAAGGTTTCAAATTGTAACGTACCATATATCAAAATCTAAATGTAAAATGCATATTTATTAAATAATTTTGCATAAATTCAATTAACAAAAATGTTTTCTTTCCCCACCCTCATGTTTTCCATTTTCCTTCTTTCAGATGAGAAAAACGGGCTTTCGTCTCGCCCACCCAGCACACCGACCCGGCAGAACTCTCGCCGCTCGGAGGGCGGAGGTGATCGCGGGAGCGGGCAGAGCGCAGCGATCGAGGAGAAGGGAGCAGTATTGGCGGTAGTGCGAGTGTACTACAAAGAAAGGGGTCTGGCAAGGATAAAACTCGCCTCCTATCCTCAAATGGGACCCAGTCTCAACCCTAAGTGAACTAATTAGACAAGCTGCGGAGCGGGTGGGAACAAACCCTGCTCTTGATTCCCCCCCAGACACAACTCCCTCATAATCCATCTGCACAGTACATAACAACAGGTATACTCAGCCTTGATTTACACATCACTAGCGGAAACCCTGGGTCCAACTGCGACAATAGGAGAGTCAGGAGTGTTATCCACATGGAAGTGTTCTTACACGTGAATAATCATCTGACAAGAAAAAAATTACGATCACTTATCCTTGTTAGGAACAAAGGATTTGAAAAGTGAAAGCAAGATGTATCTCTTAATGTAAACCCCAGCTATAAATTATTTAATGCGGTACAAACAAGGAGATTGACATCCGGTGGACATCCAGTGATCTAATGACAACAAACTATACAAGGAGCAACAAACTTAAAAGTGGGACAGGAAAGAATGTCTCCAAAACTTATCATCATCCTCATTATCATCATCATCATCATCCTCATTATCATAAGCAATGATCCATCAGAAAATCACAAGCTGTTTGAGGTAGAGAAAAGCAAACATGGTGGGAAAAAGTGGGAAGTTCTTCATTCTTAACACCACTTGGAGCACAAAAATGGATTTCTAAAACACTATGTAAAGAAAAGAATAGGGATTTTTAGAAAGGCGATCTAAATTTTGTAACACAAGTCCTATGTGACTATACCTTCATGAGAGAAGGACGGATTATGCCTTTAGTGAAATGTTATGTGTTGAAGATATAGGCTATGTTAAACACTGATTGTTCAAGCTTGTGTTGTAGATCCTGAACTCTGTGATATGTTGTAGATTCAAAATCAGTCAGAAAGGCAGTGGAGAGCTGCCCACTGGAAGCTACAGTTGGTAAAATTGGCCAGTTTTAAGTCTTTGCAGATCTGAAAGTATCTCAGATCCACCCCACTCACTAAGCAGGGCACAGAGGGATGAGCAGGCATCTAGATTTCCTATGACATGTTCACACAGAGACCGAACAAGAGGAACAAAATAGCCAGTCACTCTCATGTGTCAAACAAAGAGGCAGCGTCAGAAAAAATTTGAAGCCTACACCATTTTCTTGTGTGATTCCTGGTAGAACTTCCATCATAAGTAGAAGCCCAAAAATTATTTTTTGTGCTTTCCATTTCAATATTTATATTTTTGAGACGAGATGTGAAGTATTTCCATCAACAAAATGAAGTGAATGTCAAAAAAACTAAATTACAAATATTTTACATTTTAAGTATTTTATTTAAAGATATTTATTTCAGCAAATATTTATGTATTTATTTATTTATTCATTTATTCATTTATTTATTCATTTATTTATTGGATTAGAGTTGAGGCTGGTAAAGTCAAAATAAAAAGGGTAGAAAAATTTGCAATTTAGAAAATGGCAGAAACTTTGTATCTGTTCCCAAATATTTTATAACAATGCTGCACATGTCCTTTTAAAAAACCATTTCAGTAGCCAACAATTACCCATCTCGTTTTCATTTCATTTTCAATACAAAAGAAGCAAACTCACAAAGGAGAAAGCTGGAGAACAACTTTGAAAAATCATCCAAGCAATGACTCCATGCCTTGGACGTCTCCCACGGGGAAGAGACTTCAAAACCCCCCAGGATGTACAACGTAAAGACTGAAGTGAACCTTATGGAAGCAGAGGAACAAAACAGAGGGAATGAAAAGAAGGCCCGCTGTGTTCACTCTTCATCTTTGAGAATGTTACCCAGACAAGAGCCCAAAGTTTCGGACTCGTGCGTACCGGGCCAGCCCCTTCGTACAAAATGCGAGCAGTATTCTTTTTTCACACATGCACACACACACACACACACACACACACACACACACACAACAAGACTCTCCTTCTCAAAACTGACAATATGAAACAAAATGAATGATAACTGGACTTTGAAACTGGAATGCACTGTCCTAAAAGAGAATTGTATTCAAACAAATAGTTGTCCCTTTCCTCGCCCACCCACGGGAATCAGTGAAGTGCTCTATTAAGTGCAGACTCAGGATCAGCGGGGCTTTTTAGCTCATTACATTTGTGAATGGGGGGAACCTGATCCTGAATATCCACTTAAAAGCTCTTTCTCCAATGAGCCTCTGCCCTGAAGCCCAGAATCTGACCATAATGCTCCTCTCTCTCTCTCTCTCTCTCCATCCCTCCCTTCAGTCCACTCCCTTGATGCAAGGAGCACTAAATGCAAAGCAAGGTTTTGCTCTGGTCCTCCCTCTGCCACCATCCCGCAGCCATCACATACGCCTTCACCCAAAAATAGCATAGCGGAAGACGAAGCTTCGGACGGTTCGGTCATCGAGCAGCTCCTGCATCATCCTGGATTGTTTTCCATAGCACATTGAATATATTTCACCACTGTTGAATGTTTAGGTGCATCGTTCTTTAGATATAATACGGGGTACGTTCTTATTTTAGTACACTCAAAATGCCTTAAATCCACATTTACTAAACAGTCAGCATGTGCGCGCTCAAACATGCCCGGTCACTTGCAGAGGCAGAGGAAACGCCAGAGCAAAACCCTGAAGATGTTCTATGTTCAATTCTGTTAGTTCTCAGGCAGGGTAAGTCTGGGAGTGTGCAAATACAGACTGTCTGGACACCAGCTCTGAGTGAATGTGAAATACACTCCACATACTTTCTCTGTGTTCATGACAATGTCCTGCTCTACGTGTCTGTCCTCTCCTCCTCCTCCTCCTCCCTTTCACATTATGCTCTGAATGATATTCTGTTTTTGTTACTCGCCTCACACATACAGCACACGTATCACATTTCATATGTATCGTTAGTCTTCACTTATTTACCATACATTATATACCTCATCCTGCTCCTGCCTCCCAATCATAGAATTATACTTTAGACCACCCCCTTCCCTCTTCTCTCATTATATACATACCCTGCCCTGCCTGCCCCCAATGTATGCTCACCCCCACACCCCCGTCTCTGTTCATTGTAAACAGAAAATATTACTCATATCTTCATTCTTTATCCATTCTATATTCACCTGATGATTATTGATTATCTTTGTCGTCATTACTGATAACTCCTCTTAAGATTGTAAAGCTGTACTCTTTCTTCCCCATCGCGCACAGTAGGAACTTTTTTCGTAAGAAATGCAAGTCATTAAATTGGAGGGAAAAAAATAATGACGAGAAAATAAATGTCTGTGTTATAATTAAAAAAATGAAAGTGCACTATTATTAATGCCTGTGATAAAGAACAATAAACAATACAAAAAAATATGTGCTATTATGTTTCCTAATTACCTTGTTAACAATATGTTCTAATATATCTCTCTCTAACTCTCTCTCTTTCTCTCTCTCTCTTTATATATAGAGAGATATATAAGAAAATACATTTTTTGACATTGTTTTTTCAGCAACCTCATTCAAGTGCCTAAAACATCTTGAAGCACCTTGGAGTCTCATTTTATGAAAGGAGATAGATCAGTTCTTCCAAAGGGAATGTGTCTGACTCCATTGATAAAATGCATAAGTAATAGTAAATATTGCCAAAAGGTTCCAGTAATATTTACATTTAAGTTGATGTATTAAGTAAATTAATATTGCAAATGATTAAGAAGCCAAACTCCATTAAATGAAATGAGAAAATAGTATTTCTGTCATTAAAATAAATGTGTGCTTGAAATAGGTCCATATAACAGAGACAAAGGTTTGATGACAGAGTTAAGACCCTGCTGGCAAAAGAAAATTAGACTCTACGAAGTCATGTATTCTTCATACGTACAGCGTGACGTCATGACGTATGTAAATGAGATAGGCAGTGCGTGTACACGCATAACCTCAGGTATGTGTTGCTTTCTGGAAGTGAAAGGGTGGAGATCACCTGAAAGTTTACATCTGTCAAAAACCGCATTCAGTCTTTAACTTGTTCCCGAACTACCATTCAGATTTACAGGTATGATTTTTCAGACAGCATATTCTGCGTAAAAACAAATTTGTCTTGGTGTGAAGAGCTTTTTTTTTTTTAAATTTGAAACCGGTAATTATTACGCATGTTGCGTCGTGTCACTAGTGACTACAGGGATATTGCCTAGCTTGTTGAGAGGGGTGGAAAACTTTAATGGCTGCTATTTGTTTGTTTCATAAAGGCAGTTACAACGAAATGTAAACGGTAGCCTCTTCGTTTGGTAATACTCCTAAATACCTAAACAGACAAAACGTAGGAAACTTTTTTTTTCTTATTAATACTTTTTTCTTGAGCTGTGCTATATTGAAAATAAATCAAAACTCTTCGAGCAGTACGACATCAGCGAAGCCGTTATTCTTCGGGACATTTCTCAGGTTAACCCACCCTCACGGCATCTCCGAGTGGTCTCTGTTTTCTGGGAGAGCAGAGCGCGCGCTTAAAGGCAGCTCCAGTAAACGAGCGCACGCTGGTATTCGAGTTTTACCTGTTTAACAGCATTGAGACCTTCCTTATCTTTTATCACTTTTCATATAAAATCCACGTTTAACGATTAACAAAACCACAGACTTTATCTCCAATGCCAGTCTATGCAGTAATGCTGTATAAAATGTCTCCGTATCTAGTTCTTTTTCCCTCTTCTCTCAGAGCTGTCTGTTTTTTTATGTAACTTTTAAAATGAATCTCCTCTAAAACACTTCACAGGACACAATTAATGTTTTTACCGCATTTAGAAATGACATTTTAAAAAATGTCCTTCTTCTAACCCTCTTGATGATGAGTGACAGGCAATGCAACACATGTTTATTTAAACACATCTTAACTGCTCACTTTGTATATAACCTGTTCACTCAGCTCGATGTAACCACATCATTTTCATGTTAGGCGGAGTGGCATGTTTGGTCCTGTTGATCAGGTTTGCTCATGATTCTCTCTCGTTTTTATCATGATTTCTTGGATTTATATCCTACATAAACACGCATATGACCGAAATTATTGCAGTGCTCTCTTGGCAGGTATTCCAGCCAGTTTTATCAAACCTCTACAACTAGTCCAAAATGCTGCTGCAAGGTTCGTTTTTAATGAGCCAAAAAGAATGCACGCCACACCTCTGTTTGCTTACAGAACCACCTCTGGCTCTGCACCCCTTCCCCTAAATTCATTACTTCAGACTTCAGCAAACAAACGGTGTATTGTTGTGCCTTCAAAAAGAGGCTGGAAATCTTTTTCACAGACTTTTAAATTAAAAGTTCCCTCCTGGTGGAATGACCTGCCCAATTCAATCTTCAAGAATCAGCTAAAAACACACCTCTTCCATATTTATTTGACTCTCTAACCCTATCAGGCTAATAATTGTATATTTTTGATCTTTTATGTTTAAAAAAAAAAGTGTCACTTGCACTCTTTTTGGTTTCTAACTGCTTGTTTTTTGTTTGAAGAAGTTGTATAGGTTTCTATGTCAGTACTGGTACTTCTCATTGGCTTCACTCAGTATCAGTATCTCATTTTTGTCCAGGATGGCTTTTAAAGGCTTTTGCATCTCTTCACAAATAGCCAATACATTATTGATTATCTTTTATGCAAAAATTCAATAGGACATTAAGTAAAGATCATGTTCCATGAAGACTTTTTGTAAATTTCCTATACTTGTCCTTATTTCATATATATAAGTGTAACAAGACATATTTTTTGATAGCTAAGAACTTCATTTGGAAAACTTAAAAGGCATTTTAGATTTTTTTTGCAACCTCAGATTTCCAAATAGTTGTATGTCGTCCAAATATTGTCCCGTTTATGGTGTACTGTATGGTGTGTTACCATACATCAATATAAAGCTTGTTTATTTGAACTGGTTTTGTGGTCCAGGTTCATGGTTTTGATTGCTTCTGTTGTCCTTTAGATAAACTAGATGTAAATGTAAAAGACTCATTATAAAAATGCTGTAAATAGCTGTAACACAAATGTAAAGGGTTGTTTTATATAAATGCAACACTAGAGGGCATTGATGTCTTGGTTGTAGACTCTAAATGGTTGTCTTTCCTTCTGTGATCTTCCTGACATGTATTTATGCCACCGATATTGTCCTTTCAGTTCTATCAGTCCCTCTTGGGTTTGCAATATTAGTTTAAATAAAATGTAGAACAATAAAACAGAACTAAGTTTTGTGGAAAGATTGTTTATTTGTAGACAATAATATTATATGGAAACAAGTTCCATACAATGCCTTCTGTATTTCATTGATCCAGTGTGTTCTTTAATGCTGGGACTGTTTTTATATAAAGTAGGATTTTTATATAAATTAAACATTTAACTATTTAGCTCAATGTTTTAATTTTAACATTTATAATATATCACTGAGATTTATTTGTAGCTATATTTAACCTTTAGAGTTAAGATTTAGAATTAAATAGAAGTTTGGATGAAGCATGAAAGATGGAACACTTCATTGGTTTTGTGTGTTAAATTTTAGGGATTACATTTACATTAAATTAGGCGTGCGCAAATACACCAATCATGCTGGCAGTGTGAAAGCATTTCAAAGTGTCCGAGAAAGACACTACAATCATTACCAGCGCTGAGAGCGTTTAGCAATGCATCTCATTTCTCCAATGAAAAGAGGAAGAGTGGTTGTTGCTGGTTACTGTGTGATGACTGAATTAGTAAATTATTAGTAAGCAAACTGTTATGTTTTCTAGTACGTGCATGAAGTGAATGTATCCTATTCTAGCAGCACTTCACAAGCTCTTGTGCATCTGCTTGTTGGTTAAAAGAGCGTTACTCCTCAACTGCTCAGTAACATTTTTCATGCATTTTTTAAAATAAAATGAGAAAAGTAATAATAATAATAATTACAACAGCTCTATTAATACATTTATTATAAAAATATTACTAATATTACTATTACTGCTTTCGGTCCAGTGTTTTATTTTGTTCAGATTTTCTCACCCGTTTTATTACAGACAGCGCCTCATATAGTTTGTGTCTATAGTGATGGCAGAGGCTCACCAGGCAGTAGCGTTTCAATTCACAATCACTCCTGAGGGCATCGACCTACATCTCTCCTACCAAGCCCTTAATCAAATCTACCTCTCCGGACTGAGATCCTGGAAGAAACGCATCAGCAGGATTAAGGTCAGTGTGAAAAAACATGAATCACGTAATTCCTCATAGGCTTTTTTTGTCTTGCATTTTAGTTGTTTTCTGTTTTCTTTTTTGTAACATAAGATAAAAATCTCAAAGGAATGTAAAAACACTATGAAAAATAAACACAGGATGTTTATTCTGTAGTGAACGTAAGTCGCTTAAATGATAGAGTTTGCATTATTTTTTGCATTATTAATCTTTGGTAACGTCTGCTCCAGCGTTTTGCACTAAAAGGTTTTGTTCAGTAGTTATCTGTAATATAGCCCAAAATTTGTGATGGATGTTTTGGTTTAGCTTGCATTAATACTTTTTTTCACTTTCTCGTGGACAGAACAGAATCATTAAAGGCGTATACCCAGCTAGCCCATCCTCTTGGCTTTTTGTTGTAATAGCAATCCTGGCAACTATCTACATGCAGTCTGATCCATCTATGGGCCTCATTGCTAAGATTCAGGAGCACCTGCCCCTCAGGTAACACTTTCTTTTACCATTCAACACACTTCTTCTAGACTTCTTCTAAATGGTTAATAGTTGCATGGAAAGCTGGTAACCTGGAGAAATAAAGCACATTTGTCTTATGATGAACAGTTGTTCTGTCCTGTGAATTGTTTTAATTAATTTTTACCAATTATACTAGGAGGCCGTTGAATGCTTAAACATCAATTCTAATAATTAAACTTTCCGTTGTCAGTTATACCTTATTTATTACATCTTTAATAGGCATTTGAATAATTAAGTTATACTTAATAATCAACTACTGCAGAACACAAGCTTCTGGAGGGCATGTGAAATCGAAGTACTGAATTTAAGTAAAGGTGTGGAGAGCCAGCGGTGGTTTTGTAGTAATTTGATTTGAGCTACTGTGCAAATGGATGAATGCACTGTCTATATAGAATGTGACATGCACTCTGTTTGGCCGAGATCAACCAGAGTGATGGGAAGAGAACAGCATGAAGGAGGACAGGAACCGCTCATAACACTAAGCATACCACCTCATCAGTGAAGAATTTTGGCGGTAGTGTCATGGCGTGTGCATGTTTGGATGATGTGACTGCTGACAAAAGCCGCAGGATGAATTCTGTAGTGTCTCGGGGCAATATTATCTGCTCATATTTAGCCAAATACTTCATAACTCATTGTACGGCGCTTCACAGTACAGATGGACAATGACCCAAAGCATCACATTGGATGAAAGCCAGCGTCTGGTGATGTCTATGCGTTATGATTATTATTCTGTCCCATTACTTTTGGTCCCTTAAGAAGTGGGAGGCACATATGCAAACTGCTGCAATTCCTACACCGTTCACCTGATTTGGATGTATATTTAAGGGTATATTTAATATTAACCTGGAAGAGATGATGCAGATTTTCTACTGTGTTTCTCTCTTGTCAGTCTGTCATTGAGTGCTCAAGGCCAGACTGTGCTGTCGGTGCTGTTGTTCAGTACTCTGCTGTGGATGTCTCTCATTCTGGCTCTGAGGTTCTGCCTAAAACTTCTCCTATCATACCACCGATGGATGTTCGAGCAACATGGACGCATTTCTACCAAGACCAAAGTCTGGGCGGTTAGTACCTTGACAAAAGTGACAGTTTCAGTAATTCAGTAATAAAAGAATTGCAATACTGGATAATTATATATAAAACTGCGTTATTTAACTTTTTATAATTAAAAGATAAATATTTTGTTATTGAATGTCTTAAAAATGGTTTTAGGACTTGTTCTAGTGAACTGGTCTCTGTATTTTATCAAAATTTTTCCAGTAAGAGCAGAACACACATATTTTCCTTTATATCCCCTTCTTTCTGTCCCTCCTTTTCAGACCCTAGTTAGGTTGCTGTCTGGTAGAAAGCCATTACTGTACAGCTATCAGACATCTTTACCACATCTGCCTGTACCTCCCATTAAAGAAACTTTGGAAAGAGTGAGTAAATACAATGTAGATTAAATTGGGAAGTGATGACTAAGAGATATTGATGGGGTTCTTCAATGTTTGAGCACGAAAAGTTACTAGTGAATGCTATCTCAAATGTTTTATCTCAAATGTTTGTTTTAGTATCTGGAGTCAGTGAAACCACTGCTTGATACGGCTGGTTTTCAGCGAATGACAAGACTGGCTGCTGAGTTTGAGAAAAGTCTGGGTAACCGGCTACAAAAATACCTCAAACTTAAAGCGCTGTGGGCCACAAACTATGTACGTGATGAACAATTTTGAGGAATTTATTTTTCTTATTCTTATTCTTATCACGAGCATGTGATTACATACAGTACTTTAGCTAATTAAAATAAAGTACATGTTGGACATTTTATAAAATGCTATAAAGAATTTGTAATAAATATTTGTTCATTTCTTTAAGTTGAATTTACTTGACCAAAGTACAAAGAATAGATTTCCAAAGTTTTGACTGACCGACCTAATTGTA
This sequence comes from Puntigrus tetrazona, assembly GCF_018831695.1. Taxonomy (NCBI): domain Eukaryota; kingdom Metazoa; phylum Chordata; class Actinopteri; order Cypriniformes; family Cyprinidae; genus Puntigrus; species Puntigrus tetrazona. The sequence continues at coordinate 11,942,859 of NC_056701.1, read as the reverse complement.
TTTTGCAAATATGAACAAATTTATATTTTGATGGCTATGACATATGACCAACTGTATGATCATGTAAACTGTGTATGTATCAGATCAACACAGCAGAATTAGGAAGATACTTTGGAGATCTTTAATTCGTAATAAAGTTATTGTTATATTATAGACCTTTCATCAGGATAATTTAAAATGGCTTACTTAGAGTAAAAATGTTAATCATGTTAATTTGTAATCATCCAGGTTAGCGACTGGTGGGAAGAGTATGTTTATCTGCGGAGCCGGGGTCCCATTATGGTCAACAGTAATTATTATGGCATGGTATGTTATCCTACTACTTATCAATCTTTCAATAAATAAATGTTATATAAACAAAGAAAAAGGAAGGTCTCACCCCTGGATACAGTCACTGAGTAAACACCTTGCTTATTCACAGGATTTCCTGTATGTGTCACCAACGACTAATCAGGCAGCTCGAGCTGGGAATACCATCACAGCCCTGTTTCTGTATCGCCGCAAAGTCAATAGAGAGGAGCTCAATCCTGTATGTGACAAAATATTGTTTTAAGTTACAGTATGTTTTTCTCATGATTTTGTATGTGACATCCATGGGTAATGTCAACGGAGCTGGGTGTCTGATTACATGTAATCTGGATTTTAAAAAATAAGCACTTGTACTTAGGGTAAGTTACATTTTAAAATACTTGTAATCAGACTACAGTTACTTTTTATGGATTACATTATTACATATTATTCACACAATAGCAATAAGTTATTCATAATTCATTGATTCGCCCTAATTTTTATTTTTCGTCTTTTAAATGTTCTTTTCTAAACAGCCAACCTATTATTTACATTGAGAAAGTTCATTTTTGTGGAGGGGGGTGACACAGCATTTGACCGCTGGAGGTTTATTACGTTTTAAAAATTGCATCAGCTTTTGATGAACTGAAATTAACACATTAATTTTCATGTGAATTACCACTTTAGCCATATATAATAACGTCTTTTGGAAGGCCTTTGGGTTTCATACTCATTAAAATGCACATATTTACATTTTAATACACCTAAGCATTATTATAAATATATTAACTGAATATATTTACTTTAAATATAAATTACAATAAATATTTCAACATTAATGTATCACATTTGCATGTTCATGGGTTTTTTGATGTTGATTAATGGTCACATGACATGCGAGTAAATACAAAGACTGCTCAATCCTATACTTATAGCTGAATAGTCCCACCTTTGTAATGAGGAGCGTTCGGATCCATTAGCGTGCTCTTTATTAAGAATAGTCAAACAGACAGAAGGCAACGGTAACAGGAATATCACAGGTTAGGCATAGTCAGGCAAGGATCGCGGGAGGCATAGTAGTATCGTAGTCTAGGTACACAGGCAGAAGATCAATGGGCAGGCAGCAAACAATTAGAGAAACGTTAAAACAGAACAAGGTCAAACAAGGGAATACAATGCTAGTAGAATAAACGCTCAGAGTTACCAGCCGTGGGCAATTATAAAACTTCGCAATGAGTTAGGGTTGATTGCAGCTTAAATAGCAGTTTTAACTAGGCACACTTGGGCAGGTAATCAGGGCTGAGAGGCGGCATGATGGGAAATGTAGTTCTGAGGACTAATATTCTGGGGAAGGTTCCCTCCGGTTGCCGCTGGAGAGAGCCACAGAGGCGTGGTTCATGACAACCTTCTTAATGAAACAGAAAGTTTTTTACAGACACCTGAGGCTAGACCAGCCAATGCACATGTGCATGCTAAAGCATTTGAGCATAAGAAACAACACCCATGGGGCAATTCATGTTAGATTTTTGGGTAATGCTTTATTTTAAGGTGTCTATAATAAAGAAGTAATTACCTAGTTTTACTTTGTAGTATACATTGTACTTACCAACTTTGTTTTAAAATGACTTATTTAAATTTTTATGATTTAATGAATTGTTAGCTTTTATTAAACTCATAAACCCCCTGCAGTTCCTTTACAAACCCTAGTTTGGGAAGCCTCGATGTAATACAATGCTTAATGCACTTCACGTTGTAAATTATAATGAATGGAGCAAATTTTTTTACATCATTATGGTATAAGGGACAAGATCTTTTTTGAATCAATGTCATGAATAAGTCAAAAGTAATCCAAAATTAATCTGAATATATTACATAAAATGCGTAATGTAATGGATTACGTTACTGACTACAATTTGTTGTTATGTAATCAGGCATCAGTAATGGATTACAATTTGTAGGTAATCTACCCAGCTCTGTATGTCAACTACCTACATGTATGCAAAATATAATTTATAAATCAGAGTAGTCTTTGAGATCCTGTGCTCTGGTTCACCTAGAGTCGTATTCCTGGTACAGTCATACCGCTGTGTGCAGCTCAGTGTGAGCGCATGTTCAACACCACGCGCACGCCGGGAGAGGAGACTGGTACACACACACACAAACATATACACACAGACATAAATACACGTAAAAATGTGATCTTGTGTCTTTGACATATTTGCTTGATCTCTCAGATGTCCTGCAGCATTGGCAGGACAGTGAATTTGTGGCCGTGTACCACCGGGGCCGGTATTTCAGATTATGGGTTTACCGAGCAGGACGCCTGCTGTCACCCAGAGAGATCCAGTACCAGATTCAAAGGATCTTGGACGAACCCTCACCTCCTTCTCCAGGAGAGGACAAACTAGGGGCACTGACAGCAGGAAACAGGTCAGAGTCTCAGAAAATGCATGTCTGTGTTTGCTGCCCGTTAGAGGGTGTTATGGGATTTTCTGTCAAGCACAGGTAAACACAGAATATATTTACACATATTTTCTTTAAAACACGAGTAATAAAGTTTAGGCTACCCCCTTCAAATTAAAGCTGCTGAACTGAATTTACAGAGCAAACTATTTGCTAAAATAACCTATAAAATAACCTGAGATATCTCTGAATATCTGTCATCCTGTGGCAGAAAAGATCTAGTTTGTGTAGACAGACCATATCTTGATGTATCTGTCTGTCGTCTGGTCTTGAGTGCATTCATGACTTCACCAGGAAACCGTCCAATAACATTCTGTGTTGGATAAAGCATTTGTTCTAAACTTTTGTGGGGCAAAAGGCTGCTACAGATAAAACATTATAATAGCATTCCATGATTTGCCCTTTTTGAATACTCACTGACCTGTAGTATTCTTAGAAGATTCATGGCCAAACATGATATTGCAAAAATTCATTGTTGACAACCCCTATATATACAACACATATACACAAACACACACACACACACACACAATGGCACCATTCAGGAAGGCTGACAGTTCAGGTCAGCAAATGCAAGTTTTCAAACAGTTTTTTTAATTATTTTTACGAAGGTTCACTCTACTTTTATAAGTCCGAGAAATTTGTGGTGAATGCTCAATAAAACAAAAGGATACCAAATTAGTTTGACACAAGGGAATTTAATGTATTTATTTAATTTTTTTAAAATACAACTAAACCAGATTAATATTTAAAATTCTTAAAATTATTTGCTCTTATTTTCTGAGTTCCAATGCAGGGGTCTAGGTGAAACTTCTTAACCGAACAAATCATGTTTACATTTATTCACCGTGTTTTATTCAATATTTTTCTTGTCTAAGGCTTTAGATGCATCAGAATGTGGATTTTTCCATCCAGCCCTATTTCAAGAGCTTGACTCACCTGTTTATTACTATTTTTATAGGTTATTGTTATTTTTGACTCACATATAGAAATATTATGGGATAAACCTTATTGTCCGTGCTTACCCATATTTCTGTTTTTAAATATTAGGCCTTATGTCATAAGCATCTTTTTTTCAGTTTTGTCTACTTTTGGCAGATTTTGCTGCCTTGTAATGTGATCGCAGTTAAGAATCGTAACATTAATCTACTATACTACAAAAAAATCCTTTTATACAGGACATATGTTTCTATAACAGAAATACGAACCAGTATATCAAATACCTAATGCTGAAATCCTCTCTTCAAAATTAATGTTAAAGTTTTAATGATGATAGCATACCCCACTAATTGATACTGTTCTATACTTTTTTTTTTATTGTTTGTTTTTAGATGAAGACTATTCTCAGAGTTTGGGCAAACACACATGCGAGTGTTTGCAGGAAAACAAATAGAGTATTCGATATTTAAAGGATAATCCTTTTACGATTGACATTGCAATGCACTTTAGAGCTGTTTCTGGTCTGTGTACAAAGCAGTCATGAGAAACAACCTTGATATTTATTGTTACATAGCATAAATAGTCAAGGGTGTAAATAGTGTAGAAAATAATGTAGTAAATAGTGTACATCTATTTTATTTAGAAAGGAAAGGTCTCTAAACATGACTTAAATTGATATCTCTTAATTCTCTTTAATTTTCACATTTGTAAATGCTTGTTTAACTTAAATTCGTTTTTAGCAAAAGCGTCAGGCATGACATTTATATGCATTTTAAAATAATTACGATAAAGTAGTCTAACTGTCAGGAACGAACAAGGATTCAATTGCAGGTTAGAACTTAAATTTATTTATAGTCTTTGAACAAAAAGTTGACTGAGGCAGGGGAACAGAAGACTTAACATCAAAAGTAAATTAACAAGATCAAGTCAACAAAACAAGCCTCCAGTCACTCCTTTAGGCAGGGAACAATAGGCATAAGGAAATCCTCCCAAAGAGTCTTTAAAACAGTCCTGCTGCTTGATCCCAGCATAAGATCCAAAGGGGGGCAGGTGAGGACGAGCTGCCAAACACGGCACCGGAGGAACCAGGACTGGAGCCAGTGAACAGAGGCCTGGAGAAAAACAGATAGCAGAGCGAGCAAAGAGCAAAACTAAAAAATACAAGCTACACTTGGAGCCGACTGGACTGGACTGGACTGGACTGGACTGGACTGGACTGGACTGGACTGGACACAAATGCAGCATCCACACACCACAACGGTCAGACACAAGACTGCAAACGAAGGGAGCTTAAGTAGGGGAGCAATTAAGGAGCTATTGAGCCACAGGTGAGAAGGCAGCTAAAGTGATTAATCAGACAATGGGGCGGGGAAACACGAGCACATGGCAGACTGTTTGACAGACAAAAACAAAAACAAACTGATCAGACTGAAGTCATGACACTAACATCATGAACAGGAAAACAGGAAAACGCTTGAAAGTAAAAGTGTAAGAGACGAGTTAGGACCTAGGTCTTAAACAGTCTTATCTGCTTTATCTCTGTAGCAGTGTTCATTTGTTTCCATGGTTGCGTTCCTTCTGTTTGAATTTGTTTCCCACCTAACAATGTTTAGGCCTAGTACTTTGTTTCCAAGTTTTTGCTATGTGTTTCAGGGGTCTTTGTTTCAGTTTAATCACGTATAACAAACCTGTACTGTTTTACAAGTTTTACAAGCGTTAACGTTACCTGTAACAATTTATCAATATCTTAAGTCAAAACGTCAAAAAAAAAGTACAAAGCACAACACTCAATAAGTATGCCTGCTCCATGGGAAAAGCGTGTTATGTAAAAGATCTAATAGATACTGCTACCACATTACCAAGGATAAATGACCTGAACTGTTTTCTTTGTTTTTTCTTTGTTATTTTGGTTAATGATTACAAAGTCGAAAACAATTATTATTATAATTATTAAGTACCGATCTTGTATCTTACGTCTAGGATAATATAGCATACCAAAAATGTCCCAAATGTGAATTCAGGAATTTGCTATTTTGTTATTTGTAATTAAGGAATGCTATTGGAATGTTTTTATCTGTAGTGGCCTTTTGCCCCACAAGTTGTTGTTTAAATAAATGTTTTAACCGACCCAGAATGTTATGGGCTAGTTTCCTGGTGAAGTCACAAACGCACTTTTCAAGACCAGAAGACAAGTCACGGCCAATCACATGTAATTACATATAATTACATAATTACCACCTCCTTTAATTTTTTGGAGTATGAGGGGTTTTGGGGTTCCCTGGAGATGTTTTGTCATATTGCCTGACATTTATTATTATTATTATTATTATTACTACTTTTTTCTGAATCTTAAAAGCATATTAATGGCTAAAGTCAGATTATACTGTATTCAGCACAAAATGGGTTTGCACCCACAAACCAGATGTGTAGTGATACTCGTCTGTAACAGTATTTGTTTTTCATTCGTTGTGGAGAGACACATTGCTTCTAGCTGAGTGAAATTCTTTGAAGGCCTGTTAAATGCTAGTCTCTCTGTGGGGCGTGATTTTCTTTTAAATCTTTCACTAAGCTTTCATCGCATCTGTCTGTTTAAGTATATAGTCCATAGGCTGTAGGGTTCAGAGTCATTTTCTTTAGCTCATTTCTGAGCTCCAGGGAGCTGGGAGCCCCACTGTGGCTTCCTCCAGGAGGAAAGCCGATCTCTGTGACAGAGTAGCCTGAACACTGGGCTTTTACATCTCTTGGTGGAATTAGGGAGCACACAGGCGACTGCGTTTGCTCTGTGTCTATGGATATGTGGCCTAATTCTGTTAGGTGTCTGGTCTGTTGCCTTCAACAAGCACAGAGACCTCTCTCAGAAAACATGTTCTTGTAGCTCTCTCTACTCCTCTGGTTTGGTCTTGAATCATCCCAAAACATTTCAGAGGAAACTTGTGCACAGCTTCCTCTCCTGCTAACAGTGCCAAACCAATTTATTATATATTTTTCTCACTTCCTACCACCCACCAAACAGCGACCCGCTTGTGCTAACCCTAACACGTACAGAGTTGTCTTCGTGCCAACGGTAACCTGGAAACACAAAATAGCCTATTTGTGTTGTCTGTAATACGTGTAGTAATGCAGATGATTGAACAAAATGTGTACCCATGAGCATAACAACCTTTTACAATTATAAATCATAATAAATTATGCTTATGAGAATATAAAAAAATTACTGTGATGGGTAGGTTTAGAAGACACTGTATAAAATTCATTAATATATTGTAAATATAATTGTTAAAGATATTAAATAATTAATAATGTAATTAATAATGTAGACATACAAATACAAATATACAAATAAACGTGAATTGAATTCAATTATGTTTGACCTGTTAAAATAAATCTGTTAACTAATTTGAAGTCGCTGAGCTTATGCACATCAAAAAAATTTAAACATGCAATGCGGCACTGCACTTCTCGTTCGGTGTGTGGACAACTTTAGTCAAAATGTCCACTGCTAATACTCTGCATTGTCTAACATGAATATTCAATTAATTTATAATGAGCAGGTAAAAAATGAGAGTTGAGTTAATAGGGTAAATGAAGTAGCCTATGAGGTGATTGCTCCAATTAACATGACACATACACATGTTGTTATTTGTGGTTAATGAGGAAACCCCATAGGCATAATGGTTTTTATACTGTAAAAATTGTATGAGCTATTGCCTGACACCAAACATTTGTGCATTTTTAGATTTTCAAAAAACCGTGAAGCCTTTTCAATTACGGGAAATAGGCAGTGTCCTCATAATTGTAATACCTCAGTCATACCAATGTCATTAAACAAATTTGTGTCCCCTTAAACCACAAAAGTACACACACATACAGAGGCATTTGAATAATGAAACTGAAGAGTTCAATTGTTTCAAATTGTTTCAAACCCTTAGAATTTCTTTGATGATTTCTATAGTTTTTTTGAGCAAGGACACCATGGGTTTTGTAATGTTATTTGCTATAAATACGATACCAGCTAGCCTGCTTATATAGCTGCTGATATAGCACAGGTAATAAGTCTCAAGTGCAGCAGGTGGTCAGCGCCAGGTACAGGGCTTATGGGAAATGTAATGGAGTGAAAACTAGAATTTGGGGAAAATATCTGTCTAGTGGCCTGACGAGGGAGCAATCATTTACAGAGCCTAATCTCAGGTCTCACCATGTTGAATCCAATCATTAACTGTGGGCACATGGAGGTTTCCCCTCACCAGGGAAATAGTGGAGGTTGGTAGCCTAAGATACATTGGAATGGGGACCGATAGTATCTTTTTACAGAGATGGCCACCAGAAACAATTCTGCAGGAGATGGATTGTAGCAGCGATTCCAGGATGGCCTAGGTTGAGCACTGTGTGTACTTGGATTATGGTTCTTTCACATAGATTCTCTGGAACAAACAGTTTACCTTAAGGAAAGATGGTAGGTACTTTGTTTTCAGTGTTGGCCTGCTCGATTACTGTAATGATATCCCATTGAATGGGTGAAATAATCAAAGTTGGCGAAATGGACTCGGGTGGACTGGGGTCAGAATCTTAGAGTGTCAGCCTTGGTATTCTTAGAGCCTGGACGATAAGTGACTGTGATGTTAAACCAGAAGAAGAACAGAGACCACCTGGCCTGTCGCAGGTTAAGTCTGTGGGCACTTCTCAGGTACTCCAGGTTGCGATGATGTGTTAGCGTGATGAAAGTATGTCGAGCTCCTTCCAGCCAATGTCACCTGTCCTCAAACATGGCTTTGATGGCTAGCAGTTCTCTGTTGTCGACGTCATAATTTCTCTCAGTAGAGGTCAGCTTGTGTGAATAGAAGGCCATGGGAAACATTTTGGCTGGGTTACTTTGGCGTTGTGACAAAATGGCTCCAAGGCTGATATTAGAAACATCCACTTCCACAATAAAGGGCAGATCCGTGTCAGGATGCTGAAAATTAGGAGCACCTGAACACCTCTCTCTGTAACTGGATCCTGGACTTTCTGACAGACAGGCCTCAGTCAGTCCGGATTGGGAACAGCATCTCCAGCACCATCACACTGAACACTGGACGATGAGTCAGCATACAGAGATGAGGTGCAGCAGCTTGCAACTTGGTGTATAGCCAACAATCTATCTCTGAACGTCGACAAGACAAAGGAGACGATTGTTGACTTCAAGTGACCAAAGAATAACCATTCTCCACTGTCCATCGACGGATATAGGGTGGAGACCGTCAAGAGCACCAAATTCCTTGGATAACTTCACCTGGTCACTCAACACCACCTCCATTACCAAGAAAGCCCAGCAGCGCCTATACTTCCTGAGGAGGCTGAGGAAAGCTCACCTCCCTCCACCTATCCTGTCTATGTTTTATAGATGGACCATTGAGAGCATCCTGTGCAGCTGCATCACTGCCTGGTTTGGGAATTGCACCGTATTGGATCGTAAGACCCTCCAGAGGATTGTGAGGACAGCTGAAAAGATCATTGGCATCTCTCTATCACGGACATTTAGACCACTCACTGCATCCACAAAGCCCACATTATAGCACAGGACCTCACACATCCTTCACATACATTATTTACCCTCCTGCTATCTGGAAAGAGGTACCGGAGCATTCGGGCCCTCACAACCAGACTGCTGAACAGTTTCTTCCCACAAGCCATCATACTCCTCAATAATCACACCTGAATGGTCTTTCTGTTCCATAGGCATTCTTGCAATTCATATTTATTGATGTGCACTTCATATTTATTGTTGTTTGTAGTTCTTGCACTGATTTTGTCTTTGCATTGTTTGCACTCTACTCCTTGCTGTTTGCACTAGTCTGCACACTTTGCACTTTATGTGAGATCTCTCAGCAGGCAAATCGGGCAGACAGGTAGGCAGACGAGAAGGTGAACAGTAAGTGTGCAACCTTGAGAACAGCTGTCGAGTGAATGGCAGGAGAGGGTTATAAAGGTGTGCAGGTGAGTGGTTACAGGTGCGGGTAATTAGTAATCAGAGCATTGAGATCGGGACCATGTGACCGGTTCGGATGACGGCGGTGCTGGCATGACACAATGTGACTCCTGCACTTATTATTCTCTTAAGGTTCACTTATTAGGTTCATTTATTAAGTTAGATTGTTTACAAGAGTGAATATATCAGGTAATCCATTAACTGCAGGAATTTCTGTAAACACTCCCACCTAACATTTATCTTTTGTCTTAGGAAAGCTCTCTCATCATATTTCATTTAAACTTTTTAACAGTTAAGGACTATTATATAACTAATCATAGCGATTGCACTTACAAAAATTAGGTAATTATTCTCTTGCTTACTTTTATCATATAAAACTTTTCCAAAAAAATGTAATCCATAAAGTAATCAGTTTAAGGGATGTTATTTCTTACTGGAGTTTGTCTAAAAACAATTATGATGTTTTTGGACACCAATTACCCTCCCAATAGCATCTTTGTTATAAACTCTTCCAAATGTAATATGTAATAAATGAAATGTTCTGCTGAAATCACAAACACTGCTTAGGCAAAAGTAACTTAACAGCTGAACTGAGAATGGAGCATCCACCAACATCCCTCAATTCGGTTTAAAAAATTTTTCTCATTAAATATATAAGAAAATAAAGGAGATTGTGAGTGCCTTTTCATGTTGGCTTGAGTGTTTGGGTCAGGTCTCTATACAGACACATCAAAGAGTGTAGGCCGGAGGATGCTGATCTTTAGTGGCTTGCACTCGAGGAGAGCAGCTACTTTGGCAGCAAGACTGATGATATGATATGATATATGATATGATAAGCAGTCACTTAGTTTCGTTCGTTTAATGCCACTGCTTTTTTGTTTTTAAAAGTCTTTACATGTTGGAAAGTTATGAGATGACTAAAGCCTGGGCAAGCAATTTTGCATCACACTCAGCCGGGAAATGCACTACATTATAAATTAAATTATCATTGCTTAAATGCAAGAAACAATACTTGCAACAGAAGTAATTTCATGCTCTCTGTATTTTTTTTCACCCATTGATGCTAGTCTTTAAATGGAAAAATAATAATTTACATTGAGTAAAAATGACATTTTACAGAATAAAATTCACAACCCAGCACTCATCCCCTTTGGGTTTACTGAAGAGCAAACAAATCCTTGCTGAACTGTGACCTAGATGATATTCTACAGTTGTGATGGCATTTGTTTGCGACACCTTATTGAACATAACAGGAACCTTAACAAGAAGGATTCATGTGAATACATAAATTAATACAGAGATTAAAATTTTCATTCGTTTTTTTTTTTACTTTTACTACTGGAGCTTAACAGGTTAAACAGTGAAGTAAATGTTTACTTGATAATATTTTTATATGAAAATATAATAAGCTTGATCATATGGTGGTATAGAGCTGGGCAATATTGTCAAAAAAATTGACAGAACATTTTTCTTTTAAGTTGATATATATAATTATCCCGATAAATTTCAAATCTTTACTTTGTATTTGTACCGTTTGAGTTTTACTAAAATTAACTACTGGTCTTTCTTAGTATATATTTAATGATAACCACAGTTATAGCGTCACAATACTATGGTAAAAAAATTAATTTTTATGAAAAACAGTAGTCTAAAGATTTAAGATAAATGCACAAATGCTATTCTTTAGTTGCAAAAATACTGTAATTATATTCCCATACTCCTTTAATGCATTTCTTATTATTATACCACAGTACTGCCAAAATACATTACAAAATGTGTTACTAAAGTAAACCCAAAGTAAATACTGCCAGTTGTGTTTCTCCTCTGTTTCTCAGCAAAAAGAGTCAGCCACAATATTATTAGATACAATATTTTTAAATTATCATTTAGGACTTTTACAGTATATCAACATTAGATAAGTAGCATGGGAAAGTGTATTTTCTTATTCAAAGCCAAACACAACCTTACTAATGTTCTCAAGATTAAGATCTCAATGCAATGTCTACAAGGAAGTTTTTCCTTATCAGTTATGTGCAGTGGTGCAATAAAAATGCTTTAAAAGTGTCCCTTTTACTGATCGTATTTGTCTCTGTGCTCTCAGGAAACCCTGGGCTCAGGTGAGAAAGCAGTTCTTCAGCTCTGGAGTGAACAAGCGCTCACTAGACTGCATTGAGAAAGCAGCCTTCTTTGTCACGCTAGATGATCAGGAAGAAGGTATGATGGGGGAAGATCCCTCTGGGAACTTGGACCGCTATGCCAAATCCCTCCTTCACGGAAAGTGCTATGACAGGTGGGAGTAGCATAACTTGTCTGTACTGTGAAACTACGTGACCAGGACACTGCTTGACTTCTGTCATCTTTCTCTCAGATGGTTTGATAAGTCGTTTTCTGTTGTGGTGTATAAGAATGGAAAGAACGGGTTAAATGCAGAGCATTCTTGGGCTGATGCTCCTATAGTGGCTCATCTGTGGGAGGTAAGTGCGGGAGTCCCAAAACAGTGGTGCTCATCATACATCAAATGTCAAGTTTCATTATTAGTCAATTTGAATATTAGAATATGTCTGTGGGTGTTCTATTTAGACCAAGAGCAGTTTGATGTCCTCCACAGCTGCTTTCTGCAGAAGGTTCATGCCTCCACACACACATAAAAACAAGTGCATCAATGTTCACTCTTTCAGTTCACTCTGGCCACAGACACATTTCTTTTGGGTTACACGGCAGACGGGAACTGCAGGGGAGAGATTGAGCGCTCCTTACCACCTCCTCAACGCTTGAACTGGGACATACCACTGGAGGCAAGATGAAAAGTTTATCTTTTTCTCTTTTCTATGTTCCTCATCAAGCATAACAAATCAGATTTTTTTATGCAATCTGCAAAACATCACACATACACACACACACACACACACACACACACACACACACACACAAACAAATAATATCTTCTTCCTTCTTCCTTGTCCTCAACTTTCATGATGTTTTGAAGATTCATCTAACAGATTCAATGCTATTCAACAGTAACGTGCAGTAACATAACAACTCCAGTTCCTTATCCTTATCAGTTCTGAAGCTGCAAACAGGCAGAAGGTTCATGCATTATTTTTTTAATAATCATATGTTCAGTTTAGGCTCTTTTTCGAGCAGAAAAGCAGTGCTTTTTTCATAAAGCAACTGTTATTTGAGAATGTTTTAAGAATGAACATTAAATCAAAAAACATGCTGTTACATAGTAGATACAGGTGTAGTCAGAATTATTATATATATATATATTTATATATATGCATGTGTGTGTGTGTGTGTGTGTATATATATATATATATATATATACCCCTTCATATTAAATTTTTTTTTACACACCAGGTTCACTGCCAACATGAAATCTTATAGCCATAACAAAAAACACCATAAGCAGAAAATAAAGAATAAATAAGTGACTATGGCTAATTTCACATTTCCACCATTAAGACAATAATATGTTGTGAATCTGCCCGTAGGAGGATGTGCAAGATATGTTTATATTATAAAGTTTCTAGGACTTTGATATCTTAGGAAAAGGTGTCCTCTTTTTTACCCTAGACTTGGTCAGGATTTCTATATTTTTGCATATTCTATATGTTTTGTATATCTAATAATTTGCTCTTTACAGTCCCTATACATTAAATTTCTGTTTTTACTTATTGCTCAACCATTCACTGTAGAGCCCACCTTCTTGCACACTACGTTTGGTCAATTATGTGAAATGCCTGCATGCTAATGATCAAACTTCTTTTTAGTCATTACTTTTAGTAAAATTGAAAACAATCAGATTGTTCATTTATGCTTAAATATTAAATACTACAAGAAAAACTGCATCAACTATGAATATGCAATATGCAGTTATATGAATATGCAAAGTTTAAATAGCGTTTTAATAAAGCATTTTTACATTTTATGTAATTTTATGTTTCATATCTTAATGCTCTTGTTTCCTCATTTTATTTTAAAATGACACACCTAGTGCACTATAGAGTGATAAAAAGTTTTAAAATATTTGTTTCATACAGTGCAGCACGTAAGAGTTACACAACTTTTTTTTACGGTTCACAGCCAGGCAATCTTATCTTAGTGTAATCTGATGTTCCTGTATTGAAGGAACCTTCGCTTCAGTGTCCTGTTGGAAGGAGAAGCTTCTGCCCAGTCTGAGTTTCTGAATGCTCTAGACTAGGTTTTAATTAGTATCTAGGCAGTATCTTAATACTTTGGGTCATTGAGCTTTTCTTTAACTCTTACATAAAACAGCCCTACAGGATGAGGCAGAACTTGATGCAAACCAGTTTCTGAGCTCTACAGACTCTTTTCTTAAACCTCATGACAAATGACAGTTTCCTCCTATAGGTCTCCAAATCTATCTGCGAAAATAAACACTTGCACAAATACGCAGAGAACACTTATCTGTACTTCAATGTTACTGGGCTGGGCCCTTAATCTTATCACTTATTCCAATGAGACCAGCCTCTTAAAAGGCAAAAATGCTAAAGCCATATGCAACATATATTAACATCTTTTATCGTCTGCAGTTATACACTTGCTGAGATTCCATGTGTGTATTGTACATTATCATTATTTTGTTCTTTTACTCAATTGACTGCCAAAATAGATTTTTTTGTGCATAAAACCTTTAGGAGTATTTTTCATTCTAAGAATATCTAATCTATAGGATATTTCTCTTAATTTCACCATGGTAATGAATGGGTAACTATAGAAACTTTCCTACATGGTAAACCATGACACTATATTTCTGGTTTCATCAGTATTAAAACATTGGGCAGTTTTCTTGAAAACCCCCTAAAAGAATGAAAAACAAATCAAATTCATACTGATCTCCTCTCTCTGGTGTCTTTCTGTAGGTCCAGACACAGGTGTCCGAATCTCTCGCTGTTGCGCAAGCACTTGCTGATGATGTGGACTGTCATGTATTTCCATTCAAAGAATTTGGGAAAGGCCGGATCAAGAAAATGAAAATGAGTCCAGATTCCTTTGTGCAGCTGGCCCTTCAGCTGGCCTACTACAGGGTACTTAACATTGTCATCATTCTGACAAAAAAGAAAATAGAAGCACTGACGATGATAAGAATGCGTGAGAAAAGTCCCACATATCAAAGGTCAACATTCTTAATAGGATGTTTCTTAGCCTTGGCAGGGGACTTCTTCCTTTCTATTTTTTGTTCATAATCTCATTCAGCTTGCAATACAGTTGCAATTAATCATTGTCTAATTTATTTTTTGACCTTTAGGACAGAGGGACTTTCTGTCTGACATATGAAGCCTCTATGACTCGTTTGTTTCGTGAGGGTCGCACTGAGACCGTCAGATCCTGTTCCAGTGAAAGCTGCATCTTTGTCCATGCACTGGAAGCAGGAGAGGTTAAGTCAATATTTTAAATTCTTTTAAATTCTTCCTTCTACTGTTTTAGGGACTTTTTGAAGAAGGAAATGTTGAAGCCATATGACGTAAGATTTTTATCAAAATGCCTCAGCTGACTGGAGCTTGCTGTAAATCTGTCCTGTTCCTGACAGCACTTCACAGAGGACGTCAGGAATGACATCGAAAAATAAAACAAAGGAATCAGTTTGTTAGTTCAAAAATAAAAACAGCATGACTGTTAAATACATAGATGTTCAAACTGTTTATTTCGTGTTTACATATAGAGATAAATGTAACAAAGCAAAAATAAATCACTTTTCAAATGGTCAAATAAAAAGATTAGCTAATTAACAAAAATAAAATTATTTGACATGATAATAAAGAAAAGCAATTTATAAATTGATCATGTTATTTGTAAATACTTTATAAAAATGCTATTTAAAGTTTGTATGCAAAAATTATTTTTGTTATGATTAAATTTTTAAACATTTTATTATTTTATTAAATAATTAAAATAATGTTTGTGTTTCTATTTTTTATAAATCCGTTGATATTCGAGTTCTTAATTTGAGTGTCACAGCCCTCCATAATTACTTTGAATGTGTCGTGTGACAGTTATTTTTATTTTTATTTTTTTCATAGGATGAAGAACACTGTCGTCTGCTTTTTCGAAAGGCTGCTGAGAAGCATCAGAACCTCTACCGCCTGGCGATGACTGGATCTGGTATTGACAGGCACCTCTTCTGCCTGTATGTGCTCTCAAAATACCTGGGGGTAGATTCTCCTTTCCTTAAAGAGGTTAGTGTTTATCACCAGGACCGTACACAGATCATTTTGAGGGGCATGTGCTGAAACTGAAAATAGTTTTTTTTACAAAGATGATTTCCATCATCCATAAGTGTATCATTGTCACATCTCTGGACTCTTAATTTGTTTTTTGTCTCGTGCCATGTGCTCCCTGTGCCCTGCCTTCCCTCAGTGTTAATTATATCATTGTCTTCAGCTGCGTCTTGTTAATTTCCTCATATTTAGTCCTGTGTGTTTTGAGTTCACGTTGTCCGATCGTCAATGTCCCTACCTGGTTTTTGTCCTGCCTGTCTGTTCTGCCTGCCTTCGGTATATTTATTTTTGCCTGTTGGGATTAAATCCGTTTAAGTTTATTTCGAGTCGTGTGCTTAGCCTCGCGAAAGCGCGAACGTGACAATCATAAATCAAAGTAGACACTTTTTTAGAAATATTTTTTACCTAGGTGACTAGGGTTTTTGACCAGCAAATGTGCATCACATGATTTTATCAACGGGTTACAAAGTTTGTTGTATTTATATGGGCACCCAGTTTTTCATGTTTAAAATACATTTGGTAAAAAAAAATTTGATTACGGGCTACTGTCTGCACAGGTTGTTTAAGGCTATTGACTATGGCAAATGTTTGCCCTCTCTCTTGGGTCTCACCTGTCTCAGACCTCCAATACATAAAATATGATCCTTTGTAGGCAGTGTTTCTTGAGTAAAGGAAACGCTGTTTTTATTCAAACAAGATATTTACCGTTGCAAGTTCAGGTACTGTGCAGTGTTACCAGTTTTTCACAATAAAACCCACCCATTACTCAAAACTCGCTCAATCGAGGGGGGTTCCCCATTTTAAATAAAAAAGTTGCACATTGGTAAAATACCCATTTGTATTGGCGGGATTACCTTGACAAATTCACATTCAAAGGAACTAAATTTCACATCATTAAGGTTGCTTTATCCAACATACGTGAAAAACATCACTCAGACTGATACGGAACTTCAGTCGAGATAGAGAGAGTGGAGTTATGAGGTTTTGCTTGCTTTTCTACAAAGATTTTTTCTTTGGCCACTCCAAAATCACCAATGAGTCATTAGTCTTAAGATTTGTGTAATAGCATTAAAGAGTAAATTGAATCAATCGTCAATCTCTAACTAAACTGGTGCATTAACATTATCTTGGTAGGCGATGTTTACATTTTTGCTAAATAGATGAGTTTGTATGAAGTTGTTGGTGCATATGTGACTTTCAGGTGTTGTCAGAGCCCTGGCGCCTCTCCACCTCTCAAACTCCTGTGCAACAGATGGAGTTATTTGATTTGGTGAACCACCCTGAGTTCATCTCGCTGGGAGGAGGCTTTGGTCCAGTGAGTAACTGATCAACACACACAAAAACAGGTAGAAGCGCTCATGAGTTCACTGTGTCCATGTTTTGTTCCCTTGTAAGGTGGCTGATGATGGCTATGGCGTATCTTACATCATTATGGGCGAGGAAATGATCAACTTCCACGTGTCCTGCAAGCATTCCTGCAAAGAGACTGTAAGAGCAAAACAACCCAACATTACTACATGCTCTTATATTGAACACTTAAGAGCAATTGACCACTTGCCTTTTTTTAAGGAGAATCAAAATCATTTTAATACTTTGATGTGGCATTGATCTGACTTATGTCAGATCATGGCATTGTTTGACTTCCTGTTCTGTATAGGTTAAAAATATCTCAGTATGATAATGAATATAAAGTGGAGGTATAAAAGACAATGAAACTGAATTAAAGAAAGTATAATACATCTTTAACAAAATCCAGTTGGCAGAATCACAATTTTTTTAAATTATATTATGTATTATTATATTATGTTCTGTGCATTTGCCATGGACATAATACAGGACAAAATAATGTGCTTAAACAATTGATGAGAATATGAGTGCATTCAATTTAACATTCTCAGCTAGTTTTGGTTCTCTTTAAAACATTTTGAATTAGAAAAGACACCACACTCTGTGTTTTGAAAGATTAGTGATTTATTTCAGAATGTCTATATATCATATTAAACTAAAGTACAGTTCATTTTTCTTGTTTATAGGACTCTCATAAATTTGGCTCTCAGATTAGTCAATCCATGATGGATCTTATGACTCTGCTCAACCCTGACTTCAAGGAAGCCACAAAAGTCAACCCTGTCAAACAGTCATAAATCCTGCTGTGTGCTTGTATAAAGATGGGTTTACGTATATCATTGTTTGTGCTTTTTTATTTAATTCTCTTCTGTTTGTTGGGTTTGAATTTGTAATATAGTGGATCTGTACCAGTGTCAATACTGAAAGTAATTTGTAGAGTTTCTGGTTTTGCTAATTGCTGCTGGAGCAGTTTTGCTGTATACCTGTCATAAATCACAAAAAAAATGTTCCCTGAGAAATTACATTTGTCTGTCTGACATCTCTGTGAATAGTGAACATATGTCCAGCCAGTCAACTATTGTGTGCGACATCTTATTTTGTCTTTACAGGGTATTGGTATGAAGAGAGGCTCTGTGGCTAAAACCACTATTTAAAAAAACTTTCTTTTTTTTTTTGCTGATACAGAGGAAAACAAAAATGTTCTCCCTAAAACATATTTCACCCATTAAAATCAGTTATGATTTGAAGTGTTTCTTTGTTGTTGTTGCATTAACTGTCAGAAAAAAATGGCAAAAACTAGACCAGTTCCAAATTTTGTGAATACTTTTAGTTTAATTTATTGACATGGAATTCATATAGATATAGTTAGATATATACATCAATTGTAGGCTAGTACAAATTCTTCAGAACACGCTGCTTCGCTTAAAGTCGGCATGAGATTGTCCTTTTTTCTTTAGTGTGACGTGTATCCAAGTGAAATGGCTTCTGAAATATGAAAAATGTAAGGTGGGGTTTGATTTCGTCCTATGGTAATTGATTGGATCATTGGAAGATAAGCGTTGTCAGAGCATTGCAAAAAAAATGGAGGCATATTTGAATATAGCCCTCACACCATCGCCCTTGAGGAAACAGATTTCCACTGTTTAGGGAGTAGGGAGTAATGGTCACTTTGTAGGAATCATAACACAGTTCATGCATGGACCGATGATAGAGAATCATGTGTGTTAACAAAGAGACATGCAAAATATGCAGAATGGGGGTGTGCAAGGACTCTAATTAATAACTGCTGCCTAAAGAATGTACCCTTAGGGTAAAAAAAAGTTCAGGGGGGGTGGTATGTGTAATGAAGGCTGAATGGGAGCTAGAATGACGGATGATGGTAGGATGGGCTCATGGTCAGCGTGATGGTCATAACGTCGGGAGAGAGCATCAGCTTTACTCTACTTGCTTGTAAAACTGTTCTGACATGGTAAATGTGTTTGCAATGTGTGACTGAGTGTTTCAGGATGTCGTCGATGTATGCCACCACAAACTGATTTATGATGTCCTTGAAGATCAAGTTAATAAATGATTGGAAAACCACGGGTGCATTGGCGTAACTTGGTACTCATAGTGCCCTCTCATGGTCACCTTCTTTTATCCGGATCAGGTTATAGGCGCTTCTTATATCACGTTTGGTGTAAATAGTGGCCTCCCACAGTTGTTCTAATGCTGACGGTACCAATGGCAAAGGGTAGTGGAACTTAATGGTAACATTGTTTAGCCCTCTATAAATCAATACATGGTCTTAACCCACCATCCTTCTTTTCGACGAAAAAGAATCTTGCTGCCGCTGGTGATGTAGAAGGACGGATGAAACCTGACTTGAGGGCTTCAGTGATATAGTCATCCATTGCCTGGCTTTCAGTGCGAGACATTGGGTAAACCTTGCTTTTGGGGGGCATAGCGTTGGGTAACAGATAAATAGCACAGTCATGGGGTCTATGGGAAGGTAATTGTGTGGCCTTGATCTTACTAAATACCTCTGAGAGATCTTGATAACAGAATGGGATCTTGGGTGGCTTGGTTTCAGGGCTTTCAATACTCGTGGTAAGACAGTGGTACGGTTTGTGGGGGAGGCATTGATCATGACAGAAATCAGACCAACTAATTCACCCAGTTGCCATAATATGTGAGGATCATGGACAGAAAGCCAGGGGAATACCAGAATCACTTCGTGCTTGGGGGAGTCCACAACGTAAAGTGTGATAGATTCTTGATGATGGAGGATGCCTGCTTGAAGGGTGAAAGTTTGGGTCTGGCTGGTGATTCCTTCACCAATAAAGGTGTTGCTGATGGCTTTGATTTTCAGCAGAGGGGTACAAGGTTGAGTAGGGATGTTAAATTTTGACACAATATTACTGTCGATTAAGTTGAGAGTGGCTCCAGAGTCAATCAACTCCACAGTAAAAGCACAGATTGTTTCGGCGACATCTCTCTCTTTTATCCTCTGAAAGCCGTGAGACACCAAGTTGCATGGGTTCTTGATCCTGGTATACCCTGACTGTATACACTGATTTTTGGAGACTCTTTTTGTTGGTCTTACAATAAGGTGCTTGGCGCATGGGGTTGTCAATCTTTATTGATAAGGTGATAAAACCGGAAAAGGATAATTCCTCACCAGTTCGGTTTGGAGGTCAATTCCGAAGATATAGCGCTTTTAGCGTGATGTCATTCCAATCAGTGTGCTGCGAGAGTTCAGAATTCAATGGCGAAATCAGCTGCAGTTCGATCCCCTGAGTTATATTCAAGAGTTGCGTGGATATATGTCTTTTCCATTTGCTGGATATTCAAATACCTCAAGTAGTTGCTGAATAAAATAATCAACAGAGTATCTCAGTCTTGGATCATTGTGCCAAATGGATGCAGCCCAGTCAATCTTTCTGTTCCTCAGATACGAACTTAGTTTCTTGATGTTCGAGGTATAACTTAACTTGACGCGCAAACCCTTTATGTTGTTCGACAGTACCATCAAATTTATCAGGAGGAACAAAGCTTACCGATTGGTGTGTGGTTGGAGGGAGGGAGCGGA
The DNA here is from genome assembly GCF_018831695.1 of Puntigrus tetrazona. Lineage (NCBI taxonomy): Eukaryota > Metazoa > Chordata > Actinopteri > Cypriniformes > Cyprinidae > Puntigrus > Puntigrus tetrazona. Next base: position 11,922,044 of record NC_056701.1, on the reverse strand, counting down.
TGAAATTAGGTAAATGCTTGTTGACTGACTGTAACTTGGTGAGCAGCTCCTGGTAACTCTTCAATCAATCATTTTTATTTATATAGCGCTTTTAACAACACAGGTTGCATCAAAGCACTAAACTCTTCATCAGTTCGCTTTGCTAAGCAAACGCTGCTTGAAGATTAGTTTCTTCCGCTGGATTCATGGGAGGCGAAGTATTCTGTAATGAAGGCACGTAGGCTGAGTTTGAATCTATACACGGAAGTTTAATAAGGGCAAGGCAATACACAGAGTGATAGGCAGACAGAGAGTCAGCAACGAATAAGGCAGTCCGCTCAGTTATCAAATACAGGGAAATATCCAGAGGCAGAGTCAGTAGGCAGGCAATAGGTCAAAACCAGAATACAGTCCAATCAGGCAAACAATACAAGAGGGTGAATCCAAGAATTAAAACACAGATTACCAAGCAGAGATCATACACAGCAGAGTCAAACAGGCAAAATGGTAGAACGTTTGGTAAGGCAGATGAACTGGCAACACTTCACACTAAGTTAGGCCTTCCAACAGGAAATGGGTGCAGAAGAAGCAGAGGGAGGAGTACTGCTAGAACTCCAGTGAGAGCTCCCTCTGCTGGCTAGGCGTTACAGTGTGGCTGAAGGGAGGGAGGACTATTTTTATACACTGATTACAATTTTTGCACATTTTAGTGTTAGGCCTATAAATTGTTATAACGCTCACTTGTAGTGCAGTTTTTAATGTGTATGTTGAGTTTCACCCCTTTTTATGAGTTTTATTCATGTTATTCCTCCATCAATTAAAATGCAAAAAAATGGATAACAAAAAGTTATCCTTTCACATGAGGTTCAGAAATGGCATGGCATGATTTTTTTCTGACTTTCCACGATTTCTTAATTTTCTTACTCTGTTGAAACCATGGTTCCATAGATATTGATGAATCTGCTTGCTTAGACAGCTGATGTATTACAGCATAGTTTAAGTAATGCATTAGATGAGGCCTTGTTTTAAAATGCAATATAAATAAATTATGAGATTAAATGTGCCACAAAAATAGTTTGTTAAAAGGAGTAACATATATTCCATTATACCTTCATTTGTATTATTTATAGTTGCTTTTCAAATGGACTCTTGTTTAGGGACATCTCAGGGAAACATATATAGCTGCTATTTAAAAGTTATATATAAAAGGAAGGAGGGACATAATGGGTAAAAGGCATGCCCTGGGTAAAACATGTAGGCCTAAGATTTACGCAGGGTGGGGACTTCATACACTTGGCCATGAGCGACACGTACATTAGCGATTGGTCTCTGAACAGTGCAGAGCTACGCACGGAGAGCCCACGCTTACATCGTTTACTGTGTATAAACGGCAAAAAAAATCCACTTGGGTCACTTGGTTCCGCCTCCAGTCTGGTTTCTTAGGGGGATTTTTCAACTCTTCTCAACACAAGGGGGCTCGTGTCTTGAAGCTGCAAAACGAAAGTATGTTGCTGCAGACCAAGACGAGGCGCCTGAAAGGTAAGGCGTGTGTTTGAGAGTGTTCTGTGAGATGCGTGGTTTTCAAAAAAAAAAACAAAAACACAAAACAGCGAGATATCATTTTAAAATAGCGTAAGAACTAAATATATTTTATTTATTTCGTCCTTAATTATATATAAAAAACATGCTTTCATTAAATAGCCATTTTAGTATGTTGTTGTTGGTGTCGGTATTAAAGTTACATTGAGTGACTGGCACATACAGATGAAAACGTTTCACAGATTTAGGGCCACGCGGACGTGTTTGACAGCCTAATGCTATTCAGTAGGGTAGGGTTTTTTTATATATAGCACGAAGCTTTAACCTAGTCCTGTTTAGGCAGTAGACATTTTTTTCTCCGCTTAAGGAAAGTATACCAGCAATCGCGCTGGACGTTTTTTTTTATTTTTATTTATTAATTTGTTTTAAATAAATGTGTTTATCAGACATTGCACCGGGAGGCTTCTCATCTGTCAGTTAGCAGTCAGTTTAACTGTTATATAAGACTGTGTGATATTTGTCAGCGATGCAGGGCATCTCTATGGTGAGGAGCACATCTTTAGCTGTATTATTAAAATTAAACACCGAAAATAATGTCATGTAGTATGTTAGACGATGCAGATTATTTGCAATCCAGAGGACTGCTGGTGAGACCCACTGCTGTCGTACCTTCTTCAGTGATGAGTCAGCAGAGTGAAGAGCAATACTTGGTTTTTAATGGCTTGCATTTATTATAGGTCTAATTATAATATGGTTCTTAACATCCCACATCAGGCCGTCATTGTAGCCCTCACAATAATGTGTGTATAAAGTGCTCAGCTGCTAATGCACTACATAAGGCTTAGTGAAGGAATTTTTGAACAGCACAATAATTTTACATTAAATAACACATTCTCATAGCTATTGTGTCAATCCAGTGCAAATTCCAGTAAAACTTGCAACTAAAGGTCATTTAATGTGTAAACAACTTCCCACGACATGGTCCAGTGGCACCAGATGAAAGATTTCCTTATTCCTCTGCCAAACCTTTCACTTAGCTTGCTGCAAAAAAAAACAAAACAAAAAAAAACATTAAACGGACAGTTCACCCAAAAAATGAAAATTTGAAAATTCTGTCATTACTGTTCACCTTCACAGTCATTTTAAACCCGTAAGACCTTTGTTCATCTTGATTCATTCAGCACCATTGTGGTTATCTTGTGAACTTGCATTACCTGACAGGGAAGTAAAAACAAAAAGACTGTCTGATTTACTGCACGTAAATTCACCAATTTCTCCCAAGTTACATGCAAGTAAGTGGCTGGTGAACTAGAGGAAGAATAGAGTGAACTTTATAGTTACTATGTGTATCTGATATTAATAAAACATGTAAGCGAGTTATATTTGAATGGATTGTTATTGCTGCTTCCATAAACATCTGCGTGTACTTTACAATCTCTAAATGTATTTTTTTTACTAGTTGTTATGCGTATTTACATATCTAAAAGCTAAAATAAACATCATCTGGTTAAAAACACTGCATAGTTGTGGTTATATGAGAAGTGTCAGCCAAAGCGTGAAAGCACAATTTCAGTATGGCAGTTATGTGACATCACTGAACATTATAAATCCCAAATGTGGGATTGTAAAAAGGTGTGTGACAGAATTTAAATTTATGGATGAGCTATTTGAACATTTATTTTAGTGGGTCCATTAGACACATAATAGACACAGTCCATTTGTCTGGAAGCAGAATAAGCTCATTCGTCGAGGGACAATCCGGGCTAATGTTTATTGATTTATAAATTTTGTGGGAGCACTTATTACTAATCAATAAACTGATCCTGGTGTTGACCGTTAAAAAATACTTTCTCTTTCGATCTCTTCTATGTTTCCTATGTTATACACCCAGAAAAGTGATTTGGCTTATGGAGCTGAACTCTGATGGTCTGAAAGCACCGTAATGAGTGGGAAAGTCTGGATATTTATAAGTGTAAGTTATAATCTTGCTAATGTATTAGTGGAGTAGTAAGGTGTAGGCAATGTGTTGTGTGGCTACAGTTTATACCTTGTTAATGATAGCCAATGGTAACTGTTTTATGAGAAGAAGTAATCTAATTTCCATCAGATACATAACATGAGATTAACTATTTTAGATGACTGTTGTCCAGAGGTGGGACTTGATTTTTGGCATTTCTGTTATAGGCTATTTCATGCATCACCCATATTTACCATGTCCAGTCCAAGTGCATGGATCAAGATATTAAGTTACATCTGGTGAGTCGATCTTTCACTGTTTTTGTGATTTTCTGCCCATATCACTCAGCCTGAGGCCTGATGTCTTTTTCTGAATTTTTAATTTGGAGAAGCGTCCTGCAAAAGTGTTGTCCTTCATCTACGCTTTTTCATAGCTTTATGAAACATTGGATTCTAATTACTCAATCATAATGTTTGTTCATTCACCATCAAAGTGTAAATTGTAGTCCCTGAGAACCAGCTTGCTATAATGTGCTTGATTTATGTCTCTTATATGTCTCATGGTTAATGTTCATTTAATTAATTCATTAATACGCTATTAAACTCAAAAGCTGTATTTCTTAATACTATTGAAATGTTTATTTTTTATGTAACTAGTTTTAACCAATATGAACAAATACTGTAACCAATTTGTTACTTACAATTAATATGATTTTACTTATGCATGCATTAACCAGTGTTAACTAATTAATATTGTGAAGTGTTACTCTAAAATCAATATTTTATTTATTTGTTAAGTATAATAGTCATAATTTATAATTATTATTGTAAAAATATGTACTCTCAATTGTAAGTTGTACTCTCAATTGTAAGTTGTACTCTCAATTGTAAGTCGCTTTGGATAAAAGCGTCTGCAAAATGACTAAATGTAAATGTAAATGTAAATATAAGATGATACACAATGACATTCTAATCACTGTCACATTTACAGTTTATGCACTTACCTGTACTTACAGTGTACTTGCATAAGAAAGTGCTGATATAAGATAAGGTATCTACATGGGTTAGAGTTAGGTTTATGGCTAGGTTTAGGGTTAGTACCTAGTTACTACCTAGTTGTTGTAATTACTATTATTGGAATACATGTACATGTTGACTAGGACTTTAAAATAAAGTGCTCCCGTATTTAATAACGGATTATATATATTGACTGTACATGATCCTCTAAATATGTACATACTGTATTTTCTGTCAAATCCACACAGGATGAGCTGTTGTTGAAGGAGCACATGTTTCGGATTAAGGTGTTCTCACCTGACACAAAGGTAAGAGCAAAAATAAGCAATATGTACCACAAATGTGTGTGTGTGTGTGTGTGTATATATATATATATATATATATATACAGACGTGACAAAATTGTTGGTACCCTTCGGTCAATGAAAGAAAAAGTCACAATGGTCACAGAAATAACTGTTATCTGACAAAAGTAATAATAAATAAAAATTCTATAAATGTTAACCAATGAAAGTCAGACATTGTTTTTCAACCATGCTTCAACAGAATTATTTAAAAAAATAAACTCACTAAACAGGCATGGACAAAAATGATGGTACCCCTAGAAAACACTGAAAATAATGTGACCAAAGGGACATGTTAATTCAAGGTGTGTCCACTAATTAGCATCACAGGTGTCTACAACCTTGTAATCAGCCATTGGGCCTATATATATGGCTCCAGGTAATCACTGTGTTGTTTGGTGATATGGTGTGTACCACACACTCGACATGGACCAGAGGAAGCAAAGGAAAGAGTTGTCTCAAGAGATCAGAAAGAAAATTATAGACAAGCATGTTAAAGGTAAAGGCTATAAGACCATCTCCAAGCAACTAGATGTTCCTGTGACTACAGTTGCACATATTATTCAGAAGTTTAAGATCCATGGGACTGTAGCCAACCTCCTGGACGTGGCCGCAGGAGGAAAATTGATGACAAATCTAAGAGACGGATAATCCGAATGGTAACAAAAAGAGCCTAGAAAGACTTCTAAAGAGATTCAAGGTGAACTTCATGCTCAAGGAACATCAGTGTCAGATCGCACCATCCGTCGTTGTTTGAGCCAAAGTGGACTACATGGGAGACGACCAAGGAGGACACCATTGTTGAAAACGAATCATAAAAAGCAAGACTGGAATATGCCAAACTACATGTTGACAAGCCACAAAGCTTCTGGGAGAATGTCCTGTGGACAGATGAGACAAAAATCGAAGTTTTTGCCAAGGCACATCAGCTGTATGTTCACAGACGAAAAAATGAAGCATATCAAGAAAAGAACACTGTCCCTACTGTGAAACATGGAGGAGGCTCTGTTATGTTCTGGGGCTGCTTTGCTGCGTCTGGCACAGGGTGTCTTGAATCTGTGCAGGGTACAATGAAATCTCAAGACTATCAAGGAATTCTAGAGAGAAATGTACTAGCCAGTGTCAGAAAGCTTGGTCTCAGTCGCAGGTCATGGGTCTTGCAACAGGACAATGACCCAAAACACACCGCTAAAAACACCCAAGAATGGCTAAGAGGAAAAATTGGACTATTGTAAAGTGGCCTTCTATGAGCCCTGACCTCAATCCTATTGAGCATCTTTGGAAGGAGCTGAAACATGCAGTCTGGAAAAGGCACCCTTCAAACCGGACACAACTGGAGCAGTTTGCTCATGAGGAGTGGGCCAAAATACCTGCTGAGAGGTGCAGAAGTCTCATTGACAGTTACAGGAAGCGTTTGATTGCAGTGATTGCCTCAAAAGGTTGCGCAACAAAATATTAAGTTAGGGTACCATCATTTTTGTCCAGGTCTGTTTCATGAGTTTATTTTTTTAATAATTCTGTTGAAGCATGGTTGAAAAACAATGTCTGACTTTCATTGGTTAACATTTATAGAATTTTATTTATTATTACTTTTGTCAGATTAAAGTTATTTCTGTGACCATTGTGAGTTTTTCTTTCATTGACCAAAGGGTACCAACAATTTTGTCCACGTATATATATATATATATATATATATATATATATATATATATATATATATATATATATAATTAACTTTAATTAAAATTAACTAGCCACAAAACCTTATTTTTCTGTCAGTCTATACTGGTATAAATAATTGAGGTTAATAATTAATAATAGTTATGTTATGGTTACATCATTTTCCTGACTGTTTTTCCAGGAGCACGAGCTTCTGTCAGTAGTAAATACTCTGTGTGCGTATTGGACAAATAATAAGGATAAGGATATAGAAAAATTACAAGTGCTAAAAACTTTCGATATAATGCTGCATGAAGTGAGTATGCTGTTTAACTTATCATATTCATTCATTCAGTTTCAAACATGAAAATGGTTCAGTTCTGACTGCAAGGTTCACCTATTTCTCTTTATAGCTACATAAACAATTTGAAGACGTTTGTACAAATCTCAACTGCACAGAAGCTTACGCTGTACATGCCATTGATACAGCCGCTTTCGGTGAAATGTACAGGAATTCTTGCAATTTATCAGTATCAGGTATAGACATTTAATATTTCAGCATTTATCTTTTTTCTTCGTTCTTGCCCTTACTCTAGATTATTCATAATATGAACAGCGGTTAGCATTAATCCCTGTAAAAGGCAACACTTACTTGTAGTTTAAGGCACTGAATTAACATAATTTACATGAAGTGGTTTGCAGATTATGAATTTTGCTCACATTCTCTCTTTTTTCTACTTAGACCTGAAGTGTCCATCAAAGAGTATGTTATTTGACATTATCTCACTTAAATGATATCCATGATGTACCTTTTTGTCTATTATTTGACAAAAATGTAATTAAGCTGATAAAAAAAAAATGTTACCTTGTTTAAACAACAGATGATTATTTTTTACACACACATAAAAAGTTTTAAAATGTAAAATTTTGGCTAATGAAATTGTTCTGGATGTTTCACACGCAGTATTACATGTGCAGCTTTATCATGTTTTGTATCACACAGGCGAACCTTTAACAACGATCAGCCCGACTCCCGAATTCAGTAAGCCAACTCAGGTTCTTATTTTATATCTCAAACAGATTTTTTCACTGCTATTAACAAGCGTTGATGCTGAAAAAAGATCATTACTTTATGCACATTCAAAACTATTTCTGAAACTGTTTGGAGGTACATGAATGAAACATTCCCTACTAAACGGACCTAATTATTAAATAGTGACAACAAAGAAAATAATGGAAAGAAAATGAAACTGAAAATAAGTGAAAGGAAAAGAAAACTGCCACATTCAAAGTTTTGTCCATCAATCCATAACAGCACATGCGTGGTATCATAGTTGTATTGGTCTTTCGAAGCTAAGTGTAATATAATATCTTTTCTAATTAATCAGGCACAACATTTTTAACGACGGTCAATTTAGTAACCACAGACCATGAAAGTAAGCAAATTCAATATTGTATTTCATATTTACATCAATACAGAGACCTTATCTGCAGTTTTTTGATTTTTTTTTTACATCAAACCACGTTTTCTAATCACATAGGCATAACATCTTTAACAACAGTGATCAGCCCAAACATCACTGCCCCCGAAAGTAAGGATCCCACCTTCTTGAATTAAGTAAATACTATAATACACCGAGCAATAAATTCCAGTTTCGTTTTTAAAAATAGCACAAATTTGATAAGATTTAAATAAACTAAAATAAATTTAACTGGAAATATCCTTAAATATTCTCATTTCCTTAATTAAAGTTGTTTTTTTTTAATATGAGTATGCAATATTTTGTAGATTTGACAGCAGATCCATCGGCACAGACAGAAGCCATCAGTAAGTTTATCTCTTGCGAGAGCAGCTTCTTATGTAATGAGCAGCATAATACCTTCAGCATACCCACAGGCGCTTTCAGTGGCCATCTGACATAGTTCACATTCAGAAATGTTCAGCAGACCCTCACAGAAATGCTGCCCTTGGCCTTTTTTTGTTGTTGCTATTTGCTCAGTTCGCATCTGTTTGTGAAATACTAACTCAAACAATCACTGAACACTTAAACTCAACATTTATTTGTCATTCTGAAATCATATGTATTGACTTGCTGATGATTAGCTGAATACATATACCGGATTGCACCTAATGAAAGCTTGTGCATTGTCACAAATGACTAATTTTACTAAAATAGCCATTTGCTAATCATTTTGTGCAGAACTACTAATTGTTTTGCTAATATGATTTGTTTCACCCTAATCTTTAAAATCACAAGCCATTGAGCCATATATGCCACTATATACTATTGTTTGAGTTGACACTGGCTGCTATATCTCATGTTTGTGTATGACTTTCCCATTTATTACAGTTAAAGATGGCAGTCAGCGGGGTAAGTTTCAGATCTGAGGGTCTTTCTGACCAATTATTTTTTATCTTTCAAGTCTTTTCTCTTTCTACAAACCTGAAAACCAATTTTTTTCTCTCTCCAAGCTACCCATGGACTCCTGATTGTGTCATTTCTGCTGAATATATTTTTACTCTTCGTTGTGTTAAACATGTACAGGAAGGTAAATTTGCCTAAACATTAATTTGTGATTTTGTATGAAATTAAATGTTGTTTTTTACTGGCTAAAATACGATTCATCTATCCGTATCCATGAAAAAACTTTTGTGAAAAATACAGTTTAAAAATTAATACAGTCCAAAACAGCTGTAAACTAATTTTAATGCAAGAGGATAACACTATAGGACGCATTATTATAGATTGACATTTTATGTGCTTTATTTCTTTAAAATTGAAATCCTTTGCTTATATGGGAATGTTTTATGGCATTACTTTAAGTTTTAACTATGAGAATAAGTTTTATATTTATATTTTATTCATGCAATATTTTGAATCTTTTTTTAATTAATCCAATTACGTTGTCTGAGCAGCTTCATCAGTGATGGGTAACTTTAACCTTCAGTATAATTGACGGATTTCATTTTTTTCTTTTTTACAGTCAAAAACACACAGTGAGACGCCACATGAGTCACAAGTCATTTGATTTAGGTAACACAATTTTTGTAGATTTTTTGAAAAGGCTTCAAATGAGCATGATGTACAGATGCTGGTCACATAATTAGAATATCATCAAAAAGTTGATTTATTTCACTAATTCCATTCAAAAAGTGAAACTTGTATATTATATTCATTTATTACACACAGACTGATATATTTCAAATGTTTATTTTTTTAATTTTGATGATTATAACTAATGAAAACCGCAAATTCAGTATCAAAATTAGAATATTGTGAAAAGGTTCAATATTGAAGACACCTGGTGCCACACTCTAATCAGCTAATTAACTCAAAACACCTGCAAAGGCCTTTAAGATTGCTGACTTGACAGTTGTCCAAAAGACAACCATTGACATATTGCGCAAGGGAGGCAAGACACAAAAGGTCATTCCAAAAGAGGCTGGCTGTTTACTTGAACAACAGACAGCGTCAGAAGCGTCTCATCTGGGCTAAAGACAAAAGGGACTGGGCTCCTGTTGAGTGCTCCAAAGTTATGAAATTTTGTAAATCCAGGTCCCAGAGTCTGAAGGAATAGAGGAGAGGCATACAATCCACGTTGCTTGAGGTCCAGTGTAGTTTCCACAGTCAGTGATGGTTTGGGGTGCCATGTCATCTGCTGTTGTTGGTCCATTGTGTTTTCTGAGGACCAGAAAGTTTTAGAGCACTTCGTGTCTCCTGCTGCTGAACAACTTTATGAAGATGCAGATTTAATTTTCCAACAGGACTTGGCACATGCACACAGTGCCAAAGCTACCAGTTTCTGGTTTAAGGACCATGGCATCCCTGTTCCTAACTGGCCAGCAAACTCTCCTGACCTTAACCCCATAGAAAATCTATGGGGTATTCTGAAGAGGAAGACGCGATTATGCCAGACCCAACAATGAGATATGTGTAATGAATGAATGTAATATACAAGTTTTACTTTTTGAATGGAACTAGTGGAATAGATCAACATTTTAATGATATTCTAATTATATGACCAGCACCTGTGTATGAAGCTTTTACTGAAGCGTTTACAGCTGTCTTGGACATTCAAGAGAAATTCAAGAATGTTACTTGCAATATTTGCATTATTCTTTCCCCTATTTCTCTTGCAGTAAATGAATAATTTTAGCACTTCGGGTAAGCAGATTTTTTTGTCATCTTAAATTTTACTCACAGAGATTCTTTATATATTTTATGTACATCTAAACTTTTTTTTTTTTCTGTTCAAGTGGTTTTCCAGCGACAAACATCATGTCCTCCAACCAATACATCTGTATAGGTCATTTGCACAAATCCCTGAAATATCCCATCAAATAACCCATCAAAGCAGATATTATCTGTGTTAAAGTTAGGCCTTGTGTAGCTCAGTCTCTAGAGCATTGTGTTTTTGCAATGAGACAACCTTCAGGTATGGGTTCAAACCCAAAAGTGCACATGCTCACAAAACACGTATTTTGATTGACAAAAATAATCTTATGTGAGACAGACGCAACATGACACTGCCATTATTTTTAAGCCCGCTAGAGAGCACTTAACCTAAAAACATAAATAAAGGCAAAAACTACCTATAGGGTTATTGTTTGTTGGAGGACCAGCTGATCATTCTCCAGTCATCTGTTACTGCATCCACACTGTTTTTAAAAAGTATTTTTCAGTTGCTAATTGTATATGTCTTATTGTGTGTTTTGGGCACCAATAGAATCCATCACACACCGGTAGACATACAGTAAATGGTTTACTGACCCAGAGTGACACAGAATTAAATGGTCTGTCTGTCAGTCCCAGTCCCCCAGTTTGGGATGTGTTTTAAGAAATATTTTAAATATACCACAATTTGCAATCGTAGATTATTTTATTAATCTTATTATTTATTATCATTTTTTTAATTTGGTCTACTTAGCTATACCCAGTTCTGTCCATTGTTCTGTCTATTATATAGTTTTTGTATTAGTACAGAAATGATTAGAAAAAAAATCTGTCCTCATCCTCCTGCTGGAGCAGGGTGATTGCTCTCTCAAGAACTATACAGAGACCTTCTTCATCCTCTCCAATGACTCCTGTTACCCAGACAGCTTTCTGTGCGGGATTTACTTCCGCGGACTAAACACCTCCAGTCAAACTTAGCTGTCCGGAAATGGTCCTCGAGAGAGCATCACCAGTTACATCGAGTAGGTGCTGGTGTCATGTAACTTGCCAATGACTGTTCAGCCCATGGACAATGACACCAGTCCCACTCAGGATCCAGAGTCCAGCCCACCATCTCACCGCGTTGCGGAGCCACAGCCTGAGCCCACCGATGAAGCAGTTGCGGAGTCTCACACGACCATGGAGCCTTCGCCGGAGAGAGCGACAGAGCCGTGGAGTGCCACCCGACCCAGGTGCGTGAGCCAGCAACAGAGCTTGCCATGGTGGAGACAGCCGAGTACAGCGAGAGCGTAGAGTGGGCCCCGTCCTCCACCAGAACCTCCTCCCAAGTTCCTGTTTTTGTTTTGTTTTTTTTTGGTGTGAGGACACACCTTCCGGGAGGGGGCCATATGTCACATGTGGACTTTTGTATTTTACTGTATTGTTCATATTATATAATATCTTACTATGTTTATATTTTACTATGTTTGCGTGTAAGAGTAAGAGGACATGAGGACATTCATAATATATTTCTGGGTATCTCAGATTATGTTATTGTTTTGTGCTAAAATTTGCATTGTTTGCGGCAATCGCACCTAATAAAACTGGAAATATTATCATGTATATCTTAGACCTCATTCAACAGAACTAAAAAGTTTTCTAAAAAAAAAAAAAAAGTCATTTTCATTATTTTGTGTCTTCATTACCAGTAATATAACTAGTGTTGACTAAGAAGTGGCTAAATAAGGGTCATTGGGACTATCTTGTTGAAGCCTGTCCTTGTGATGTTACACAGGACTGTTATACAGACCTCCCAAATATAACAAGGATTTTACTTGTGAATTCTCTGAATGTATCTGCTATGATAACGTGTTGTGCTACCCTTGTTATCTTAAATGATTTTAATATTCATGCCTGCTATGCTGATAGGCCTCTGGTTCAAGATTTTCTGGCTGAAGATTTTTACCTTACTCAGTCAGTTGTGGTATTCTGGACTCCATAGCCCCTTTTAAAAAGGTGAAATCTAAAACTTCTCTCATTCTCTAAGCCCTGGCATAATGCAGAGAGCCGATCAATAGAGACAGGCAGAGAGGAGATGAAAAAGAGATAAGCCTCAAGTCTTCCATGAGATACTTAGAGACTTTATGCATACGCACCCACAGTTTGCTAACTGCCACAGTAGCTCTGATATCTCAGAATTACCATTGTCCGAGAGTACTGTTTCAAACAGTAAATACAGCTTTGAATGTGACAGATTCAGTTGTTTTAGATAATTCTGGGAAAGCCTGTGAAAGTTTCTCACAATTTGTCGCTTCTGTTCAGTTTAATATGTTTGAACCTGTTTCTTTGACTGAAGTGTTAGTAGTTATTCAACAGCTTAAGCCATCCTATTGCTCCCTTGATGTTATTGTTTATTAATTCGGATCTGGGAACCCTCAGTGCTAAATAACTATAAACCGATCTCTAAATGGCCTTTCTTGTTCTGGTCCTTTTAGACTGATCCAACTGATCATCTATTCATTTTTATTTAAAGCATGAAATGAAAATAAATGAACATCAGAAAATGCTTTATTTCAATTGCAGAACACGCCATATTAAGTTTAAGAACAATTTAATATGCTTTTCTATCTGATTTGTGGTCATGGCTAGAAGGGATACAGCGGGGGCTACTGGGTATATGCGTATTTACATTTTTATAACATGAAAATTGTGAAAATGGTTTTAAAAAGCTCATGGCGTCGTAGTGTCTTTACTTCAGAGTGTCGCAGTGACAGTCTTTTTGCAGTAAAGTACCTATCATAGTTTAATGAGTTGACCTGATGACCTGAAGCAACTTGAGGAGCTGAAAACAGATGAGTGCACATAAACAGCTCCCGATCGGAGTGAAGTCGACGGCATTTTGTGCACAGAGTGATGATTGTTTTATTGTTTAAAACTGAGTATTTAACTTAAGCTCTGAAATCCATGTGTACAAGATGTGACATCAGTATAAATGAGGTTCATCTGTGTTCTTGTAATTATATTAGTGGGGGGAGTTCAAATTGCTCTTGTATACGCGGTCTTCAGAGCAAGATGTGTAAATTTTATAAATGTATAAATTTGGTTTATCTGTGACATTGTAAACCTGTATTAGCGGGGAAGTAAACTAACATTTATTAATCTTTTTTTGTAATATGTAGCCAAATGTGTTATAAATGCAAAGACTGTCAAATAAAAATCCTGATTGTACAATACATATTGCGTTAATTATGAATATTATTTTAAGATAACCATATCTATGTTTAATAAGCACACACACACACACACACACACACACACACACACACACACACACACACACACACACATATATATATATATATATATATATATATATATATATATATATATATATATATATATATATATATATATCAGTAAATCATTTCAGTATAAAATGTGTAGATTTTGGAGAAGGAGGGTCAACTGATATTGATTTTAAATGTGTTATACAAATAAATATTGAAAGTGTAGGGTTGAGTTGCTCGTGTGTGCTCTTTAATAAATCAGGCACATCTAGCAAGACACGTTTTTGCGTCATTTTCGCTCTCTCGGTGAAGTAGTCAGCTTTTATTTTGACACCTAAGATAATAAGAGTCCTTCAACGTCACGTTGAACAGCACATGCTAATGGTATGATTAATGCATACATTTTATTGCATGTCTGAGTCTCAATGAGTGTATCATTCTGTAAACAAGCTGTTCGCTTTCATTTTCGCGTGTTCTACATTGGCTAACGCTTAGTTTATATATGTTAGCTGTTAGCGTGTGCTGTTGTGTCTGTTCAGTCCTTGACACTTTGGATATATAAGTTAGCTGTTCAGTTAACTCACTTGAAATTTGGGTGTTGTTATAAAATGTGCTGATTTGTGCTGTAGCGCCTCGTGTGTAGTCATGGAAACAGACGCGTCTCTCCTCGGCGTTGAACTAGAGCACAAACAGCAAGAAGAGCTGTATCAACAACTTCTGCTGCAGGTAACCGCTTTGACACGAACGCTACGCAGCTAAAATTATATATGTTATTTAAGCATTATACAGGAAATGTATACCGTGTTTTCGAAGCGGTGTAATAATACTTTAAAAGTCGAGTATAGGTTTCAGTTCATGTGCATCAAAAATACACACACACACACACACACACACACACACACACACACTCTCTCTCTCTCTCTCTCTCTCTCTCTCTCTCTCTCTCTCTCTCTCTCTCTCTCTCTCTCTCTCTCTCTCTCTCTCTCTCTCTCTCTCTCGTAACCATTTTTACCAAGAAATTGCCATACCAGTAATCTGAATGCCAACTGCAAACATTTTAGCGCAGGTGTGTATTTCTTGGAATTTTACAATTACACTTCCACTTCCTTTAGTAAATATGTTTTGCACTAGGTTTAGGGGTCTGGAGGTATATGTAAGCTGGGAGGAGTCGGATCTTGTACCATCCTTGCCCCCTCGGCCTTGTGTTCTGTAGTGAAGAACCCAAAAATTGGCCATCACACACTACCAGGCTCTAAAGTTGATCTGATCACAAACTCACAGTCTGTGACCATCATACACTATACAATTTTCTATTAAATCAGTCAACTTAAATCTACAGACTGATCGAAATGTATGCTGTGTATTCCAGCTCACATTTCCATCCTGAACACAGAATATTCTACTTTTGCATTATCATAGAGACAATATATGCTTATAATTTGGTTTGTATTTCGTACATCCACTGCCTATATTTGTACATTTCACTGCTTTACCTTTATGTATTACTATTATTAAAATGTTTTCTCTTGACTGAATTTTTGTTGTTGTTTAGTTTTTTGCTTGTTTCCCCACCCTGTATGTGTCATAAATCCCTTTTCATAAAGACATCTAACAGATGCAAATGTATATCTCTGAAGCTGTTAACTAAATTTCATGTCCTGTGGTCACTAAAGCCAACTGTTTTATCCAACCTTACAGACTATGGGAAAAGTTCAAAGCGAAACTCCCCCTTCTAAAGTCATCCGTCCACAGCCAGGTTAGTCTGATATTTTACAAACATTTTCTCTGCAGTAGTCTGGAGCGTTATATTTTGAGACATTGGCGATTGTGTGATTAAACTTTATCTGTTTGATGCCAGGCATGTGCGTGAAGACCTCCTCAATGTCAGACAAAAAGAAGGTCTTTCTGAATATCTGTCAGTCACAGGCGGTGCCGCCCCCTCCTTATTTGTCCCAGGAAGCGCTCGTGGAACTACTGGAGTCAGATGACCCGACAAGTTACAGAGTACCCATGAGCCTCGGCGAGCCTCATACAGAAGTGGACAACAGTGAGAGGCATTCACATTTTCAAATGAACTCAAATTATTATAATTTCCATAAAACTAAAAATGTATTGTTTCATTGCAAGGTGGAAACACCAACTATATGCAGTAATGAATGTAGTGATGAGGACAAACCATACAGTGAGAGTAAAAAGTATTTGATCCCTTGCTGATTTTGTTGGTTTGCCCACTAATAAAGACATGATCATTCTATACTTTTAATGGTAGATGTATTCTAACATGGAGAGACAGAATATCAAAACGAAAATTAATTTAATTGATTTGTATTTCATTGAGGGAAATAAGTATTTGATCCCTCTAGCCAAAAGCACTTAATACTTGGTGGCACCTTTGTTTGCAAGCACAGCGGACAGACGTTTGTTGTAGTTAACCACAAGGTTAGCACACATATCAGGGGGAATTTTGGCCCACTCTTCTTTGCAGATCCTCTCTAAATCATTAAGGTTGGTGGGCTGTCGCTTGGCAACTCAGACCTTCAGCTCCCTCCATAGATTTTCGATTGGATTGAGGTCCGAGACTGACTGGGCCACTCCATGACCTTAATGTGGTTCTTCTTGAGCCACTACTTTGTTGCCTTTGCTGTATGCTTCGGGTCGTTGTCATGTTGGAAGACCCAACCACGGCCCATTTTCAACTTCCTGGCAGAGGGGAGGAGGTTGTCCCTCAGAACTGCACAGTACATGGCTCCATCCATCTTCCCACTGATGCGGTGAAGTAGCCATGTGCCCTTGGCAGAGAAACACCCCCAAAACATAATGCTTCCACCTCCATGCTTGACGGTGGGCACAGTGTTCCTGTGGTCATAGGCAGCATTTGTCTTCCTCCTCACATGATGAGTAGAGTTTAGACCAAATAGTTAAATTTTGGTCTCGTCTGACCACAGAACCTTCTCCCAATCCCTTTGTACATCTTTGAGGTGATCATTGGCATACTTTAGGAGGGCCTTCACATGTGCCTTCTTAAGCAGGGGTACCTTTCGGGCACTGCAGGATTTTAATCCATTGCGGCGCAAAGTGTTGCCAATTGTTTTCCTGGTGTCTGTGGTCCCAGCTGCCATGAGGTCATTCACTAACTCCCGCTGTGTGGTTGCAGGCCGATTTCTCACAGTTCTCTTGATCATTGCCACCCCACGAGGTGAAATCTACTGTGGAGCACCAGACCGAGGTCTATTGATGGTCATGTTATACTTATTCAATTTTCTCACAATTGCACCAATGGTTGTTACTTTAATACCCAGCATCTTGCTAATGTTTTTGTAGCCCATTTCAGATTTGTGCAGGTCAACAATCCTGTCTCTGAGGTCCTGAGAAAGCTCTTTGGTCTTACCCATGTTGGAGAGTTTGGAATCTGTCTGATTGTCTGATTCTGTGAATAGGTGTCTTTCACACAGGTCATTAGTTAGAACAGGTGTCTTCAGTTCAGGTAACAAGTTGATTGGGAGTGTCTAACTGGTCTGTGAAAGCCAGAACTCATAATGCATACTGGGGGATCAAATACTTATTTCCCTCAATGAAATACAAATCAATTAATGTATATTCTTTAAAGTTGTTTTCTGGATTTTCGTTTTGATATTCTGTCTCTCCATGTTAGAATACATCTACCATTAAAAGTATAGAATGATCATGTCTTTATCAGTGGGCAAACCAACAAAATCAGCAAGGGATCAAATACTTTTTACTCTCACTGTATAAGGACTGTCATATATGATAAGAAAATTTAAATAAATAAGTGCTTTCAAGATATTTTGTTTGCCAGGCTCACAAGGCTGTACTGTTTATGATGTGGTGATCAACGATGAGTTCTTCCAGAAATGTCAGGTGTGTTTGAAAGTATATGTTACTTTCTTATTTGTGAAAGTATGTACTGAAAGTAAATATGTGACCTCATTCGTAGTTCTCATCGTCTCTGTTTGTACCCAACAGAAAGATACCCTGTTCCAGCAATTTCTCATTGCAGTTTCTTTGGAGGGACTGGAAAACAAGTACAATCTTGAGTTGAGCAGAGGTCAGATTAAGTACAGCATATCTGAAATGCATTAAAAATGAACTTTTCCATCAAGGGGCAATATTTGGTGCCAGGAATTAATTTTCAGGGACTTGTTGTTACTTTGTGAGGGCATGTTTTTAAATTACATGAAATTAACTGTCTGTAAACAGACAACTCGTCTATGTATTTACACAACAAATTAACTAAAGTAGCCTATTAAAAACAGGATGTCATTAGAGGGTGAAACTGCAATTTCATGACAGAGCTTACTGCACTTGTTATTGCAATAATAACCATTGTGGATGGAAATTGGGGAGCGACATTTTTTCCCCCACTGTTAATTTCCCACCGTACTCTGCATTTGTCTGTAGTTGCCTGTTAAATGCCTGTTAAATGCCATGTCCATTGATCCTTTTTTCAGATGTTAAAATTCTGAAGAACAGAAAGTTCATGGGATCCATAGAAGAACAAAACATTCGTACCAAGAGCAAGCCAGTTATCCAGGAAGTTGACTCGAAGTGAGTTTCAAAAGTTAAGATGTTAACAGCAGTTTATGTGGTAACATTCTGAATTGTCAAAATACAGTAAAAACAGTGTTTAAAACTACTTTATTATTAACGCCTAAAGTTTTGACACTAAAAAAGGTTTTAAATGGCATCAAAATTTAATTGTATCTGTGTATCAATATTGCGGAAAATGAGTATTTGAGAATTGATTGAAAGATTGAAAAATCTTAATAGAAAAGTAGACATAATTTGGTTATATTAGATATTTTATTAGTATTGATTTTGGACAAAATAGTGACATTCTGCTCTGTCAATAAATGGTAAACATTTTGTTATTTTATTTTTTTACTATTTAAATACATTTTATGTAAAAAAAAAAAAAATTATAATTCTGTTATCTAGATCTGTTTATACATCAGCCATTTAAAAAATATCATCTGTCCTTGTAGAAACTAGAATTCCTTTGCCTGCTTTTCAGATAAAGAATCTGCACTCGCTGTATCTTCTTTTAATTTATTTTCATTTTGCAACAGAGCAATGAAACATTATTTTCAACAAACCTTCTTCAGTGGATCATTTTCACCTTTCTCCAAAATATTTATAAAATACTACAAAACTTTAATTGTTTACATAAGGAAAAGCAAAACGTGTTATGATTGTTAAAGAATGTGACTTGCCTCTAAACCCACAAGAAAAGACAACTGAAATGACCTTTCTGGATCAGTATCGCAAAGGAATGAATTTTGCTCAAAGCAGTTTCTTACCATTTGCTGCCACTATGTTTATTTTGCCACCATACTCCCACAATTGTGCAACATAGTGGATATATAATTGCTGGAGTTAGCTTTTGTTCACAGATGTGTTTAGCTGAAATAGAGCATTTCCAAAACAGATATTTAATCCAGTATATTAAGCAACATATAATTACGGTCGTGCTGAGAAAATAAAAGTTGGGCCTGTAGCAAGAAATTACCTGTTACTCTTTTTTAGGAGAAAATGGCTTTATGTGTTAAAAACACTCGCATAGAATCAAAAAAGCGTACTGTTCACAAGTATTTATTATTAAATGCTTGTAATTGCTCCTTTAAGGCTTCTGAACGGCAAAGTTTTCAGTTCTAGCTTTCTTACAACAGAAGGCCCTCGGGCAGTGTTCAAACAAGTTGGGTTATACAGCATTGTAACAAAATGAACAGTTGTTCATACTTTACTCATTGGTGTGCCTGAAGGAGGGGTGGGATTTCTATACTGTACTTTGACGTTGAATGATTTATTAGTAATTCATTGTTGTGTGTTAGTGTGCACATTTAGAGTTCAGCCAAATTTCCATTCTAGATAATAATTATCTCACATTACAAGTTTGCTTCTTTAAGTTATCTACCAGTGAGAATTTTTTTATATACTGTTTAACTAATTTACTGAAATGAAACCCCTTTACAGAATCCTGCCAAATTTGTTCAAAAATCATTGCCAGGTACTGGCTGGACCAGTTTCCGGTTACCGGTGTCTGTTACTGTACGCATGTGATGTGTGAGTGAGTTGTGAGCTCCATCTATGGCTCACTGCTCTTTTGTACACCAGATCCCATACTGAATGTTGACCTGCTGAGTAACTATAACTATAACTATAACTATGGGATTTCTCTAATTGCTTTGTTCTGTGTGCACAGGGAATGTGTCTCCTTGCCTTCCTCAACCAAACGGTATGTTTTTTTGAAGGTTTGTTTTTTTTATGCATTTGTATATATCGTTTGGTGTGTTCCTTTTATGTTTTGCTGTCAAGTATGCTTGAAAACCCAGAGATGAGTGTAAAGCCATTTGTCATGCTCAGTGTGATATGTAAAATTAGTTATTGTACAGTAGAGGTTTGCAGTTTAATAATTGATGCCTTTATTGTGCTTTTTTAATTTCAGTCCAGAGTTTAGTTTATTAGTGGAGCCCCCGAGCGGAAATGCAGAGCATCTGATCGCTGAGATTCTCCTTCCTGGAGTGGTGAGTAATGAAGGCCTGGTTTTGGACTAAATTCAACTACAGGTTAACACAAAGTATGAGATTCAAAGTATGAGTCTTCTTCACTAGATATCTGCTCGCTCTCTTGTTCTGGATTTGGGAGAAGACAGACTAGTGCTGACTGCTCGGCCCTCTCTTTTCCACTTGGATATTTTCTTTCCTCTGTTTATTGACCAAGAAAACAGTATTGCCCAGTTTAACACAAACACACAGGTGAGTGCTTGTCCGTATAGTCTTTGGCCATTTCAAGTGGTTTCATGTTTTTGTTTTTTTTTCACTCTTTGATTATATGGATGTGGATTTGTAGTCTCATACAGTATTTTCCTGTTTTCTTTTCAGACCCTGACAGTGACCATGCCAGTTGTGTCTTCATAAAAACTATTGCAATGCTATTATTTCATAATAAATTTTGTATGCAGAAAGTGTTATGCCTGTTGCCTAAGATTTAAGAATTGTATAAAGCTTTGCAGAACACAGTTCTAAAGTAATTCCTGGCAGAAAGTGGAAGACCACAAACATCTCTAAAAAGCATATATATATATCTATATCTATATCTATATATATATATATATCTATATATATATATATATATATATATATATATATATATATATATATATATATATATAGATTTTATATATATATATATATATATAGATATAGATTATATATATATAGATTATATATATATATATAGATATAGATATAGATATAGATTTTATATATATATATATAGATATATATAGATATATATAGATATATATATATATAGATATATAATGTATGTGTGTGTGTGAGACTAATTATATATGCTGTTTTAGAGAACTGTGTACTGCAAAGAGAAAAGAAAGATTATGTGATGAGTTTGGTGAAGGATATTCTGTGCTCTAAAGAATCTAAAGGCTTAATCAAGAACTTTGTTTATGAAGACCAATGGAATGTAAATAGAAGCGAATGCAGTATGTTCTAGTGAAGTTTTGTAGGAAAGAAGTTAGTGTTCTTGAAATTTGGCTTGAAAATCCCAATGTAGAGAAAAGAGCTGGCTGGAGAACTACTGAACCGGAATAAATATTGAAATAAATATCCACTAGTTCCATGTAGTTGTACAAATCTGTGAGCAACCTAAACAGACTCTAGATGGACTATGAACTGAATACTGATTGAAAAAATAACAAGGTCTAAATTTAATAAACGTTCTTTAAAAAATCCGGCTAGAAAAATGTCACAGTCATAATGAAACTTGCCGTTGTAAGACTCAAAGTTATTGTAATCTTCTGGTAAAAGATATATTTTACAGCAAAATAACTGAATTGTAATATATTAAAGTCTGTTGCATTGCCATTCAGCCAAGAAAGTGATTTCCCAACAAGACAACAATTGTGCAAGCTGAACATTGTCTTTGACCTCCCTGCATAAATCAGTATCTTTTTCATCTGCTTTGACTTCAGGCAACTATCTGCAGGGTTAATAACTGATAGAACTTTATTTTGGTGGTCCCTTCTGAACATTCAGTTGTAAGTCAATGTACTTTCATTAGAGTATTAGAAAACCAAAAGACATTCTTACCAATAATCTCCTAGTTGGAGTTAGAAGATATGTATATATAACGCTACTCTTAGTCAACATAATGTGTTAAAATAAAGTGATACCTAGTATTTTGGCTAATTATCTGGGTAACACTTTATTTCGATAAAGTCTCCTTCACACATTCTGCTAACAGTAATTAACTTTGCGACTACATGTCAGCTAGTCATAAGAGCATCTCTCCGCTTTATTTTAAAGGATCTGAATTTAAAAAAAGGAAAAAAGATTTTCTTTTATATTCCCGACCAGTACCTATAAGAAATGAGAGCCCATCCATTTACCTCAAAGTTGTTTTAGCCATTAACTTGTTTTACATTATGTTGAATACAAAATATGTCTTCTGGGAAGAATTGTGTCTAAATCCCCTGTGCTATTTTTGTTCCCAACTGTCCTTTTGTTTTTTTTCTATCTCTTTTTATATCCCTGTGTTTGTTGTGTGAGGTCATTCCCCCTGTCTCCCCTAATCCCTCGTGGTGGTCATCTTTCTGTCCCAGGGTTCATTTCTAATCCATCCATGGTCCTATGCCGTAGCTGCTAACACCCTCCATCTGTCCCTGTCCTCATATAAAAACGAGCCATTGTCCCGCATTACAAAACTCTCTTAATTCACAGGGACTCTCCTCTCATCCTTTGTGTGCCTCTATTTCATCCACTGTGAACCCATCCTACCATCACCAAAAAGGTAAAAGTCTTCTCTGTAACTTCTCAAACATTTGCATGTTCAGTCATTTCTTGCCATCTGCAGAAAGCCATTGATTTTTTAGTATTATTCATAAAGTCTGTTGATATTTAGTTCTTGTCTGCAGTTACAGTATAATAATATTATTCATCCATTATTCTTAGTGTCCTGTACCACACATGTGTGTTTAAGCAATTCAGGAAAAAATGATGTAAATAAGTAACTAAAAGCAGAACAGCATGTAGTTCACCAATCATGCTCATAACCTGCATACATCTTCCTGGCATAACTGCCTGTAGTAGTCGGCACTGATTTGTGTAGCGTTCGACCAAATGGACTTTAAAACATTCACTTTCAGAGCACTAAAGATTCGCCGTAACTCATGTAATCTCCCCCTGCGTCCTTGGCTATATTTATCCCGTCAGAATTGTGTGGTTAATGCCGCTATGATCTCCCATAACCCTAAATGCCCCTCAAATGCCCTCTCTGCCGCTTTCTCATCTCTTGCGTCTATCCCTACTTGGGTTGATCCAGAGCGAGGGGCATCTTGCATTGGTAATTTGATCCTTTTGTGCAGAATTTGCCAGACTCATGCCCTTTAGATGCTGAGCATCTCATTAGCAAAGTAGCAGTGGGGCGAACTGTTGAAAGCAGGCTGGTTATAGATGGGCTATGCATGTGCTTGCAAGCCTTTGTCCAGAGACAGTAAAGTACAAGAAGGGGTGGTGACAGCTACATGCCTCATAAATTCTCTCTGCTGATGACACTGTAGCTATAAAATAGTTTCAAATAGCAGATATGATATGACACTTGATGTGAATGATAAGGGCGAGGGCAAGAAATGTGACAGCGCAATGTTAATGACTGCAATTAAACAGTGTATACTAGGCGCTAACTACAGTTCCTGAAAACAAGGCCTTAAGTTTATGTTAGGGAAAACGAGCAAGGCCGGGTTCGCAGCCATTTTTTTGTTTTGTTCGTTTAGTTGATTGATGTGCAAAACAGAACTAAGTGCTTCTTGTTCTCAGAAAGCAAAATGAGAAATCTGAATCTGTAGTAATGAAAGAACCGAACAAAGAAAGTGTCAGAAATTGTATCTGGCCCTGTCTTTGTCTGAGCATTCCCACCTGTTCTCACCCCATCAGTCTTTATATGAAGCATTCAATCAGATGTCAGCACTTTAGGACAATGGAACAATTTGGATCTGATGCTACTTTGGCTTTGTCACTCTATCCTGCTTTCTCTTCCTCACTCTAATGCTGTTGCGAAATGCTAAACTATGTGGATCTGCTGTTTTCCTTGTACTGTCTGTCTCACTCTCGCTTTCTTTTCCTCATTTTTTCTTTCAGTTTCACCATGTCTGATGTAGAGGAGGAATATGAGTGAGTAATTAGTTGATTATTTTTTTATTAGAGTAATTAGTTTCAAAGTAGTTTTTTTTTTTATCATTACTTGTTATCAGACTAATAAAGCATTACTTTCACCGTGCTATTTTTGGCTCATTCCTTTTCTTTTCCTAAATGACCTTTTAGTGAACAAGCAGAGGGTGAGTAGAATTGTTGCTTGTTTTTGTTTATTTGGCCTCTAAAACCCTCGATTTAGTGATTATCAGTAAACCTTTGACATAATGTGTACCCAGAGGCCAGTTATAGACGTCTCTCGAGGCCCTGCTGAGCTTCAGCTCTAGTCTGATTGGGTGCTTAGACTTTTCACAATGCCTTTTCCTGGAAGGGTTATTATTACAGACTGATCTCATGTTGCTGTTACAATACATCCCTAACAAATGGTGTGCACTTACATGATCCTTTGCACACACTTATTTATATACATAAGCTTATCCTTTCTTGATTGTCCTCACGTGCTCTCTCGGGTGCAGGATTGATAATCACTTATGTTTTTCTTCATCTTCTTGTCATTGCGGTTTGTTTATTTGTGACCAGCAGAGGAGGAGGAGGCTGCAGAGGATGCAGGAGCAGGTACAGTAATACCTCATCCAGCGTTCCAAACAAATGTTGATTAGAAAACAATAGGCCATGCAAAATTAAATGCTGAAAAATATGATATAACGTGTAATGCAGTCATTTTACTCAAACAACACTGACAGAGAGCGACACTAGTAGTAGTAGTTGTAAAAATCAGCACAAAGACTGGAAGTAGAGCTTTAATCACCTGTTTACACTTATTATGTGCATAATCCATCGAGTTGGTGGAAATGGGCAAATCTGCATATACATATGCGTATACATATAGTACAACTATATGTATATTACATATATGAGTTCTTAAAGCCATGAGCCTAAACAATAGTGTTTAACAGCGGTATTCTTGGTGAGCAAATAATGATGAGCTACAAATTACATAGATGAGTCTATATGCTTTCAATTAAAGAAAAAAAAAATTCAGATTTGCACAAAAACATAAAATACATTGGTGTCAAAAAAGTCAAAATCCACATTCAGTCAAAACACATACTTATTTATCCTGTTTAAAAGAAGGATAGAAAAGAAAGAAGAAGGTGGCATAAGGACATCAGGATTAGGATGAGGACTGAATGCAAATCTTTAAGATATTAATATTTGTTTTGCTTTTGCTTTCATGTTTGTTTTTTCTATGTTACAGAACAGGAGGAGTATGCAGAATATCAAGGTACTTACAAAGATATGCACGAGCAGAATGACATGTTACAATCTTCCCTAAGGTTTATATTTAAATGTAATATGCAATTTTAGTATTTTGTGTATTATATTTACAAAATCACGTAGTCAGGGATTTGATTTATAACCCTTCATTTTACACACGTGTAATGCATATCTGTGAATATGATGTGTTTTTAAAAAGAACACATTTAAATGTTTTTTTTTCTCTCTAATAAAACGAGAGTGAGAGAAGGTTGCACTATAAGAAATTAGATTTGCATTAAGTCTGTACAGTCATTGTCATCAAATGTCTGCTAAATTAGCTGTTCTGTTTTTAATATGTTCCTGTGTTGTTGTTTTTTTCCTCAGAGGAGACTCAGGAAGAAGGTGATGGATTTTAGTTGAAAATGTTTTCTTTAACTTTAGTAAATATTTACTAAAACTTAGATATATAGATAAGTAAAACAAGGCTCTAAATATCTGATCAAACTCAGCTTTTGCTGTTCTACTCACCATAGTTTACAAAAGCCTTGTGGTACATCAGAAGGACCAGCTTATGTAACCGAATTTCTAGATGTTTTTAAAATGGAGAAAATGTCAAAAAGAAGCATGAAAACACCCACAAAGATCAGAAGAACTGGTGGATTATTGTACAGTTGTGTGCGAATAGAAAGTGCTTTATGTCTGTGTTTGACAAGAACGTCTTTGTATTTTTTTTTTTCGATGTTCTCTTTGCAGAGGAGGAAAGACCACGGCCCAAGTAAGTTTTGGCTCATCACAAGCATGCATGCCCTTGCACTCATCGCCCTCCTTACGCTTCCTGTCTGGCCCACAGGCCCATGGTTCCACAGCTTGCCCCTCCAAAGATTCCAGAGGGCGAGCGGGTGGATTTCGATGTGAGTACCAACACATTTCAGTTCACCTGAATAAACAGAGAGTATGCAGGGCTCACTTGTTTCCACCATGAGTCAATGTTTATATAGCATGTTCAGTGAATACCAAATATAAAAACTATATAATTTTCTTTCTCAGGATATTCACAGAAAAAGGATGGAGAAGGACCTTTTGGAGTTGCAGACCTTAATTGACGTTCACTTCGAACAGAGGAAGAAAGAGGAGGAAGAACTGATCGGCCTCAAGGATAGAATTGTAAATCCTGAACTTGATCAACTTTGTGTAGTCAGTTGTCTTTGTTTTGCACTAATTGCCGGCCATTCGGACCATCAGGAGCGGCGGCGGGCAGAAAGAGCAGAGCAGCAGCGTGTTAGAGCAGAGAAAGAAAGAGACAGACAGACGAGGATTGCGGTAAATGACAAACGGGAAACTTAGTAAATTAAACACTCAAATGCTCTCCAAGTCGTATGTGAAATTTAATACTGGACACTTGTAAGATAAAATCGATGTGAAATGTATTATCTGCGCTCTCTCATTAGGAAGAGCGTCAGAGGAAAGAAGATGAGGAGGCTAAGAAGAGAGCAGACGACGAGGCCAAGAAGAAGAAGGTTTTGTCCAATATGGGGGCAAATTTTGGTGGCTTTTTAGCCAAGGTAAGATACTGCTGTGTACATATGACTCACCATACGTACATTGATACATGTTTGTACAGCAAATGGGCATTTTTGTGTTGTAGGCAGAGCAGAAACGAGGGAAGCGTCTTACTGGACGAGAGATCAAGAGAAAGACTCTTTCAGAGAGACGCTCTCCTCTTGGCATTGAAAATCTGCGAGAAGATGGGTTGAGGTAACCACCCAAATACAGTCATATGTTTACAGTTATTCAAAATGTGCACAGAATGTTTATTTGACCCTTTTAGGCTCTCGTGTTTTTTTCCCCGTGCTCCAAAAATAGGTGTTTATTCAAACTTGACAGTACACATTTTATCTGTTCTTTACTCCCACAAAACAGACAACGAGCTCAGGAGATGTGGAACTGGATTCACCAGCTGGAGTCAGAGAAGTTTGACCTCCTGGATCAAATGAAGAGACAGAAGTATGAGGTGTGGTGATCTGATTAATTGAGGTTTGAGAGATATGTAGTAGGTGCTAGCGAGTGATGAAGGATTATACAGCATTACATCTGCTTGTTTGTTTTGGAAAATACTAATCTGTGCCTGGTTGAATTAGATAAGGACAGTTAAGTCAAAGTGGAAGTCAGTGGAATTTATCTGAATTTTGCTTCCTTCTCAACAGATTGTTGTTCTGCTGAACAGGATTTCTCATGCCCAAAAGTTGTAAGTCACATTAACTTACTTAGCAGAGGTTTCTCTGACGTTTAATCATGTACATTCACTTGCCAACTTTGTAAATGGCTCACACACACACACTATCAGACATTCGAGTCTAACACAACTCTTAAACTTTTAAATGATCAAATATGTTTGCTATTCTCAGACTGGATAAAATCATAGTGTGAGGCTGAATAATCTCATCAAATAATCAGTCATTGGAAGCTACACCAGGGCCGATGCCAATGTGGAGCATTCACAGGCCTTGCCCTACTTTTCTTGATGAATAATGTGAACATTGACAATTTTAAAACTGAAAGTGAAAGCAAAAAACCCCCAAAACAAAACATAAAACTGTGATTAAAAACTGCCTACTCAAATATCTGGCTCTGATTTTTTGGCAGCTGGTGTTGACTGAAATATGAATGTTCTGTCATCAGTAACTCGCCTTTATTGTGTTCAGTAAGCCTGTATGCTTTTTTTTCTGCTGAACACAAAGATAGAAGAATATTGATAAACCAAACAGTTCTGGTTTCTGTTGGCTCCCAATGTACATGTGCATGCATTTGAAGTCAATAGGATTGTTCTTTTGTGTTTCACAGAAGAATAAAATCACATAGGTGTTTATGTTAATGAATAATGAATTTTATAGTTTGGATGAACCAACACTTGCTTTGTGAGCATTTTTCTTTAGTTTATTCAATATATATTTGAAAAAAGTCCATAGAAATCTGTCTCAGTCATGCTCACGCCTCACCTCTCTCTTTATCGCAGCAAAAAAGGCCATGGTAAAGGAAAGGTTGGAGGTCGCTGGAAATAAGAAAATGGGAAATAATGAAAAGACACCATGGATGCTTTTACTTTTGACTCTTCGGACAATTTTACAGCCTGTGCAAAAGAATAATATTTCTGAATGTATTCGAAA
This sequence comes from Puntigrus tetrazona, assembly GCF_018831695.1. Lineage (NCBI taxonomy): Eukaryota > Metazoa > Chordata > Actinopteri > Cypriniformes > Cyprinidae > Puntigrus > Puntigrus tetrazona. The sequence continues at coordinate 11,893,502 of NC_056701.1, read as the reverse complement.
CTCCTCTGATGTGTTTGGATGAGATGAATCACTTCTATATTATTTTCATTCGTAAGGCACTTAAGGAAAAAAGTGTCTGCTACATTAATAAATGTAAATGAAAAGTTGCATCTGAAGTATCATTTATTCTTTGCAAAGCAGACTCCTAATGCATCAGAAACTAATTCCCTCCTAAATGGAAGAGAAATGTGTGTTGAGGAAATAAAAATAAGTTGTGTGGCAGACAGACGTGGCTTTGACGTCATTTAAAGATGTCTGTCCTCATTCAAACGTTGTCTGAGAATCCTGTTTATATGATGCTGGAATTGTGGTCTCCAGTTCACATGCCTCGCCATTAACATCACAAGTCATTTGCTTAAATGTACTTTCCTACATGTTTTCTGGTCAGTTTTCATAAGATTTACTGAACTAAAATGGAATGTTATCAAGGAACCCAAAATATGACTGCATTTTAATAGCAATATATATTTTCAGAATGTAATTAAATTGGTACCGCTTTATATTAGGTTTTTAGTAAAGTACATCATGTTCATGTTGTATTGCAGAACACTTTTGCTGCTATACTAATGTAAGTTATTATGGTAAGGATAGACGGTGCAACAGTTTTTGTGGTATTCTTAAGAAATTAATCACATGCAGGTATTATATATTTAATGCAAGATAATTATATGCACAGTGCATTATATGGTTGTTGCATAACAGAAAACGGGAACCTATGTTAATCATGTATTACTGACAATACTAACTATTGTTGATCTGCAACTGTCATCTGGTGGCCTTCAGGCTCTCTAGCAAAACTTCATGTCGACACTATGCCCCCTGCTGGCTAAGCAGAGGCTTAAATCTTTCTCTGTGTGAACAACAGCCTTTCAGAATATTTTTGGTGAGAATATTAATCTAAAATCAAAATTTATTGTGTATGCCAATATTTTAAACGTTGGATGCAGTCGTGGTCATTCTGGCGAGCTAGGAAGTTCAAGGAAGATTTACATCTTGGCTTGTGTTAATCTGTATGCAATCAATTTATATTTAACCAGTTTACTTACTTCCCTATCTGTCCAACCTTCCCCACGCTCTCCCTTTTACTATGTCTGACTTTGTCTGTGTCCTTCCTGGTCTCCTTCCTCCTCTCCGCACCCCCGCCCTTCTGTGGCTCTAATTCCCTGCTCACATGTATGGCTTAGTCCAGCGCTGCACTTGGAACACCGCCGAAAACAGCACAAGATTAATCCAGGACTCCACCTCTAAATACTGCTGAATCCGGCCGGACAATTGCTTTTGGTAGACATGCCTAATATTGGCTGCCGTATTAATACATTTTCTATAATGAATAAATAGGCTCATCGTTTGTTATCAACACATAATAACTATTTTTTATCTCCATATTGATAATCAAAAAGTTCTGATTTATTTACATTAGGAAATTTATAAAATATCTTAATGGACCATGATCTTTATTTAATATCCTAATGATTTGTTTCAGCCAGAGTGAAACGCAGAACTTGGGTAAGGTTGGACAGAAAAAGAAAAAAAATCATTCAAACCATACAATGCTGCAAATATAGCTGTGCCACTTATGACTGTTTTTGTTGTCCAGGGTCACATTTGTAGCCTATGAGAAATAAAAAAAACACATCTTAAAATCTGTGATGATGTATCCAGTTGTTGTGTTTATAGTCATCTTGGTTGACAGAAAAGAAAGACGAGGCAAATCAAGACAATTCTCATACAGTTATGGACAGATACGTGCATGCAACACTTTCAAACAAAGCACACACATCATTCATCCACATCATACAGACACATTTAAATAAGAAACACAAACCAGTTGAACATTATAACGTGTATAAAAGAGATCACTCCTATGATTTACAGTAAGGAAGGGTACAGGATGATGATCAATAACATAACAGACAGAAACTTAGTAAAAGGATGGATGAAATTTAAATGATGTTTTGCCGGAAATATTTAGTTGAGGGTTGGATAAGATATTTAGCGGATAGGTGCTTTAAGGGCAGCATCTACTTCCTCCTCAGGCTGAAGGGTGTGCCACTGGGCCACAGGTCGTCTGGGATTGGCCAGCATGTCTGACCAGTGGCGCAGACCCACCCCACTGGCGCCAAACCCAATCCAGCACTTCCCGATTGGATCATTGCTTCCCAGTTTATCATAGTCATAGACCGTGATCAACACCTGGATCTTCTACAAGAAGACAGATGAACAGAGAAAAATAGGTCAATATGCATCTAATCCATGTTCTTTCTCATTAAACCTTTCCATTTCCATTTCCACTTTGAAAACAGATATTGCTGGTAAATTTCACAAATAAGGAATAGAAAGTAACACTGAATTGATTTTTAAATTCTGCAGTAAAAAGACTGAAATGTACTGCAATAATCTGTTTTATTTACAACTTTTTGATTTACTATTTGTTTGAAAGCCTAGTAACCTTCCCCCTTTACAGTGAAAGTCACATTTTGATGCATTAAAGGACCAAAATGTATTAGATATGTGTTTCAAACATGTTTACCTGAATCTGAGCAAAGGGGATTTCAAAGCTGAAGCTTTCATTGAAGTAAGGGTTCAGTGTGTTTTGCTTAACTGTCGTCTTCTTCTTCTTGATACGCTTTCCATTGTGTTGCAAAACCACTTTCACAAAAGGATCTTAGACAGAAGTAAAGAGAAAAGTAAGAATTATATTGAAAAGACAAGAAATGCAACTCAGCACCACATTTCCACAGACAATGTCATTCAAAATATAAAAATCTAATTATAGTCGCATTTGAGGTCTAGAGAATCAATTTCATTTTAACATCAAGTACAACAGAAAGGACATGTAACTCAAAATAATGCCACCAGACTAACCTGATAAACCACCCACATCCATCTTCTTCAGGTTCTTGGCCTCCATGATACAGACGGTCAGTTTACCGGAGGTAGGCACGTAACGCAGGGAGATACAGATGTCTCCTAACTTTTCTTGCTGTTGGGAAGGAAGAGGAGGGGGTTAATAAAAAAATAAATAAAAGCATCAAAAAACGAATTATGGTGGCTGATCCAAAGCCTTACTTCCTCTTTCTCTCCTCCGACCAGGTCTTTCCATTCATGTATGGGCTGCCCCAGGTCAATGCTGTTCATAGGGATTTTGATCTCTCCGATGACATCGTGTTTACCAAAGCGGTCAAAGTCAAACACCTGCAGGACCAGAGTCTGCCCTGCTAGATCATTAAAGGGGATCTAGAAACAGAAATGCAAAAAAATCATGTTGCACAAATGACTTTTTCGAAAATGACTTTTGCGCTTGTTCTACAGTGACATTTTCTTGAAGCTAATCCCCAAAAATGTATATTTATAAAACCACAACTGCGGTACCTTAAATATGAATGTCTCGTTGAAAACAGGAGACAGATTCTTGCGCTGGACCTTGGTTTCAAACTTTTTCTTCTTGTCTGGTAGCATGTAAACTTTGACGTAAGGGTCAGATGTTCCACCAATATCCATGGCAGGAAGGTCTTGGGCTTGCAAGATACCAACAATGAGCTGAAGGTAGTTAAAGAAAAGGTTGAAAAGGTTAGAATAGCACTTCTCAATCTGTGCAGAAAATGAATCAACGCACATATCAGAATGCATTTTAAGAACATCTACTCTAAACCAACCTGGTTGTCAGTGAAGTTATAGTCCAGAGTATACTCCAACTTGCCATAATATTCCTTCTCTCCTTCGCCCTCTCCTTCTTTAGGTTGTTCCTAAGTACGGGCAGCATACATTTAAAACACTTAAGCAAAACTTTAACCCAACATTACCTCTTTTCTTTTTAATACTTGGTTTAAAATGAAACATTTGACAGATGGAGATCTGAAACATTATGCTCTTCACATGCTTTAAACTTTCAGGCTCTCCTACCTCGCCTGCTTCTTCCTCTCCTTCCTTTTTCATCCGTCTTCGTCCTCCCTTCCTCTCTCTGACTTTTTTAGCTTTTTTCTTTCCTCCCAAGCACTTCTTATAGATGCAGAAAGCAAAGCAGCCAACCAGGGCAAGCACGACCACAACTATGGCACCAATGGCCCACATGGGCACTGTGGAGTGAAGAAAGAAAGAAAGTTAGAGAGAGAGAAAACAATGACCGTTTTATTTCTGTTAATAAAAAAACAGGATTTCAATCAATTACACATTTTCTGCTAAATAAATAAGTAGATGGATAGGTGGATGGAGGACTGACAGAAAAAGACTTTGGAAAATTTGAACTTACTTCTGATCTTGGGGTCTGTTGATGGAACAGATAAAACATGAAAGATGTACATGGAAATGGAAAAAATGGAGGAATTAACTGATCACAGACACACACACAGTTGGAATAGAAAATATGTTTTGTAATGATAATATGACAAAATATGAATGATCCCAGCAGGCACCAGACAGACATTAGACAGGTTTGGTGTGAACAGCAACACCGGAGAACTGTATAAATTTGGTTACTTAATACCATGACTAAACCAACAAAATATCAGTGTCTGGATTGATAACATTGTATGGATGTGAGAGGCATAATTAACTCACACATGAAAATTCTGTCGTTATTTACTCACCATAGTGTTGTTCCAAACCTGTATGAGTTTCTTTCTTCTGTTAAACACAAAAGAAGATATTCTGAAGAATGTTTGTAACCAAATCACATTCTTCTGGTCCACACTGACTTCCATTGACACTCAGACAAAGGTGATTTGTGATGCTATAGAACAACCATAAATGGTTCCATGAAGAATATTTCTTAAATGGTTCTTTTATGGCATCGCTGGGAAGGACATTTTAAAGCACCTTAATTTTTAAGAGTGTAATTACATTTTTTTTTGGTCCATACTATGGAAGTCGAAGTGCACCATCAAGTGTTTGGTGGTCTACATTCTTCTAAAGATTTTCTCTAAGATTTTTTATGATATCCTCACAACAGAAGAAAGGAATTCACAGAAGTTTTCACAGAACAACTTGAGGGTGAGAAGAAGGTGACAGAATTTTCATTTTTGGGTGAACTATACCTTTAAGATTATCACATGCAACAACTTTTAGACGTCAATATGATTTTAGCATGAGATGATACCGTTACTTAAAAGCATCAAAATATCAATGTTATTATTCAGTGTCAAAATTACATTGCCATTAGATGTTGTCCTGACATTATCACCAGCATCAGAATCTACATTCAACTGATGTTGTGCAGCGATTATGGCCTGCTGGGGGATGATTAGTCAAGTGTGGAGTATCGACATAGAATCAGTACTTACTAGGTAGATGGCTAAGCTCATTGAAAAACTTATTCTTCATATTCATGAAGTTGTGGGAGTGGTGAGAGGGTGGAGGCGGAGGAGGTGGAGCAGGTTTGGGCTCCTCCTCTGATTCTGCTGCTCTCCGCACGCGATGCTGCATGCTGACCAATCGCATTGCTGATCAGCTACAGACATAAAACAGACTGTTACTGTCCTGTCATAACAGAAACTAAATCACACATCAGTCTCAAGCCCACACTGTCTCTCTCTTTCCTTCTTCACCTATTTGCGCACAAAGTGACTTTTGATGGCGTAAACTCTGATGCTTGACGCTCAGCATATCTGTTATTAATCCTGAAATTGTTATATGTCAAAACACAACCACGCATGTGTTCAAACACTATAATGAGCTCAAAAACTGTGATATTTGTCATAGGCACATTAGCACTCAGTGGTTATGTTTCCACCTGCCCTACTCTGTTGAACTGACCTCTTGTCACTCTCAGCAGATGCGTAACAAGATTAATTGCCAAAGCTAATCCAAAAATCCTTGGGTTTAAGTAAATTAGGAACAGAGCCCTCCCCTTGCTGCCTCACTTTCACACTTGAGTCTTTGCAGTGATCTGCATTTTGTCACCAGACCGGCATGTAAGAGTAAAGACTTCAGGCAGCCTCTGCTCCTAACTCATGATGGGACTTCATGATGTTTCTACATCAGCCACATGGACTGACCACAGTGATGAAATACAACAAACATAAAAACAATTTTTCACTGTTAAAAAGATAAAATTCTCTATTGACCTTTGCTGGATTATCATGATTCACTTGTGACTGACCTGTTTTCTTCACTCTGTCTGCACAATATATATACCACACCAATAAAATGGTTAAAAATGACTCAGAGAATTAATTAAAATATATATAATAAGATTTATATTTTAGTTTTTACATATGGGTAACTTTAATAAAATTTTTAGGAAACATCATTCCTGCAGCTGTGTCTAAACCACAGAATTTTGTAAATATAAAAATAATTAGAAAAATGTAGGTTTTTAATTTACATTTTGACTGACATTATTATTTAACTATTATTTAAAATATCTACTATATACTTATTTAAGTTTAGGTAAAATGATAGCTACGGCAGAAGCTTCATTCTTCTTTGCTGATTTTCATATCTCAGTATTTTTAGTTTTTTTTAGAATTATCTTATTAGAATATCTTATTAGTTAGTTATTAGTTTGCAAAATATATACATACAGTATACCAAGCTTCCAACACATTTACGTTTTTCTACATTAGTTTTTAATGAGAAAGAGGCCGTTTACATCATGTATTTGATAAAGTGCGCAAAGGAGGGTTGAAACACTACTTTCTTCTCTTCCATAGAAAGCAGATACCTCGGTGCTTAATCTTAGAGTTCAGAAAGCATAATTTGTGTCATTTACTGACACGACTGCACTAATCTGGCTAAAGAAGGCCTGTCGCTCAGTGCGTCACAGGCCATCAGCCGGCGTCCTCCCCCCTTCTCATCGCTACTTTGTCCACCAGTGGACAGAACTGCTGTATTTTCGGATTACCTAAATCTCATACACTTACCCTTTTCCTTTTTTTTTTTTTTTTTTTTTGGACACAGTTGTCCAAGACTGAAGAGCATTTACGCACATAAGCTGAGCATTAATTTATACAAGCAAAACTCATCTGAACCACTATTATTGCCAGAGCTTAGAAAAGATTTGCTGTTCTACAAAATGTGGCGAGCAAGAAAATAAATAAATAAATAAATAAAAGCGTATGTTGTTTATTAAAGTCACTGTGCTATATATTTTACTTAAGTAGCCTAGTTTAATTGAGCAATTCTCACTTATAATTACATGAAATGTGAAGTGAATGGTCTTTGTTCTTTTAGCTTGTCTGTGGACTGTTTTGCAACCTATATAGCCTAGTCTCCATGAACTGAGTGAAAATGTATTAATATGCTGTTCACTCAAACTACATCGAGACACAAGTAGTTGCAACTATTTTATGTAGCCTAGTATTTTCATTTAATGAACGCGGCTGAATTGCAAAGGCTATGTTATAATTCTCAAAAAATAACTGTTTCCAAATCATTTTGAATGGCACCGCATGACATGTCGATCAGTTCAAAGATAGTATGATATTTCCATAAATAAGTGGAGCCGATAAAGCAGACGATCAAACTTACCTGGTGATGATAAACAAATCCTACTCTCTTAAACAGACAGAAACCTGCGCGTTGTTTAGAGAGGACAGTTACGCAGCAGCCCTCTCACACACTGCTCAAACTTACTCTTATCATCCACTTTATCATCCGTCCCTCTCTCTCCCCAAAGCGCATTTGAAGCGCCAAACCCTCTTTCACTTGGATTAATCGTGCTCTCCCTTCTGTCCAGTTACGCGCCCTGGGTTTTCTCATGTGACAGTCTTATTCCATCCATCTCGTACGCCCGTTTATCGGTTTGCTAGTGTCCCATATAATCTCCCGCATGCTGTTTATCCGATTCTAATTTCCAATATAATATTTGTTCAGTGACCCTGCTGAATCGGATTATAGTCGGTGAATCACTGCTGTTAATAGGCATGATTGCTGTGGCATAAGGAGGCTGTGAACCTTGTTCATTGGTTTAAAAAGAGGACACGGCTTCACCAATAGCTGACGCTTGTTGAGACATAATGAAAAGAAAAAAAATTAACAACCACAACGGGCCTTGGTCTTTCAGTGTTTACGATCAATGAATGATTCGACGTATGGAGGAAACAGCACACTGATGTGGCAAAATGAAATACTACAACTGTAGTGCCTTGGAAATTCATGTGAATAGCCTAGATTTATTCATTCAGCAGACCACGAAAAGGCTGCAAATTAGTATTTTGTATTTACTCTCTGTAAATAATATTTAGTTTTATAATATTATATAGTGAATAACATAAATTTTATGAAATACTAAATTGTAGTTGTGAGGTCAGCATGAAGGACACTTCAGAATGGGGATGAGTGAATTGTCTTTTTTCATCAGTTACAATTTTGTAACCAATATAATAATTACAGCTCAATAAACGCATTCTGCAATTTTAAATAAAAAGACAAGGTTATTCAGCTCAGAACTTTTATTTCAATGCATCAGGTCAGTCACTGCAGATTCAACGAGAAAGCATTGCTTGATGGCAATCACAGGATGACAATTTATTTAAAAAATTAAACTGCATAATTTTAATAGTAACAGGATATTTTGTTTGATGTTAACCTTTAAACCTCTCAGGCTTAAGATAATTTGCACAGGAGCTGTTTGATGAGAATATATTTAAGAGAATAGTATTTCTATTCATTTTGTATTGGTAGGATCTTTGAGCTGCATTTAGCTGCTGTCTCCATCCAGGGTGTGCTTGTCAAACAGGTACTCGGCCATCCTGTTGTTTCCAGCATCCATCTTGGAAAGGTTGGTGATGTGGTCTCCAAGTTTCTTGATGGCCTCAACCTGCTCATTCAGGTAGTGAGTCTCCAGGAAGTCACACAGCTGTTGGACAAGACAATAGAAGAGATGTTGGGATGCAAAGTTTGGATGCAGTATTGGCAAATTTAGAGGCAGCAATGAGGGTCACTCACATGAGGGTCTCCCCTCTCAGAGGCGACCTTGTGCAGATCCAGCAGAGCCTGGTTGACGTTCTTCTCCAGCTGAAGAGCACACTGCATAGCAATCAGTCCATTGCCCCAAACATCACGCTCAGGTTTCTAGAGAGAACCACAGTAGTGAGCATAGCATAAGGTCATTTCATAACAATAGTTCTCAGCTTAGAATGTTTAAAGTAAGTAGAAAGCCTGATCAGAGCATTATCATTAGAAGAGAAATGGAGTCCAACAAAAAACAGAGAAAGCTAATTTTTCAAACATTTCTTTAAATGCTTAAAATGTTTAATTCAAAACACTGTCAGCACACCTTTACGTCCTGAAGCACAATGCGTCCTCCCCTCTTGTTCTGGAGCTCCATGAACTTCTCAGCATGCTCACGCTCCTCCTCGCTGTTCTTCTTGAAGAACTTGGCAAAACCAGCAAGAGCGACATCGTCCCGTTTGAAGTAGAAAGCCTTAACAAAAGAACAAAGCTTCAAAGTCAAACTAACTTATAACAGAAGAGTGCAGATCAGCAGTCATCCATAACAACTGAAAACAGCCTTGGTCGGTCCCATAAGACTGATGCACTAATGCGCAGTTGCGCTATTTATATAAATATATATATATTATTGTTGTTCTTTTTTTCAAGAACATTGTTTTATCGAACGTTCGATGGAAGCGAATGCGTTTTGTCAAGAATGGACACACAATCAATAGAGAAACAACAATAGAGAAACAATTTAGCAAAGCGCTAAAACCAAGAAACACTTGCCATGGAGGTGTAGGTGTATCCAGCGTAAAGCTCCAAGTTGATCATCTTGTTGATCAAAGCCTCGCAGTCGCGGTCGTAGTTCTGGCGAATCTGAGAAGTCTCCATTTCGGCGGGTTTTTATCGTTTTATTATCAAAAACGTAGAAAATATGAAATTTCGACTAGATCGAAGTTCCGTTCAATCACTGTTGAAGCAAGAACCTCTTCAGATCTTCCTGAAGTTGTGGATGACATGAAGGTGCGCTCACCTTATATACCATCGACGAATGATGCGCGAGTGAAACTAAAAACCAGCCAATCAAAGAACGAGCTGAGTAACTAGGTGACTAGACTTTCCGCTGTGTGAGGTGAGATAACGGAGACACGAGACACGATCAACTTTAATGAATAGGTTTTTCTTTGTCACAATTACAAGCATGTTTTGCACTCTGAAATGTTACTACTGTTTAAACATGAAGTGATTGCTATATATATATATATATATATATATATATATATATATATATATATATATATATATATATATATATATTGAAGGAGGTTTTATGGCAATTGTCAATACGTGTTATTTTTAATGCAAAGATGACATTATTTGAGATATCCTTATTATGGGCTAGGGTAAGGGATAAGGGTAAGGGTAGAGTTTTGTTAGGATTGGGTCAAATAATGTAATCTCTGCATTAAAAATTACATAACATAAGTGAATGATACTTAATGACAGTTGTCATAAACGTGCATAAAACCTCTTTTATGTTCATGACATGTGACATCTCATGATTATAAATGTGTCAATGTCAGTCTTATGCCCACCCCTCCAAGTAAAGTGTTACCCATATTGTTTATTGTAATATATTGTATAGGTTGTGATGTTTTAATAGTAAACCTTAACCAGGTTAATTCATTTTCCTGTAGTAATTATTTCCCATAGATGGAAAACGAAATGTTCCTAGTTGCGTCTATGGTGTGTGTGAGCTGGTAACATTTTGTAACTTTTCTTTAGATACATGACACCTGGCTGATCAGAAGAGTACAGAGAATTACGAAGCAGTTTTGTAGCTACAGGAAACTGCCAATGAAAGCTCATTCTGTGACATCAGAAACAACCGCAAACTCCCAAGAGCCAACATGGAGCTGCTTCTCTGTGACTCAGCATTTTCTCTCTCATGGAAGATGCATGTATTTGTAACCCGATCGGCTTGCTACAAGTTAAAAATGTACAACCATCAGATTAAATGTATTTAATTTGAAACAGATGTTATATGTTATAAATATAATAAATGTTATAAAATTGTTATAAATGATTTCATCCTTTAAAATAGGAAAGGCCCTAATTTACCTAAATTTAGGTTTTTAAGTCAATAGGATACCAATCTGATGTGCTATTGATGTGCAATAAGAAACAAGACCAATATATACTATACTCTTTGCGCTATTGATAGTTTTACAAAATTCTATTTTGCTTGTGCTGTTTATAATTACGTGACCTTTATCTTACAGTGGTCTTTCGGCGATTGTTCAGTCAGTTTTGCATTGGTGAATACTGCACACATGGATTAACAATGCTGGCTGTCCACTCATGCACACCAATGCTGATTTGAACATGTAAGCAGCCTACTGTAATACTGGTGATAATGAAACTTGTAAACAAAACAAAATAAATTAGAGTGGAAATCGATGTGCCGTGACTGTACCCACCGCACACTCACTAAAGCAGAGCCCCTGATCAAGTCATGGATGGCTGACATCCTTATAGGGAACATGAGGTTACCATTGGAAGTGGTATTAATAGGCTAAAATTGGTTCTTTACTGAAAGGAAGTGTGCATTTGGTATACCTGGTATCACTTTATTACTTTATTATAGAAGCTTGTATATACTAAGGCAAAACAAGAATGATGTATAATTTCACTGTGGAGATAAATTCATCCGTCAAGTGAGCATCAAAATCTCCTTCAGGAGAGAAACAACAACTTGAATAAGTAGTGTAGTAATTGACATTGCCTGTGAAAGTGCATTCTGTCTCCCAAGAGCTGATACGGAGCTGTGTCTCTGTGACTCAGCGTTTTCTCTCTCGTCATGAAAGATTCAAATAAATTTGTAACCTGATCACTTTACGGTGAGAAGCCATTGATTTAATCTAAACCATAATCCTTTCTGTCTTTAATCATAATTCATATACAGTGGAGTGAAAAAGTGTTGGCCCCCTTCCTGATTTTTTTGTGCTTGTCACACTTTAATGTTTCAGATCATAAAAAAAAATTAAATATTAATCAAAGATAACACAAGTAAACACAACATGCAGTTTTTAAATGAAGGTTTTGAAGCAGCAAAACAGCCCCAGACCATCACACTACCACCACATTTTACTGTTGCTATGATGTTCTTTTTCTGAAATGCTGTGTTACTTTTACTTTTTTGCGACGCACACCTTCCAAAAGATTTTTTACCAAAAGTCTTGGGGATCATCAAGATGTTTTCTGGCAAAACTGAGATGAGCCTTTATGCTCTTTTTATGCTTTGTTTCGCCAAGCGTTTCTTCGCACAGGGCCATGCGGGTTTGGATTTTGTTTTCCCTTCATAATAATTTTTCTTAATTTAAAAACTGCATGTTGTGTTTACTTGGGCCAACACTTTTTCACACCGCTCTATTAAACACATGCAATGCTTCATTTCAAAACTGACTTCATCAAAAGCATAACAGAAACTAGAAATGTAAATGCTGTAATGCTTTCACTTTAAATTCAACTTAATATATCTGTCTTGTTTTTGTTTCTTGTTTACAAACATGTTAATGTGTAATTATGTTTATAATTACAGCTTTAAAGAACCTTACACTTTTCATGGTTAATTGACGTTTAATACATTGCGAACATTGTTTGTCACTTAGGCCGTTACTTTTACACATTTGATCACACAAACCAGGTCTCACCCTTTTAAATATGACAACAAGTAAATCCAGCCAAAAATATTTATTCATCAAATTCACCACATTAAAATCAATTAGTACACATTCCTGTTAAAGCATTGGCTTGGCTATAACAAAACTGAATTGTTTAAAATGTTACATTATGGTATTTAAATATGTTCTATTTATCATACTTTAACATTTTAAGCAAGAGCTGTGATAAGAATATCTTGCTTAATATATAGCTGGAAGATTTTGCATCTTGTAGATGATCTGAGGGCCGCATTTAGCTGTCCAGGGTGTGCTTGTCAAACAGGTACTCGGCCATCCTGTTGTTTCCAGCATCCATCTTGGAAAGGTTGGTGATGTGGTCTCCAAGTTTCTTGATGGCCTCAACCTGCTCATTCAGGAAGTGAGTCTCCAGGAGGTCACACAGCTGTTGGACGATAAAAGATGTTAGTATACTTAATTTAATAATGGCTGACTAATCACCACCAGTGACCTCTACTGGCTATTTAAATAAAATTTACTTCATTTAACCCATGAAATAATTTGCATATTTCTATCTTGCTTTTTCATATGCACATCTAGGGAAACTTTATAACTCACATGAGGGTCTCCCTTCTCAGAGGCGACCTTGTGCAGATCCAGCAGAGCCTGGTTGACGTTCTTCTCCAGCTGAAGAGCACACTGCATAGCAATCAGTCCATTGCCCCAAACATCACGATCAGGTTTCTGAAGGCAGACATTATGAGCAAGAAACGCTTGAATATAACAGTTCCTTACAAAAAGGCATAATGTTAAAGTTTATAACAATGGCAATTTTATAAAAAACAATTGTTACAAGTTTTAGTTCAAAACATTATCAATGTACCTTGATGTCCTGAAGCACAATGCGTCCTCCCCTCTTGTTCTGGAACTCCATGAACTTCTCAGCATGCTCACGCTCCTCCTCGCTGTTCTTCTTGAAGAACTTGGCGAAACCAGCAAGAGCGACATCGTCCCGTTTGAAGTAGAAAGCCTGATCAGAGCATTAGAAGAGAAATGGAGTCCAACAAAAAACAGAGAAAGTTAAATATACAGCCTTATTTTTTGAACTTAGCAAATTTTTCAAACATTTGTTTAAAAAAAGTACATAAATAATTAAGGATAGTATTGTGTGTATGCTAAGACTTGCTTCTCTGTCCTTTACCCAAAAACAAGGTGCAATGGATGCCATTTTCCCTGAATTTTTTAGTGATATGCTATTTAGACTAAGGGAAAATAGAATATTTACTTAGCATAGATGCTATTTACTCAAGGGATTATATTTACACTAATTGAAAATAGCAACATTAAGTGCAAATAGCATTTCTGCTATACTTCTTATTGCATGTGGTAATTATCTGCACCTCGGTATTGAAGTACATTCGAACCAACGTCGAATGGCGTCAAAATGCGATGCAGTTATCATTTTATAATGATGACTATCCCAATCACACGTTGGTGGGCGGAGCTAGTGTAAATAGCCACTGCCAACAAGGCGGACTATTTGCACTAAGTGGGTTGTGAGCCATGATTTTTTAAGAAACATATTTCCTACATGGCCAAAAATAACATTTCTACAGGTGCAATATTCTGACTTGCTACTCATTAATTGTTTCTGACTCATTTTCATTTAGATTAGCCTATTTGGGATGAATGCACGTTTGAATGCTACAGTCGCTGATGCCTGCAATAATCACTAAAGGAGATCATTTTTTAACGCTTTAGCCTATGTCAAAAATTGTTTAATTGAAGAAGAGAAACTTGTCACAATAAAACAAATTGTCTCGTAAAAGTGAGAACAGAGGAAAGGTACAAAAACATACCATTGAAGTGTAAATGTATTCAGCGTAAAGCTCCAAGTTGATCATCTTGTTGATCAAAGCCTCGCAGTCGCGGTCGTAGTTCTGGCGAATCTGAGAAGTCTCCATTTCGGCGGGGTTTTTAGCGAAATTGATAGAGAATGAATAAGAAATTGAAATAGTTTAAATAATTTCTGGACAACACGAGGTTCCGTTCAATCACTGTTGAAGCAAGAACCTCTTCAGATCCTGTGAATGAAATGAAGGTGCGGTTATCTTTTATACCATCGGCGAACGGAGCGCGAGTGAAACTAAAAACCAGCCAATCAAAGAACGAAGCTCAGTGAAGAAGCCACAAGACAGTCTGCTTTGTCATCGTATGACAGAACGTGCCGTATCAACTACCATGAGCGTGTCTTTTTTTCCCCTTCATGACTCATGAAAACCGCATCGATGAAAACAACTGGACAAATTACATGATATAATGAACTGTAGCCCAAAACTAGAACCTTAAAAAACACATACTCAGCCTACATTAAACCTTTGGCATGCACTAAATTCAAATTCAGACAAATTCAGTAAATTGAATTCTAACCTTTGTCAAGTTTGTCAAACTTTGATTTAACATGTTCAGTTTGATGACACAACTGTAACGCTTTACGACGTCTTTACGTTATATGTGGTAGTGCTATATACATGCCATTAAACTATTAAGTAGCATTGCATGTCATTGGGTTAGGCCTGGTTAGAGACCAACAGGGCAATATAGGGTCAATAGTAGGCTAAGATCAGGAAAATATTATGTTTCACATATTCTCCTTTAGTTAAATATTTGCTCCTTAAATTTCAATGGATATGGACTATATGATATCATAAACACTGTTCTTACAGGAGTATTGATTTGACGTTAATTAGGTTATTCAAACATTTGTTTACAAAACATGTACATAAGCAAAAATGGGTGCAAAAAAATCGTAATACTTGGAAAATTGACTTTGATGAAGACAAAAGGCCAAATGAAGTTCTTAGCAATGCACATTATTAATCAAAAGTTTTTTTTATATATATGCGGTAGGAAATATACAATATTTCTTCATGGAACACAATCTTTACTTAATATCCTGATGAATATGATAATGTTAAAATAAAAATCTAATATTTTGACCCATACAGTGTATTTTTAGCTATTGCTACAAAACGTTGGTTAAGGATCACATATAAGAAACAAACATTTAAAATGCACTGATGCAGAAAACAACAATCAAATTGGGCCTTTCATTGAAACCCTTACAGAGTTACAGAGATACAGCCGTTGTGACAACTTCTCCACGTGCCAACTAACCCTCGCGTACCCTAATTGCATTCAGTCATGTGACAATGACAAAGCATTTTTGTACCAAAACATGCACCCTAAGTGTCAGCAAGTGAACAAGACAATGAGCTGCGTTCAGAGGAATATTTGAGTACAAACAAAGCAAATTTAGTTTCCCCCCAGGGACCAACGACGACCTGCTGCAGGTGGAACCAGCCATTAGTTTCCATAAGCTCAGGGGTCAAGGTGGATGGTAGACCTTGAAAAGCTAGAAATGGATTTATATATTTTTTGCCCTGTCTGTATAATGTAGTTGATTGAACTGTTAGACTTTGGATGTGTTTACTTTGAATCTAATTGTAAGGCATCACAGAGAAAGTAGACACATTATTCATTAAAACAGGATATAACTCTTAAGGCTGACCAAGAATATAATTTTTAATCCCAGTGATGTGTTGTATAATGAATTTGTGCTTATACTATAAAATCATTGATACAAAGTGCAAAGATTTAATTGAGTGCAACTAAAATATTCCTTTGTTCATTAGCCTGTCCTAGAACTGAATAAGGTACATGTAAAACGAAAACTAGAGGAATTAGCATCAACATACTGTGCAATAAAACATTGTCTGACAACTAAATTTTTATAATTATATATAAAATAGAAAATCAATACAATCATCCAGTGTTTGAACACTGCCCACTGGCAGTATATAGCAAGGCATTTCACTAGGTTTTGGAAGAGACTTTTTTGGCTTCCATAGAGGTTTAGCTGAGAATTTTGACACAAAGGATCATTATTGTTTTCTGTAAAAAAAAAAAAGGGAAAAAGTGCCAGTTGCTTTACATTTTATGGCAGGTTTTGGTAAGAATATTGCAGACTTTGTTTATAGTTAAAAGTCCATAAGACCATATTAATGTAAACACTTGGGTAACTGGTTTGCTTTTATTTCTGCATCATCCACCATGTAGGTTTAATAAAAATGTGTTTTTAATAAATTATAATGAATTGAATTATAAAACTAAACAGTGCAATTCCAAAATATTGAAATAAAAAGACAAATCAATCCAGCCCAAAATCTTTATTCATCAAATTAACATCTTTAAAACATGTGTACATTCAAAAGCAAAACACTGGCTTGATGTCAGAAAATTAATAATCACAGGAAACAAGTGAGATGGTTTCTAAAGTCAGATGGAATTTTTTACTTTATGTTTAAATTTTAACGCCCAATTTTAATGTTTCATCTCAGGGGTGGATTTAGCTGTCCAGGGTGTGCTTGTCAAACAGGTACTCGGCCATCCTGTTGTTTCCAGCATCCATCTTGGAAAGGTTGGTGATGTGGTCTCCAAGTTTCTTGATGGCCTCAACCTGCTCATTCAGGTAGTGAGTCTCCAGGAGGTCACACAGCTGTTAAAATAAAACAATAAAAGAGATGTTAGGATGCAAAGTTTTAAGTTTGCAATGCGATTTTAGAGGTAACAATGAGGGTCACTCACATGAGGGTCTCCCCTCTCAGAGGCGACCTTGTGCAGATCCAGCAGAGCCTGGTTGACGTTCTTCTCCAGCTGAAGAGCACACTGCATAGCAATCAGTCCATTGCCCCAAACATCACGCTCAGGTTTCTAGAGAGAGACACAAACAGTGAGTAGTAAGCATAGCATAAGGTAATTTTTAAACAAAACCTTTTGTTAAAAAAACAGCACACCTTGATGTCCTGAAGCATAATGCGTCCTCCCCTCTTGTTCTGGAGCTCCATGAACTTCTCAGCATGCTCACGCTCCTCCTCGCTGTTCTTCTTGAAGAACTTGGCAAAACCAGCCAGAGCGACATCATCCCGTTTGAAGTAGTGAGCCTGTGGTAAAAAAGCGGTAAAAAAGAAGTATATATATATATATATAGATAGATAGATAGATAGATAGATATCAAACAAAGATATCTATAGAATAATTCTACACATTAAAGCATATATTGTCATGGAAAACTTACAATGAAAAATGTACTTACCATAGAGGTGTAGGTGTATTCAGCGTAAAGCTCCAAGTTGATCATCTTGTTGATCAAAGCCTCGCAGTCGCGGTCGTAGTTCTGGCGAATCTGAGAAGTCTCCATTTCAGCGGGTTTTATTATTAAAACGCTGGTTTAAAATCAATTAGATTTTTTTTTTTAAATCTGAAAGATCCGTTCAATCACTGTTGAAGCAAGAATGTCCTCAGAAGATGTGAGTGAAATGAAGGTGTGTGTTCTCATCTTATATACGCTGACAACATGAAGCGTCAATGGAACTGAAACCAGCCAATCAAAACATGAGTAATGAAGCTCCATTCAGCTGCGACAGCAAAGACAAGCTCATGTTTCACGACTCTGTTTTACCTTTTCATGATTAATGGTAAACTGATTCCAAAAATTTCAATTCATATCAAATAACATAAATAATTAAAAAAAACTTTATGTGACCAACACTAAGAAGTATTGAGACAGCAACACATGAGAAAGTCCTATGTCTCAAGTATTTTGCTATCACGGCATCATGGATGTAGTGGCTCAATTCACTTTATAAAGTGCTTTTGCTGAAAAGTTTTGTACTTTTCTAGAAAATCTAGTACATAATAGAATTTTCACCATCAGCGGTTATTTATATATTAAACTTTATTTATATATTAAAAAAAGTTTTATTGACATCCACTGTCCATATGATCTTTGCTTTCACAAATAATATGACTTAATAAATAATTGAAAAGAGGCTGTTTGTTTGTCAAATATGATTAAAAATGCACCAAAACAAACCGATAATAAATAAAATTGTACCACTGTGACAGACCTTCTGTAAGAATCTCATGGGACATTCTTGCAATAATGTAATTTCTGAGTGGAGGTAATGCTGGTTTTCTCTTGGCAACTGTCAGTACAATCGGTATTCTGAAGAAGCAAAAAATTGCACATGAAACCTCATTCTGCATCAGCAAACAAGTGCAAACTCCCAAGAGCTGACACAGAGCTTGTGACTCAGCATTTATTTACTAGTTGCAGGTACACCTGTAACCTGATCAACTCAGTAAGGTGTAGGTACAAACACCTTCAACTTGATTAGAGTAAACCTTGTTCTTTGGTGTCAATCATCATATATAATTCATATATTTGTCCTAAAATATTTTCACTTTAGAAACTAAGTTAGTTTTACAATATCTCTAGATGTGTTTTAAGAAGGATAAATAGACAAGGTGTCAAAAACAAAACTATTCATTTAGACATGCAAGAAGAACATGGTTTTAACCTGCCTTGGCCAAACAGCAGGTGACATCTAAGATGTGCTTTACATCAAGAAGAGTTTCATTTACTTTCCATTTGTTAGGTGGGAAATCTAGGTGGCTTTAGAAAGATGGAATACAGTGGAAATATATTGTATCTGAGAAGATGCATCAGTAAACAGAAATGAAAGAAAATATTAAAATATTAAAAATTTTGTTTCATAAACAGATTTATTAAAGCTGATTACTTATTTAGCAAGTCAATTTAATTAACAAGTAAGATACTTGTTAGTCCAATCATTGCTCAAAATCAGTGTGTTTATCTAGGCACCCACAATTTAACCACCTGCACTACATTTTAGCACTATGATAACCACAAACACACAAAATAAACTCTTTTAAATGTCAAACATAATGTGTAATGTCACTAATGTCTATGGCAATGTTGCATATAGGTAATGTTATATTAGCTAATATAACAGTTTAATATGAGCTGGTTTAGACAAAACAAACCAATATGTGACTTAAATATTTAATATTAAAGTAATATATCTTGTGCAATATGTTTGATATTAGTACTTAATTTATTCATTATAATACTCACTTTTTCGTATCACTTCCCAGATGAATTGCTGTTTTTTACTGTTCTCTGAGGTCGACTTATAATATTACCAAAACATAGGTAATAATTTAGAATTAATAAGCAATTTTCTGTTTCTTTTATTTTTTAACTGTCAAATATCACTCACATGCGGAGCTTAGTGGCTTATCGACATGTCCTCACTGTGACATCTTGCGACTAGAAGTTCTGCGCTAAAGGGTAAAAGTTTTCTCAGCACCAAAAACCTCTCCTATTCTTCACTGACGTCCACTAAGAGGTTTCGAGGTCCTGGAAGCAACCGTTTTGACACATATCAGTAATGCCACAGCCGCAGATTTAGCCACCATCATGGATATGGCAAATTGCTGCTATGCTATGATGCCACCAGTGTCAAGTTTGAAGGATGACTAGAGGGTTTGGGAAAAAAGACCCGTTTATGACAGCCCACGAAGCTGCTTTTAGCAGTGGGGCCCGATATGCATAATATAGGAAGAAATCCTGCCGTAAACATGTTTCAGGATCCTATGCAATGCATCTCTGCACATGTATTTCCAGAAGTTGCAAGTTTTCCATGCCCAGAAACTCTAATGTGTATGGATATCACAGCCACAAACTGAGGTCTTAAGGCCATTAAAGGACTTTCAACCTCTTGGGAATGCCTGTCTGACTTTTTTCAATGGGTACTATGCACATAGGATTCTTCCCACAATTGTGAATTCAAAAGAAAGCAATGTATTGCTGCAAGAAGTATCATCTCTGCTGAGGAAAGGGGCTATAGAAGAAGCATACACTCCTCTCAGACAGAGTGACGGTTTTACAGCTGATATTTTGTTCTGCCCAAAAAAGATGATGGCCTATGGCCAATATTGGATTTACGCCACCTGAACCTTGCACTCAGAACAAGCAAATTCAAGATATTGACGGTGAAGTCTATTCTATCAAAGTTGATTAACCAAACGATTGGTTTGTGATGATCGATCTGAAGGATGCATATTTTCATATTCAGGTCATCAAGGAATTTAGACTCGCTTCCTTAGACTCGCTTTAGAGGGCAAAAATGTATCAATGCAGCATTTTCTTTTTCAAGTTAGTCCTGGCTCCATGAACTTTCTCAAAATGCATGGACTCAGCTCTGGCCCTGGCGAGACCAGTATTAGCTAGCCGATTGGCTAGTATTAGCACAATCACATATTCAAGCACGCTCTCACTGGGAAGAACCAAGGTTTCGGTCCAAGTTTGTATTGATAGCTTTATCCTCCCTCAAGAAAGTTGAAATTTACAAGCTCACTCTATCTCACCTTTGTGCATGGAATTTGCACCAGGATTAGTTTTCCTAAAATCGCATCAAATCCTTTTCGTTTCAAGCAGGTGGTTTGGAAGCTTTCGCCCCAATGGAGGCAGGGTCAGACAGTCAAAACCTTTGACCTGCAAGAGAGCTAAAGCTCTATATGGATCACACAGCCCAATGGTGTGAATCCAACCAGCTGTTCGTCTGTTTCAGGAATAAAAATAAAGGCTGTGCTGTCACAAAGCAATGCATGTACCATTGGCCGGTGTAGGCTACAAGACATGCGGGATCACTTCGTCTCTACGAATTCAAGCTCATTTCATGAGTGTGATGGCTTCATCACAAAAGCCTTCTTTAGTAGATCTTCGATTGATGATTTGCTGCATTAATGGCACGGAAAGCCCCTTATTCCCCAGACCAAGTGTTTTTTGGAGGTTATAGTACATTGAAGAATAATCATATGACTTTTTACAGGATGCACATATTTTACATTTTAATTTGTGCATGAAGGATTATAGAAACGCTGCTAAAATGTATGATATGCATGAATCATTGGCGGGGCTTAACAGGCACTGATGATGATTTTCTTCTGTGGAGGGTTGCTTATTCACGCTGTTACAGAACAATCCAAGAACAATCCAAAACCTGTCAATCAACTGTTATTCCGTGTTAGCCGTTTTTAGGCTAACGACAGAGATTTGAGATCTAAAATTTAAAGGACAATATTGACCTCATATGTCAAAAGACAAGTCAATCCAATTTAAATGTTTATTAATCAAATTCACCAGGTTAAGGCCGATTTGTGTACATTTAACAGGAGAGCCATGGCTTGATTATAAAAAAATACAATTGTGTCAACTTTACTTGATTTAAACCTTCCATCTGTTTAAAATGTACATTTCTTCATAAGCTGTGTGAGTAAAGTATAATCTGCTCTTAAAAAATATATATTTAAAAGCATTAAGCACACTTGGAGAATGCAAATGACATGAGGGCTGCATTTAGCTGCTGCCTCCATCCAGGGTGTGCTTGTCAAACAGGTACTCGGCCATCCTGTTGTTTCCAGCATCCATCTTGGTAAGGTTGGTGATGTGGTCTCCAAGTTTCTTGATGGCCTCAACCTGCTCATCCAGGTAGTGAGTCTCCAGGAAGTCACACAGCTGTTGGCCGAGACGTCAGAACAGAATGTGAGAAAATACATTCAACTACCCAAAATGGATGTCACTACTTTACAGATGTATATGGCATAGAATAGATGGCATGGCAATATATGGCATACAGCTTCAACAACATCTACTCCAAGTTACTTTAAATAACTATGACTTGCACTTTTCGCAAGGTTATTTTAGAATTGTGTCTTTTTCAAGTCTGAAGGTAATCTTACATGAGGGTCTCTCTTCTCAGAGGCGACCTTGTGCAGATCCAGCAGAGCTTGGTTGACGTTCTTCTCCAGCTGAAGAGCACACTGCAAAGCAGTCAGTCCACTGTCCCACACATCACGCTCAGGTTTCTGGAGAGAGACACAATCAGAGCAGTGAGCAAGATACATATAGGTATAAGGATTTTTAAACCCTTTGTGAAAAACACTGTCAGCACACCTTTACATCCTGAAGCACAATGCGTCCTCCTCTTGTTCTGGAGCTCCATGAACTTCTCAGCATGCTCACGCTCCTCCTCGCTGTTCTTCTTGAAGAACTTGGCAAAACCAGCAAGAGCGACATCGTCCCGTTTGAAGTAGTGAGCCTGTAAGGAACAAAATCAAGTTTAGAAAAGGGTTAAAACATAAAGTATGCAACATTATATGGAATTCAAGTCCACATATGCAGAAGTGAGAAATGAACAAGAATAAGCACTAACATATTCTCTTACTATATTGGTGCCCAACAAAAGGGTGTAATATGTAAAATGTAAAATGTGATTTGGAAGAGAGATGAACAAAAGAAAGAAACACTTGCCATGGAGGTGTAGGTGTATCCAGCGTAAAGCTCCAAGTTGATCATCTTGTTGATCAAAGCCTCGCAGTCGCGGTCGTAGTTCTGGCGAATCTGAGAAGTCTCCATTTCGTCTGGGTTTTTTTTATCGCTTTATTATCAAAAGCGTAGAAAATATGAAAATTCAATGAGATCGAAGTCCCGTTCAATCACTGTTGAAGCAAGAACCTCTTCAGATCTTCCCGAAGTTGTGAGGAAGAAGAAGGCGCGCTCATCTTATATACGATCACAACGTGATGCTGAGTCAGTGGAACTGAAACCAGCCAATCAAAGAACGAGCTGAATAATGAAGTGACGAGACACTCTGCTGTGTCATTCTGTCAGGTAACAAGGACAAGATCAAGCTTCACGTGTCAGATTTTTTCTTGTTCACAATTACTGGCAAACTCAGTATGGTCCCATGTGTTCAGTTCACATTTTCTGATGTGCTACTTTAGACACTGAACTGCTGTATATTCCATGGTAGTTGAAAAAATACGGGAGCATGCCCTAAAAGAAAGCATGATTTGTACCTAAATATAAAATATTAAACAATGTATTATCTAATCTAAATTGAACCAAATGTGTATTTACATTGTTTTATTAAAGTCATGTGGGAGTTGTATGAATAATGAATGTTGTTGATGATAAACTATCCATCCATCTTCTGAATTGCTTGTCCATGTACAGTCATTGAGATGCCGCAGCAATGCATATGCACAAACAAAATAAATGTTTTTCATTTGTTTCAACTATAATAATAAAATAAACTTTTTTATAACAGTTTACATTTATTGCATTTGTATTAGTTTAAACATATAACTGGACAATTAAACATTTTAAACATCAACATTTTTTAAATGTATTATCAAAATTACATTTCATCAACAGTCTAATCGTTGTGGCAAATACCATGAGAGAGTTCTGCAATATCACGTAACAGGGACGTCATCCCTGAGCTTAACCTGGCAACAGCATCTGGAAAAAAATCTTTAGGGTGACCGTGACAAAGCATGTTGTACCAGTATGAACTCTCAGTTTGTCAGCAAACGTAAAATGGACAAAGACTTAACACTGAGCTGTGTTGCTGTGACTCAGCAATTTTTTATTACATATTAAATAATAAATTATAATTTTTGGAACATGTGAGTATGTTTGTTATTTGATAAACTCCCCAGAGAACAGGAGTGTAACCTTTAATTTTACATCTGACATAACCTTTTTCAGTTCAGTAACACTAGGTAACCAAAATTCCATTGAATTCCATTTATTACTATTATTTAAAAAGAACATCCACCATTTATTTCATTGCTTATTATTCTTTCTTAAAAATCACCAACAAACAATAAAGACTCTAACCATTTTTTAGTTAATAAGTTAATAAGGAACATGTACTATAACAGAGCACATATTCAGTGTGTAATAAGTGTCTTAAAGAGACAGTTCACCTAAAAAAAATTAAATTCTGTCATTATTTACTCACAAACAATAACAAAACATTTTTATTTTTGTCATAAAGTTTGTATGACATGAGGGTGCTTTTTTCAGAACCACATTAAACATAACTGTCATTCTGCTTCATTTTTATTGACATCTGAAACTGGACACTGGATTTTTGTTGTGTTTTGTGTTGACATGGGAGGGTATAAAAATGTGAGCGAAATCTTCCTTTTCCAATTATTGTACATTTCATATTTGTTTTGTTACCACAAATACACAAAAATAAGCAATTTGCCAATTTAGCAGACATTACAAACAATGTCAATGTCAGAATATACATGCGTGTATACCAATTTTTCATAATTGAATGGATTGTTTTGAATGTGATGACTTACACAATGAAAAACTATTGAGAAGCCGTGAAGAGTTTGAGAATTAATTCATCAGTTTTGATCAACAATCCATATGCAATCAGAAATCAGAAATCTGAAATGTTTAAAAAAAAATTCATTTGAGAATAGAGACAAATGAATTGAGAAAAACTGTAGTTGTTTCTGATATTAGCAGTCATTGCTACACCTTCAGGTAAACATTCACAGCTTCACTACAAGCACAAATTTTCAGAACTACCATAACAATAAAAATATGATAAAACTTTCATATAACAAGTTATGTTCTCCTGATTTCTCCCTGTACATGAATGACTGCACTTCAAAGGATCTCTCTGTTAAGCTCCTGAAGTCTCATCAAGGACAGAGATGAGTCTGCTCACAGACAGAAAGTTAAAGAGCTGGCTATCTGGTGCTGGTTTTAACAACCTGGAGCTCACCATGCCCAAAACCGCGGAGATGACCGTGGACTTCCCCACTCACCATCTAAAAGGCATTTCACTTACTAAAACAAATCTAAACTATATCTGTGGCTGCAGAGGACACATTTAGATTACTGGACACTGCTATCGTTGAGTCTGTCCCGTGTTCATCCATAACTGTCTGGTTTCAATCAGCTTCCAAATCAGACATCAGCTGGCTGCAACAGACAATCAGGAAAGCTGAGAAGATTATCAAGGCCCCTATGCTTTGCCTCCAGGATCTTTACATCCCCAGAGTAAGGAAAAGGGTGAAGAAAATCACTTTGGACCCGTCACATCCAGCCCACTCTCTTTTCAAACTGTTGCCTTCTGAACACCAGAACAGACAGGCACAAGTAAGTTTTTTTTCCACAGTCTATATTTAGCCTCAACAATCATACTTTCTAATTATACATCGTTGATCACATCTGGCATATTTATGAGGAAAACCCAAAATTTGTACTTTTTATTATTTGTGCACTTTGTAAATAACATCTGCACATTTATAACATATTTATTTTTAAAAAATTACCTTTTCCCTTTTATATTTTTAATCTCTTTATATAGTACATTATTTAATTTGTTTCTTATATTAGTGCTATTGTCACGTATCTGGACTCTGTTGTTGTTGTTTTGATTGTCCCACATGCTCTGTTTGCCCTACTTTCTGTTAATTGTATCATTGTCTTCAGGTGTGTCTCATTAATTTAGTCAATTACTTTGTGTATTTGTATCTGCCTGCAGCTATATTATTTTGTCTGTAGAAGATTAAAAGACTATTTGTTATATTCTTGTCGAGTGCTCCTTCTCTTGAACCACAGCATGACATCAATGTTTTTAATCTCTACTGTGTTATTCCTGTGTATATTTTCATATTTTCCTCTCCACTTCATTTTTAAATAAAAAGACAAGTCAATCCAGTCCAAAAATGTTTATTCACCAAATTTACCAGATTTGTGTACATTTAAAAGGATTGCAATGGCTTGGCTATAAAAAGCAAAACTGTATCAACTTTTACTTGATTTAAACCTTTAAAATGTACAGTTCTGCATATAAGCTATGTGCTGAAAACGTAATGTGCTCTTGGAACACATTCAATATTATTTAAAAAACACATTAGGGACACTTTGGAGCAGGAAAATGACATGAGGGCTGCTTTTAGCTGCTGCCTCCATCCAGGGTGTGCTTGTCAAACAGGTACTCGGCCATCCTGTTGTTTCCAGCATCCATCTTGGTAAGGTTGGTGATGTGGTCTCCAAGTTTCTTGATGGCCTCAACCTGCTCATCCAGGAAGTGAGTCTCCAGGAAGTCACACAGCTGTTGGCCGAGACGTCAGAACAGAATGTGAGAAAATACATTCAACTACCCAAAATGGATGTCACTACTTTACAGATGTATATGGCATAGAATAGATGGCATGGCAATATATGGCATACAGCTTCAACAACATCTACTCCAAGTTACTTTAAATAACTATGACTTGCACTTTTCGCAAGGTTATTTTAGAATTGTGTCTTTTTCAAGTCTGAAGGTAATCTTACATGAGGGTCTCTCTTCTCAGAGGCGACCTTGTGCAGATCCAGCAGAGCTTGGTTGACGTTCTTCTCCAGCTGAAGAGCACACTGCAAAGCAGTCAGTCCACTGTCCCACACATCACGCTCAGGTTTCTGGAGAGAGACACAATCAGAGCAGTGAGCAAGATACATATAGGTATAAGGATTTTTAAACCCTTTGTGAAAAACACTGTCAGCACACCTTTACATCCTGAAGCACAATGCGTCCTCCCCTCTTGTTCTGGAGCTCCATGAACTTCTCAGCATGCTCACGCTCCTCCTCGCTGTTCTTCTTGAAGAACTTGGCAAAACCAGCAAGAGCGACATCGTCCCGTTTGAAGTAGTGAGCCTGTAAGGAACAAAATCAAGTTTAGAAAAGGGTTAAAACATAAAGTATGCAACATTATATGGAATTCAAGTCCACATATGCAGAAGTGAGAATTGAACAAGAATAAGCACTAACATATTCTCTTACTATATTGGTGCCCAACAAAAGGGTGTAATATGTAAAATGTAAAATGTGATTTGGAAGAGAGATGAACAAAAGAAAGAAACACTTGCCATGGAGGTGTAGGTGTATCCAGCGTAAAGCTCCAAGTTGATCATCTTGTTGATCAAAGCCTCGCAGTCGCGGTCGTAGTTCTGGCGAATCTGAGAAGTCTCCATTTCGTCTGGGTTTTTTTTATCGCTTTATTATCAAAAGCGTAGAAAATATGAAAATTCAATGAGATCGAAGTCCCGTTCAATCACTGTTGAAGCAAGAACCTCTTCAGATCTTCCCGAAGTTGTGAGGAAGAAGAAGGCGCGCTCATCTTATATACGATCACAACGTGATGCTGAGTCAGTGGAACTGAAACCAGCCAATCAAAGAACGAGCTGAATAATGAAGTGACGAGACACTCTGCTGTGTCATTCTGTCAGGTAACAAGGACAAGATCAAGCTTCACGTGTCAGATTTTTTCTTGTTCACAATTACTGGCAAACTCAGTATGGTCCCATGTGTTCAGTTCACATTTTCTGATGTGCTACTTTAGACACTGAACTGCTGTATATTCCATGGTAGTTGAAAAAATACGGGAGCATGCCCTAAAAGAAAGCATGATTTGTACCTAAATATAAAATATTAAACAATGTATTATCTAATCTAAATTGAACCAAATGTGTATTTACATTGTTTTATTAAAGTCATGTGGGAGTTGTATGAATAATGAATGTTGTTGATGATAAACTATCCATCCATCTTCTGAATTGCTTGTCCATGTACAGTCATTGAGATGCATAGCAATGCATATGCACAAACAAAATAAATGTTTTTCATTTGTTTCAACTATAATAATAAAATAAACTTTTTTATAACAGTTTACATTTATTGCATTTGTATTAGTTTAAACATATAACTGGACAATTAAACATTTTAAACATCAACATTTTTTAAATGTATTATCAAAATTACATTTCATCAACAGTCTGAGCGTTGTGGCAAATACCATGAGAGAGTTCTGCAATATCACGTAACAGGGACGTCATCCCTGAGCTTAACCTGGCAACAGCATCTGGAAAAAATCTTTAGGGTGACCGTGACAAAGCATGTTGTACCAGTATGAACTCTCAGTTTGTCAGCAAACGTAAAATGGACAAAGACTTAACACTGAGCTGTGTTGCTGTGACTCAGCAATTTTTATTACATATTAAATAATAAATTATAATTTTTGGAACATGTGAGTATGTTTGTTATTTGATAAACTCCCAGAGAACAGGAGTGTAACCTTTAATTTTACATCTGACATAACCTTTTCAGTTCAGTAACACTAGGTAACCAAAATTCCATTGAATTCCATTTATTACTATTATTTAAAAAGAACATCCACCATTTATTTCATTGCTTATTATTCTTTCTTAAAAATCACCAACAAACAATAAAGACTCTAACCATTTTTTAGTTAATAAGTTAATAAGGAACATGTACTATAACAGAGCACATATTCAGTGTGTAATAAGTGTCTTAAAGAGACAGTTTCACCTAAAAAAATTAAATTCTGTCATTATTTACTCACAAACAATAACAAAACATTTTTATTTTTGTCATAAAGTTTGTATGACATGAGGTGCTTTTTCAGAACCACATTAAACATAACTGTCATTCTGCTTCATTTTTATTGACATCTGAAACTGGACACTGGATTTTTGTTGTGTTTTGTGTTGACATGGGAGGGTATAAAAATGTGAGCGAAATCTTCCTTTTCCAATTATTGTACATTTCATATTTGTTTTGTTACCACAAATACACAAAAATAAGCAATTTGCCAATTTAGCAGACATTACAAACAATGTCAATGTCAGAATATACATGCGTGTATACCAATTTTTCATAATTGAATGGATTGTTTTGAATGTGATGACTTACACAATGAAAAACTATTGAGAAGCCGTGAAGAGTTTGAGAATTAATTCATCAGTTTTGATCAACAATCCATATGCAATCAGAAATCAGAAATCTGAAATGTTTAAAAAAAAATTCATTTGAGAATAGAGACAAATGAATTGAGAAAAACTGTAGTTGTTTCTGATATTAGCAGTCATTGCTACACCTTCAGGTAAACATTCACAGCTTCACTACAAGCACAAATTTTCAGAACTACCATAACAATAAAAATATGATAAAACTTTCATATAACAAGTTATGTTCTCCTGATTTCTCCCTGTACATGAATGACTGCACTTCAAAGGATCTCTCTGTTAAGCTCCTGAAGTCTCATCAAGGACAGAGATGAGTCTGCTCACAGACAGAAAGTTAAAGAGCTGGCTATCTGGTGCTGGTTTTAACAACCTGGAGCTCACCATGCCCAAAACCGCGGAGATGACCGTGGACTTCCCCACTCACCATCTAAAAGGCATTTCACTTACTAAAACAAATCTAAACTATATCTGTGGCTGCAGAGGACACATTTAGATTACTGGACACTGCTATCGTTGAGTTAAGTCTGTCCCGTGTTCATCCATAACTGTCTGGTTTCAATCAGCTTCCAAATCAGACATCAGCTGGCTGCAACAGACAATCAGGAAAGCTGAGAAGATTATCAAGGCCCCTATGCTTTGCCTCCAGGATCTTTACATCCCCAGAGTAAGGAAAAGGGTGAAGAAAATCACTTTGGACCCGTCACATCCAGCCCACTCTCTTTTCAAACTGTTGCCTTCTGAACACCAGAACAGACAGGCACAAGTAAGTTTTTTTTCCACAGTCTATATTTAGCCTCAACAATCATACTTTCTAATTATACATCGTTGATCACATCTGGCATATTTATGAGGAAAACCCAAAATTTGTACTTTTTATTATTTGTGCACTTTGTAAATAACATCTGCACATTTATAACATATTTATTTTTAAAAAATTACCTTTTCCCTTTTATATTTTTAATCTCTTTATATAGTACATTATTTAATTTGTTTCTTATATTAGTGCTATTGTCACGTATCTGGACTCTGTTGTTGTTGTTTTGATTGTCCCACATGCTCTGTTTGCCCTACTTTCTGTTAATTGTATCATTGTCTTCAGGTGTGTCTCATTAATTTAGTCAATTACTTTGTGTATTTGTATCTGCCTGCAGCTATATTATTTTGTCTGTAGAAGATTAAAAGACTATTTGTTATATTCTTGTCGAGTGCTCCTTCTCTTGAACCACAGCATGACATCAATGTTTTTAATCTCTACTGTGTTATTCCTGTGTATATTTTCATATTTTCCTCTCCACTTCATTTTTAAATAAAAAGACAAGTCAATCCAGTCCAAAAATGTTTATTCACCAAATTTACCAGATTTGTGTACATTTAAAAGGATTGCAATGGCTTAGCTATAAAAGCAAAACTGTATCAACTTTTACTTGATTTAAACCTTTAAAATGTACAGTTCTGCATATAAGCTATGTGCTGAAAACGTAATGTGCTCTTGGAACACATTCAATATTATTTAAAAAACACATTAGGGACACTTTGGAGCAGGAAAATGACATGAGGGCTGCTTTTAGCTGCTGCCTCCATCCAGGGTGTGCTTGTCAAACAGGTACTCGGCCATCCTGTTGTTTCCAGCATCCATCTTGGTAAGGTTGGTGATGTGGTCTCCAAGTTTCTTGATGGCCTCAACC
The DNA here is from genome assembly GCF_018831695.1 of Puntigrus tetrazona. NCBI lineage: Eukaryota > Metazoa > Chordata > Actinopteri > Cypriniformes > Cyprinidae > Puntigrus > Puntigrus tetrazona. The sequence goes on along the minus strand of NC_056701.1, from coordinate 11,862,705 downwards.
TGCTCATCCAGGAAGTGAGTCTCCAGGAAGTCACACAGCTGTTGGCCGAGACGTCAGAACAGAATGTGAGAAAATACATTCAACTACCCAAAATGGATGTCACTACTTTACAGATGTATATGGCATAGAATAAATTACAACTTCAACAACTACTTCACGTTACTTTAAATAACTATGACTTGCACTTTTCGCAAGGTTATTTTAGAGTTGTGTCTTTTTCAAGTATGAAGGTAAACTTACATGAGGGTCTCTCTTCTCAGAGGCGACCTTGTGCAGATCCAGCAGAGCTTGGTTGACGTTCTTCTCCAGCTGAAGAGCACACTGCATAGCAATCAGTCCACTGTCCCACACATCACGCTCAGGTTTCTGGAGAGAGACACAATCAGAGCAGTGAGCAAGATTAACATAGGCATAAGGTCATTTCGTAACAAAATCTGACACTGTCAGCACACCTTTACATCCTGAAGCACAATGCGTCCTCCCCTCTTGTTCTGGAGCTCCATGAACTCCTCAGCATGCTCACGCTCCTCCTCGCTGTTCTTCTTGAAGAACTTGGCAAAACCAGCAAGAGCGACATCGTCTCGTTTGAAGTAGAAAGCCTGTAAGGAACAAAATCATTAAGATTAGAAAATGGTTAAAGCTTAAGGAATTATATAACATTATATGTAAATTACGTTCACGTATGTAAAAGTGAGAAATGACCAAGAATAAGCACTAACATATTGTCTTACTACACCAGTTCCCCACAAAGTGCGTAATAGAATGAGACAGATGTAAAGACAATGTGATTTGGAAGAGAGATGAACAAAAGAAAGAAACACTTGCCATGGAGGTGTAGGTGTATCCAGCGTAAAGCTCCAAGTTGATCATCTTGTTGATCAAAGCCTCGCAGTCGCGGTCGTAGTTCTGGCGAATCTGAGAAGTCTCCATTTCAGCGGGTTTTTTAAAAAATCGTTTTAGTATCAAAAACGTAGAAGAATTACGTAGAAATTTCGACGAGATCGAAGTTCCGTTCAATCACTGTTGAAGCAAGAACCTCTTCAGATCTTCCCGAAGTTGTGAGGAAGAAGAAGGCGCGCTCATCTTATATACGATCACAACGTGATGCTGAGTCAGTGGAACTGAAACCAGCCAATCAAAGAACGAGCTGAATAATGAAGTGACGAGACACTCTGCTGTGTCATTCTGTCAGGTAACAAGGACAAGATCAAGCTTCACGAGTCAGATTTTTTCTTGTTCACAATTACTGGCAAACTCAGTATGGTCCCATGTGTTCAGTTCACATTTTCTGATGTGCTACTTTAGACCATTTTCTTACGTGATATTTTTAACAGTGCATACCATGCCCTAAAGATAAATCATGATTTGTACCTAAATTTTTAATTCTAAGCCATGTGTTATCTAATATAATGAACCAAATGTGTAAATACAACTGTTTCACCACGTTAATGTTAAATAAATCAATTAATAAATTCCATATCCTATATATGGTCATGTGGATGCTGGATCAATCAAAAATAAAGAAAATTGAAATAATGAGCAATTTTTAGCAAATAACTTTATATTATCCTTACCGGAACGTCTATGTAATGCAACAGGTGAGATGTCTTTGTACATGATGTGTGATATCAGTAGGTTTCCTTTACCTTACTCACTTGTCATTTCACCTAATATGCAGTTGGCAGCAGTTAAGAATGATAAGACTTTGCAAACTCAGCTTTAATGGTATAGTTGATCTGAATAGGTATTTATCACAAATTTGGACTGGTCTTATGATACCTGTAAAAAACAACAAAACAAACAAACAAACAAACAAAAAACAGTTTACGGTTTCAAAACAGTTTATATTTATTACAATACATTAGTACTTATTAAATGACAAAATATCAGGGTTTCAAGGATGCAAATGACACTGCAAAAGCTTTTGTGATGTGGAGGTTATCATGTAACAGTGATATCCTCTCTGTGTTTCACCTGGTAACTGAATGTGGAGAAGAAAACCTTTAAGGTGACCGTGACAAAGCACAAATTTCTTTTCGTCATATTATGGAACATGTGAGTGTGTTTGTTATTTGATGAGTTCCCCAGAGAACAGGTGTGTAACCTACAGTTTTAAACACGACATGACTGTTTTCAGTCCAGTAACACCAGGTAACCAAAATTCCTTTGAATTCAACTTTATTATTCTAATTTAAACAGAACATTTACCAAATTTAAAGAAAAAGAAATATCACAAGATTTCAACTATTTGTATCATTGATCAATGAGGAATACTGAACTATATAGACTGTAGTATAACAGAACACAAATTCACAGTGTAATAAGTGCAGTTTTGTCTTAAAGAGACAGCGACAATTCTGTCATTATTTACTAACAGACAATAACAAAATATTATTTGTCCTACTAGTTAGGACTATTTCACTAGAGCTATTTTTTATACATAAAATATATTGCAATAAACTGTTATTTAATTCCTAGTTGTTGTTTTTAATATGCACTTTAATCGTGTGGATCTGCCCCGGGTTCAGCCAGACATGGCACACCTGGACCACCATGGTGGACATCACCTGCTCAAGGGACTCCGCAGTAACCTTCGTCGCCTGTCAAGTAAGTCAAGAGGCTGGCTCACAGCACCATAAGAGCTGACGACAGCTTACAGGCTTTGGACGGGAGCCGTGGACGATTCCTTAAATGAACAGCAACTGCACACTCCACCTTGGAATTTCCAAGTACCCCCTGGCCCACCCACCATGAAGGAGTGAGGAGTGAAGAGCTTAGTGGTGAACGGATGGTGTGAGGAGCCTTCCACATTTTGTTGAGCTCTTCATGCACCTCTGGGAAGAAAGATACTGTGGCGGAACATGGCTGGGAGTCATGGCTGGGGCCCAGATACCAGTCATCCAGTCCCAACACTGGGTCTGCCACGGGAGGTACTAGCATGACCTGTCCGGGGGCTTCACGGGGCAATGCTGGAGCCATTGTCTGCCTTGCCACTAACCAGCACAGCCGCAGGGCCTTTACGACAAACTGGGCTGGGTAGCAGGCGAGGTTAGCCTCATAATGAATGTAAACCGTGACTTTAGCGATGTCATGAACAAGCACTCACAATGTGAGCATGAACCATCCATGAACGCCGTCTCAGCATGTTTTCGGCCCAGGAATGTGAAACAGTGATCGTGTCCATCAATGTCATATCTTCATAGTGACTGACTGAAAGGGAATATTTTTAGTTCAATTAGATTTTCTGTATGTGCTTCTGTAGTAGTACATGTTGTTATCAGTCAGAAGCTCAGTCAATATGTAGTGCATAGTATTTGTCATCAGTTAATATAGAAAAGACTTTGCCACAAAGTCTTACTTATAGTTTAATCATTAACTTTTTTGTAGGGCAGGGAGAATAAATCATTAACAGCTAAAAGATAAATGCTTGATCTAGTAATACTTTTATAATCCCTAATCTCCGACACACCTGTTTGTTGAAAACAAAGACACCAGCCAATCCAGCCAAAAAGTTTATTCTTTAAATTCACTTGGTTAAAACCAATTAGTGTACATGAAACACAAAAGCTTCAGCTTTATGACTAAGAATCACAAGATGATCAATTAGAGCCAGTATCTTATAGATATAGCCTCTAAATGTTAACCTTTTAACCTCTCAAAGCCTAAAGACATAACATTAGAGCTGCATGACAATATTGCTTGATTTTTTTATGCATACAGTATAGCTGGATGCTTTACAATATGAAGGCTGCATTTAGCTGCTGTCTCCATCCAGGGTGTGCTTGTCAAACAGGTACTCGGCCATCCTGTTGTTGCCAGCATCCATCTTGGTAAGGTTGGTGATGTGGTCTCCAAGTTTCTTGATGGCCTCAACCTGCTCATCCAGGTAGTGAGTCTCCAGGAAGTCACACAGCTGTTGGCCGAGACGTCAGAACAGAATGTGAGAAAATACATTCAACTACCCAAAATGGATGTCACTACTTTACAGATGTATATGGCATAGAATAAATTACAGCTTCAACAACTACTTCACGTTACTTTAAATAACTATGACTTGCACTTTTCGCAAGATTATTTTAGAGTTGTGTCTTTTTCAAGTCTGAAGGTAAATTGTCACAACTTACATGAGGGTCTCCCTTCTCAGAGGCGACCTTGTGCAGATCCAGCAGAGCCTGGTTGACGTTCTTCTCCAGCTGAAGAGCACACTGCATAGCAATCAGTCCATTGCCCCAAACATCACGATCAGGTTTCTGAATAGAAACATTATGAGCAAGAACCATTCTAATTCAACAGTCCCTTACAAAAAGGCATAATGTAAGTTTATAGCAATATCAATGTTATAAAAAAAAAACACTAAACAAAAACATTGTTACATGTTTTAGTTCAAAACATTATCAATCTACCTTTACATCCTGAAGCAAAATGCGTCCTCCCCTCTTGTTCTGGAGCTCCATGAACTTCTCAGCATGCTCACGCTCCTCCTCGCTGTTCTTCTTGAAGAACTTGGCAAAACCAGCAAGAGCGACATCATCCCGTTTGAAGTAGTGAGCCTGTAAGGAACAAAGTCAAGTTTAGAAAAGTTAAAACATAAAGTATGCAACATTATATGGAATTCAAGTGAGAAATGACCAAGAATAAACACTGACATATTCTCTTACTATATTGGTGCCCAACAAAGTGTGTAATAGACTGAGAGGATTTGGAAGAGAGATTAACAAAAAAAAAAAGAAACACTTGCCATGGAGGTGTAGGTGTATCCAGCGTAAAGCTCCAAGTTGATCATCTTGTTGATCAAAGCCTCGCAGTCGCGGTCGTAGTTCTGGCGAATCTGAGAAGTCTCCATTTCGGCGGGGTTTTTTTTATCGTTTTATTATCAAAAACGTAGAAAATATTAAATTTCGACGAGATCGAAGTTCCGTTCAATCACTGTTGAAGCAAGAACCTCTTCAGATCTTCCCGAAGTTGTGAGGAAGAAGAAGGCGCGCTCATCTTATATACGATCACAACGTGATGCTGAGTCAGTGGAACTGAAACCAGCCAATCAAAGAACGAGCTGAATAATGAAGTGACGAGACACTCTGCTGTGTCATTCTGTCAGGTAACAAGGACAAGATCAAGCTTCACGAGTCAGATTTTTTCTTGTTCACAATTACTGGCAAACTCAGTATGGTCCCATGTGTTCAGTTCACATTTTCTGATGTGCTACTTTAGACCATTTTCTTACGTGATATTTTTAACAGTGCATAGCATGACTCCTACCTAAATCTAAAATTCTAAGCCATGTGTTATCTATATAATGAACCAAATGTGTATTTACACTGTTTCATCACGGAGTTAAATAAATCAATTAATAAATTCCATATCCTATATATGGTCATGTGGATGCTGGATCAATCAAAAATAAAGAAAATTGAAATAATGAGCAATTTTTAGCAAATAACTTTATATTATCCTTACCGGAACGTCTATGTAATGCAACAGGTGAGATGTCTTTGTACATGATGTGTGATATCAGTAGGTTTCCTTTACCTTACTCACTTGTCATTTCACCTAATATGCAGTTGGCAGCAGTTAAGAATGATAAGACTTTGCAAACTCAGCTTTCATGGTAGGTTTAATCTGAACAGGTCTTTATCACAAATTTGGACTGGTCTTATGATACCTGTAAAAAACAACACAACAAACAAAAAAACTTGTCAGCACATATTTAAAAAAAAAAAGCCTTAATGCAAATGGCACTGCATACTACAGCAACAGCTTTTGTGATGTGGAGGTTATCATAACAGTGATATCCTCTCTGTGTTTCACCTGGTAACTGAATGTGGAGAAAAAATCTTTAGGGTGACGTGACAAAGCATGTTGTACCAGTATGAACTCTCAGTTTGTCAGCAAACGTAAACGGACAAAAACTTGACACTGAGCTGTGTTGCTGTGACTCAGCAATTTCCTTTTCGTCATATTATGGAACATGTGAGTGTGTTTGTTATTTGATGAGTTCCCCAGAGAACAGGTGTGCAACCTACAGTTTTACACACGACATGACTGTTTTCAGCCCAGTAACACCAGGTAACCAAAATTACAATGAAATCTTTTTTATTATTCTCATTTAAACAGAACTTTCACCAAATCTTTTGTAACTTATATTTTTAAAAATATGACCAACAAACAATAAAGATTAACTATTTGTATCATTGGAATGAGGAATACTGAAATACATAGACTGTACTATGACAGAACACAAATTCAAATAAGTGCAGTTTAAGTGAAAATTCTGTTATTATTTACTAACAAACCATAACAAAATATTCTAAATAGGCTAGTTAAGACTATTTTACTAGAGCTATTTTTGTGTGAACTATTAATTTCGACAATAATTGTAAAATCTGATTTTGTAGAGGAAATATATTGCAATACACATTTTATTTTTCAGAACCACGTCAAACATAATTGTAATTCTGTGAGAGCATCACTGAAAACTGATACATCAAGTAGCCTGTGGAGAATCACAAAACCACAGGTGGTTTACCAGGAATAAGTACTGCACACTAACCAATCCATTCACCTTCATGATTATTAAGCCTGTCCATTAGGCCTGCATGATTCATTTTTGTTGACTTCTGAAACAGTGGAGTCCTATTTCTGATTGTGCTTTGTGTTGGATTGGGAAGGAAACTGTTGATGTTGGTGAATGTTTTTGTATGCACTTTAATTGTGTGGGAAATAATTTTTAGATTTTAGTAAAGTATTTTAAAACTTATAAGTACTGTTTAGAACACTAATGCTCTTTAACATGATTTTTAGTGCTCAGAAATTTTAGGTGTTTTGAATATCCCAGACGCATAAAATTTCAAGCCAAGTTCTGTACACCCAGGAATAGCTGACGCCACAGCTAAAGTGAGTGAGTGAAGGATTGTTTTTATTTTTGATATAATTTTAAATGTTTAAGAAAGTGAAATGTATGGTAGAGTTTGGGAAAGCTTTAATAACAAAACTATCCATTGAGTTGAACTGTGTAATTGAAATCCTGAGGAAAACGGAAGGCTCTGTTGAAAGAGAGACGTTAGTAAGGCCAGCAGAGGAGCTCATCTCATTGTCAGTGCAGATCCTAATGCTCCAGAATAGTGATTTTAACACTAACTCCAACTTGACATTATGCCTTTCTGTGTTCAGGGTAAACTTAAGGGTCTTCCTCGGACAGATTTGGGGTATGCTCTAATCCTGAGTTAGCTGCATCACTCGCTCAAGACAGCAAAAAATATTAAAGCTTATCTTCCCATTGTCAACAACAGATCCCCACTCCAGGTTTTCATAATGGGTTTAATAACATTCCAGTTTAAGTGAACATTTAGTTTTATAATATCTGTGGGTCTAGATTAATCATTAAATATATTTGATTTGCATTTTCAATATATTTTCTGTACGTTATCAATCAGCATGCAGTGCATAGTATTTGGCATCAGTTAACACAGAAAAGACTTTGAGATGCCACACAGTCTTATGGTTTAATCATTGCCTTTTTGTAGGCCAAGGAGAATAAATCATTAACAGCTAAAAGATAAAATGTACAATATTACAATTAATATTAAAATGTATAATATTACTTTTGTAACCTCAGACACCAAAGAAAGCAAAGACACCAGCCAATCCAGCCAAAAATGTTTATTCTGCAAATTCACTTGGTTAAAACCAATTAGTGTACATGAAACAAAAAAAAAAAAAAAAAAAAAAAACCCACATGATCAACGAGAGCCAGAATCGTATACTTGTTAACCCTTTAGCCTCTCAAAGCCTAAAAACTAGCATTAGAGCTGCATGACAATATTGATTTTTTTTTTTTTAAATGCATGCAGTATAGCTGGATGTTTTGCATCATGCATGACATGAGGGCTGCATTTAGCTGCTGCCTCCATCCAGGGTGTGCTTGTCAAACAGGTACTCGGCCATCCTGTTGTTTCCAGCATCCATCTTGGTAAGGTTGGTGATGTGGTCTCCAAGTTTCTTGATGGCCTCAACCTGCTCATCCAGGTAGTGAGTCTCCAGGAAGTCACACAGCTGTTGGACAATAAAAGATGTTAGGATGCATAATTCAAAATTATGCTGGGATAGGAGCAGTAAAATGTACATCAAAACGGTTGAAACTTACATGAGGGTCTCCCTTCTCAGAGGCGACCTTGTGCAGATCCAGCAGAGCCTGGTTGACGTTCTTCTCCAGCTGAAGAGCACACTGCATAGCAGTCAGTCCATTGTCCCACTCGTCGCGCTCAGGTTTCTGGAGAGAAAGAAACACGTCAGTGAGCACGTGATACAACCCCGCCCTTTCAAGACACAGATTTGCTCATCAAATCGCTCAACAAAAGATAGGGTGTATTTCACACACAATTACCTTTACGTCCTGAAGCACAATGCGTCCTCCCCTCTTGTTCTGGAACTCCATGAACTTCTCAGCATGCTCACGCTCCTCCTCGCTGTTCTTCTTGAAGAACTTGGCAAAACCAGGAAGTGCGACGTCATCCCGTTGGAAGTAGAAAGCCTGTAAAAGGAGTAAAGTCATTAAGTACAAGATTAAAAACACCGTGAGACGCGCTCGTTTATTGCCCGAGTACAAGCTTTGAATTGCATAACGCTACACTGTCGCTTCCGAGAGAAAAAAAAAGCCAAGTAGTGGCTTAGGATTTATAACCAGATACTTGCCATGGAGGTGTAGGTGTATCCAGCATACAGCTCCAAATTCACCATCTTGTTGATCAAAGCCTCGCAGTCGCGGTCGTAGTTCTGACGAATCTGAGAATCCATTTCGGCGGATTTTTTGTCGTTTTATTATCAAAATGTTCGTAAAAAAATAAAATAAATATGAAGTAAGCTGTTCGCCGAGATCGAAGTTCCGTTCAATCACTGTTGAAGCAAGAACCTCTTCAGATCTTCTCGAAGCTGTGAGATGGTCGCTGCGCCTCGTCTTTATATACTCTCACAGCATGACGCGTCAGTGAAACTGAAACCAGCCAATCAAAGAAAGAGCTGAGTAACGAGGAAGTGGTAAACAGTCAGCTGAGAGTCAGTAGACAAAGGAGATAAGACATTTGTTTCCCTTTTTCATAATTAATGGAAAGAAGAAACCCACCTCCTAAAAACTTTGACATTATCTCTACATTTTTTTTAATGTAAAATGTAGTGTCAGACAATATAGTCAAAACAGTACATTCGATGTTTTTTAATTGTATTTAATTTACACCAGAAGTGGCAGTTAAGTACACATTGAAGAAACTTAATAGACTAGTATTAATATAAAAACACTGACCAGTAAACCAATTTTTTTCAAGATTTGTGTTAAATTAAAATGTTCAGTATAGAAACATGTTCAGTATAGTCAAAGATAGCACCCTAAGGGCCTTTGGTATGTTGTTTCAACCCGACACATGTGCCACATTGTATTTTCACGGCAAACATTTTAGGTTAAACCTTAAACTATTTACAAATTGAAATGATCCTTGTCTGTCTTGGCACACTTGACCTTGTTTACTATTTCATAAGTGAAATGATCAAAGTGTGTTGAATCGGTAAAATGAAAGTGTAATGAGAGTTAAAAATAAGTCCTTATCAGCAGCATGGTGTTAATCAGAAATCATCATCATAATAACCTTGAATTTGCTGTGTGCTGCGCTATAGAACTGAAACCGTGGTGGTTTGGTAATATCACGGGACAGACGGCCAAGTATATGGAGCTCTGTTTTTCATTTTAACCTTCGGAATCAGATGCTAAAGTAATTCATCAGGTGACACTGACTAAGCATTTTGGTACCATGATTTGCACACGAAACCTCACTTTTGTCAGCAATAAAACATGTCCGCTCAGTACGTGTCGTTTTGCTGTGTCACTGTGACTCGGCAGCATTCCGCTGTTTCATTTCCTTTTGCGTAACACCAACACGTTTGTAACTTGAACTCTCCAGGGTGTAGTCTTGGTTTGACATTTATAGTAAACAGCTTTCAGAATCCCACATTACAGTATTAATATCAGTATTTTTCATAACAATGAGAGTAGTAATACATTTATTTGGTGTATTGCTGAACGAAGAGACGATGCATACAACCTATGTGATACTACATACTTTTTAATCTTTAAAGAGCGCTTGATATGGGAAACATCTGTTGTGTAAAACGCATTAGAGCAGTTTTATATAGGCTACATACTAAACCATAAACACATGTTATTCATGTGTTTTTTCTAAAACGTCTGATAGGAAATGTCTTATTTATGAGCGAATCCAATCAACCTAAAACTAGCTATGGCTTCCCACCCTTGACAGTACACATACAACACAAAGACTTCTATCTTACATATGCAAAAGATGTCTCTGTGTTGTACCTGTACTATCAGGGTGTGTAGCCATTGTTATTTCTTAGTTTAGTAGAACAGACTATTACTAATATTCATCCAATTTCTTTTGATTAACTAAAAATATAACTGTTAAACGATGTACCTCACATGTATAACGACACCTGTCCCATATTGTAATAAACAACTTAAACTTGTTATAACAGTTTATTTGTCAGAATACAACCGTCTGTCATGGGAAACATTCATAAAAATAACCTTCCTTATTTCACATGATTTTTGAAAGTGAAACAAATGTTAGAGGTTCTCCTAACATCGCTTTCTGTTGCCCAAACTTTAATAATAAGTGCTTTATGCAGTAGGGATCCAAATACTTTTCCAGACCACTGCCTTCCTCCAAAGTTCTTCTTGAAGAGAGGGATTTGAGCTGGTCCAGTTCTGTCCTGCTTCCCTCTCCTCCTCCTCTTCACAGTGCAGCCACAGACGTTTAAGGGGACTTACACAGGTGTATTCAAGAAACTGACAGCCCTGATGAAAAATTTTTTTCATATATATATATATAAATAATAAGATAAGTTATGTCAAAACATTTTCCTTGTTCAAAGCAGGCAAAATAGCCTGCATGCTTTTACAGTTATATAGAACACCATCTTTGTCAATGTATGCCCACTGCCAAGGTCAAATACACAATGTTTCCGTTCTTTAAATCTCAATGCCTATTTGTCTTTTTCCATCATAAGAAAACAAAAATCCCCTCACCTCTTTACTTCCCCAATACCAAATGCTTTGAATCACACTGTGGTTGGCAAGTGCCTGGGTCAGCTGATCCCTGACACCTGTTATTATACTGACCAGACCTCCAGGGATATCAGAGGCCTGCAGGACCTTTAAGCAAAAAAGCTAAAGTTGAATGCATTACAAACAAAAAAATTACAACGTGAAGATTCATTGTAAAACGTGAACATTAATGGAGGCAGTCTGAAGGCTACAGTATGAGTGTAAAAGATCTCCTGCTACTACTTAAAACACATACAATAATGTTTTATTTGAAAAGTAACAAACCTGTATGAATTCAAGAGCTGGAAGAGGGTATTTTTCACTTGGCACCATGACAACAGCATTACCCATTGCAATAGCTGCCCCTAGCAAGGACACCAGAGAGAGCAGTGGTTTGGAGTCGGGGAGAATCACTCCCAGCACCCCTAAAGCCTCGGGAGATGACAGGGCGGAACCAGACTGAGGCGGGAACTTGAATGAAATGAACATAATTAGAAAGAAAGCAAATTAAATCTTGATTTAATTAAAATTAATTGACGTGATCTACGCAATCATCATGGCAAATCAAATGAATGAATCAATGCACAGCAATGTATTTTTAACAGTGTGAGAACATGGCTTGTGGAACATAGCAACAGTAACTAGGTGGAGCAGTCCTTTGTGAAGGGTCAACTGTGCAAACATTCCAATACTAATGAATAAATATCATAGTTTCTTACTGGAGTTCCACCCTGCTCTTTATCACAGCGTGCAGCCCAATCATAAAGTTTGGAGACGCTAAGCTCCACCTCTTTCTCTGCGTCTTCTAATGAGATGCCGGTTTGAGTCTGGATTGATACAGCCAAGACCCGTCTCCTCTTATCTAGCATGTCAGCAAGTGAATAGAGAGACTGAGAGCGTGCAGTGGGGCTTTTCTTCATCCACCTGCAACAACACAAGGAGCATCAAAGGAGATCTATCAGTATTTTGTCATAAACATTCAACCTAATTTTTTTTGGTCTGTATGTTTTATCCTCGTAACTTTCCCATATACTCCTACCCTGGCTGGACCTTAATGGCGGCCTCCACTGCATTCCGGACATCCTTCCTGCCTCCGTCTGGGCAGTGAGCTAGTACATCACCCCCAGGGGCCAAAACTGACCTGCTGCAGCCCGAATCTGCTTTACGCAACTGACCACCCACAAACTGGGAGTAAAAGCGAGGGACGCTGTGAAAGAAAGGAGAGAGAAATGGGTCACAGGAGACAAGAGGTCTGAGTTAAGCAGACCGCAGTAGTGGTCATTTAGCCACATTTTATACATTGGTCTCAAACTCAATTTCTGGAGGGCCATAACTCTGCATAGTTCAGCTCCAACCCTTATCAAACAGAGCTAACCTCTGCATAGCTGTGGCCCTCCAAGAACTGAATTTGAGACCAATGCTTTAAAGTGTAACCTGTGGGCACCTCATTATCAATCTGACATCAAATATTTGTCAAGACTTGATCAGAATGCTGTAACATCATTTTAAATTCAGCTTGTGTGGTAATTTCTTCCAGTGGAATTCGGGTGAAATTGGTTTAGTAAGTGCGTGTATGTATATAAACCAGTATGCCTAAAGATCAATTTACTGTTTATTAAATCAGTAATGTTGTTATGTTTTTGGCATCAGATTAAGTTGCATATTTGACCTGTTTTTGTTTTTTTTTTCAACCTTGATGTCTTTGCAACATTGACTGCCCATTGGGTACGTATTAAAACACAATTAATATCATTTAAAGTGCAAGGCAGTAGTGAAGTACAGTGACTAATAGTACAAGAATCTCAATGTTTCCAGCAACATCACAATGCTTTTCAAAGAAACAGGAAAGTCTCACAAAATCTGTTGCTGGCTCATGTATAGTTTATTCTCCGTCTTCCGCTTAGTCTCACGCAAACTCATCAAAGCATACTGCATTGACTGGGAGTGCAGGTGGTAACCCAAAGAAAGCTTTGATCGCCCACTTGTGGACAGTGTGTGAAAACCAAAAATCTGGCTTGTGTGTACACTATGCCCGGACAGTGCTGAGGACAAAAAATATGTCACATAGATTGTCCACAGGGCAGAGTGGAATTCAGAAAAGAGTATACTTCTGGCTCGAAAATGGGTAAAATTCAGCAACTTGCACATGGAGCCACAATTACATGCCCATATCTCTGGGAATGAACTATATAAGGAACCGGAATATAAAAGGATACTAAGATTTTATTGAAATGTGTGTGGGGGGTGCATTTTCCCATTTTTGAACCATCATTACTGGCATACGATGCAAGAAAGAAACTATTTTGCTCTATGCCATCTTCTTTAAGCCATTTCTTCCATTTAATCTTTGTCATTTCAACCCCTCATTATTTCACCAGGAAAAAAAACCCAAAACCAAAACCAAAGCTCTGGCTTGTAATTAGGTGTTAGTGCTAAAATCTCAATTCAATCTAAATATTTCTCAAGACAGATATTGATATTTATATGTTTATACCAGCTGTAACAATTTATGTTACAATTTAAGACACCAAATCTTTATGCATTTTGCAGTTCACTGTTAAACTATGAGCCACAACACACCCACCTGGAAGGATCAAATCCTTCAGGTATCATTAATTTGGAAGCTGCAGAGCCAAAATCTGCATAGTTGATAGAGCTGGGACTGGAGCGGGGGAGGGAGGGTGAACGTGACGGCCGAAGGAACTGATACAGACCCTACAGAGGAACGGAAAGCACCGAAGGTGTCAGACATTCTCAGCTAGTCACCAACCAAGACCATACATCCAATCAGAAATATAGTACAAAATCCAAAGGAACAGAAACAATGGCGTAGACAAAACTGAATCCCATTTTCAGAATACGAAACTAAACATGTGATCATTTTTATAATATACCTCTCTGCCTCCATCAGTGCAGTTCCCGCTCTCCCTCCGTCCACACAGAGGCAATGCAGGATCTATAACAGAATGACTGTTCACCCACACCGAACCTACACACAGGCTATGGAGACACAAAAAGAAGGGAAGTAAGAGATCAAGATAAAAATGAAATCAAGTTTGCCAAACTGCTTGACCGAGCATGGATGCACCTCTTTGCAGACTCCAAAGCCAGAGTCAAATCCTCTGTCCAGATGGAGGCCGCCTGTCCATGAGGACTGTGGTTACCTATACACAAGCACAGATCACAAAATTTAACTTTCCACTTATATTGCAACGGCATTAATATAATATCTTAATTTGTAAAAGTATAAGCTGCAAAATAGATTTTCACCACACTCAGATAACAATGTATATCTATAGTAATAGTATTATAGTAATATTTTTTAGCTTCATATAATTTTTATGTTTTTTTCCCCATTTCAACCTCACCAAGTGTAACTCCCTCAGCAGAGCTCCTGAAAGATATAAGGGCTAGCACAGGGCCCGGAGGAGGGGAAATCACGGACTCGCAGGAAGGAGCCAGTCCACACAATACAGTAGGAGGGTAGAGAGCACCAGTTCCAGGAGGACACGACTGGATCAGCTACAAGATATAAAACAAAAAGATGAAAGCATTTGTCCTTTTTAATGCCAAAAAATCTATCCATCCAACATTTAAAGTTAAATGTCCACACACTTTTGCCCCCTGCTGCTGGGCCTCCTGAATTGCAGCATCTATAAGGTTCCTGTCAGTTTCAGTGGCAAGAGGAATACATTTCATGCCAGTCATTCTTAACTTCAGTCTGGCCACAACACTGTCCAGCACTGATTCCTGCACATAGAGCACCCACTGGAACTGGACAAAAAAAAAGGAACACAGGCAAAAAGATTAATTGCTGCAAGAATTGCAGGAAGCCCTGTTAACTGGTTTGTTTTTAGAAAATAAGCACTAAAATAAACAGTAAATATTCAATACTTATTTAATTAAATATTAATTGTGCATAAAAATACAACATAATATTTTCCCTTTTTTTTTTTGCTACAAATCTCAGAATATACAAGTAAGAATATCTACTGTACATACTGGAAAAAAAAATTGGTTTAAATGTACTTAACAGAGATTTCACATACTATCCAAAACAGAAATGTTGTGAAATATTACTACAATTTACAATAAATGTATTTTTTCTTCTTACATCTTTTTTCTTCTTAAAGGCCAGCTCTATCACTCCGTCCACAGCACTGTCGAGGTCTGCCGAATCAAAGATGATAAAAGGGCACACCGAGCTGAGTGAGAGAGAGAAAGACAGGGGGACTCCCCAACCAGCCACTGCTTTAGCCAGGACTTCTCCGGTCTGCTGTCTTCCGCTGTAGGTCAGGTAGTTCACCTGTGGATTTTGAGCCACTTTGGCACCCAATGATGCCTCACTGCCTGTGACCACATTCAGCACGCCAGCAGGGATCCCAGCCTCCATAAACAGCTGAGCCAACAGAAGGGCAGGCAGAGCGGTAGTCTTGCCAGGCACCACAATAACAGCATTGCCTAGAAATTAAAAAGGCATATAAATAAAAAATAGTTAAACCCACAGTTTAATTTGCACCCACACATCTAGAAATCATTACTACTTTTTACATTTATGAGCAAGAACCCCTAAAGAGTTAAGTAATTTTTAAAAAATAAAAAAGCCGTTAAATGCAGGGTTATTATTATAGTTCAATATATTTTAAAACCATAAACAATTGTCACTTGAAATAATACTTTAACTGAATTTAATGTAACTTTAAAACATCTAAAAATAAAAACATGTTACTTAAAATAAAATATAAGTTAACTTAATTAAACAGTCATTTTATTTCACCTATTTACCAAGGCAACATTTCTCATGTTCATTTAGTTAATTTAATGTACTACTATAAATAAAAATAAAATGAAATTAAAAATGTATAATAACTACATAAAAACAAAAACAAATGACAAATTTAAAAAAGTGTAATATTACAACAAAAAAATGTAAAATTATAAAAAAATAAAAATAATAATATATATATATATATATATATATATATATATATATATATATATATATATATATACACACACACACAAACTAAAATAACACTGGTTTAATGTAAAACAAAGAAAAAGGAACCCACACACACACACACACACACACAAGTCCCACACAATTGTATAGGGATGATGTTCAAAACTCTGTCAATACTATGGTGAAGAATAAAATTGATTTTTAAAATAATTAACTTATAATTTTCATTATTACCTATCAATGTGAAGCATCTTCAACAGCCACAGTTTTATTACGGTCCGCATTATTTTACACAAACAATAACATAAAAATCCTATTATGTTCTTCCTTTTTTTGTCATTTCATTTTTGTCATCGACTTTCATTTTAAAGTCTTGGGGGTGTATGAAACTTAAAAAAAATAATGTATCATATATTGTTCATATATTAGGCACCATATCATACGTTAAGAGAAAGACTCACCCATAGCTAGAGCTGGTAATACCTTAAGCAGAAGAAAGTATACAGAGCAGTCATCTGAAACAACCACTGCCACAACACCTAGTGGACAGACAAAATACGACATGAGACGTACATTCATTCCTCCTATTTACAACACATTTTCACCCGGTCTTCAACAAGTTCTGTCTCTGAAACTCACTTACACACAAACAAGCTCTCACATACCTTGCGGGATCCACTCAGGAATGAGCGTGTCTCGTAGCTGAGCCCAGCTGGCATAGTATTGGGCCAGTCTAATGAACACAGCAGGAGAGGCAGAAGACTGAGAGAGCTCACACAGCTCAGACACACACTGACTGTGTCTCTGCAGGACACCCGCCAACCTGGGGTACAGACGTATATTAATCCTGATGTAACGTGATACAACATTTACTACATGATTACGAGTAAAGCTCTTGTACTTGAGGAACACTTTGGCTCTTTGGTAGCAGCTCAGTTCACTCCAGGTTTTGAAGCCTTCAGCTGCCGATGAGGAAGCAGACGCGACATCCTCATCTTTAGCACAAACAGTGCTGCAGACCACCGCCGCTGTACAAAAACAGGAGGAGGAGGGCAAGAGAGCTCATCTTATCACTGCGCGGAAGACTATATAACAGATACGAAAGGATCGAATTTAGCTTACCTTTGCAATCAGTCACATCCTGCGTCCGTCTGTCTGCAGGGCTGGAAAATTTCCCACCAACGAAGAGGCCAAGAGTGCGAGAGTGTTTATCAAGCCATGACTGAGAGAATTAACAAAATGAAAATAAGAAAAATTGACACCTTCATGAGAATTTATGTGTGACTGTAATGTACATCTCAAACAAATTGTACAGAAATGAATAAAACCTTAACATTAAGCTCAAATACTGCGTGCTGGTTTCTAATTTCTCTGGTAATTCAAACAAGAAGCATGTTTGATTTGAGTAAACACACTGAAGCACGCTTGTCCACCTCTCTGAGGGAACCAATAGAGTGGCTTTGTGAAGACAGGGTGAAGGTTGCAGTAGATCATTCATATGGCTCTCACAAAATACATGAACTATTTTGAACTTTGGTCACAACACTTAAAGGGCTAGTTTGCGAGAAAATTCAATTTATTTAGACTAATGTTGTTATAATCTGTATGACTTTTGCTTTGGCTTTTTATAAACTGTAATATTAGAAACATACACATCGTCGCCTTTCCCTTTAATCGCATGGCAAAAAGATTCACAGTTAATGTGGATGCTGACTGAAGCTGTGGGTTCTTAACCTTCTGCCTTAGATGTCCTTTTGTGTTTCACGTGAGAAAAAAAGTCAGTTGGACATGCAAGTAAATGACTGAACTTGTAAGCGAGCTACTCCTTTACGAATTGACATCAAGAGGAGCACCGCCAGCATCTTGTCACATGCTTTTCTCGTGAGCTGTCTGCATCCTAATGTGCATCACATGTAAATCATTTTAACACGGGGTGAAAAGGCGGCAGTGTTGTGTGGCACTTTAAATGATACATGAATATCAAACTGATGATTCAAAGTATTGCTCTAAGCTAAATGCATTAGCTACAAATTTAACTGAACCAGGAGAATCGCTTTACCTGTGCAGTTGCTGTACTCGTGCTGGACGGTCCATACTCCATATTTTGAAAGATGTCGTGCACAGTCTTTATTGACGTACCTGCCATAACAATTTGACCTATAGAAATAATAAGTGTTTATGACTTGTGAAAAATATACTAATTAATAAGATAAAATAATAACACTGAGCGTGTTGATTCTTTGACTTAATAACAGCGATCTAATATGCAAAGCGGTCGAATAGTTACAATAAGCAAGACCTGATGAATTCTCAAATGCAGTGCACTCACCGTGAGCTTACAACTCCACGCTGGTATTTCTTCCTGGGTTGTGTTGTGTTGCCAGATCGGGCAAGAAAACCAGGCAAAAACGGTATTGTAGTATATGCCGTGCTAACACCAAGCCACCAAAACAGCGAAAATAGTGAACTTTGTTTTTTGACGGGATGTCTGGATGCTACACTTCAGTAAACAAATATTATTATTATAAATAATAATAATAATGGCTAAAATAGATTACATAAACATAGATTTATGAAGACTACATCGTAAATACATAATGCAATGTAATCTACTTAAAATAATTAGAAATTCATTATATGGAAAACACACGACCCGTTACTACCAGTAGTTAAGTAAACTTTATGAACAAACAATCAAAGAGAAGCTTATAGTGAGTGGACATGGCAACACTGTTTGTAGTCAAACTAAACCGCTCCTGAAATATTTTATTTTAGTGTGCCAGTCATTAAAAAAAATAGTCTGAGCTGTCACTGTAATAAGTAATACGTTAGAAATGCACAGGACTTTGAAGTAAAAGCATAGTCGTTACAGCATAGATATCAAATGGATTTCAGGAAGGCGTCCATAATTGCAATCTAGGCTGTGTCTCATTTCGAAGTTTGCACCCTTCGGTCGCATGCGTCATCGGTGCCTGCCCCAGTTCAGAAAAGTAGCCATTATGAAACAGACTGTTATTCGTGTAAATTGTACGGGAACTCATGTTTTATTATGGCATGCAATCAACTTCTCCGAAATGAGGCTACCTCGGTGGCGTAGGCGGCCAACATAAACGAGGGCACAACCTTCGACAGGAAACACTTGCTCGTCTTCACAAAGTTGGAAGAACCTACTAAAATAGAGCGGTATTCCCCAGCTACACCCAGTCGAAAACATTACCTAAGTAACATCAACAACATCAATACTATAGATTGTTGACATGGCTTGCGAAGTCTCGCAAGGTAAGTGACTGTGTTTGTTTGTACTCTTAAGCGATGTTAGATGTTTGTTACTGATGTTTCCCTTCGCTCCACAGATGACCAGATTGGAGAAGCACTCTTAATCGGGTACGTTTAACTTTTTAAATTAAGGATGTCGTGTTATATTCATTACAAACTTCAATGTTTACGGTATGGCTAGTCTAACCCCTAGCCAACACAATACAGGTTAAACAAAAAAGGAACATTATAGCGAACAGTTAATGATTATTAGTCACACAGTAAGGCCACGACATTATATATATATATATATATATATATATATATATATATATATATATATATATATATATATATATATATATATTATATTGAAATTATGAAATAGTGCGTGCACTTCAGTCTGCACCGCAGCAGGTCCCCTCTGTCTGTATCGCTGGTGGATGTGTACCCTTGGTTCAGCGCGCTGGAAGCACAGCCCGATAAAAAAAAAATAAGGAGTGCACCCAAAAGGAGGAACTTGGTCCCCAAGCCATAACATAGGAAAACATATACATGTATGGTAATATTGGTTAAACTTGTTCTAACAGCTCAGCAAAACCAAATAGAGGGAAAAACAGTGGGAGTGAGAACCTTGTGAAAGCAAGATACATTCTCACCTTGAGGTGGTAGAAGGGCCAGTTGCTATCTAGCCAAAACAGCTCTCTGTACGCACAAGGCGTCTCCGTCGCATTTACGTAAGAGTTCATACACACACACATAGTAGAGAAGGCATAATGTTCTCTCATATATATATATATATATATATATATATATATATATATATATATATATATATATATATATATATATATATATATAGGAGAAGAGGGAGTTGTGTGAGGTTATAAAATACCTAGTCAAACATCTACTACACTTGGTGGCAATCAGATCATTTTGGAAATGTTTTACTGGCTGTAATGTTGCTGCAATCAGAAACTGAACACTGTTTAGTCATTGTGAATGTCATTTGAGGAATGTCATAATGAAATTATCAGTGTTCAAATTTTCATATTTGTTGGAGGTAATTGTGAATACGTAGTATTTCTATGAATATTCACTCTCATGTAGTTAACAGATAACTGTCTTTCAGGGTGGTAAGAGACGAGGTGATGAGCGTAGCAGCCGAGGTTCCAACAGCTTTTCCCGAAACTGGACCAATAAGCAACAGCCAGGACCAGAAGCTTGTTGAGCAGCTGGCGAAGACCATCAAAGTGATCGGCGACAGACTCGATCAGGATAAAGCATTCAACGAGTCAGTCTGAGATTGAAATCTTTCTAAGTTGTTGCTGTCTACTGGATTTTAAACAACAGGTTTCACTTGCGGTTCTTTTGATTTCACAGCATGATTGATGGCTTAGTCAAAGTGGCTGATAAGAAAAGTTTCTGGGAACTTGTGGAAAAGGTTTTCACAGATGGCCAGATCAACTGGGGAAGAATTATAGTGCTGTTCTATTCAGTTGGAAAACTGTCTGCAAAGGTATTGGATTAGTTAGTTCCTGCATGTTTTTGTGGTTTTTATTATAATTATTATTATTTTGTACTGTTCTCTGAAACCCAAGCTTCTGTGGCAAGGTTACGCATGCTGCTGCGTTCCAAAGCATCATGCTAGTCTGTCCACTTTTCACTTTTGTCTAGCAAAAATGTAAGGGGCTATAATATAGATGTTGGGTTTTTTTGACACAAAATTCAATTGTTTACATGTACGCAGGGAAACATGGCTCGTTGTCATATTCTATCCCCTGATAGCACACATACGTCTAGGAGACATCTATTTGACAGCTGAGTTTACATCTGCAAGACGTATTATTTAGGTTGCTTGTTTATCTGAAATACATCTATTCAATGTTTCCTTTTAGATGTCAAGTCGATGTCTTTTAAGATGTTTATGATTTACAATGTATGTAAAACATGTCTAAAAGACATCTGCCAGATAGCAGATGCTTTCCAGATCAAGAGATCTTTAACAGACATCTTGCAAATGTAGGTGTGCTATCTCGGGGTCCGTATTCACAGCTGAATATGACAAATAGCTGCATACCCAAAATGCAGTGTGATCGTACGTTTTAGCGGGTTCCTTGATAAGTAGTAAATATCCATCACCTGCTTTCATAACAGACATGCTAGCAATATCGCGTTCGGTATCGCAAATGCATGTCCTGTGAAACTACACAGTTGTAGACATGCATCGTTGTGCTTACATCTGTGCATATATACCTTTTTTCTCTCCATAGATGGTCCTTGCACACTTACCCACAATTGTTTCAGACATTTTGAACTTATGTCTGGATTACTTTAGGAGGCATCTATTGGAATGGATTCTCAAAATGGGAGGATGGGTGAGAAACAGTGAAGATGGGTTGAATTTTATCGATCACATTGTCATATCTTTGACATCTCTTTGTTTTTTTACCCTAATACAGATGAACAGTATCCCCGCGCTGGCCTGTTTCTCCTTTGAGCAATTTTCTGGTTCTTCACTTAGTAAATATTCTTCCTATTTTGGAGCCGCGTTAGCCTTCATTGGTGGCCTACTGCTGGGTGGCTTCATCGTCTTGAAATTTCCAAGAAAAAGCTAAGAGGAAGAAAAAGATGTTGCAACAGAAGTGTCCATAACGTTGAACTTAAGTGAAACTACGTATATTGCATCTGGATTTTGTAATTTGCCTTTTTACTGTAATATACTTTTATATGTATTTATACAGTTTTGTATAAAACATTGAATATGGGCATGTTAATTAATTGAAAGTAGGGTAGCTTACAAGTTTATTCAGGATCAGGACAGATTGTTGTATTCTTTACTTGGTACTATAGTGGTTTGTATAATCTGGTTTGTTGTCCTCTCTTGTTCATTTAAATATTTAGCATGAAATTTTATTTATCAATGAAAGTCCTGATAATTTGTATGTGAAAATGTGTGTGTGTGTGTGTATAATGGTGTTTCTTTAATAAAATATATATTAATATAAAGGCCTTTGTACAGAGAACAGAGAAGTGTTTCGAGCTACACTATAGTTTGAGCAAGGCTGCTAAATATAGATATGTTTTGGGTGGAGAAACGCTCTCAAATTAAGCAAACCGCTGTATTTTGTTTCGCTTTTATTTTCACTTAGCCTAGTGCAAAGCTAGCAGCTAAGATGCGGAACTGACAACAGTTTTATTATATCTGATTTGAGTACTTATTAAACCCGTTAAAAGTTTGCGATATGTTCATAATATGGCACTGACGTGAAGGCAGAGGACACACGGCAGATAGATACAGTTTCATTGTGCTTTGTGAAGCGGCCATCGAGTTCAGGATCAAGGAGGAAAGAGCCCGTTGCAGGAAACTCGCTAATGGAATTAGGTATGACTTTACGAAACAGGCTTTTGTCATTATTTCTTAACGTGAGCTCTAGTACAGTGACGTGCAGTAACATTTGGTATAAATCTTTTTAGATTACCAGTTTTCAGAAAGCCTTGTACTTAGGTAAGTTTCACAAATGAATCATGCTTTATTTTCATATGTGCTTAATAAATACTTTTTTACGGTATTTAACAAAGAATACCCAAAGTAACTTGAAATTCAGACAGAGGCTGTATAAGGTTTCTGTGTTATTCGTTGTTGCATTTAAATAATGTCCTCAGGTCAGTGAAGGACCAGGTTCAGAGAGCGGGAATATGCGCGCCGTCTCTTCCTGCACCGCAGCCAATGAGCGCTGAGCGGGAGCAGTTCCTGGACCAGATGGCCGTCCTTATCAGAGTCATCGGAGACTCTCTCGATCGAGAGCCGCGATTCAACGAGTTAGTATATAGAAATGACCTTTTGGCATGCGAGACTACAACCGTATGCAGTAGTTGCTTCTGAGTAAAAACAATAGCCTAATGTTAAATATGTATGTGACAATTTACATTATGAGAACTAAACCGGCAATTTTGAGATATAAAGTGCGGTTATGAGAAATTAAATACATGTGTTTATTTTAGCATGGTTGATGGGTTTGCACGTGTGGCGAATAAACCAAGTTTCGAGATGCTTGTAGACAAAGTGTTTGTCGATGACATCACCTGGGGGAAAATTGTCACTCTGATCTGTGTTGTTGGGAAATCCATTGCAAAGGTATGTGGTGCTTTCATTATTTTGCCTGCGTGTGTGTGCGTGTGTCAAAAATACAGTGCAAATTAAAATATGTGTTACATGATGCATTCAAACCAGCATACTTCTTACACGTTTCACAGTAAATTTGTAATGGTGATATTCTTTTCAGTGTCCCAAGTCAATTCTCTAAGGTTGGACATTAACTCATCTGTTCTTGTTTGTTTTTTTTAAGATTCTTGCTGATTTTGTCTCAGGTGTTGTGTCTTGGACACTGGATTACTTCAGGAATAACCTACTGAACTGGATCTGCAGTAGGGGAGGATGGGTATGTTTTCTTTTAAACATGACAGCATGTGTACTAAAATAGCATAGCTTTCACGAGACACATCACTAATAGTCACTCTTTTAAATACCTGCAGATTAACAGTATCTCTTCCTTGGCTCACTACTCTGTTGAGCAAGATTTCGGTTCCTCATCCAGCCCGATCTCCCTCTCCTGTGGAGTCTTCTTCATCTGTGGAGTACTGCTGGGAGGCGTCATAGTCTGGAGACTAAAGAGAGCTGCTTGAGGAGGGTCAGTGGAGGACTGATTAAGTGAGAAACGGAGAAATGCAGGGATTTATAATTGCAACGGACCAAATATTAAGAGGTTTTGACTAAGTAAAAGAAGGTATGCAATATCATGCATAGTAAGAATGTGTAAAACATCATTATTTCTTTGTTTTTTACATTTCTGGCATATTTCAGTCCACGTGGAAGGATAAAATAAATCCAAAATTGGGGGAGTATGGCAAGCAGTAGCAGGACTTGAAATGTCATAGGTGCTGTGACTGTTCACTGTGATTGTTACTAACCTCTACCTCTTCTATAAAATTTATATTAAAAGTGTATAAATAACCTTGCGAGACCTTGATTGTGGACTAAAAATACCATGTGCAAAAATGTAATTGTTACATTCGAAATGTAAATGCGCCTCTTAAACAAGCCTAATATCTCAAACGAGAATGTCACGTGTTGTTATCTTACTGAGTACACACACACATATCGAGGGCTGAGAACCAGAAGGGCGTAAGTAACATTTTTGGTGAAATGGAGATAGATATATCAAAAGCTCTTAATGAGCTCTTTCTGGCAAGAGTACTGTCATCCATGAGTGTACAAATTTGTATGATAAAAAACTTAAATCCGCACACAAAGTATATTATGTGAGAAAAAACCTTTATCTTGGATGCGATTAATCGCAATTAATCTTTTGACAGCACTGAAAATAGAAGTTGTTGTGGTGCTGTCCTGGATTTTATGTCAGCGTCCCACTCCCTGCAGTTCTTCTCCATGCCTCTAGAGACCCCTGTGTTCCCCCCTGCCTCAGTTCTTCCTCGTGTGTCCTTGTTTAGTGAGATCTAGTTCACCTGTGCCTTGTTTCCCATTGGGTTTCACTCGATTTTTGAGTCATTACTGTGAGTTTCTGCCTTGTGTTACCTAGTCCATCAAGCTACCTCTAGTAAGTTGTTCGGGTATTTTTTTTATTTTGTGCAGTTTACTGGTTTTGTTTTCTCCCCCCACCTCAACATGTGTTGTTAAAAGCGCTATATAAATAAAAATGATTGATTTGATTGAACAGCTGTGTCATATAGTCAATGTCATTGCAAAGCAATTCTGTGTTGTGACCACTAGGTGGGCCTTAATGAATATATAGGTAGGCAAAAAGAGGTCAGGTGTGTAATGAAACATTTTTTGCCCGTGTCTTTTGGTGGATCTCACGTGTCAGAAACTAACCTATAACACCTCAAATGACAAAAAAAGAGATTTGTGTCACTACAGTCAACTTGCAACATTTAAATATTTTTTTAAAATGGTGTAATTAAGTTAATTTTTAATGTCGTACTGACTAGACTGCATGTGATGGCTATAGTCATAATCTGAGAGCTCTTTCATATAACAACAAACAAAATGGCTACTACATTTGTTTTGTGAAAGAAATAAAGGCAAATTTGTCAGCACTGTCAGATTTTTTTGGTTCCAATGATATATAAAAATACTTGTGACTCTTGAATGAAAGCTTTATAAACAACATGTATACTTTTCACGTGTCACCTCCGTCAGATAATTATTTTGATAATATTTCATTGTGATATCTTATATTTACCGTGGTATTGTTGGTCACACGTGAAAGTAATCTATCTGCTAACGTGACATGGTGTTTTCAAATGCTAAAAACATCTTAAATGCCGTTTAAATAAAGTTTAAAATATATTACATAGTTCAAGGTAAAAAGCACATTTTGTTAAAAAGAGAAACGTTGGGAAGTTGAATCAAAGCACAGCTCATATAAGATACACAAATGTGGTTTATTTTGTCCGAGTGCGTGTGTTTGTTGTTTTGTCTTGTCTTCTCAGGAATGACTGATTTGCTAAATATAACGAAACGAAATATATTTCCTTTATTTACAACTATTTCATTGTTTCCCAGTTTACAGCATTACAAACTTAAACCAAACAAAAAAAAACAAAACAAACAAACTTAGAAAAGCCCCGTATGACGCTATATTTACATATTATAAAAAAAAGCTGGTGAAGATGAGCGGCCTCAACATTTGGAGCAGTGGGCATTATAATATTAAAATAATCGCTAAAAAAAAAAAAAAAGATTCACAAATTCTGAGCGACATTTAGTATTATTTTCATTTCTGACAGCGCACTGCTTATCTTCACTGCGGCGCGAAACCTCCGTTTAAAGCTCGTTTCACTTTCCATTTTACTCAAGCTAGTGTGTCGCCGGCAGTAAATATGCGGAACTATTTCATATAGACATTGATGTGAAAGCCCACACAGTCTACAGTTGCATAGTTGTTAATAAAGTGTTCGTCAAAACCTGTTGTATAGGACCAAGAATGAATACGGAAAGAAGCGAAGAGGTCATGTCATCAGGTAATCCAGCTACATCAGCCTTGGCCGTTAGCCTACTCATTAACGGGAAACATATATATGTGTGTGTCTGTATGTATGTGTATATGTTTTAGGATATATATGTATAATTATTATTTTTTTGTTTGTTTTTTAGATTACGAGATTTCAAAGAATCTTGTATTAAGGTAAGTTTCACCTATTTATTTTCATCATACATAAAAATAACCAGCAGTGTCACTTTACACCCAGCAGATATGTATCCAGATTGACATATTTTTCGATGTTATTTGTTGTGCTCTTTCATGTTTATTTATCAGCTGAATGAAGTTTTTAGGCCGCCGTAAGTTTTGTTTCTTCAGAGTTGAAACCGTGGATGTTTATCTCAGGTCGGTTCAGGACCAGGTACAGAGGGTGGGAAAATGTACAGAGTCTCTTCCTGAACCGCAGCCAATGAATGATGAGCATGAGCAGCTGATCCTGGAGCAGGTGGCCAAACTCACTAAAGACATCGGGGACGTTCTCGACGGGAATACAATGTCCAGAAAGTTAGTACTCAAAGGCCTTTTTGACATACAAGTGTTTTGCTCTTCATTTATGCATTTTTACATTATTACTTCTGCATTTATGTATTTGCTCACTTATTGATTTGTACTTAAGTCATTTTTTGTCCTCCATACTATAAATGTGAAGTAGTTTAAGTTGTGTACCTAAATCTCAATGATGAACATATAATATAAATTACGTCGCAATAAACAAAGTGAACAAATGTGACAAAGCTGCCATGCTTTTTAAAACCTTCACAAAATTATTTTTGCATTTTTACTGTGGTAAAAGCGTAGTAAACATAGTTTATTTAATCTTATTGATTACCATTTTAGAACCACTACAAATATTAACAATATGGTTAAATTATGATAAACTTTCATGAGGGAATACTTATATGGAAGCGGGTGTAAGGATCGTGTTTTGTTTTATTGTTTAATTTCAGATTGATTTCTAGTTTTGCCCTCGTGGCGACTAGAAAGAATTTTGAGAGCCTTGTAGACAAAGTGTTTGTTGGCGGAATCACCTGGGGGAAAATTATAGCTCTGATCTGTGTTATTGGGAAAACAGTTGCAAAGGTATGCACGGCTTTATTTCTTTATCTCAGAAACACAGTACAAATATGCTAGATGCATTCATATTTTTTTTTGTGTTAAGTGCCCAACAAAATGAATTATCTGAAGTTGCACTTTGACGTATGCTTGTTTTTTGTTGTTCATGGATAGATCATCCAAAATTCGCTCCCAAGCATTGTGTCTTGGACACTGGATTACTTCATGAAGTATCTACAGAACTGGATCTGCAGAAGGGGAGGATGGGTATGATTTAATAATCAAGCCAGCACTTCTAATAATACAGCATAGCATTGAAAATACATGAGTAATATTTATTGACTAACCCTTTTAAATACTTGCAGGTCAACAGTATCTATTCTTTGGCTCGTTACTCTATAGAAAGAGATTTCGGTTCCTCATCCGGCCCGATCACGCTCTCTTCTGTGGTCCTCTTCACCAGCGGAGCACTGCTGGGAGGCCTCTTCATCCTGGCACTAAAGAAACGTGGCTGAAAACGGTCAGTGGAGGACTGAAAAAGTGAGAAAAGGAGAAAATTCTGGGATTTACACATGCCACGGACCAAAATGAATTCAGTTTGGCGATAGGAGAAGAGAAGGCTATTATGCAAAGTGAGAGAGGGCGCAAAATATAGTGCATGTGAGAAGGATTAAGAATGAGGGCACTTACAATTCATTACATTCAGAATAGATGTACAGTGTAGAAATACCAGCAAGACTTGAAATATCCCAGATGCTGTACCAAGAGGACTCACTGCGATTTCAACCTCTACCTCGTTTTCACTTTCACTCATTGCATTACCGTTGTTTCAACTCCATACATTCTGTCATCAGACTATTTTAATAAAACACTCCTTTAATTAATTTGTCGTGGGTCAGTGCATAATAAAGACAATAATTTATAAACAACCCTCTATCAAAAATTATATTGAATTCTTTCTCAATAATGAAGAAAGAAAGCCCAATAGGAAGGTACGGGAAAATAAAGATGAGCATTTATGATTAAAAAGATGTGATTATATAAATGAACTAAAACTGCAATTTGGACCTTTAACTCATTATGTTGAGAAAAATCAATCAATAATGTTTTCCTAAAAAATGTCATTTCTTTTTGTCTTGGGTGACATGGGGGTGACATTGTTCTTCAAGTGAACTAGTCCTTTAAGTAGCATGTAAAGTATATGATATTATTTGGATCGTTTGTAACATGCTAGCATAATAAATTAAATATGTAAAGGTTTTGCACTGTGTTCTCAGATCCCAAAGTAACACAGAGAAATCACAACAAACATTTGAAGAATCACACAATACACATGTTGAAAATTTTGGCATGAGCTTTTAACATTTTTATTGACTTTTTGATAACTTTTTCTTTTTAAATTGGATTTCATTTTTCTAATTATTTTTCTTATTTTTTTCCTATCTGTAATGGAGAAGATTTGATCAGGTAGGTTAGCATTCACGGTCAAACTTCCATACTTTTAGTAATATAACATTTTTAAGTCTCAGTGTTCACAAACTCTGTTAAATTATTACAGTTTAATAATCTTTTTCTTTATACATTTCAAAAATATAAAAGGTAAATAATAAACATTCCATTGAAATATATTTTATACAGTTCTTGATATTTTTTTCCCTTTTTTTTGTATGACAATAAAATTGTATCCAGCATCAATCTTAGTAGCATAGAACTCATCCATTTCTTTTAGGAACCTTCTCTTTCTCACTGGCCTCTCTTTCTAACTCTCTCTCTCTCTTTCTCTCTGTCCCTGTTTCTTAATTCAGGGGGGTGAATGGTTAGACTTGCGCTCAGCAGCAGACACAGCAGCTCCATTAGCTGTGATAGTGCAATGAATTCCCCCTTCCAACAAGCTACATTAAGTAACTAAAGTAGAAAAGGACAGGTAGTGCATATTGGGTCAAACTATACTAGAATAAATGCACAGACACATGCAGCGAAAACCGAGTTCCTGCAGGCCGTTTTTTTTTTTTTCTTTGTTTTTTGTCGACATCTGCTGCATCTGTTCAGCTCTGAGTCTGTGGAAG
This sequence comes from Puntigrus tetrazona, assembly GCF_018831695.1. Lineage (NCBI taxonomy): Eukaryota > Metazoa > Chordata > Actinopteri > Cypriniformes > Cyprinidae > Puntigrus > Puntigrus tetrazona. The sequence goes on along the minus strand of NC_056701.1, from coordinate 11,833,194 downwards.
CTCTGATGAATATTTACTACAGATAAATATATACAGATAAATATCATCTTAAAAACAATATACAAATATAGGTAAATGAAACACAGAGTCTTTCGAAATGGCTAGTGTATAGCCATAACTTATATTTGGCATGGCTACATTTTGATGTGAGGGAAACCAGAAACAACATACGCTCGTTCTTCCTCTCTAATCATCTCGGAAAGAGAAGTCGCAGAGTAGAGAGCCCAGGTGAAAGAGATGGTTACCTCATTCTGGCCATTCACAAATTATTCACAAGTTATGTCCTCATTGTATTCCACGCATGCAATATAAGTCAACTTCAAACAATATGATAGAAAAACACAAGAACAAGGGATGCAAAAAAGCTTCTTCCTCAAAAATAGAGAAGGAGAGGGAACAGATGAGAGGGGGAATAAGGGGGATGCAAACAGGAAGTTGAGAAAGCGTGAAGACTGATTCTGGCTTTGTTCTGCTCCTCTCTGATATGTTTTGTATTTGGGTTTCAAGTAAAGGTATGTTGAGCTGTCAGCCATCTGGAGGGGTTGCGGTCTCATTCGCGCCAAGACAGACTCTCACGGGAAGCATTCGCAGAGAGAGCGTCTTCAAATTGATGTGGCCGGTTTGCGTACACATTCAGGGAACAGTTTCAGGCACACTGGATTTCTTATTAGGGATGAGATGAACATGTCCCCCAATTCCTAATGACGACAATGACAAAACAAAGTGGCCCTCCATCATTATTGCTCCAAAACACCATCCAATCGGATTTATGAACGACCAGAGAGGTACACGTCATCTTAACCAGTCAGCAAATGCAATCTGGAACTGAGTACCACACATTAAACAAATCAGATGTCTTACAAACCCTCTGAGATGAGTGTACGCTTACATATAAACGTACAGTATATGTTAACTCGAAAAAGTGCATGAGTGTCTTCCTGCACGGCGGAGCGCGCAGAAAAGACATTGCAAATAACATAAAACTGGCCTGACGTGTTAATCGAGAAGAGAGAGGGAGTTCAGTGCACCGCTAAGGAAAGCGACATGGCTACTGCAGCTGCACACGTCTGTCGCACCTTCAAGCTACTCGGGCCAGCTGCTAACGTGTGAAGTAAAACTACGTGGTCAGCAGATAATGCTGGCTCTTGTGGTGATGGAGCTGCATCTGTGTCGTTTTCCCTCCCTGGACACACAGCACCGGTAAACAGACACAGCCGGCTGGCCTGAGCACATGGCATGTGTGTGTGTGTGTGTGTGTGTGTGTGAGCTGCTAAGGTCTTGCTTAGGTGTTGCATAGGTAGTTACTAAACTAAGCTTACGTCTTGATTCTGAACGATGAGCTGACAGAACACAGTCATGGCGTTTTTGATGATGCTTTAAATCAACGTAAACAACACCTAACCAGACTAACCAACTTTTGTAAAGTAAACCAATGCTTCGTATCCTGTTGAAGACGACACACGTGTGATCTATGATTGAAAAGAGGCCTCCTCTCACACAGGAAAATGCTAATACTGATGCTAATATCAGAGATCTGCTGCTAAGTTAGTAAGGAAGTCCATTTTGGTATGGCATGGCTGGTTTTAGTGGGTGCTCAGCATATGCGAATCTTGAAACTTTCAAAATAAAACAAATATCAAATGGCTGTAACAAAATCTTGTCAAAACCGTGCAATGCTCTGTACCACCAGAAAAAGAGAAACTACAGCATAAAATGGCAACATTTTCAACAAACTCAACACGACATGTTCAGGTTTCTGAATCAGCACGGTCTCCTGAGCACCTCTGAGCTCATATGTTGGCGCTACTCTCACATTATGGCTTCCTGATAGAATAATAGTGCTTTGCGATGTAAGTGCTCAGGGCCTCGTGACACAGCAGTTCACACACAACGCTAATAATATTGATTGGATTGGTACCGAAGTGGATGCAGGCTCAATTTCGATGGATAAAGCTTCGATTTACCCACGGAAAGTGGATGAACTAAAAAGAACAAGCATCGCAAATCAAGCCAAAAACTTTCCATCGGGACGCAACTTAAAAAGAAAACTTCACCCACAGCCTTAAAAATCCTCTTTCACCTTGCTCTTCAGACCCATAACCGTCGAATGAAAAGAGCCCTGTAGGTGTCGGAGGTCTCCAGAGGAGCTGTGGTGCCGCTGCTGGAGGCTGCCATGACTGAGGGAGACTGTGAAGGGCAGAGCAGAGAGCCAGGAAAGTTCAAGTAAAGGGTGAAACGGAGGACAAAGAGAAGGGAAGAAATGTCACTTGAAGCCATTGAGAGGGAGCAGTAGTAGTTGAAGGAGTTCGTCTCATCATTCAGCTAGACTCAGTGGGGTCTGTTAATCTTTTACCCAACAAAACTGTGTGAATCTTGCAATCCTATATATTTTTACATTATTCTTTTTTTTTTTATTCAAAAACAAAATATAGAGCCTCTCTTTTTTTAAATATATTCTTTTTTTTCTAAATTTAGTAGCATTTAGCATAAACTTTTATTGTTTCCGTTTGATTTCGGCGTTTAGTGATTTCAAGCCCTCTAATTTGGGGTTCAGGGCTTGCAGAAGTCATGCAGTTTAGTCATGCTGGTAAACAAAGTGAGAAAAATGCATTTTTTAATTTTCTCTTTTTTTTTCAGCTTTTGTTCAAAGTTCACCCAGTCCACTTAAAAACCCCTCTGTCCTTCAACAGGTATCATGCACTTATGTTGTATTTTCTGTTCCCCACTTGAAGGTGAAGAAAGTGACCCCATCCACTGATCCAGAGTCACCCATATTGTACTGTGCAAACAGAGCGGTCCCGTCTACGGTTTCCTCTTGTTCCTCTCAGCATGATCTCTACCATCTTTCTCTCTGTTTTGTTTTTGTTTTTCTTTTTTTTTTTCATTCATGCCATGCAGTTCATCTACAGTGGAACAGAAATGCTGAGATGCAGAGAGCTGAACTAAGAGAGAGAGAAAAGAGAGAGGCTAACGCTCTTTTCTTCATAGTGGACAAAGTCATCTTTCTGTGAGCCCTGAGAAGGACACTCTGAACAAGATTTCCAATTGGATGAATGGGGAAACATTACGATATAGGAATATGGCAGGCCGATGGCGCCGCTGTCTATTTTCACTTAAAGCACGTGCAAGATCTCCAAAAGGTAAAGGAGCGGAAAAGGTTTGGCTGATAAACTGTTTGTTTGAAGCGCTTGATGAAATTGACTGTCAACGTGTGTTTGAATTGCATAGCGTTGAAGGGCATGATGGGTGTTTTTCCACACATTACATGTATCTGAGACTGGATCGAGGGTTTTTTGTCCACTTTCAGGTGCATTATCATGGTGGAACGCCCCACAAAAATAGTTCCCGTCACTTTAAAATTGCATCCATTTCCACCAGGTTGAGTCAGGACATACTACAGTTTGTATGCTGAATCCCACCCGTTTTCCAAGGCCAGCGATCCCTGTAAGAAGAATGCGTTCCACATCCTCCCAGGATGTGATATTGTCAGTTTATTGCACCTACGTTGGGGATTAAAATTAGTGATGGAGAGATGAGCGTTACAATGTTGTCTTCAAGTCGGTTTAGCAAAGCACTCCTTTCATCTCTCGTTTTCTCTCTTTCGCCGTCTCTAATCCTGCGGTGACCCTGGGGGTTGCCTCTGGACAGGTTTTGCGGTTGGGGAGCTTTAGAAAAGGGGCAGTTCAGAAGCTCAGCACTGTAGGGAAGAAAAGAGAAAGACAGAAAGAGAGGGGAATAGGAAAACGGAGGACAGAAAAATCAGTATCGCTCCACACGTCGCGTCACTTTAATACAAACGCATTAAAAGCTAGGCTACACACAGCTAGAGGCTTTCGCAGATGCCGGTCGCTTCAGACTGCGCAACTGCGAGAGCCAAAGCTAAAGAAGCCAAACACACAATTTTTTTTTTTTGTTTTTCTTTTTGTTTGTTTTGGAGTGATGTCCATGGAACATTATTCTCATGAAGTCTTCTGAATACCAATGTAAAAAGAAACGAAACGAACCAAAAACCCAAGTGTACTCATAGCAAAGCCCATCGTGACATGCGCTCAAAAAACAAAACACACAAATGCAAGACTCTAGGAATCACACTCACAAAAACAAATACACACACAAAGCTGAATAAAAGTTCCAGTCGTTGAGGGCCACAAAATCTCATTCCAAATCTACGTCAATAAAATCAACAGAATCAATTAGCAATCGTTGATTTTGTCAGCCCTCTAGGATGGACCAGAACCAAGCAAAAGCTCATTGTACATCAGTTAATCCTCCTCACACAGAGGGTGCGTCCCAAGACGACTCGCTATTCCCCATGAAGTGCCCTTATTTTGATATTTTACCAAACAGTGAAGCTGGCATAGGGAATAGAGAGCGAGTGCACCATTTGAGCACAGCGCCAAACATTAGAAGAGCGGGAAAACAAAGTGTCACACAAAGAAAATCAAAACACTAAGCACACAGTCAGGCACATCACATGAAAACACGCAGTGTGACGCACAGAACGCCATACGCACATTCTTACACTGAGAAGCGTTCAGCTCCCTTCCTCCTCTCTTTGCTTTTTTTCTTTCTTCCCCAAACTGTCCTCCATTTCACGACGCCTTTCTTCATTTGTTGACAATCCTCCCAAAACTCTGTTCCCCAAACACACAATCTGTCCATCTGACCCTCATGCTTTCATCTCCTGAATTTGGTTGCGTCCTGATTCCATATACAGGATTTTTTTTTTGTAATCCACTTATGGTAGACCGTCATCAAAAAGTTCCCTCTCTTTTTTTTTTTAAACATATCGCATTATTTTTCCTCAGTTTTTCATAATGTCATCCGGGCTTTTTGGTTGTTATTTGGAAGCAGTAAGAGTTGGGAATGAATGACAGTGACGGATGAAATGATGAAATGAAGGGTGAGGACACTGTGGAAAAGGAAGACTTGGAATGAACATTAGGATCAAACATGATTATTTATTATTTACACAAATGCATGCGTATGCGGGGAGTTCTCATCTGCCTCTCTCTTTGATTCGAATGACATCATTTTGGAAGCACTGGTAAAGACGAACAAAAAGAGATTTACCTGAGTAGTGACAGGGGAGCGTAAGTCAGAAACAGAGAGGATTCTGGATAATGTCGCTAAATCATTTGAACTCAACCTGCTCTCCCTATTCTGAATGCCAAGTTTGGATCGAACAATAGTTTCTGTGCTGTTAACTCCACATGCAGAGAATTATTTACACTGTCCTCCGTGATCACATGCAGCCTCTGCTTTTACCAGGGCATTCGCTAACTCAGCTAACTAGTGGCAGGCCTGTCTCGTCCACATCGTAACCTCAGAAATGAGATAAAGGGATAAAAGTGGAGCCATCCCATCCACTCTGTTCACCCTGACTACGCCTTAACAGATAGACTACACACAGCAAAACCACAAAATGCACTAGGGATGCTAAGTGCTAGCTATCTCGAATGTGTGGAAACATGCATTGTTGCAGTGAGCAGACTTGTTAGCATTAGCTTCTTTCTCTCTGCTCTGATCAGTGTTTAGTGAACAGGAAATCACTCCTTCTGGTCTGAGTCTGTTCAAATAAATGCCTAAAGAGTCTTTTCTTTAATCTTAAATATAACAGGTAAACGATAAGGGCTAAAATGAGGTATTCTTAGCCTCTAAAGTGACAAAAGAGTGCTAATGATCTACAACAGCGAATGCTACGTCATCCCCCGTAAAACCAGCAGAGGGAGCTAGAGCTGAGGTTAAGACAACAGCAAGGGGGAGGAAAACAACTAATCTGCTCTATAATAATGCAAAACTAAGATGATTAAACAAGATTGATGATGCCATGAGATGAGAATACAAACTAAAATGTACTTGTGCGGGAGCTGATACTGGTTTGGGGGCTCAGGTGTTCGTTTGGGAATGTATTTGTGAAGGAAGAAGTGGATTTTCTGTTCTAGTCTTAGTTCACAGTTACTGCTTCTTTTTGCATATATCTGATAAGCACTGGGCTTTCAGAATAGTTCTCTGTGAAAAGATGAAAAAGAATAAATCATAAAATGACAATCTGCAATGCTTTTGATGTCTAACAAAGAAAAGAAACTTAAACAGGTTCATAGTTAAAGCACATTCAAAACCCCACATTCAGTACAACAGTTGTAATGGTCTCTGCCACTCAACAGCTTCTTAGCATGCAAAACTAAGCCCCGCCCACCCCACAGCAATCAAGTCAAAAATGACAGATTGGTAGCAAAACATCAATGGAAAAAAAAGTTTGTACATTTGTTTCATGCAAATCATTAATATGCATGTGCATATGAATACACATCCATATGTACACACTGGTATCAACAAACATGTACATAAACCTCTGTTAAAATACATTTTCTTATCAAAACACAGACTTATAATTTCCTTATTGCTCGCAATAGAAATCCATGCATGTGGAAATTACAAAGTCAACCTTCAAAACTGTACATATCATTAAGACCTGAACTATACACCCTCATAAAGAGCATAAAAAAACACAGAAAGGAAATGAAAAGAGAAATGAAGAAGAGGAGAAGGACGTGGTGGAGACACAAGATGAGAAATAAAACAGTGTTTTGGCTGGACTTGAATTATACCAACATTTTAGTCTTCCTCTTTCTCTCCTTCTAAATGTACCAGGTCATTTGTCTTAATTTAAGATTATAAATAATGCACACTTGCATTTGTTTGATTTACAAGGTACCTTGTTGCATAAATTTTTAATATGCACCTATTAAAAGAATTTAAAATCTGTGTTAGATAATTTGCCTCGCTGCCATTCGAAGGCAAAACACAGTAAATGCATATTTACAAAACAAGCAAAATCAGCTCTCTTAAGACTTTAACCTATTGTGTGCTGGATGGGTTTGACTCAGCTATGCTCAGTAGTGTAGTTACTGTGTTTTGTCTTTAAATGGCTAAATAACCTGCTAGTTCAAAACGAAAAGATTGCTCATAACACTGATCTGAGAGCCTCCCTAAAACACTTAAAGGTGACTGAACACTCCAGTTACACAAAGCACACATACATCCACCAGATGGCCCTCGCTCGCTATCCTGAGGCCTTCAACGTATATGAAGCATGTAGATAAAGCAGTGCAGCGCACATGCAGACGACCGGTGATCGGGGTTTTACTCATTAAAGCACAGTGTCACACATTAGTTTGCTGCCAGCATGCAGATGCTCCATGTAATAAACAACCTCTGTGACTTTCTTCACTCTAGCAGTGAACTTCTTTAAACAGGAAAGAAGAGAGGAGGGAAAGAGGAGTAATGATGCAATAGCAAAAAGACATAAACATAAAAAACCTGAATGCAAATAAACAAATAAATTCTAAAATAAAAAACACAGCTTCATTCAGAAGAATGATTACAGATGTAAATTAATAAATGATTAAATATGGGTATGTAAAATATTTCAGTTGCAAGACAATAAAGTCATCCAAATATATAATGCTACTTTGCTTTCTGATCATGTTTTGTCATTTATACCGCAGGTTGTCTGTTGTTTCACATGGAGAAAAAGACAACGAGAAGCTTTGTGAGCTGCCATTGCAGAGATATCTTCACCAGAGGTGCGTATTGCATCTGTGCACTGACATGTGCAGCAGATCGACACAAACCCTCCCACAGTGAAACATATGGCTCATATATCTGCATTTCAGAGTTCATTTTGCCATCTTTTCTTTTTCTTCTCTTACTGACCGCTGTCAATCCAGCATCCATTCAATGTTCCCTCCTTTATATTGGAACGAAGGCCAGCATCCAAGAGACAGAGCAGGTAAAAAAAAAAAAACAATTTAAAAAAGAAACAGAGAAAGAAAAGAAGGGGACCAAAGAGAAAACAAACTGAACTGATTTTCTACTGCATTCAAATTAGAGGAATAACAGTAATCAGAAAATGATTATGATGAGGGAAGGTAATGCCAGTGATGATGAGAATGAGGATGACGATGATGAAAACGTCCAGCTAATTCTTGCCCTTAGTAGGGAAACTTTGAGGCCACTGTCTGGTTCACCACAGCCCCAGGATATGCGGATATGCAGTGAGGAGTGCAGTTCAGCTTGATATGTCTTCATATTAATGAGGAAATACCATAATAATGAAAGGATATATTTTAAAGACAGTTCCTTCATGCACTACTATACAAATTAAAAAGGGTCCCAAAGAAGTGCAGAAGGTTATAGGCCCTTAATAGGAATGGCTCCTCCTTATTATTATATATATTTTGTTGTTTTCTGCCATTTGTCCAGACCACTGCTCTTTTCGTATCGTGGTACTTGGTGTTGAATATGCAGAGAGTCAAAATACAAAAACCAAAACGTTAATTGTAGATCTCCATGCAACAGCACGATATCCTGTCCTCCCAAAATGTCAACTCAAAGCCACCCACGCAACTCCAAACCCCGATCCGAATCGCCATGTCCAAGTGCCTAGTACAAAAATAGCCTCTTTTTAAATAATGATCAGTTCTCGGTCTCTCTGTTAGTTGTTAAAGTTAATAGTTGCACATAGTAAAATTCGCAGGATTCATCTCCAGCTTCTCAGGGTCAGAGGTCATCCTAATATTCGATATTGCACCAAGAATGGTTTAAGCATTTTTCTTTGTCCTAAATAGGGAGCTTAATTATAATAACAATGTGAATTATATGTTAAAATATTGTGTGACAACAAAAGTTGCTTTGGAAGGAAATGTTCAAGAGTGTGATTAAAGATGGTCCTTGTGTTTATCGTAATCATAATGCTTATCATGTTCTATGGCCCGAATCACCAAAAACTCCATCACAGTCAATTCAGCTAAAGCGATCCAATAACTGTCTACCACAGAGCTTGATTATAAGTTCAAATCAGTCCAGCATACGGCGCGCTTATTTTCATATCCTCACAGCAGTTAAAGGGGATTGGGAGTTTAATTATTTTCTACTTGCCTAACTGACGTCTTTTCTAGCATGCACTTGAACTACTTGCATGTTGACCTATGACCTTTATCATTCCAAGCTTTGATATGAAGTGGATTTTCAAGGCCTATTATGGTGTATCAAAGCTGATCTCAGCGACTAGTACTCAATGAAAAAGCCTGCTGGATCACAGTCTCGTTTTTTTATACAACCAGCAATCAGGCGGGAACATGAGGAAAAGACAACTACTGTCATTCAGCTACAGGGGTACATTTCCTACAGGGTGCTCGTCGCTATCTATGGACCAGTGAGGAGTTGTATCCTAGTAATATTCAGTGCTTCTTTTTTATCATTATTATTTATCTTCGATAATAAGGCATAATCTGCTGACGTCACAGCATATAATTGTTTTTAGTTGCCTGTCTGAAATATTGCCTGAAGTATATGCGATGAAGTCATTTTAGTACTTAAAGCTCTAAATCCCTAAACAAATTCGTCCCATCCCCTTTGAGGCATGACATATTAAAAAGAGTGCTGGGTACCCCCACCCTGTCCAGTCAATGGAGGAGCGGAGGTGTGAGTACTTAGCATCATTATTGTGATTATTAATACTATTGCGGTATGATGGTGCGCTTTTTTCCGCTTATTTCAACGCAGTTCCCTAAGATTTGCTACAGAATGGAGGGGATAGGGGATCGGCAGCGGCGCAGGGGGCCAGGGGATTCGTAGGGCTCGTAGGGTGGATTGTTGATGGGGGTGATGGGGGTCAGGCGTAGAGGGGCCCCTGTCATCCCCGAGATGTTATTGAGGCTGCGGGACTTCTCGTAGCCGGCAGCTACAAAATGGTGAATGGATAGGTTACATACATTAGAGAAAGATGAATGAATAGAATTATTATGGAAGCATTATACCAACAAAAACATTGGATCCATGACAAAAGTGGGAAAGAAAGGGAAGGGTAAAAAAAGCAAAGAATGAACAAATGAAACGGATGTAAATGACACAGAAGCAGACAGACAGAAAGACAGACAGGGACAGACAGAGACAGAGACAAGGACAAAACAGGAAAATGAGAGTTATGAAATGTCATCAAGTTTTCTTGTCAATTTTGTTGTTGTTGTTGTTGTTATGGCACAGCAGTTTTAAAAAAAACTCCCTTTAATCGCAGCCACATACAGTTTTCAGGGAGAGATCATAATGAGCAGATGTGTAAAAGAGCAGGTGGATGAAGCACCTGATGGCTGACTCAGACCAATAGTGAGGTAAAGAGTTTAGCATCCAGGTGTTTGACCCAGTCTCAGACGGAACACTCTGCGTTCTGATACTAGCACTGGAGTCCAACAGAGGAGTAGCAGAGGAGCTCCGTCTAGTCAAAGCAGCCTCACTCAGCACTGTGGGCCAGGTGAAGCTCCAGCATTTCAGACCAAATGTCTTTCCTTTATTAGCAGCAAATTCATCTTGCTTTTACACATAAGTGTGTTTCAGTAGATTAATAGGGACTTAAAACAGCTTCACGTGACCCCAAAGTGCCTGAAAGCTTTCCTTCCACATCCATTTCATCCATTTCTGGCTTTGTTTTATAAGGGTGCATAACCAAACTTGTTTAAAGGTATAAAGGGTACTTTCAATCACAAAGTCCAGTGTTGTTTAATTTGGTTATAAATTCCCTTTACATGTCATAGTGGTCTTCATGGAATATAATAATTTGGGTCAGATTTCAAATGACTTCAGGCAGAGTTTGCGTTTATTCCTAATTTACTAAAGAGATAATGCCCACAAAAATAGGTTGAATGTACTTTCATCACAGTGTTGTGGATCAATCTGGGTACTAGTTTGTTGATGATGCAGTCTGCAAAACTACCATGATCTGTAATTTTTTACCAGGACTGTAACATGTTGCTCCACCATTGTGATCCAGCTATTTAAATCCCGAAAGTTTAGTTAATTTAATTTTTTCTGTGAAACACAATATAAAACGTTTTGAAAAATAGCACAGGAGACCAGTGTTTTTTATACACCATTGACTTACACTGTACAGGCAAAAACGTATTTCTTTTATGTTCCACAGAAGAAATAAAGCCATTCATGTCTGAAATGACAAGAAGAATAAATCATGGCTGAATTTTCCAAAGTTTGGGATGAAATTGTTGCTTTTTTTTTTTTCTAATAGCTGTACATAATAACACAAATACTGGTTGAAATAACAGCCAAATACAGCTTACCTTTGTATAGTCTGTTTTTGTTTGCTTGTTTAAGTAGGAGAACTGGACTCTGGATATTGCTGGTTTTTTTTTTTGAAAAAGCCAACACGAATGGATATGGAAGGAAGAGCTGGCACATTACATAGTAGACAACCCCCTCCTGACACAGGAGAACTTCCCACACGGACACAAACACAGTGAGTTAGAAGTCTTAACAGAACAAAACAAGAGACAAAAGCTCACAAGGAAGGAAAAACACGGGGTGTTAAGAAGGTCCTACTGTCGTATAGTCGGCAATCCTATCTCCAGTCCCTTGCGTGATGCAGTTCTGTGAGGAAGTGTGTGTGTGTGTGTGTGTGTTTGTGTATGTGTGAGTCTGACTCAGAGGGCTGCTGGGACACTCTGGGTGCTGCACAGCCACTTGTCATTCAAAATCTACACCAAAGCATCGCCTATAGGAGCTGCAAAGGAAGGCAGTGGTAGATAGATCTGGGTCATCATGTTCCTCACACCAGACCACTTGTGCACGGCAGAAAGTGACTGTTTTCCACCATGGATTTGAGGAAATATATATATATATATATTACCCAAATAATTTGTTGTTATAACTAATAAAACACATAAAAAATGCTCATTTACAGAGAGACAATAACAAATATGCGTGAACGTCATGTTCTATACTAAACACTGCACAGATAAGAACACTTCCTTCCTGTTGCTGGACTTGTCTTTACCTCCCTATTAGCATTTGCTTTCTCTGAATGGGATTAATTAGGATCAATATGGCTAGGCAGTAAGTGTCCAACAGAAATAAGTACACCTTTGGCACTTTCAATATTTCTTCCTCTTTTTCTGAACAATTACGATGTAAATGTGACGATTAAAAAAGCATTAGTAGCCAATTCTTTACACGAATAGCTGCTTTATGACAATGCCTACATGGAAATGATTGTGTTGGGACACAACTATGCTTTTGGATTCCAGTTCAAAGTTATAGCAGATATAGATACCTAGAATGCCAAAAAAAAAAGAGAAAGAAAGCAAAAAAGCAAAGCAAAAAAACTGATACGGATAAGAGGTAGAGGGCAGGGGAAGAAAAATAAACTTGTACAACAACAGTTATCACAACTATTTAAGATATATATTTAAGATATATTTTAGAATTGAGCTTTCATGGTCATGGAAGAGCAAAAGTCTAATAATAGCTATTTTGCTAACAGCACAATGATTCCAGCATAATCATTGACCTGCCGATTAATCTCATTATTAGCATCATAATAACACAACTCATACTCACCAGCCTCACGCATGCAACACTAAAGAGCTTTGGTGAGAGGTTATGTATGAAGAATTACAGCAGTGTGGACTGGTGTAATTCAAGTATTTAGCTCGACAGACTCTGTGCTTCTGCAGCTCTTTAGCATCTGCGATCGAGATGTGGCTACATTTGGCGTGACCGTCACTGTAAGATTTCAGTCAGAAGCGAGTTCTATGAATGCAAGAAATGCAGAGTCTTAACATCGTAGCTTCACAGCTTAGCACACACAGTTTATGGGTCTTAACAATCATGCTTACAAGCCCATAGAGCTTAAATCTGTATGGGCCAGCCCTTGACCTAACATGGATGAAGGTCCCTCTCTGCTGTGTTTACGTACCTCATGTCAAACTTTAGTGACACTACGAGGACTGTATGAGTGGCCTGGGGGTGGGATGGAAGGTGAGTGTTAGTATGTGGCACAAATATTAACCACAGAATAGTTTTGAAATTTTGCAGCAATAAAATGACATTTAATATACTGTGTTGAACAACTGACTAAAATGTTGGTCTGTTTGCAGCAAACAGCTTGTTAAAGAAAATCTGACAAAGGCCAAGTGTGGAAAGTGTGGAGTTTTCGCCCGAAGACGTTAATGCTTTTTTACTAGTGGGAAATGAATATTTAAAGCAATTGCATTATGATGTGAATTATAGCATTACAGCATTATTGTCTATAATGCAGCTAAGTTTCAATAGTGCGTCTGAGTTCAAACACAGTATATCTGATCAACGAGAATCTGTCCGGGTTAATATTTGCAATATCCACCAGTGGATATTTATTCTTCCTTTAAACACAAACACTGGTAGTCACATACATACAAGTTACATCACATCTGCATGTATGATTTAGACACAGAATAACGCATAGACACAGCACCACAGGACACAAAAGTACACAGAACAACACAAAATGACAGTACACAAACATTACACAACGAAGACACGAACTGTAAGAAAAGATGGACCACAAAGAGAATAATTACAGGTGGGCAGAAATATGTAATGGATGTAATGACTGCGGTGAGAACAGAGGGGATAGTTTACATTCAGAAATTATCACCTGCATATTACAGTGTAGGGATGGACAGAAATATAAACATGATGGAAGTGTTTCCAAGTGTGTTGTACATGTCACTGTAAGTGCAATTACATTAATAATAAATAATAAAATATTTCATTACAAAAATGCCCTTTATGCAGCTAGAAACAACAGAAAGGAATCTATGTGTGCAGATGTTGACATTTCATCTAAGACAGAGTGAAACAACAAACGCTGAAATAATATTCACAGAACATTCTGATCATGTATGATAATAGTGTCATACATGCAGTACGCCGCCACACTCATTCATACACAACACCTCCATTTGAAAGACAATAAACACATTGTTTTTTAACCTTGAATAAAATTTTTAAACTGTGAGCATAAACTCACAGTTTCGATTTACCAGAAAATGGGACATGAGATACCCAAAATCTTATAAACTATAATATATATATATATTTTTTCGCTTTACTAGTTTCTTTATTGAACCAGTCAGGTTCAGGCTTCAGTCATACTGAAGCTAAGTACAGTGGATCTGCAGATCTCTGCATTTATGTGCATTGCTTGATGGATAATTTACCATCACTTGAATAATTCATTATTTTTAATCAAATTAATAATAAATACTGCTGAGACAACGATTGAAGCCAGTGGTTTGTTCTACCAAAAACTAAATAATGCAGAACTTCACTATTTGATTAAGAAGATGTACTGAAAAGATTTCATATGGAGCCTATATGAGAGATGTGCTGTAAAAAAGAAAAACCCCTCATCATCAGGTGAGGTGATGACAGGCCCCTCCCCCTCACTCTCCAGTGACCTGAACAGAATGAAAGCATTGACCCCTTTGGAAGCATTATCGGCCAGGCCAGCAACCTCTCAGCCATATCTTGCCGCTCAATTTTTACTGCACTGCAGTCAAATTCTCACACCGATGCAACCTGGAACTCTGACAGTTGGCTGCAATGTTTGTGGGAACTGCTGAATGACTAGAAAATGGCATGAAAGAGCAATTGCAATCAGCAGCTGTGCCAATTTGGCTGTTGGGAATCATTCTGGACTGCCATTCTGGGGACAATATTAATTTATAATATAGTACAACTATACATATATATATATATATATATATATATATATATATATATATATATATATAGAGAGAGAGAGAGAGAGAGAGAGAGAGAGAGAGAGAGAGAGAGAGAGAGAGAGAGAGAGAGAGAGAGAGAGAGAGAGAGAGATGCAGTTAAGATCCAATGGCAACTTTAAAAATGATTTCAAAAGGAAAGAGGCACTGTTTATACACATAGCGATACATATGATATGGTAAAATTGATAATGAATTGGTCTAGCTCATCAAGAGCCCTAGAGAGAGAACCCTCGGGTTCTCTGGTTACAGCAAAGATTCAAAAGTGAGGTTAAATGGGAGTACAGGGGAAAATCAATCAGTCTGCAGAGGGAGAGAAATGGGAGGGAGGGAGAGAGAGAGAGAGAGAGAGAGAGAGAGAGAGAGAGAGAGAGAGAGAGAGGGGTGTGACTGCAGCCCTGCAGTGCA
This sequence comes from Puntigrus tetrazona, assembly GCF_018831695.1. NCBI lineage: Eukaryota > Metazoa > Chordata > Actinopteri > Cypriniformes > Cyprinidae > Puntigrus > Puntigrus tetrazona. Next base: position 11,818,168 of record NC_056701.1, on the reverse strand, counting down.
GTACTATTTCTACGCTTTAAGACAATGGCTAGAGAGGAAGATGACCACAATGCCCTCAGTCAGTGTGCTGTGGCCAGCATCCAGACTGCAGCTCTTACACATTTAGCTTCACCACTAGAGGCTGTCAATGGCAGGGCCCAAGGGTATGTGTCAAAGCTCTCAGCGTACTCAAAATATAAAATACAAGAACACCAGCACATCAAAAGAGCACTTTAGACTTAATAAATGATTGATAAAAGGGGCAAAAGAAGAAACAAAAAACAAGAGGGCCACAACAGCAATAAAATAACCATAATAATCACCTAAGTGCATCTTGGGAGTAAGTGGGCGTCTGAAGATTAAGGTTGTAACGTCAACCAATTTGCCAGGTTTTAGAGGACCACATGTCATTTTTTAGCCTGAACCATCTTTAACCCCTTCATTTTATATTTCATCATGTTTCGCTTAGTCCCAGAATGCTCTCTTCCACTGTTTCCTTGGCAACAGTGGGCAGGAAGGAGTGAGAGGGCAGAAGGTAGAAACAGAGAGAGGCAGAAGTTCGAGTGGAGAGAAGAAAGAAGAATACATGCTGAGGTGATTGAGGAGGAAAGCGTGGGAGTGGTATATAAAGGGACAGTTCACCCATAAATTGAAGTTCTGTCATCATTTACTCACACTCCTATGACTTTTTTCTTTAAATCACCATAAAATTTTTAGCAGAATTTCCAAGCTGCTCTTTACCATTTAATGAAAGTGAATGATTACATCTGATTTTCAGCCAATACTTCAATTTCAGTCTATTCCTGATTTAAAGCTATCCTACACTATATCTTTGTCCCAGATGATGCACTATACACTACCTATGCAATAAGTACTCAACCATATAGTGTATGAATTATGTAAGGTTATTATGGCATTAATAATCTGAGTCTGATAGCCCCTCCCACATCGCTACATTAGTGTTCAACATCCATACCTTGTTTTTTTTCTGTTATTTAAGTGCATGTAAAGTGCACTTTCCCTTTTTGTACATTTGTACACTACTATTAACACTACTACACTACTACAAAACATTATAGAAATAAAAATGCCATTTGGGACACAATTAGTGCTTTAATTGTCTTGAAATATAGAGTATTAAGGTTGGAATACACTACACGACATTGAGTCAATGATAGTTGCCAAAATTTATAATTAGTCAGCAAATTTTGGTGACAGATTTCACAGAAAATAATGTGGTGTATGTTGGCTTCACACACTTCACACTGTCCAGTCGGAGGTTATTAAACACATTTGATATTTAGAGTCAATTTTAGAACACATATTGTTCACACATTAAAAGACCCAACAAACGAGGATTCGACATATTCAACTGGTCATAACAAGCACCAGCCGACGGCAGCAGAGGCCTTCGGTGTTAATTCACTGATCTGACAAAACCAGATAAACATGTAATGTGTATTCCAGCCTTTAGTTATTCGGATTACTTTTATACTTTTATGCTGCCTTTTTGTCCTTATTTTAATCTTGACAGCCTATTCACGAACTGTATGGAACACAGCAGCTTAGACATTCTGATAAACATCTTATTTTGTCTTCTACTGCAGAAAGTCAGTCATACGGGTTTGTATTGAAATAACGGTGAGTAAACGAATGGGCTGAACTATTTTAAAACATCTATAATGGCAGACCACACTGAAAAGCAATAGCGCAAATATAAACAGAAACAAAACCCTTAGATATGAGTCCAAAAAAACACAAAAATATACACATATACAGGTCAATATTGTGCAATCTATATAACAAATAAATGTGAAATGTCCAAAGAAAAACTTTTGACCTTTCCTGACCCGTGCTCTTTTGCATTCATCGAAATAATTGTGTAAAAGTATAACCAAAGAGGCACCGTGACCACAGTAAGACATACTCTGTGGGAACAGAGGAAGCCAGAGAGAGTGAGAAAGAAAAAAAAAGGTAAAAGGCAGAAAGGGGAAAGCAAAAATAGTTCCACATTTACCCCTGTTTTGGGCCTCACTGCATGAAAACTTTGCAGCGTGGATTTTGTAAGAATTGCATCACAGCCCTTAAAGTGTCCGGTTACCATGGCAACAGCCCAGGTATGTCATTACAGCCCTACAAGAACTTACCTGTGTCTGTGGATATCAGTATATGTGTTTGCTGAGCTTTTTCACGTGTCTCTTTCGAAAATTCGTGTCTCTGCTCACCTAATGTTTAATGTATTTGTGAGGCAGAACTGTGTCCCTGATCAGTTAGACTACAGGACTGTAGCACACATCCTAACAGCGTCAGAGCGCAGTGTTTCAGCACAGCCTTATCAAGCATTTGTTATCTACTCATGGCTAGAATACCGGAGTTTCTGGTCCATATAATAAAGGGTTTTCAATCGGCTGGCTGTGATGAAACACTGGTCAGTGGACCCCAGAGTGGAGGGCAGTTCCAGGAGAGAGAAGAAACCAGCTTTATTCAAAAAATAAAGAGAAAATGCAAATAAAACACAACCCTTCTCAGTGACCGTTCACCAAAACCCCTAAAGCATTAAAGGCATTCCTCTTTAGACCTCTTTCTGATAGTAGATATATTGTGGGGTGGCATTTATACAGCCCTACAAAGGCAAAACAAAACAACTACACCAACAATGAAGGAAGATGACAGCTTCACTGAATTGAGTTTAATCATAGTCCAGTCAAACCTGTTTGTTATAAGAGAACTCAAAGTCTAAGCGATACAAGATTTCGGTCATGATGCAATGTGTAGTCGCCGTGTTTTGCCTTTGAACGGCAGTACAGTGAGCACTGAAACTCTTTACAAAGACCTGAGGGGCACTCTACGGGGGTGAAAGGTCACCGCTAGGGAGGAGAAGGAGGAGGAAGAAGTCACAGCAACACCGAATGGATTACAGTGCACACACACGACAACACACGGACAGGGGAAGACAGTGTAACAGTGTAGCAACAAGAGCTGACATACAAACGCATGACACGACACAACCTGAGGAAGGAGATAACACAACAAGAGCTCGTCAGACAAGCGCACCTCGAAAACACACATCAGAAAATACAACATACCCAAACACACACAGACACAAATTAAAATTAAACACTTTTTCATTTCATCAGACGTGTGGGCGTGTGGAAATAACACAACATCCCCAAAACACACAAACACAAATTAAGCAGGAATCACACAAATAACCTTCTGTCACAAAATAATTCTTTGACATATTTTAATTGCATCATATTTGTGGGAGCGTGTATGTGAGCTAATGTATTGAACTATACGGGCCTGAGGGCTTAAAAGTGCAGCTGTAACTTGTGTGCAATCCTTAATGTCTGGTGCTCGGTTCAGTCAAGAGAAAAGAGTGTGAAAAATTTATAAAATTGGAGGGGAGTTGGGGAGTTGGGGGTGGGTGGTGGTCTGAGTAAATAATCAGAGGCAAATATAATTAGAATGACAAGAGTTTACTTTTGAGGGTAAAATGGGAGAAAGAGAGTGAGAAAGACAGAGATGAGAAAGCTAGCGCTATAATGACAGCAATAATATCCTGGAGCACTTACTCTTTCAGATACGTGTAGATATATAGTGGAGGTTTCAAAGCTAGTCTAAGCGAAAACTCACATTTGAGCCAGAGAGAAAAAGGAGGGACTGATTCTAGTCTGCTGTGAAACATGGTCAGAAATTGAGGCTCAGGGCAAAAATTCTACCAAAACTTTACTACTCCATGTAATACTGTGTTTCATCATATTTTAAGATTTAAGGTTACTTTGGAAATGTGATTGGTTACAGATGTTACCCCTTTTAAAATGTAATATTTAGCGTAACTATTGTAATTACTTCATTAAAGTAACACAACTGACTACATTTCTAGGTCACACTTTATATTAGGGGGCCTTAACTACTATGTATTTGCATTTAAAAAAGTGCAATTTACTTATTGCATTCATATTGTATTGCAAAACACAGGAAGCTACTGAGGTAAGCTTAGGGACAGGTTTGGTGGTATGGGTAGATTTAAGAGTGGGTTAAGGTGTAAGGGATGGGTCAACAGTGAAATTAATTACAGATATAATTACATATAGGTTTTTTTTTTTTTTAAAGTACAATGTATGTACACAGTAAGTGCATTGTACCAAATGTAAAAACAGCAGTGAAGGCCACCTATTATAAAGTGAGACCCTTTTCTAAATTTCTAACCAATGTTTTCAACTGTCATTTTCAAACATTTAAAGCAGGCAGGGCTAACCTTACACTAGCACTCAACAGTGATTACTGTCAGACTTTCAAAAGACTTGCCGTCATCACTTGAATTAGGATTATAATAATTTAATTTTCATTTTAAAGTACTGTCAGCACAACATCAGACTGTCTCTTTACTTATAATTCTGAGGGTAAAAAACGGATTTAATATCATAACAAGAAATAGTTTAATAGCCAAGATACTGTTTTTGAAATCAAACCTTTGCATAGCTATGGCAAGAAACACTGGTATCAGACAATGCCAGAAAATCATCTTTAAAAAAAGCATATAAATAAATGCAAATAGGAAATAAAAGAGTTATTAAATATGCATGTGTCCGGTTCTGTGTCCTGAATTCCTGAAACATCATTTTAGAGAAAATGATGTAATTTGGGGAAAAAACAACTTGTGTGTTAAAACATTTCGATGCAATCCCCTTTGTAATCAGTTACATTTCCATAACTGTAATTTAAGTACACATTTTTTTCTCAGTAACTGTAACTCATTACAGTTACATTTATTTTGTAATTTAATTATGCAAATCCACTAAAAGTAACTTCCCCACACTGATTATGTTATATGTACATCTTGGGTTTCATTTTAAAATACATGTATAAATTATTTAAAGGCTATTTTAAAATTTATTGGTTTAAGATGTCTTATACACTACTCATTCCTTAATTTATTTTAGATTTGATATAATTTAGAATTATAGAAATTGATGCTGCATAATTTATTTGGTGAGAAATAATATTAAAGGCTAGAATAAATCAGTTGCGATACAAAATCAGCACTGTCATGACTGATCTTACTGTGTGAATTTAGCCTAGGCCGATATTCAATACTTATATCAGTGCAGATATTATGCTGATACTAAATTATAAGTGTGTAAATTGTCAAACACAGAGACCGAACATATAGAAAACGTGATCCCCTCTGACTCAAAGGCATACGGTTGTTGTTAATGATAAGACATACTTCAAATTTACTTAAGTCATGTATTTTATTAGAGACAGAACCTCTAGCTCACTTTAGTATTGTGTACTTTAGTGTGTCTTAGTTATGTTTGTGTTTCATATCTAAATATCTGAAATTCTTTATAAATGTGCATATAAATTATTTCCCTACGAAATAACACTGCGCTGTATGGAATCGATTAAATACTGAGCTCTGTTCATTCAGGTAATTTCTCCGCTGCATCACTGTTTTTATTTTTTGGAGTGTTACCTCTGATTCATTATGGTTTGATCCAAGAAGAGGCAGAATTGGCATTGAGGTCCTGCTGTAGCAGTGGCCCTTCCGGCTTGAACCACTCCTCTGCTGGGGGGGAGACTGGGTTGGCGCCTGCAGCTTCTAGTGTGTTTGTGGGTGGGGGGTTGTAGGATTTGGTTGTGTAGAGGGGTGTTTTTTTAATACGTGGAGGTTGGTGGAAAGGTGCAGGTGTAGGAAGGTACAGTATAGAAAGGCAGTAGATGTCAATCATGCCATTGCAAAAAAAAAAAAGAGAGCAGATTTAAGAGATGTGATGCAAAGTGCAGAAGATAAGGAGAAAAAGGGCAAGATGAGGGGAAGGATGGAGGGAAAGAGACATGTGCAGAGACAAGCCAGGGTGGGAGGCCAGGAAGAGAAAGAGAATGAAGTAAAAATCAATGAATGAAAGCACGAAAGAACAAAGGCAAGCCTGATAGATAGAGAGAGAGAGAGAGAGAGAGAGAGAGATACAACTAGACAGAGAGAGAGAGACAGGCAGCTGGTTTTGTGTTATTCATAATTGAGACAGGAATTATTATTTATTTCCTCAATCTGAATTTAGGTACAAAACAGGAATCAGAATTGCAACTTGCATTTCAATGCAAGGAAGTAAAGTTAAATAATTAAAATATTTGAAAAGTCTTTACATTTCATAAAAATATTTAAGAAATTAAGCAAGATGGAAGAACAGAATGCATTTTCTGTATTAAACTCCTCTTCCTGCCAATCCAAGTTGAATTTTAGTTTAACGTTTCTCTGGGACGTGGCCAATTAAATTCAAACTCTGGACGGACAGACAGACAGAAAGATAGCATTTGAAGAGCTTGTTGGCCAGAAGCGGCGAATATGTTTGATACATCTGTTAATAATTTAACTTGCACTGAGGTTATTTTAACGGAAAGGTCCTGATTTGATCAATGATTAAACACATTTAACAAAGATCTGAATTGAATTATTACTGCGTGTGTGGTAAGAGCTTTGGTAATGATGAGCGGCCTTCAGAATGATTGATGTGGTGAATTATGAGGAGAAATGCAAGAGGAGAAGGCGGGGAGCTATGCTGTTAGTATGGATGCGGGAGAGTATGTTACCTCCGATGTACTTTGTGAAGTGCATGTATATATTCGTCTATAATATCTATTTATCTATCTATATCTATATCTATATCTATATATATGTATATATATATATATATATATATATATATATATATATATATATATATATATATATACTGTATATATATATATTGCTACAACATATGTAGTCTTTGACTTATATATGCAATATTAAGCATTTGAACATACAACTTACCTTTCCTGAGCCTGTTCTGTGTGATGCACACTGAAAGTATGAGTATAATACCGTGTTTGTTTGTGGGTGCTGCGTACCTTTCCTGACATTGCTGTCTGTGGTGCGGAACTCTCCGGTACTGAGAAGGAAGCAGGCCCTATCATGGGGGTAACGTTCACGCCCCGTGCATGTCCCCAGCCCACCGGTGGCCGGACTCCTGTCATCTGGCCCCAGCACCTGATCTATAGTGGGACAGTCCTCATTAGCCAGAGCTGCATTTGCAGCATCTCCATTCTGTTTGGAGTCTGAAAGAAAGCAAGAGAGAGAAAGAAAGAAAGAAAAAAGAAAAAGAAAGAAAGAAAATGACTATTCGTGGTACTGTGTGCATGTGATATTAGAGACAGCCATAGTAACATGAAAAGCCTTGGAGGAGGGAAGAAAAAAAGTCGGGGATGAAAAGGGATGAATAAAAAAAGGAGCAAAAATAGATGCGCTACAAAAAGAGCAGCATCACTTGATTAAAATGGTGCAGGGGAACTCAGAACATCACATACACAAACACACACAACGTACACAACATGAATGTGTCTGAAAGAGTGAGATGTGCACACACACTCAAACAAAGAAGCTGCAGGGGCACTTGTTCTTATAGCTTCCGACACAGCTGTCAAATCTAATCTGACGTGAGTTACCACTCAACAATTTACAGAAATAAGCCAGGGGCAAAGCCTGCTAAAGACGTGGAGAGAGATGGGAAGAAAAAGGAGGATGGGGAGGCGAGGGAGAAAATGACAGAGACCCGTTATGCAGTTGGACCTCATTGCAAGAAATGAAATGTATTTATCAGTGAGAACGCATATGGCTGTGAAATCTGGGAAAGATGAACACCTTCACAGTTGAACGGTGACAAGGGGTGATGAATGGATGACACAAAGGTCTATAGCAAAGGTCATGACATAAGGTTCACTACACCAGATATAACTCACTTTCCTGACAGCCATTAAATGACAACAATTCAAGAGATTATAAAAATACTTAGAATACAATTAAATAAAAAACATTTATTCACCCTAGTTTCTTTAAAAGTCCACATGGATTTATTTTATCCGTGGAACACTGAAGGAGAAATCTAGAGCAATTTTCAAGTTGCTCTTTAGTTTTCATACGACAGATGCAAATGTAAACCGTGGCTAGGTTTTGAATAAACTCACATAAAGCTATTGTAGTGAGCCCATTCAATCTGACTGTATGAAATGGAGCAGCTCGGACAAAACATCTCCTTGTGTTTTCCACTGACAAAGTGTAATCGCACGGGTTTGAAATTTTGGGTGAACCTTTTAGAAACCTTCAGCATAAAATCAGTAACAGAATCAGAGCACCTCTCACGCAAGCCAAAAAAACCCCACCACACTCACACATGGGGACGGGTGACAAACAAATGACTTTGTTACATGTTTCGTACTTTTCGTAGTCTTGCACTAATTAATAAAACTTCATTAAGAGTACACATGATGGATATGATGCCAGTGCTGCAGGTGCCAAGGGCATGTGGGAATGGTTTGAAGCTACAGGAGGGCACATGTGCTAAAGCGTTTCCTCACAGCAAGCGTCTCAGGATGCTCATGCTCCCTTTCATTTCCTTGGGAACTTCCAGCTGTGAGAACTCCATGGAAGAGCAAAACAAAGAGGAGGAGCCGAGAACTACAGCTGTCATCCACTTAAGAGGCTGCTTGTTCCAAAAATGTTACTTTCAAAGATAAACGATCTAAAGTCTTCCTATTTATAAGTCTGCACTGTCATCTGTCATATTCAGTATCTACGGTGAAGAAATCATCGAAATATCGGCAGACATGCGGCAGTAAGCAGAGTGCTGGTGATTTGAAACCTTTTGCTTATATTATAGATCAAATATAGCATATGCTAATCTGAGAGGCCGTGACTAATCTGGCTCATGTTAATCTTGGCATGGGGTGTGTATATCTGTGTTCTGCTCAGTAATGACAGACGGAGCTCTCTCGGCTACATGAACTCACTGGCTCAACCTGACTGACACCTTCACATGCAAAAACTGTGAAAAAAGCATTTTAATCTCGAAAATCAGGTTAATCAGGTTACTTGAGAAGCACAATTTTTTACTGGATATATAAAAATATACTGATTAGGAAAATGTTTTTGCAGTGAGTGTGCAAATAAACTGCACACAAAAATAGTACCGTAAGCTTCACGTCAATCATCTAACAAAAATAATTTGCTAGTTCCAGGATCGTTTTTCCGTTCTCTTCTGATTGGGTTGGATGTTTTCTGGTAGTCTAAGAAACTGGTTGGAATGCATGAAGCATAAGGCTGATGTAGTTTTAATAACATTCCTGTTCTCTGTCAAACTCGGCCGTGACAGCATAGTTTTGCATATTACTAATCTCAAATACTCGTGTGTATGCCTGTGTAGACATTACATAAGATTATATAAAAGACCCAGTTTAGGCGATGACAGTTCATTATAAAGAGTTGTAAGTGATGACCACAGGCATTTGAACTTTCTTGGTGGGTGAGATGGAGCTAGTTGACATCACACACAAAAATACACTCATTTTTTGTTCATAATATAGCCATTAATTGACTTAAATCAAAAAAACTTTTAAAATAAAAAAAAAAAACCCTGATAATTTATTCACCGCCAAGATGTTCACATCTTTCTTTAGCTGAAAATATTTTTTTTTTTAGGAAAACCTTCTTGGATTTTTATCCATGTAGAGGACTTTAACAGGGAGCAATGGGGTGAAGGTTCAAATAGTACTTTCAATGCAGCTTCAATCCCAGGAATAAGGGTCTTATCTAGCAAAATGAATGAACATCATTTTCTAAAACAAATTAAAATTGATTAACTTTTTAATCACAAATGCTTGTGTTGCAAAAACTCTGCCTCCACAACTTCGCACATTATGCAGTCACGTTGGAAAGGTCACACGTGACGAAGGTAGTACTGAACTCCATCTGATGTTATCCTCCAACTTCAAAATCATGCAAAAACATTGTTTTCTTTTTTTTTTGTAAAGGGAATTTGACTTAGCACATTCACCTTGTAAACACTGGGTTGGTACTTCCGCCTGCGTTACGTGTGTCCTTTCCAACGGATTAAGTGACACGTAAGGTTGAGCTAGTGAAAGATGAGCATTTGTGGTTAAAAAGTATAGAAATTTGCATTTTGATCATGTAGAGCCCTTTGGTGCTGCCTTAAAACTACAATTTAGACCTTCAACCCATTAATCAATCCCTATTAAATTCCACTATACAGAGAATAACCCTGAAATGTTTTCCTCAAAAACTTCATTGTCTTTACGACCAAAGAAAGAAAGCCAGGAACATCTTGGGGTGAGTAAGTGATCCGAAAAATTTTTATTCTGGAAGTCAACTAATCTTTTAAGGTGCGGTCACCTTTGTGAAATTTAAGCAATATTTTGCAGGCAAAATTATCACTTGTCACTAGCATGGCAATGTAGAAAGCACACTTCACACAGTAGTCACTTTTAATCTGTGAGCTAAATTCAAGTGACCAACTGTGTGGGGAACTTTTTTGCCCTCATGCCAAAACTCTCAATCATGAGGGCACCCGCTAAATTTCACAGAGCATCTGTCAATGTGACTGCACCTTTATTGTTGGGAATGTTATCTACCAAGTGCAAAAAAACATCACACACACAAACACGTAAACACATGGGTACACTCACACACACACACCTGCTCTGTTAATCTCTATGATTTCCTCCTGTGCAAGAGGACAGTCTCCTGCCATGCTTCCAGAGACCACCATACTGCCCAGCACATTACCCATGATCCTGTGCGGCGAGGCAGTGGCCATAGCCAGGGCGTCTGGCTTGCAGTAGTTGGGCGATCCAGGTTGCGGAGCCCTCGGGATGTGCTTGTTCTTCTTCTTGGGCAGCTTCTGCTTGGCCATGGCCAGAGAGTAGTACATGCCGAAGTTGTTTACAATGACGGGCACAGGCATGGCGATGGTCAGCACACCCGCCAGAGCGCATAGGGCACCCACCAACATACCAGACCATGTCTCTGGATACATGTCTCCATAGCCCAGTGTGGTCATGGTGACCACCGCCCACCAGAAGCCGATGGGGATGTTTTTGAAAGCGGTGTGGGCGCTTGCCGTGGGGTCGTCCGGGTCGGCGCCGATGCGCTCGGCGTAGTAGATCATGGTGGCGAAGATGAGCACCCCCAGAGCGAGGAAGATGATGAGAAGTAAGAATTCGTTGGTGCTGGCACGGAGCGTGTGACCCAGCACCCTCAGCCCCACGAAGTGACGCGTGAGCTTGAAGATTCGCAGGATTCGGACGAATCGCACCACTCGCAAAAAGCCCAGCACGTCTTTCGCCGCTTTAGAGGAGAGGCCGCTCAGCGCCACCTCCAGGTAAAAGGGCAGGATGGCTACAAAGTCGATGATGTTCAGCGAGCTCTTAAAGAACTCGGCCTTGTCCGGGCAGAAGATGACACGGGCGAACACCTCGATGGTGAACCAGATGACGCATACGCCCTCCACGTAGGTCAGCCAGCTGTCAGTCACTACCTCAAACACAACCTCCTCCCGCGTGACGTTCCCCACCGTCACGTTCTCTGTCTTATTGTAGATGGTGTTGAAGGCCTCGTGTGTCTCCAAGCAAAATGTTGAGATGGAGATGAGGATGAACAGGAGCGAGCCGAACGCCACATACTGGAAACAGAGAGAGGAAGACAGAGAGAGACAGAGAGACACAAAGAGAGATGAGAAGATGAGCACATTAATATTATACAGTGAAATCAGTGAGAACTGGTACAGTGCTAAAAAAGCTGAAGTGCGTTATTTCTGTGGCAGAATAATTGCAACAGTATGATCTAAAACATCATCAACATCATGATTTTTTCTCCTGTTTTACTGTAGATAAGGAGACTTTAAAAGGGGCTCTGACAAATATAGCTTGATAGCAAACTAAAGTTGTGTCCCAAATGACATAATACACCAAGTATTTTTTGAAGGTTATTTTGTCGTCCAGTGTCTGATAACAGTTCACCTTCTGCTAAAAGGAAAGCTGTGACAGTAAAGAGCTTGAAACCATTCCAAACTGTTTTTTTTCTCAATTAAATATATATACTGTAAAAGTATATAAGTGCTCTTTTTCTTGTCGAATTTTCTGTGTGAACACGCTACTCACGCTATTATTAAATGGCATAGAAGTACGTACATTGGGACCTTACTTTTTGTAAAACAGATGAACATGATTCAAGCTAAAGCTAACTTTGAGAAGCTGAAATTCGAGTAAACATTTCATTCTTTCTGCCACATTCAAATATACTATGTAAAATGTACAATTTATGTATAATACATAGTCTATGTGAATATATTAATACAATACAACGTACGTTGTACGAATGTAACAATATGTAACAGAGCGTCCATGCTTGGTCTCACAATAAAACAAAAGGTCTTTGGCCTGCAAAAGATTGAAAACCCCTTTTCTATATAGATTTTCTAACCCAAACGGGTTGCCAGCCTTCCCATTCCATGCTTAAACCCATAAGCTGCTGGCATCAGGTACACAAGCACATGGAAAGACCCTTGAAAATAAAACAGTCTGACAGTATAAGCACTTTAACATCCAGAGGCTGCTGTGATGCAGTTTGGACCACTGCAGAGGTCCTTCACAATCACAAGGAGATGTACTACAGATAGAGGGCGCCAAATACTACAACAAAAACAGCAAAAGTGCTCTGAGAATAGTGGGAATGGTGTGAATGCAGCAGTCTCATTGACACGCTGCACTGAGGAAACACCACAGGGGAAGAAGATGGGGAAAAGCAGACTTTGTTAGTAAGACGAGGAGAATGGATGGTGGAGGCAGAAAAAATGAAAAGAGACGGTACGTATACAAAGACCCGTAATGGAAGGGGATAAAGGGAGAGAAAAAAGAAATGTATATTTAGAAATAGACCCAAAAAAAAAATCTGAGAGCACAAGGAAATGGAAGGGGGAGAAAAGAGGAAGGGAGGGTCCGGTGAATTATAGCAGAGTGCGCTGTGCGTGGTCACCATTCTGAAAACAGAGATGTCATGTTGGCTCTCCTGCAGATAGATGTGCATTGATTGGCGAGTACACGTCTCTTGTTAAAGCCCACAGCCTCTTCTCCTATCACCTGCAATCAATATAATCTGTTTATCTCAGTCTACCTCAGTGCCAGCATCCATACTATGATTTTTTTTACGTAGCCTGACATTACAGCCATTTATTTGGAAGTGTAGGTGTGTGTGTGCGTGTGTGTGAAACACTGCTGCTGCCGCCATTCCCCCTCTGCAGTGCTCACATTATTCTCCCCACTCCCCGCTCCTCATTTCTCCCCCTCCTCTCTGTCAGTCCACACGTGCCCCTCCTCCCTTTACTGGGGTAAACCATTCCTTTTGCAGAGGAATATCTGTCCACCTCCTTTTCTGGCTCCTCTGCACTGACAGTCCACCTACCCTGTTATCTCTCTCTCTCTCTTTTTGGTTTATATGGCTTTTCTGCAAGTTGGCCAGCTGTCCCACACATTTCATAATGACATAGCAGACATTCAGACTACAAAAAATATTTCCATAATCGGTATTTTTGACTTTTAACCATATATATGCATTTATATGGGAAGCAAAAAGTTCAGCTTACCCTTTTTTAAATATTGCTAGATTGATTATTAAAAAATACTTGCTAACGGTTACAAAATAGCATAATTTATTCTCTGAAAAAAAGACGGTATTCAAGTTTCACTGAAACGGATGTATAGACAGATTATTTTCTTCCGTATTATGACATACATCCATGTGAAATCAATGAAAAAAATAGGGATGGGTTTCATCAATTGTTGATTGGATTTTTGTATGCGGCTGTTGAGATAAAATTAGTAAAATATTCAATTTTATATTTTAGATTCAAATAAATAAATATATAAACATACATTGGTGATTCGTTCATAATAAGATCTATAACATGGATTTACAAAAGAGCTTAATGAATTTTAATTTCATGTCGACTTTTAATTTTGACCCTGGACCACAAAACTGGTTTTGGTAAATTTGTCTTATTCTAAATGTGTTTGTATTTGAAATTAAGACAAATATACTAATTATAAAAATATTTTTTTAGTCTAGATGCACATAAATACCACTTTCAGCACCTTTTAGTAAAGACAATAACACACAAAGAAAACAGATACAGACACAAACACAGTTACTTAACCATTTAAATTAAGACACCTAAAAAAAACAGTTTTAAGGACATCTCTCAAATAGCTGCAGTCAGGTCAATCCTCCCATGACGAACGAGGAGCAGTCAAATGAAGGACTGAGGCATCCTGGGAGAATTAACTAATTCCCCAACCCGATTAGCATGAACTAATTTAACGAACCCATCTTGTCGTGCCCTCAAAATCCTGATGAGGGACCCGTTTGTGTGTCAAGCAGACACGCTACCACGCACGCTGTCACCAGTACTCCACACGTTCTGCTCCAGATACAATCTCTCAGCCCTCTGATCACTACTGGGATGTACTGATGGTAAAAAAAAACAAAACAAGAAATCATTCTAATTTGACAAGAAATCAGTTTTCTGTATATTCTGGAGAAGAAAGTAAGAAAATTGCATCATACCATGGACATAAATATAATTTAACCATTTTTATCATTATTATTATATATCAGTATATATAAGTGCTGTCAAATGGTTAATCCCTATTAATTGCATCCAAAATATACGTTTTTGTACAGTACATACTGTGCATATTTATCACGTATACATAATTACAAACACACGCATGTATATATTTAAGAAAAATATGTTATTTATATGAAATATATTTATATATAATCATATAAAAATGCATATACATGTAAATGTTCTTGAAAGATATACTGTAAGTGTGCATATTTATTTATACATAATAAATCAATACAGTAATGAATACAGTATCAAGCCAACTGCTAGTCACAACTCATCTGCATAAAGTTACTCTCAATACTGTCTACTTTGGCAGAGAGTCATCACCCTCACATCCCGAGTTTACTGTTGTTCAAGTGACTAAAACTAGCCAACTCTTTGTAAACGAATAACTTTCAGATCGCTTTCACACTGCAGAGCCCTGTACGAGTAACGGCCCTTTCTTGAAGGACACAAAACCTCAACGCTTATGCAAGAACAGAATTGAGTTTTTCTTGCATTGCTGCAGTCTGGCTCCACAGTTGTGGAGCGAAGTCTAAGAGCATCACTGTTTAAAGATTTAGAGGATGAATAAGGACTCTAGCAGGAGAGACTCTCCTGGAATGAAGTAACTCTTCACCATAATGCCTTAATGCCACTCCTGGGAGTGTGGACACGCTCCTAATGGCTGTTTGCTGCCCACAGTTCTGCTCTTGTTCCTGTATTCCATTACAAGATACTCTGATGCTACGGACATGTTTGTACCCATCATGACCAGCTTTTTCTGTAAGAAAGGTTGCGTGAAATATGACCTCTTGAGACGGTGGTGCCTGCTGATTCCACGCTGTCGAACTTTCTAAAAACACGTTCAAACATAACAGTCAAAAAATGATGTGCGTGTGCATGCATCAAAATGTTGTGTCCTACAACCAGCCTCCAGAGACTTAGTGGTGTATAAGACAAAATATCAGAGCCACAGGAGAATGAGTATGGATTTTACACACTGGAATGAGTGTACTGTATAACAGTCATTTTCCCTAGCATACAGTCAAGACGATCGTATGTTTAACGTTGAATTTTATATTTTACATCTTTATATTAACTACGTGTGTAAATGTTCACAATTTAGTAATTGAACAGAGTCTTGCTACAGTTCTGTAAAGACTTTAGATGACTGTCCTAGTGAATGTGAACTATATGTTCATAACTTGAGCGCTTTCAAATAGTTCACACCAAAAAAAAGAAAGAAAGAGCTTTTACTGTATTTATGTACATAATATCTCATTTTTATTTATTGTGTGATTATTAAGCACATCTCACCCTTAAATTTTCATCCCTATAATGCATTTTGTCTTTCTTAATATTTAAAAATGATTACTATTACTTTTTTAGTTTTTTTCACTTCTTTTTCAAATCATTTCTTTTTATTACAAATGTATAACATATTTATTAATACTTTATTACACTATGATATTTTTATGTAATTACAACGAAACTCTATAATAAATAAACCATATAGTGTAAGATCATCAACTGTAAAATTCCCAATCATTTCAAAAAACAAATTGCATTTTTGTGCTATTTATATAGAAGTACGTTCAGCACAAAAGCAAGTGAAAGCCCACAATCCATTTAGGATTAGCACAATCATCATCTTTGCCCAGAAAAATTGCAGAAACTGTTCCATAAAGCTCAGGAGAACCTTCGCCATTACTTGGCTTGAGAACGGTCGAGTAAGTAAGTAAAGTGAGCTATTCCAAGAGGAGCATTTAAGTGTTGCTTTTCCCAGAGACACTGTGTCAGCTCTGTGGGACACGCCTGCTAGATTTCTAGAGGAATTGCCTGCAGAGCAAATACTAAAAAAACATACTCTAGCAAATCAGAAGGCCTGATGAGATCAAAAAGCAATGCATCATGTCTTACAAAACAACTCTATTTTGTTGTATTGTGCAGAACACTGTACAGAACACAAAACTGCACATTCTTTGAAGCACGAAAGGTCAAAGCTTTGGTCTCAGATGCCTCTGAACATTGTTCTCCCACCAGTGGAGTGTGCGTTGTGCTGCATTGTGTCATTGAGATGGCTCACGCCAAGTCAGTACATTAATTCCATGCAAAATCATATTCAAAAGCTACACTAGTTATGCCATATTAATGCTAATTCTGACTGACCACAGCACTGGTGGCCACGCTGACTTTGGAGTTCAAAAGTCTGAGACCTTCAGTATAAATGTAACGAATTTGTACATTTGAGTAGTGACCTAGTAATAGAGGGCTACAGTAGCATAATACAGTTGCCAGTCATATTTTATTTTCCCTGTTGAAAAATCCAGCATATGCTACTTTAAGTTTTGAAGCATGGCTCATGGTTTGAGTTAAAAGTTTAAGTGGTCCTAAGTTTGTTCTAAACAGGAGCTAGATTAGAAACACACCTATATTTCTATACATAAAATACATGCAGTTTTTTAAACAGGGTTAATATACCTTTTAAAAAATGGCACTTAAACATGCATGTGACTAGGGTTGGGTACCAAAATCTGGTACCAATATGGCACAGAGTAACCAGTATGTACTACAACCGAATCAGAACGCAGATTTTGGTGCCTTATTTCGGTGCCCTGCCTGAGCGATCTATTAGAGACCAATCAATATTTGTCCTCTGGTTCTCCCAAATGGACTTAAGAAGCATAATCAACGGCACCGCAAGTGAAAAATAATTTCCAGACTGAGCAAATGCACATGAACTCAATTCAGAAATCTCTAATAATACAAACGCAACCAATCTGTGCATGTTGTTTTCACATTCCGACAAGCACAAAACACCCTTAAACCCAACAAAAGAGAACACTGTAACCTTTTTACACCAGTAAAATGCTTCCTTTTGTGATCGATGCAGCTTTGTGCTACAGAATGACACAGAAAATATGTTCCATAGGCTACTATAAAAACAATACATCAATTAGCAATGGATTATAAATACACTTAAAAATATCAGGGATGGCTTGAATAACACAGATAAACTATACATTGTTGTCTAGTGTTTACTGTCTTTGTTTTATCGTTCAAAATGTTTATATCTTCCGTTTACTCAGTTACAGCGATAGCTCCGCGGACAGCTATAAGTACAGCTACTTCTGTGTTTGGATATGTGTGGTCGCCCCCTGGTGTTCAGTATAAATGAAACAGACATCATGTGTTTATGGTGCTAATGGCCAGTCCATCCTTTTTTTATTTATGTAGTTACTTTTTTATCGGGTTCAGGCATATTTTAGGTAACAGAACGTTTCAAACATACGATGCCCAACCCTACATGCGACTTGGTCAAAGGTGTCAGTGTAGCTCATGTTTAGATATAAAGCCTATTTAAAAGCAGCCCAGTACTATGCGTTCTGTATGAACTGACCATAGAATGGTTATGTTCACATGCAACTTAACAGCGTTACATTCTCAGTTGCAGTGAAAGCCATTTGTCAGGCTTTATAGTATGTTTTCATGTAGCTGTAGAATCGTACGTTTTACACCGTAACGTTTACTAAATCCCAAAGCTTTTGGTTTGTTTAAAGTTTACATTTTAAATCCCTGATTTTGAACGTGGTCGCATTACTTTTGGACCGCACTGTTAATGAACCACAAACACTGCACCGCACTGCACTCCACATTTTGCGGTGGCTTGCATGCTGCTGCACTAATCCTGCACCACATCTAAGAAAGTAACTACTGAAATGAATGGAAGCGGTCCTTTCCATAGTATGCAAAGCTAAAACCACAGCTGAATAATTTTTTCTATCATTAATAAATCATCTACAGTTGGTGTTTATGAATATACATAGGCTGTGGGCTAAAAATAGAGGTCTAGATTTGTCTGGAGTATTGGAAACAGAAGGCAGAGTCTCCAGTAAAAGGAGCAATCTGGCCGTAAGCGCACAAGTTTAAAGAGCAGATGACTGGAGAGGAGATGGGAAGTGGAGACAATAGACGCAGCAGATGTCGTAGTTTAAAGAAGCAGAACTCTATACCATCTTTCACATCCCTCCACCACTCGTTTTTAATTCTACAAAATGTTCTGATCTTCTCTGATCACTCAGGAGAAAATCCCTCTTTTATATTCCAGCCATCTCTGTATCCTCTTTCTTTTCACCCGCCACCTTCATCTTTCTGTTTTTCCTCTGTCCACATCTTTCATTAGACATGAAGTGACCTAATTTTTATTAGCACTGTGCGGTGCACCATAAATATTACAGACCACACTGTTTCACATGCATCACAGTTTGCAGGATTCCCATTTTTGGTCATGTTGTTATACTTTTTGTTTTCTGTATCTCTCTTCTCTGTCCATTCCCCTTCTTTCACCACAATTAATGAATACAGGAGCAAATTGCAATAACTTAACAAAATCACTTAACACGTCAATTTCCTGAAATTTTAGACAGAAGACCACTTTGGCATAATTTCCAAAAATAATAATTATTTGGTTGTTGTCTTGAAAGCACATTTTCCTTGAATCGTTTTGTATAGATTTAATGCTTTAATCATGTCCCAGAAGCAGATTTTAAATTGTATCTATGCAAATTACTACTCCCCCTATTTTTTGGTGTTTACTCTACAACCAACAAATTTGTATCCAATATTTTATTTTTAAGTTAGCATAGCATGCAATCACCCAAACAACACCATCAGTGAATATCATCTTGAGACAAAATATGACAAAAATAAAGACAAATTAAGATAAGTATCAGTTGTGAACAAAATGTTATTTATATCATTTCTAATTGTGCTAAATTACGCAAAAAGGGTAAAAATATTGTTTCATTAGATGTAATCTAAACCTTAGAAAGGCAAAGCAGTCTATAATTTTATTCTAAAAATGTTTCAAATGTCCTTCTTACCACCGCCACGTCCACCTCAGAACGTACGGTATATAAATATATTATTGTTGGTGCTAAAAATACAGTTAACATTCATTTTCCACAAGGTCAAAGGCACACCCTGCTGCATGTGTTTTGCCTCTAAAAATGGCTAAGTACATGGCTGAAAAAATACAATAATCTAAAATGGTTATACGGTAAGATGTCTGACAAGTGAAATAAGATGTCAAGAAAAATACAAAGGAAAAAGCAAAGTGTGTCGGTCAAAGATTTAAGAGAATTAACAAAAAGTCAAACAGGGATGTGCAAGTATATTGGGGGAACAGTGCAGAGAAGTACAGTGGGATTAAGAGGAAAAGAAGCAGCATTTCCGACAGAAGATTACAGCACACTATTAGCATCAATTAACTGGGATGTATAAAGCCCTACAGACAGGTCCATACTAATCAGAGCCCGGTGATGCATACGTGACCTAACTATGCCACAGAGAGAGTGATACTAAGAAAGAGAAAGAGCGTGCGAGAGAAAGAAACTAGCAGAAGCAGGACAAGAAGAGAGGGAGTGAGTACATCAGAATTCATCGGGAATAGATCAGAACAGGGCTACATAAGAATGTTAATTCAGAAAGGAGAAAAAAAACCTTACCTTCATCATGTACACAATGGGAAAAATGAAAAGCAGAATTCATATCCCAAACGTACAACACACTATTGAGTCAGCTCACCTGCTTTTTCTCTACTTCGTACAAATGAGTGCTCTAGCAGCCATAAAAATAATGGCATTGTTAAATTTTCAGACAGCACTGCTATTTTGGGTTTACTGCACATGGATGCAAGTCCCATTGTGTAATTTTGAAGAAATATGCAATTCTGTACAGTTCCAGCCAACAGGAAGCAGCCCCTGTTAGTTACGAACAAATACTCTTCCATTAACTGTGAAGGGTTAGTTCACCCAAAAATGAAAATTACCCTCAAACCACCCTTCATTGTGCTTCAAAACCTTGACCTGCCATCACTGCCATTATAAAGCTTATAAAGCTTCTTTCAGGTGATGGTATTTGTCTGAAAGAAGCTTTATAAGCTTTATAATGGCAGTGAAGGCGGGTCAAGGTTTAGAAGTCCAATAAAGTGCATCCATCTATCATAAAAAAATAGTCCACAGGGCTCCAGGGGAGAATAAATGCTTTCTGAAGCCAATCAATGTGTTTTTGTAAGGAAAATCTCCATATTTATAACTTTATAAATCGTAAATCTATAACTTCTGATAACTGAGGTACTGTGTCCGGAGGATGACTATGTCCTATAGGCATTGCATAAGCTCCAGTGAGAATATACTTTTTGGGCTTTAAAATGTTGATCCCTATTCACTGTCATTGTAAAGCTGGGAAGGGCCAGGACATTTTTTAAGACAACTCTGATTGTATTTGTCTGAAAGAAGAAAGTAATGTACACCTGTCCTATATGATGGCTTGAGGAAATATGAGGGCTTGAGTAAATCATAGAGTAATCTTCCTTTTTGGGTGAATTATTCCTTTAATAGACTGTTCGCTCAACATATTTTAAATGTTATTACTTAAGGTCCCATAATGTTTGCAAAATGATCAAATTGAATATTCCCTTAATGTTTGGATAAGCCAGAAAAGCATTGTTTAAACATGATAAAAAAAATTAAATAATGTTTTCATAACTAAAAATGACCACATTTTATAAGCTGTGGTGACAACTTGATGTTTGCTGAAATCAAATGAAGATGAAGACTCCATTCATAGCAGTGGCCTTAAAAAACGTTGTTGTTGTTGTTGTTGTTGTTGTTTTTTTAACATATAAATGAGACAATTCATATTCCAGTACTATTTTCCATATGCTGCTATGTACGTTTAATACACAGCGCAGGATTTTCAAGAAAACAGATAGACAGTAAAACTGACTGTTTTGTAGGAAACATTAGACTCTATAAATGTTTCACCTGCAGTTATTAGAATGGGAAACTTAATACAGATATGAAATATGAGAAAATGGAGAGGTTTTATGTATCAAAACTGTAGCGTTGAAATTATTTATACACTGTTAGTTAATCTAACACAAGCAATAGAGGATGCATTTGAAGAAACTATTTACTTGAAATTTTGTCGAGAGTTTTTTTCAATGAGAAAAAACAGGCTTTCTCAAACATCTGTTTGACTTAAAACAGAATCTGTTTTCTTGTGCACCGTACAGTAAATAGCATGTAAGTGTGAATATAATCACACAGTGTAATGGTCCGTACGCTCCCTCAGGTCACATAACAGTTGTCTGTTTCAGCAGAGACTGGGAAGTGTCCAGCATGAGTGTACACGTTGCTCTAAGCCACAAATTCTGCATTAACTGCAGAGATATTAGAGTATCAGACTAAGAGAGAGAGAGAGAGAGAGAGAGAGAGTATGAAACAGCGCCCTCTTTACGTGAGAGGTGAAAGTGCAGGTCTCTGAGGTCTGTCATGGGAAAACCGAGGCCCTGCTGATCTCCCCACACAGCGCTCATGTTTCTGCCTGTTGTTGCTCCCTGCACCCCGGGTCTGTTCTATTCATATCCAGCAGCGCCGTGTGTGTGTGAGAGAGAGAGAGAGAGAGAAAGAAAGAGAGAAATCCTGCGCTAACCTAATCCGCTGTATGCCAGTGCACTGCAGCATCTGCCTGATGCAACTGCACATATTGTATGGACAAGGATACTGTGAATCACATACAGCACACGCAAGCACACACACACACACACACACACACACACACACACACACACAACATATTAGGAATCATTACGGAGCGCAGAGCACAGAAGAGCAGTCACCTCTGTCACACAGGGTCATGTCCACTATTATTACAACACCTTGCTAGTGGCAGATTCAACAACACCACCAGCTGTGCAACATTCAGCAAGACGGTAAAAAGCTTAGACCTCATATACGCTACAGGTAAAAGTATGTAAATTCTTCCATATCAAGATATAGGTACCTTACGTGTTGATTTAAATTCATGAAATCGTCTGTTCATATTTGGGACAGAAAAAAAATCTGCTAACTTTTAAGAAAATAACGTCTACAAACACTGACAAACATTCAAAATTCCCATTATAGACCATATCACAGCATATAATGTCGACTGAATATATAGCTTTAGAAAATGATGAAACCTTATGGCTATGGGCGAGCAAAATGCAACAGAAACTAATAAATATAATACGCAACCGGTAATCTTAGGAGCTTCTGAAAAAAAAAAGGGATTTTAAAGGATGAAATTATTTAGACTGGTATTTAAAAATCAAAAACAGCATTTGAAATTCTTCAAAACGTCAAATCAAAACTATGTATCAAAGCACCTCTAAATAAACTTGTTTGAGGTTTAATGGACTTGATATCTATTTATAATGCTTGTCATTAATGGAACAGAAACAGACGCTCAGTTTTAGAAATTCATTGCTCACCTACTAACACCATCCTTTCAAAAACATTTTTCCTCTTCATTTGATGTCAGAAAAAAGAGGCCAAAAACAACCAATAAATGAAAAATAACAATACATACTGCTAATAAAATGCACACGTTTAGGTATAGTTTGGCTGGTAAAATAAATAGATTAAAAAAAGGAGAAAAAGCTTAATGTTGAATAAAACAAATACGACGTTTATCTGGCTGGTAATTCGTTTATCTGTGTTTTTTTCAGGCATTAACTGAACAAAATTGTTCCTTTATCTATTTAGTCTAAAGGTGCAATTCACATATACTCTCAAGATTGCTGGCTTTGTGACAAATTGCTTCTGTAAGCTAAATGCAAATACAAATTTATTAACAAACTGACCTTTTCTGCCTGAGAATTTCCCCCAAAATGTTGAAAAATTGTACCCTAAGTCACAATAAAATGGTTGTACGTTATTTGACTTTTGCATGAATAGAGGTACTTCTTTATGATAAAAACACTTTTGGCAGTGCGTTGGCTTCTCCAAAATAAAATCTGGATCCTGAAGCGAAACCAGTGGAGAATCCCTGATCTAATCAAGCGCATACACATCATAAACACGCACACAAGCGCCTCTCGGGGGGTAATTGGTACCACTCAGTGCTTGCGGCTGATCACTGCACTGAATCAGCACGAAAAAAATCAATAGGACAATTTAAATGAAAAACAAAGAGTGGTGGAGAGGATTTAATTATAAATCAATTGATAAATCCATCGACTAAAAGCATCTCATTTAATATGTCAAAAATGTGCAGCCTCCTGCTATACGCATACCAGAGGACAAGCAGCGGCTTACCGGACAAAATATCATATTTGGCCACTAATGTAATCTGCTAAGCAAGCACGTTAGCGAGACAGAAAGGGAAAGGAGGGAGGGGAAAGCGTTCTGGAGCGTCACAGTAATGTATCGCCTCGAGCCCTCTCCCTCTTTTGCCTTACTGCACCATAATGACATGAACCAATGGATAACCAAGGTGGAAAACAGATGGAGGAGGGGCCCGAGAAGAGAAATGGGTGGGAGAAAGTAAAAGAGAGGGGAGAGTGGGAAGCCGAAATGGTCGCCTGCTAAAAAGCAGCCATCCATAATGCAAAAACAACCTATAACGGGCATCAAACCCACTTGGAGTGTGTGTGGAGATGCATAAAGGGGTTAGGGGGTGTGATGACGGAAACAACAGAAGAGCGCAACACCGATGAAAAGACATCAGATGAATGTGAAGCGCAGAGGAGGGAACGGGCGATACGGGAGGAGGGGGAGAAGCGAGTGGCGGCTCGTTCTGCTGTGTAAGGAGCAGCACTGATTGGTTGGGGATTCTGTGCAGTGGCTGGTGCGGAGCTTTGTAAAAATGACACGGACACCTGCCAGATCCTCCTCCTCCTCCTCTTTCCTGCAGCACACAGCCAAGGCCGTATAGCGCTAGGCTGCCAAGCTGAGATCCCCCCTATATCGTCAGCGAGAGGCTCTGGTGCAGGCATGCTGGGAGCACCATCTCACACAACGAGCAGCCACTTACACACACCTACACGGCACCGTGATATAACAGCTACTACTGGAGGGATGAGAAAGAGGGTTTGGGGAAATAACTGGCAAGCACTAGGTTGCATATGTGTGTACTCGTACTGTATATGTTGCTTCGGCTTATCGTTTTTTTGGATATGGCAAGCAATTGAGCCAAGGTTCTGTTTTAAAAAGTAATGTAAAAATGAACCAAAGTTACGCCTCTTATCTGTTTTAAAATCTGTTCTTTCAACCTGATCTACACTGAATAATAATAATAATAATGCATGTTCATTATGCAATAATAATAATAAAAATAAAAAGACTTTTTGATGTAACCTAATTAGTTAGGTTGATTTCGACAAATTAGGTTTTATATGAATAGATTTATATTAATATCAAATAATATATATTTAAATATTTAAATATAATAAACATAACACAAATATTTTTTATTAAGTATATATATATATATATATATATATATATATATATATATATATATATATATATATATATATATATATATATATGTGTGTGTGTGTGTGTGTGTGTGTGTGTGTGTGAAATTCTCAGTTAAATCCGTCCCAACATCTCCCAAAAATATCAATCAGTTTCATAGGTTTTGAAAAGACATTGTTTGGAAGATGTTACATAGCTTAAATGTAAATAATATAAAATAATGTATAAAACAATATATGCCACACTGTCTATTGTCTTTACTGTCTTACTAATTTCCAGTTATTGATAATCCATAGTTGCTATGGTCAAGTAAATCTGATTAGGCATTAAACTCAAAAAAGAAACAAAAGGTAGTCCCCTGACATTACGTGGCTACAACAATTATCACGTTCTAATGAGTTAATACTACGTGAATCAAACATGACATTTCCAGACACCATTCATTCATACCTATTGCATTAGCTAATCTTAACGAATAGAACCTTTTTATTAAAGTATTGTTTAGTCAAAAATATTTTTAATATTAAAATGACTGAAGAAAAAATTTTTATTACAAGATTAAACTATTTTTTACAAACCATGCACCGTTAAGCTTTGTCTGAGCAATTTTCAGAAGCCGGTGTAGGGTAAAACTCCATAAGTCATCTCCTATTAGCGCAAAACATGCAGGATTGCCTCTTGCTGTGAGGTGTATGTGTGTGATGTCATTCTCTACAGAGGCCATTCTCATAACACTGCTCATATTGATCCCTCGCTGTCAGCTGAACTGCTGAGTGTACATGAATGAGGCTGTGAGAGAGCGTGTATGTGTGACAGTGTTTGATTAGAAGGGTAATGTGATTGAATGAGAAAAAAACTAAAACTGCAGATTTAAGAAATAAGATAAGAGAAAAAAAAGTGGACAGAGAGCAAGGGAGCACTGCCGCAACAGCCATCTGGGATAAGAGCAGGACAAGCTGTGCTCCACCCTCAACCCATCTCCATGTCCCTCTCTCTCAAGATCTGGCAGGACACCAGGGTGGGGAGAAGGCCAGGGCCCCGGAACCCCAAGGGATCAGCATCTGGTACCTCCACCAGCCAGAGAGAGAGAGGGAGGGAGGGTGAGAGACGGAGAATATGTTTGAAACAGAGAGAGAAAGAGAGAGAGAGAGAGAGAGAGAAAGTAGTTTTTGTCTTGCACACATCTATTTCTTTTAAATACATTTTAAAGCAGATTTTAATTAATTTATATATCATGTAGATAACCTATAGGTAAATATAGTTCTTCATAAGAATTTTCCTCCTTTTTGACAAACTAAAAATAATAGTTTTTGACTACATGCATCTACCAAGAACAGTATCAAGTTTTACAAACATGGCGCATTTTGCTCTTAAATCATTATTTCTTATGCTGTTCATCATTATCAACACACTTCTGCCTTAATAAAGCTGCAATTGAATATAAATATCATATTGATCATTTGAAAATTGAAATAAAAAATTCACAGGGACAATTAGAAATGCTGTTTTGATAAGCTTAATACTAATAAAATTGCTGAAATAAAAAAAAATTAAGTATTAAGTAGAAATATCATAATAAAAAAAATACATATGAAAAAAAAAACATTACTAAAACTTGAAGTAAATAAAATAACCTTACACTGTGCTGTGGCAATTATGCAGGAGATTCATATCTGATTCACCCCAACAAAAAAGTTTAAAAGGTTACTCCAGCCCAAAATGAACATATTGTCATTCATCACTTACTTTGTAATTTCAAACCCGTAACACCTTCTTTCATCTTCGGGACACAATTGAAGATGTTATGAATGAAAACAGGAAGGCTTGTGACTGTTCTATTGACTACCATGTAATAAATACTGTCAAAGTCCATAAATGTATGAAAGACGTCGTCAGAACAGTCCATCTGCCATCAGTGGTTCAACTGCAACATTTTGAAGCTACGAGAATACTTTTTGTAAAGAAATAAAACAAATCCGGCACTGTACCATCATTATTACCAGTATCGCTGCAAAAAAAATGTGTATGCTCTTGTTTATATCAAACAGTAAATACACATATAAACTGCATCTGTAGATTACTCCAAAATGACTCTACGGTCCCAAATTGTTGAAATGTCCTTATCTTTGTTTTCTTTCTGACTATTGTCATGCTTATCTGGACCTTGACGGTATTCGGTACACGGTAGTCAATGGGACAGTCACAAACCTCACAGTTTTTAACCAAAACATCTTCAATTGTAAAAATATGAAAACAAACCATGGTGTTATGTGTTTGGAACGACATGGATAAGTGATTAATGACAAACTT
Source organism: Puntigrus tetrazona (assembly GCF_018831695.1). Classification (NCBI taxonomy): domain Eukaryota; kingdom Metazoa; phylum Chordata; class Actinopteri; order Cypriniformes; family Cyprinidae; genus Puntigrus; species Puntigrus tetrazona. The sequence goes on along the minus strand of NC_056701.1, from coordinate 11,791,065 downwards.
GACATTTTGGGGTGGAGTGACCCTTTAACAAAATGAAGCAAAGTGTAGTGACTTTGAGCAAAAAAACCCCCCAAAAAACAGCAACATGTGTTAGTCCAGTAACAGACAGAAGAAAACTGAGGCCATGCAGCGTGTGTACTCGGGATCCCTGATAACCAACACACGGACACAAGTAATGATAGAGGGCAGAGGCTAAAGGAAATTTAACAGGACGTTAATGGCAGCATACCGTGACTTGGTAAGTACATATCATTTGGAATAAATGAAGGCTAAAGGGGAGCCCATGGTCCAAGTGAAGAGAAAAACAAACAAACCTGAAGACAAATCTTTCACTCACAGCACACACAAGAAAAATAAACACATTCAAAATACGTTCAAAGTATGTTAAATGTTCAGGTTCAGCTATTCTGGTTTGATTTAAAGCAAATACTGAACTGATGTTCGAAGTGTTTACAAGGCAAAACCGATTTGACATTCATTATAACACTGGTCAATATAATTCAACACTCTTATGTTACATCAATATGTATCTTAGCAAACATGCTTCATTCAGCAGATGCATGGAACAATATTGCATACAGCCAGATGTTATTATGTCTTACACACATCTCTCTCTCTCTCACACACACACACACACACACACACACAAGCAAGAGTCAGTTCTGCCGCTGTAGCAAAGTACTCTCTCTTTCTCTCTATCTCTCTCTCTCTCACACACACACACACACACTCACATACACAAGCAAGGGTCAGTTCTAGCGCTGTAGCAAAGCACTCTCTCTTTCTCTCTCTCTCTCTCTCTCACACACACACACACACACACACACAGCTCAGCACTTTAACAGATTAATTACAGTCAGTGACTGACAGGACAGAATGAACCCTCTCAAATCAGCGCATAAGAAAAGCAGCAGACACAGCGGCTCTTACGAATACAGACATAATCAAACAATCCACCTGATTACTTCTTTCCTACAGTGAGGTCCAAAAGTCTAAGAGCACTGGAGGAAAAGCGTTTTGCATAAATGCTAAATTTATCATTTCAAATTCCATCAGAACAACAGTTTGAGTGAAACATTCGGAACATCTTGGTGTTTGCTTTGAACTCCTTGGCAGCATCCCATCTGCATCAATTCCACAAGTTCCAATAAAACCTGATGATCATGTTCTCCAAAACAAAGACCCAAAGCGTACCTTGTACAAAATCCATGTATTCGTATAGTATAGACCGCATATGTGCGAGTAAACATCCTCACACGTCTGTGGATTGTGGTGTGGTGATTGACAGCTCAGGGAGAGAAAAAGATGAACCTTTGAGACTGAAGATGAGTATATTGCATAACAGTAGTTGATGTAGTGTGATCGAGGTAGCTCTGGGGTATAGACAAAGACAGAGTGAAAGAGAGACAATACACTATTGAGTGTTTTGTTTGCGAATGACGCATTGGATCTCATTGATAAAAACAATGAGGTTCTTGGCCTAATGGAGAACGAGAGAGTGACTCAACCTCCCACCAGATTCTCATTTTTTCATCTTTCTCTTTCTAATATCCATTCATAACATGCATTCCACAGAAAGACCCTTTAGAAATGTTGATGCTCCATTAAAAACATGCGGAGAAGAGAATTTCTATAGCATGTTCACCAAAGATAAATGGAGAAATTTTTCTGGAAAAGAAAAAATATATACAGTATAATAAAATAGTAAACAGTAATTTTAGTATACAGAAATTAATGTGTTTTATAATAATAATAATACTAATAATCAATTCTGAGATAAACAGTGTATTTATATATCCAGTGAATCTTTCTTTCCTTCTCTTTATAGATTATTAAACTCTATTATTGTATTTTTTATTTGTTAATCAATTTATTGTGTAATTAACAAAATTCGTCAAGTTGGAAATTTAGCCAGTACCGACAAATTATCTCTTTGTCTAAAACTGCCCGTGTACTGCACATTTGAAGTATTGACAAAAAAAACGCACATGCAAAATCCATCTAACTCCCTGACATACACAAAAAGCACACACTCCTTGCTTCTCTTGCACACACACACACACACACACACACTCATCGAGGTGAAACAGAGGAAATAAGTGGCACAGCATTTTTTTTCTGCTTAGCATTCGATCCTGATAACTGCAGCACACTACACACATTTGTCCTTGCAAATTTTCTGTCTCCCTTCGTCTCTTCATCATTGCGCTCTCTGTAATCACTCCTTCCCGATTCTCTCCATCGCTCTAACATTCTCTCCTCCTCGCATGTCACTTCTCTCTCCCTGTCTGAGCTGTAGTTTGGCAGTGTTCTCCTTCTCTCTGTACTCTATGCCATTAGCTGGGATGACAGAGTGCCTTTCCCTTTGTCCTTAATCCAAGTGAGAGCCCCACTCTGAGAAAATGCTAAAAGCTAGCATGCAGTGGCTAGTGCCAAATGCTCAAACTTCTCTTAAATGTATGCAGAACTGTGACAGAAAAACACCCAGATGTGGAAGTGCACATACACACGCCTTTATTTACACACAAATAGCAATTTCAAGTGAAAAGTCATTATCATTCACAAACCACAAGACACGATTTTCCAACATATGTCAACTAGTTTAAGCTCTGTTGGCCATTTCCGAAGAGGTCTGGGGCACAAACCTATTTAATCTATGTTCAGCACCATTAGATAAACTCCAGTACACCAATACAAGATGACCTTCTAGGACACAATATCACATGACTGGCCAAATTCTACTTATTTTATCTCAGTAACTGTTATTGGCCATTTTTGCTTGTGATGCATTATGAAATTAATAATGCCTCATGAATTCTTTTCTGACTCTATTCGAAGCTGAGCTGATACACGGCTCCATTGCTTCTGTTATAAAATAAGTAACCTCAAAAATACGAGTTCAGTGTAATGTTGCAGAACTTTATTTTTAGTTTTATTGCCTTTCAATTAAAATTATTCTACGTTAATATTTAAACTATGTTTGAAACTGGCAGCCTTTGCTTTAGTGTTATGCTGCATCTTGTAGAAGCCCGTTTCCACCACTGAATGAAAAAATAAAAGCCAGTTTCGACTTTATCTCACAATGCAGACTTTCTTTCTCAGAATTGTGAAATATAAATTTATTTTTAAAAATGTCAGAGTCGCGAATTTGTATCATACAAAACTGCGAGGTTGTAGCATGCAAAGAATTGTGAGAAACTAAAATGTGCAGCACTAATAGTTGTCAGTATACATTTAAATGTAAACATCAAAAAAAAACTGCTGCATGCTCCTGTAAAGCAAATACAGTATTTGATGCATTTCAGCTAACAACAAACGTCAGCCATCTTTACTCCTTCTTTACTCCTTCAATGTCCCATGCTCATTCACCTTTTTTCTGTCTTTACCCTACCATCTCTCTTTCTCTTTTTCTCCAACAAGAGCTTCGTCTCTCCATTTACCACCTTATCTTTGCTCTCATTCAGTCTTACTCCCTCATTTCTCATTTGCAATTCCCCTCTCCCTTTCCCGCTCCTGCATCCAGCATGCTGCAGTATTACCACCATCAGCATCTTATGAGCGCTGCTCTTTCTCTCCTCGGCTCCGAGGAGCTCACACAGACACACGAGCATGCAATCTAGCCACATCCATGGGGAAAAGGCTTATCTAAAACCGGCAGGGGAAAAAAATCACTTCATACTAATAGTCTGTTGTGTGTGTGTGTGTGTGTGTGTGTGAGAGTAATGGAATGGCAGCGTCTTATTGGGATTAACATGACAGAACAAGGATATACTATATATAAAGTAAAAGTGCCATGATACATTACAGCACCATGGTTTCCCCCTTCCCCCATTCCCTTCTTTTATTCTTTCTTTCTCTTTCCCTTACTCTATCTTATTTCCAGTCATAGATCAGTTTCTCCTGCCCTATGCAAAAATGAAGTCTTGTGGGAGTGTGCCTGAGGAAACGCAAGGGATTTGGTGGGAAACTGAGGGTTGGGGGGTGGAAAGAAAGAAAAAAAGAGTCTGTACGTGTGTGTGTCATATATGGTGTTTCCATGAGAGACCGCAGAGTCCCCCTTGTGACTGTTATGAATATATTTTCAAGTGCCACGAGCACAGAAATCCAAATAGATGTAGTCACTCTGGGAGTGCATGCCTGTTTTTGTCGTTACAAACATGTTTGACTTTCTTTCAAACATTTTACCAAACGTCTTTCTGTCCTCTCAAGGAAAATCAGTGGTGTCCAGTGTTGTTTGGGATTTTAATCAGTTTTTAATCAGATTTTAATGGGTTTTTCAGATTATGGGGAAAAAAAATGTTGAAACATTGTCTTAAATTTTCCACAGAAATGTTCCTCAGAAAAAAATATGAAGGCTGAGGGTCAGTAAATGGATGAATTTTGGACTAAATGTTTTTTTTAAGTGTATATGTGTAGTAAAGTTCTCTTAAATGGCTTTTTGTTTTATAAGGGTTTTATTAGACACAATAAAAACACAATTCAGAGAGACAAGCAACTTTACAATGCTTTGTAGAAAAAAATAATCTGAGCAAAACTTTCATTTTTAGCATAAATGTGGCTTTCAATACCAGCTACTTCTACTTATTTCAGTTGATGTTGCAAACTAATAATTGTTATCATATTATTATTATTATTATTATTTTTATTTATTTAAGCTTTATTATTAGTTGTTATTACTACTGGTTACACTAGTTATTTACCTACAGCAGCTAATGAATAAAACGTCTTGCACATTATCAGTAAAAAGCTTACCACTGCATTGAAAAGAAAGGAGAATAAAAGAAATTAAATGAAAGAAATTGTCTATAGAACTAAAGTATGGTGAATAAAAGGATAAATGCTTATAATAACGTATAGTAGTAGTAAGTAGTAGTACCTAATATTGCGCCTTGTATTTTTAATGCTAATCATTTTAAATTGAGTCTCCCGAATGAATTGATAAGAATAATTCAGTATTTGACCCGTAAACTAAGCAGCCTGCTAAACGCAATAAAAATGATGTCTGTGGGTCAGAAGAGTTAGACCCACATGGACCCCTGGGAGGTGTGTAGAGCTAAAATACAAGGCCTTTCTTTTTTTAAGCCCCTGTCCCCCTGTGACCAACGAGTGCTTGAGAGAATGGGGTTTGCCCAGTTAACAAAAAAGCTCAAGTGGTGCGGAGTTTGACCAAAATGAGGAGTTCTGGACATCCTATGATTATTTTGGCAGTATAGGTCTTGCTATGAATAAACTTTAAAGTATGTGGTTCACACCGATAATTCGTTGGCTCAGGCATCGGCTGCTCTTCAACACCTATTTAAAATGCTGCACTGCATATGGCACCCTATAGGTACAAGCTCACCGACTAGACTTCAGGGTGGATGACCGGCTCGCTGGGACGTCGATGGAGTCTAGTTTAGAAAAGGCCGACGCAAATAAAATCCCCCGAGCCAAGAAAAAGATGCCTTGTAACAGCAAATACGCTGCAACTCGGACGGACTCATTCACCGGCGAGCTGGACAGAGGCCAGTGAAGGAGGGGGGAAGCACACTGCGACTGTAGATTCAAGCGCATCCAGCGCTCTGCCTCTCATTCACCGATTTATTGGTCTCAGCGTGACTGGTTCAATAAGCTTTATTATCATGCACTTTGCTGCTGCTGCAATGTGTGTCCGGAAGACATGTGCGCTACAGATACTGCATAAAACCCAAGTCAGCCCGGTGGTTCGTTTGAGCTTTCGCTGCCAGGTCAGGACGGTGTAAATGAACAGCATACAGGAGAAAGAAGAGGCCTGCTTGTTACTGAGAGGAGCGAGATCCTGTCCCACATATCCCTCATTTTCTGGCTATATTTAGAGATGTAGTAAAAGTAGAAGAAGGGAAACAGTGGGGGAAGATCGGAGGTGTGTTCACGGGTGCCAAAAGCGGTCTCAACTGAAAAGGAGCATTTATAGCCAGACAAACTCTGGTTACAAACGAGCATGCTCATTACAGGGAACACAAAAGGTAATTGATACTTTTAAGGAACTGATAAACACAAGGCCATTTCAGAAGAAAAGCTTTGTGGTTAAAAGGAAAGCTTCCGAAGGAATCCGATCACACTCGATGCTGGGATGTTGTGGTCTACGCGGCCTTTGAGGACGCTTCACACATGTTTGCGATATATAAATCAAACGTAAATCAAAATGAATCAAAGGAAGCAAGAAGTAACATTCATTTGCTAATACATGCGAGGAGTGACACACTTTTCAAATTGTTTCAGGTGCCTGGAGTCCTGACCTTTAATTTTTTTTTTCAGTTATTTTTGGCAACACTATTCAGCATTGAGTGTTGCTAAATGTTTACAAGCATCTGACGGGAAGACAGTACTCTACGACGGGTAGAGTGAAATCCTGCAGAAGTGCTGAGAAAAAAACACATTCCAGTGATCCTTTTTTTAAGTTTTTAACAAAGGATTTGAGCCCAGTTTTTGTAGACATGCTACACTTAAAAAGTATGTTTTTTTCTATTAATACTATGGGTTTTTTTTTTACTATTAATAGCGGTGGAATTATCTATCTATCTATCTAATCTGTTCATTTGTCATTTAAGAATGATCTGATGTTTTCAGTTATGTTTCATATACAAAAGGAATATTATTTATATTTGAAACTAAATATTGGTAAGGTAAATAGTTTTAGTTACTTTGATTAGAATAGAATTAGATTACAACATAAGTAGACTATACTCTACAGTTTTCCCAGAATTATTTCCTTGGTTTTTCTAGACTTATTCCCTGTTATATTCATAATGGGAATGAAATATTAATAAGAGAAATAGTTAAGTAATTTATTGATATATATACAGTATATATATATATATATATATATATATATATATATATATATATATATATATATATATATATATATATATATATGTGTGTGTGTGTGTGTGTGTGTGTGTGTGTGTGTTAGAAAAGGATAATATTTGCAGTCATGCTACACCTAAAAAATTAACATTATTTATGCAGAACTAAATATGGGTAAGGTTAACAGCTATTATTAAGCCACTTACTTTGTTTAGAATAAAAACAGATTTGAATAGGGCTGGCAACAAACACAGGCGTGCAGGCCAATATGACAATGTACATAAAAATGCTGTCTTAGTAGGGAACTCATAGGGTTTGAGATGATTGACTGAGGGTTGATCTACTAAAACATTACGCATGTAAAGGCGATTATTTAGTGACGTGTATCATGAAAAATGCAAAATATCAAAACAAACATACATTTCTAAATACAAACCAGACCGTTTACCTGAGATGAGGTGAATTGTGACGTTGATTAAAGGTTTTCTGCATATATATTATTTACGTGTGGGAACAAAATACACAGAGCACCGCAAAGCGGGATTATTTTGACTACGGGCTGTTGCTAAGAAACGCTGCTAAAGCAGTGTAGTTCATTTAATAGTTGTTCATCCTTATCGAATAGGATTTTGCACGTGAATGACTATTCACCCGCAGGTTGTTATCCATCCGCTCATACAACATGTGCTCGACTACAAGCTTGAGATGCTGAACAACAGTAAAGCAATTCCTATCATTTCGCATATGCTCCTCACATAATCGCCACTGAGGATGTTTTATTTCTGCGGTCTATGATGCTTCTTTTTGAATTAACCTGCCATACAGCTCCAGCGTTTTTTACATCTTCTCCTCTAAAAGTGATCAGGCACCTTCTGTTCTAGTTAATCCCACATAAATTACAAATCTTTACAATACTGATTATCAGTTAAATTAGTGGTTTTCAAGCTGGAGCTTTGGGATTCAAAGTCTCAAAAGTGTGAAAACCAAAGCAAACCAAAAAATATTTTTACGATATAAGTTGTAAATTGATTTAAAGTACTTTCATTATAGGTAGAAAAATACTGTCAAAGTAATAGAAATAACATATTTTTCAGATATTTTATAATAATTTATTTTAATTAAAAAATCATATAAAATATAATAATAAATAAATAATACAAATATTTAATAAATGCATTTTTTCTCACAATAAACTTAAATTAAATTAACTTAAAATGGGCATAAAAATATTGTGCCAGCTTAATATGAAGTAAATATTTTTCAGATAATATTTGATAATAATTTATTTCAATACATTTAATAAAAAAATCACACTATAAGTTGCAAATTAAATTAAATTAACTTTATTGAGGGTATAAAATAAAATAAAATAAATAAAACATTGGTGGGTATGATAACAAAATGCACTGTGAACTTAAGTAAATATTTTCCAAATGTAAAATATTTTTATACATCAAATTCTAAAATGTGTCTTCTATGTTTTAGGAAGGAGCCCCTTGCAATATATAGATCATATTTGTTAGTTCATTGCATCAGAAAGTTAGAAAACACCTGAGTTGGTAAATGCAGCTAACTGTTATCTGAATCCTTTAATCTGGTCGGTGAGGAGCCAGGTTTTGCTGCAACTCTTCACCTATGTACAGGCTCACTGGATCATCGGATTTAAACCAGGGATTTAACCAGAAAGAGATACAGCTTTCAGTCTTGCCTTCATAGATCAACTCAAATACTTAAGTTATTCGCGCTATACTGCCCAACGCCACGGTCTTTTGAAAGTCAGGGTGTAGTTTGAAGACACCTTCACCATCTTCGCAAGTGCTTGAAATGAAAATCAGTTAGAGTCTGGAAGACACACACCTTGCATGTATTTGCATACTTTTAGGTTTCTAGAAAGTGACCAAGAGCGTTGCTTGCGCCCACAAACAAACGCACAGCCTCTGCCTCTGTTGCTGTTATTCGGTTGCTCTGCAGCAGAAATCAACGCGCAGTCAGCTAGTATGAGACGCCGCAGTGTTACGCTATAGCACAGCGAGAGAAAGGGACATGGAGGTTGTAAGTGATGATTAGCAATCCGGCACGAGGCCCTGCACCCATACAGCAGCCCGCTAATAAAACACTATGCGTGTCACGGTTGATAAAAGACCTCCGTTCAATGACGACGCAGTAAAACGATGACGGCATCTCTCCCTCCCCTTGAGAACTGTGAGAAGACCTGGGTAACTTACAAGCGAGACACTTCAAACGCATTAGGAGCAATTCTGCAATCAAATGCAACCCAAAATGCAATCGAAAACTGATCAGTTAAATGGAACCCTGGGCTCATTTCAAGAAAGCAAGTGTGTATCGACTGCTCATGACTATGATCTATTGACCCAGATGTGCCGCGGAAGATAAATATCTTAAATAACCAGCCAGCGCTGATAAAGGAGATAAATGGTCGCTGTTCACTAGCTCGTGAATGACGTTCAGAGAGGCAAAGGGTGAACTGCCTTTCATGTGCTCCAGCTGAAACATCTCTTAACCAGCAAGGGTCAGTAAGTGACTTTGGTTTCCTAAAATTGCTGTAGATTTGTAGCTATATAAGAAAAAAGATTATTGTCTGAGAGGGAAAAACATGATTTCTTGCTTAAATAGGCAAGTAAAAGTTTGGTTGCATCTAATTTGGCTGTAAAGTCTATGAATTCATATGACCTTATTATGCTCATTATCCCAAAATTGGGATCCCAAGTGTGGCACCCAGAAAAAAAGAGAAAACTAATTTAAGCTCCTGGTCTGGATGTGAGATGGATGTAGCGATTATCGGGTAATGGTGGTTCCTGTGACATGCAGGGCTTCTGCTGAGTAAGCAGAAAACTGATTCAGTTAAAAGTAAGACCCATGGGAGACTCAGTGGTTCCCGGGATGCCGTGAAGATCCTGTGCTTCCTGTGGATACATACCTAAGCACAACCTGACACCAGTAACTTGCTTTGCTAAGCTAGAATTTTCTCAAATACGGTGCCTAGTTAAATGTATAGCATTTTAAGGGTTACATCACTTGATTGATCAATCATGCAAAATAGCTAAAAAGTCTGTGAGCATAAAAACATGCTTACTGTCGGACACGATTGTTCCAGCAATGCAGGGACAAGTGGGAAAAACTAACTTGTGTTCTCCTAACATTAATAAAAAACTTTCACAGTTTGCTAAGGTAAAATTCATAGCCAAAACTCAATAGTGTCCACCTTAGGGTAAATGCCCTGGTGAGGTTCAATATCGTAGGGGTCTGCCAGGTGCTGTTCTGCAGTATGGACAACAGCGAAATGTACGAACACTTTGCGCATGCGCAATGACTGGCGGTTCAGATATGAATGCGTGTCTCATAATTAAGTTATTTTTATGCAATAATTACAGTGTGAGTGATATTTATTCGTCCGTGAGACGCCCATTCAGCAAACAAATGGATATTAAATATCGATTTTGGTGGAAACCAAGAAATATCTGAGCGCTGAATACAGCGGCTGACGAAAAGTAACTGAATAACAACGTTCTTCAAATCATTAAAGCAACTTTCATTTCATCGCTCAAAGCGAGGTCATAATTACATTAGGCTACACGCAGAACCAAAAATGTAAGTTTTAAAAAAGCGCGACAAAGTGCTCAGGAGGCGACTGCGCATGCCGAGAGCTCGCGACGCAGTGCTCACCGGCAAATAATAATGCGCGTGGAGACACCGACAGACAGCGAGACAAAATACTGCATTTATCAGAGAGAGTGACAAAGAAACCCTCAACATAACGAACTCGAGTTTTTTTCTCTGCGAACGCAGCTAACAAACTTTTCAAAAGTTAACAACTTGTGCGTTTAGCGAGTGCGCTATTGTGACTCTTGCGAACCAGTTCGTGATTCCGTGTGCACAGAGAAATATCCAGTCAAATACTAACCGAACACGTAGCACAAGGACGGTTAAGCGAGCTCCAAACTGCTACAGACACGTTTAATAAAGCAGACTAACGAGATGCCGGTGCGCTCACTCACCCTAGCATATTTGGAGGAGTAGGGGTCCTCAAAGAGCGCCCAGATGCGCGGCTGCCAGGTACTCCACCAGCTGGGGTTCCGACCATCCTCCTGTAGACACAACCTCTTCAAATCCCCGTCCGCTCCACCCGTTAGCGCCGGGTCGTCCTCTGGCGGGTCCGGCTCGGGCGTCTCGAAGCTGTCCAGCGCTTCCTCGGCGTCCCTATGCTGTCGGTAATTCATCCAGCAGCAAGCCTCCACGTCTGTCTCGTCGATACCCCAGAACGCGAGCTCCTCCTCGAAGAGAGGACCGCAGACATCGTTGGGACAATGCAACTTCCCTGTGCGGTAATAATTGAGGATAAAAGCGAAGGTGTTGGGGTGACGGTCAAAGAAGAATTCATCGGATTTGGGGTCATAGTCAAAGTTACTGAACGCATCTGGCTCCGTGAGCCAGGACAAGCGCGTCCCAGGCAGCGTCTTCAGCGTGCTGCGGTACGTCTCGTGCCGAATCCCCCCGCAGTTTATCACTATTTTCTCGCTGTCTGACGGACAAGTCATGTCTGCGCTGTAACATGCTTTGTTGGACGACTTGTTCCCACCCTTGCGCCCTTTGAAAGAGGAGACACACACCGAACTGAGCATAGAGGAGCAGGGGGAGGGAGAGGAGGAGAGAGAACCGAGAGGGGAGGGGGGGAGGAGGAGCCTGCGGGTGGGAGAACAGAAGAGAAAAGAAAATTAGTGATGCTCATACTTTTATACAATATTAGACTGGTCAAAGTAACCTGCCTTTAACTCATCACACCGTTAGTTCTTGCACCGGTTACTAATGGTGCAAAAGCTGTCACTGGGGTGGTACCTTTTCAAAAGGTATTAGATGCTTAGAGGTCCTTTAATGGAATCTATGGTCCCATGAAGAATCTTTAACATCCATGAAGATTATTCAAATGTTCTTTGCACTAAAAAAGGAGTTCTGCTCATTGAAATGTTCTTTGGGGAACCCAAACAGTTGTTCTGTGGTTGTACTGCAAAACCTCATTTGGGTGCCTTTATTTGTAAAGAGCATAATATGTAGCACTTCATTGTACAAATGAAAATGTGTACAAAGGTGTCCCTTTTAAATGGTACTGCCCCAGTTTTGTAACTTTTTACTGAAATTTGGAAGATACTACAAATATAAGAAATATTGTCTGTTGAATATCATGTACCTAAGGTCCTTTATGGTACAGTCGACTCATTGGGCTTGGAAAAAAGAGGGCTTGTCCATAAAAAAACTGGCCCTAGCCAACGTACAACATCAGAGGTATGATGATGCAGGTATATGAGGAAAGCGTTTTAATGAAGGAGTGAGTTCAATACGTTCAAGTGTCACATAATAAACAGGAAAGAGACCCCTCCTCCTCCTCTGCAATGCCCACCCATCTTTCCTTTTCCGTCTTTTACCATCACTCAGCTCTCATGTCCCTCAATTCACTAAAACACTCTGCTCAATTACAGCAAAGGGAGATGAAAATGACTGAATGTTTCACATCCATCCACCCCCCCTACACACACACAGACACCATACTCTCAGCGTATCCAATAGAAAGAGGGAGAGGAAGAAAACGAGAGCAAGAGGAAGGGTGGGAGGAAGAGGGAGAAAAGCTAAAGGCAGAACGATTATTTGCTGAGCTACACAAAATAGGGAGAAAAGACTGCAGCGCATTAACTCTTACACTATCTCTCTCTCTGGGCAGTGCTAATGTTATGCAGACCGTTCAGTACAGTCTGTGTACAGTATTAACCTTGGTTGCAGACGCAAAATCTAGAAAACTGTAACTGCTTGAGTGTGCACTCGGCAAACTGACATAAAAAGGGTGAACCTTTCACATGCGTGTTCATGTTTTCCTTCCACTACACTAAGTGCTTTACAAAACGAAATATCTCTACTTCACATCTACAGTGAAACAAATGAGTCCTGGCTCTTTTTCCAATCAAATCGTCCCATTTTGGAAATATGGAGCAGAGACGCTATTATCTTTTTCTCTTGGGGTCACCGTGCACTGTGGTAACATGCCATTTGTAGCTGATTTAACCTTTAAAAATTACTTTTGTTACCGCGACCTAATGCAGGCACATTGACTCCCTCGTGTTAAATAATGGTTTTAAATGTAATAAAACAAGTTACTACATAATGTTTTTTTTACTACTGCTTAGCAAAACATTTTTTACAGTGTACAAGGGTCAGATTTCACCGACAAATGTCCTCCACCTGTGTTTTGCTGTGTTGTCTCTTTTTTTTCTTTCACAATGACTCTCCTATATCTGTTTCTCTTGTTTGGCTGTGCTGCATGGTCGCTCCATACATATCTGTCAAACTGTCTTCCCTCATTACTTATCCACTCTTATCCATTCTCCTCAGCTCATTCTTCCTCTTGCGTTCCCTTATGTCCCTGTGATTAACTGTTGAAAAAAGATCACAGGAATATGAGAACTGTAGGAAAGAGAGAGGCCGAATCATATGAAACAATGTAATAGAGATAGTTAAGAGGGTTTCTGCTTTCAGCACCATGGACAGAGCATGACTTTCAGATAAGCATTAAAGCAGCATAAGCATTGCGTAAAGTAATGAAAATGAGAAACGATGTTTTATAACGGACATGAACCAATGCAAAAAATATAGAAAATAAAAATCATAATATAATTATGAAATAATAATGTAAAAATTCAACCCATTACTGCGCTGGGGTTACACTGCTTTTGCAATCTAGTAGTTCTTATAGTAGTTCTCATAATCATACATAACTAAATCCTCAAAAACGGAAAGACTTTGGCCCTGCTACGCCATCAAAACATCGCTATGTTCGTCTGGGCCACCCAACATAGCAATATCAGCTAAAGAAGGCATTTGAATATGCCGAGCTTGTGGTAGTGAAATAAATAACACAAAAGGAGTAAATAAATACGATGATGAATAGGAAAAACTGAAACTGAGAGGAAACAAGGGAAAACGTTGCGCTGACAAAGCAAAAAAAAAAAAAAAAAAAAAAAGGAAAAAGGTTCTCACTAAAAAGGGAAATCATTGTTAAGTGTGTGTGCCTGGATGGGGGAAGTACATTAAAGTGTGCATGTCCATTGGGATGGGGGTTGGTTGTAAGGACAGATACGCCTATAAAAGACAACAGCACTATATCGACAGAGAACACGGAGAGAGGAAAATGGGAGAGAACAGGTTACGGCCACTGAGGGAAATGTTGTGAAGGAATGACTGCAGTAAAGGTAAATGAAGCTCCATTCATAAATTATTCAATGTATAGAAACAACGTCAAAGAAGAAGTGATATATGCACGCGCTGTTATGAGAAGAAGGTAGAACCGAACCACATCTACGCTCGTTTTCATTTATCGTACAGTATGCTGTAGTGCATCTGCATTGTACCTCCACTCTAACTCCCTTTCTCTCTGACTGGTGCAGTGTAGGTTCTTTGGATTTTTCTGCTTGCTATCCCACTGCAGTTGAAGCTCGGCGGTGCTCACAGGCCACCTAGAGGACTCATTGGGGAACTGCACGGCACAAAATACTGCAGTACCCCCTCCTCTTCAAGCTTTCTCCCCGACTGAGGTATGGATGCCTTATGCAAACCATCTGTCGATGCATTGCATACAGGTTTGCGTCCCTTTTTAGCCCATACACCCTTTTAATTAACCGAAATCACTTAACAAATGCACTTCAATCGCTGATTTATATGAACTGACCATGTATTATCTCAGAGCTTCCTGATCTCAGTGATTAAGGCTTTTTGCAATCCCTCTCTCGTACTCTCTCTCCCTTATTTGTGTGCACTAAGCTACTCTCAGCCGAGTTGCTCATATCGACGTCTCTTGTGGAATAGCACTAAAAGAAAATAAATTAACAGAGCAAGGACGCTTACGCACACAAACACAGACACGTAAAAAAAAAGCAATGTCACAGCACAATTAATTAGCTTTAAATGAAATTAAGCTGTGCAAAGACGAACTACAAAGCATTGGCACATATGCATGTATACGATATATCCTCAGAAGGTCATCAGTCAGATTTTGACCTCTGCTTTGAAACTAATCACAGTTCTGTTCTCAGCCCTTTTCAGAAGGCCCACTCTTTATTTTCAGTCAAGAGAGTGAGAAAGAGATTCAGAAAGGGGCTTAAAGGACTCATCTTACAGTGACAGCATTGAGACGTGCGTGACTATATTCCCATATCTAGCACTAACAGTGTTCTTAAGATAGTTATAACCCCACTCCCTCCTCCCCAGCCTCAGCTCTCGTTAAAACCTAATTAATAAAAGTGCCCTCTCCGGTTAATTACCATCCCTTTATAGTCCCCCATTAAGTACTCAGGGAATGAAGCCGGAGAGAGATGGGATATAATTGTGTTAAGCCAAATCACACATGAACTTGATGGAAACTATTCTTAGCGGTGGGAAAGAATGGAGTAGGGTGACAAAAAAAAAAGAGAAAAGAAATACAGACGGAGGACAGAGAAGGTCGAAGCGGGGGTCATCTCAGGTGATGTGTAGGGGTCGTAACGTTAGGAAGGAGCGCATCTGAAAGGATGCGAAATCGCGGAATGGCAGCAGCAGGAGGGAGAGTAGATGGTTTGAAATAAGGCACTGCCAATGGGATGTGAGTGGGCAAAGGAGGGAGGGGGAAAGGGAGGGACCAAAAGCTGAGGGAAACAAACAGAAAAGTTTAACTGGTGTATGTAATAATATGAGAAAGAGGAATACAAGTTAGAACAAAAGTATTGGTTGCAGATCAGTAGGCTACTTCTCAACACGTTCAGGGTCGGTTGCTTAGACTAGTCTGAAAAATCATTTACAAAAAGGTAGACTGCTCTTAATTTCGATTCAAAAGTAAGACTGGTTATGCCTTGGCTAACCGCTAGTTAGGACGCAGTCTTAAGAAACTGGGCCCAGGTCTCAGAGTATATATCAGAGGGTTAAAAGTAAACTATTTGGTTATGCAACCTATACGTACATTGTCTGTATTTAACATTGGTTTATGTTATTATCTGCAACCCTATTGGAACCCATTTTTTCGAGATCCACCTGTTTTTTAGAGCATCAGCAAGAGACGTAGGTGTAGAATGAGAAGAGCCCCGTCTACAGTCAACAAAAACTTTCTAAAGTTGTGTTTGCGTTTGATTGTGGAGAACCTTGCCATTGGGTAGGAAATGATGATGCAAAAAAAAAAAAAAAAAAACCTGCTTATGCAGTGCATGGGATGAGAACACAGAGTTCCCTAGCCTATAACATACAGAAGGGCATACACTTGGCTACTGTTTCAGAGGGGGGTGGGGGTTGGGGGTTCAGTAGGCAGACAGGTATTTTAGTAAGATTTGACATTTATGTTAACATAAAGAAAAGACACATTCCATCACCTATCAAGGTGACGTGACTTTATGAAGAAAAAAAACATCAGACACAAATCATTGTGGGACATAAAACGTCCATGTATTTTTTTTTTGGACCGACAACTCAAGATAATTTAACACCAGAAACACCTTAAAAACTGTTACAAATTAAATCATGAAGGGATATCAGTTGTGTGCGAATTATTGAGTGGCCTGTAGGGTTTCTACTTTTTCTGTCAGCAATACCTCTCACACCTCTATTACAGTTAGCTACATGGTAACTAATAGACAGTTTTAATAAAACACAAGGTCGGTGTGAACAATTGAAACCCTATACTTATGTGACAAGCATCGGGCTACTTTAGTTTTGACCGTCCATGTCCACGTCCGTTTGGTTTGGACCACGTTTCCTTAGTTGCCTCCTCAGAATTCTATTCGCGAACGTATATTTAACATTTTCTGAGGTAAAACGTCTAATGTGACCTTCACGGTCAGCGAAACGCCGCTGTAATACCGTAAAAATGCTCATATGTGAAAGACATCTAAATGATGGCGCTTACATCAAACCCCTCAGATAATTCGCACACGGATTTACATGGCAAAAACAAAGTAGACCTGACTGCTACTTGTTGAGTCCGTTGACTGGCAGAGGCAGGCCTGCTTTGCATCAGAATACCGGGCACACAGACAGAAACACTCCGAACATAAGTGATATTTTGTCACTAGTATACAAAATCACGACACAGACACAGCACAAACACCTATATTACATACTTACTCGCTTTGGGTCTGGCTCTGTTCGCGTGAGTGCAGTGTGCGTGTCACTGAACACACACACATGAACACACAAACTGCACAAAAACGCTACGTGGAATTTACTACGTTTTCTGACTGAACGGAGGGATCCTCTTGGCGTTGGTCCAAATGACTGTGCAGAAACCTAGGATTTTGTCCTCTGTAAAATGGCTACAGTTATGAATAATGCAGAATATTCTTGCTACAACACCTGCTAGTTGAAAATAACGCAACTGTGCTATAGTGCGTAGGTCAGTTCCTTTTAGTGATACAAAAGGCTAAAAATATAATTCATCTCCTAAGTTGCACCTTTGCTATCCCCGTTCCTCAAATAAATTATTCTCGCTATGTACAGACGTTGCAGGTCTAATATCAAAAAATATTTGCCTTGTAAATTAGCATTTCTTACCAGGGAATTTGTATTATTTAACAAAGCTCGTGTTAACCATTTACTTTTATTCCCTACACGAAACAGTCTATTCAACCAAACGAAACGTGCAGCGGGGAAACACCTCTCTTTCTCTATTTGTTTGATCTTCATGCACTCACTCCATTAACAGTCTATCCCTTTCTTCTCAGTTTAAGCATCCTTTCTTCCGTATCTTCACCTGTTCCCGTTGTCCAGGGTTAAGAAGACCGTAACCAGGTCTTTAGTTGCAGACTGATGTCTGTTTGAAATTATTTATGCCGAACAAGCAGCTTGCCGGGCACGACTAGAAATGTTATTCCTTAAGCTGCCTCTCTTATTTCTTCCGTTCGTTTTTTTTTCCCTTCCTTTTTTTCTGTCGATGGTTTTGTTTTGTAAATCTGTATTTCCATGCAATTTATTCCTTAATCTAATGGTGACATGGGATCCCTCTGTGTTGTTCCCTCCCTTTAGCTCTTTAAAGGGAAAGGTGGCAGCTGGTGCCCCCTCCCCAAACCCCACCCTGTGCCATTTAACCATATACACGCCAAAAAACAAACCTGTCGCTATTTCCGGCATTCCTAATAGCGTTACCTTTTTTTTTTTTTTTTTTTCCTACAACCAAAACAAAACCCCCAACACATTAATGAACCTATCACTAATTCTTAGTTACAATGCAAATAAATAAATAAACAAGGTTATTAATGAACATTAAACATAAGTTTACAATGCATGTTGCGATAGATAGATAGATAGATAGATAGATAGATAGATAGATAGATAGATAGATAGATAGATAGATAGATAGATAGATATTATATTCTGCAAGAAATGAAAAGTGGAACAAATGGCATAAAGACTACCTTTATTTACATGTTTGAAAGACCTGTTGGCCATTAGGAACGTGTCTTTTACTTTGGTCATTGTGTTTTTCCAGGGGCCATAAATTCCCAGTGTAAATCTATAACCTTGATCGCCGTCCATACAGATATACGTCTCATTCTTATTGGTTTTTCCAAAACAAGATAATGCAATTTGTGGCTCTGTGAAAGAGACAACACTACACCAATAAGGAGAAGCATCAGAACAGGCGGTTATCCCAAAAATAAATCAATCAATAAATAAATAAAATCCTGAATATCGCCTAAATATGGAAACTTTTAACATTTAGTCTGCATAAAAAATTGTGCGATATTTAAATCAAATTACACCCACAATCTACAATGAGAAAGCCTGAGGACAACTAGAGGTCATAGATGTCAAGACATGGTCAATAATAATTATTCTTTCTGATCTTTTAACTATCCCATCACTATTTTACTCGCTTTTAATAGTTCTCCAGTCTTCTCTGTTTCGTAATCTTTGCCTTCACCTGTTCCTTAATTTTTATTCATCTAGCTTCCATATATGGCCTTAAATCAGTCTTGCTTGCTCTCTCTCCTTGGCATGTTGCCGGAGGCAGAGCTGGGGGAGGAGAGCGAAATGTCGCAAGAGCAAGTAGGTGGAGGAAACTGGGTGGGACACAACTCAGACTATAGTGCAATATTCTTATTAATTCTCTATATTTTACCCACAACCCCACCCCCTCTGTTTTGTTTTAGGCTCTCTTTGTGAGATCACAAGCTGAGAAAGGTAGTGTTTAAGCACGCACTACTGTGCAACCCTCTTGGGTTGTCTAGGTGTGCAGCCAACTGCCTCCTCAGCAATATTTCTGTCTCTTCCTGGTCTTCCCTCCTTACTTGCAGCTTTTTCCCCTGGGATTTTAAGCACACGTCCTGTAATCTTCAGAAGCACACATTTTAGATAAAATGCACTAAATCATTTCATATATATAAATAGTCAATTACAGCACACCGGGAAAGATTTACTCACCTTCATGTCGTTCCAAATCTTTATGACATTTTTTTTCTTCTGCGGAACATAAAATACTATTTTCATAGGTCAACGATTTCAGTATA
Source organism: Puntigrus tetrazona (assembly GCF_018831695.1). Classification (NCBI taxonomy): domain Eukaryota; kingdom Metazoa; phylum Chordata; class Actinopteri; order Cypriniformes; family Cyprinidae; genus Puntigrus; species Puntigrus tetrazona. The sequence goes on along the minus strand of NC_056701.1, from coordinate 11,771,710 downwards.
TGGACAAATAAAGCTGAACGATCATCAAAATATCTCCTGTTGTGTTCCATAAAACGCAGCACTCATTTCAACTCGCACAAGATAATCAAAGCATTTTCATTTTTGAATGAACTATCCCTTTAAGCATAAAGAATACATACAGGCACACGCTCCAGATCAATAAATCAATAATGTTTCCACCAATCACTTCTAACATGTTTTTGTTCTCCATTTATTACCGACCCTCTGAGTGACAAAAGAAAAGCATGGGAATTAAGCAATATTGATTAAACCATTTTTTGAAGTTTAGATCAATTAAAGCAAAACTGAAAATCAAACCATCCACCCTAGTTTGTCTATTTTCTTATACCAAAGACAACTTGTTTCCTCCATATGTCTGATTCTCGGTTCTATACATTTTTGGAATGCCTGAAATGTCCAGTAACACGCCTCTATCAACATCTTCTTGCCATTTCGGCCCGCTTTGTGCAACACCAGCGCTTTGCGATGTTGGGGGAGGCGCAGGTACAGTAAAACTGTCCATATACAGACTCCTTTTACCCCTGCGGGGCACAGGCAGAGGTGTGCGCGGCAGCCGGGGTTGACATGATAAAGTGGATGGAGCTTTGTGAGCAGGAAGTCGGCTGTGAGCTCTGCTCTTGGTAAGGGTCCCATTAAAGGAAGCTGCATCCAGGACAGAGCAAGGAGACAAATCTGACCTGAAAAAGAGGATTATCAATAACAGAGGAAAGGAAAATGATTTAGTGTGGCAAGAAAAGGCGCAAGGCTCGAGTATTAATACATTGCGTGCACATACTAGTGCTTTGAAGTCTATTATCTCTATGCTGACCGTTCACTTAGCTCATATATTACTTTGTCAATAGAAACACATTTGGGAGATTGTGGGTTCTCTGAGACTAAAGCTCTTCATTCCATAGCATAAGGAAATGTCTTTAATATTCCATACCATTGCTGCTTCAACACAGGAAGAAGGTTTAAGTGCTCATAAAACAATTTGCGCTCAGTTATGAAGTCAGCAAAGCAGATGTACAGGTTTAAAAAATGGAGAGACCGTATATTAAACAAATACTTTCTGTGAAGAGGTGTGTGAATTAATGTCAATAAGTGTTTGTGACCTTGAGTGCTGCCCACCAATCAAGAGCTGACAAGGTTCAGGAGGCCAAGCCAGAAGGTGAGATGAGCAATGCTTCACTAAATCATTTTAATAAGGCCTGCAGCAGGCCACCGTGAAAAATAAAGCATCTGTCTAATGCTGCAGATTCAAAGCTGGATTAACCTTAAGCTTAATGATCATAAAAGGGATAGTTCAATCAAATGTGTCCGTTCCAAACGTATGACTTTCTTCTACGGAACACAAATGAATATGTTTCAACATCTCTGCTCACTGAATCAAAGAAGGTGCCCAAAACTATTTTGTACAAATATCATTTTTTGTTTTCAGTGAAGAAAGAACATCATGCAGGAATGGTATGAGCGTGAGTAAATGAAACAAAGCTCATTTTTGAAACGGTCTTGCAATCAGTTCTGATCTTACAAACATACTGTTTGTTTAAAGCGACCGTGCGCAAAGGCATATTTTGTTCAGTTAAATAACCCTGGTAGTGTGTGTTACATGCACCGTAATTCTAAAAGCAATGCGAGATAATGCATTCTGCTTTTAAACACAGCCAAAAATCAGCAACTATTTGATTTACTATAAGCCAGATTTCAGATGTACATCACCCCTGACGTTCCGGCGAGGGATGCATTGCTCTAATGGCATCTAGAGGCAGATTCCTCAAATAGTACATTACAATCCACTTACATCTTGGGGTGGAATCACGTCGGTGAACCCTTTGATCTCCCTCATCACTTTTGAGAATCCGCCACTGCTTTACTCCATCAGTGCATTCACACCGCCCTCTGGTGGTGGAGAGTTACCTGTTAAAGTGCTTGAAGTCAGTCTTGGTCGTGCTCCGCACTGGTTCCTGCACAAATGCCGTTTGAGCCGTTTCCAGCTGTCTGTACAGTGCCTGATTAAAATCAAGAGAAGCGCGAGTCATTCCATCAGCCTAGAAGCGCCAGTGGAGATAATACTGCTGTCTGTGGAGCTCTACTGAATCCTCACGGCTACCAGAGCCATCCATTAAGATACTTTGCATGAATTAGCATTTTTTAATATTGATGAAGTTTCCTACTGCCTAGCATTTCAGAAATACATTTCTATTCTCCACTACAAAAAAAAAGTGGCTCTAATTTATTTTAAGGTGTCCTTACTCCTTATTTTAATGAATAGCTACTCTGCAACAAGGACAGCTTGGTTTTGGCATTTTTGGTTACACTCCTTCATATTGTTACGAATCTGTACGACTTACTTTTAGTGGATCACAAAATACTGTATGTTGGGGTTTTTTTTGCCCACACAATCAAAGTCAGTGGTTACAATAACTATTTGGTTACCAATGTTCTTCAAAATCTCATCTTTTGTGTTTTGCAGAAGAAAGTAAGTCATGTAAGTTTGGAAAGACATGAGGGTGAATATAGTTTTGGGGTGAAGTATCCCTTTAGATTCAATCGACAGAATTTGAGGCATAATGTTGATTACTGAAAAAATGTATTTATCCCTCATTTTTAATTTTGGGGATTTTTTTGATTGAAACTATGTAACCATGTGGCTATACTTAGTGCCTATTTTGATGTTTACAGATTGTTACATGTCATTTTTATTGTAAGTGCTTCATTTTTTTTGGAAGAAAAGGATGGACAAGTTCAACCTCTGTTCAACCTCTTTATCTCACCTGCATCATGCTAAAGTGTGCAGCCAGGGGTTCGTGTGCTGCTGACTGACCTCTGTAGCGGTCCTGCATTTCACTGATAGGATTAGAGACCACTCTCACTGTTGGCCGGTCTCTGAGCTGCAGAGGATCAAACGGACACATGCGAATGAATGACGACCAAGAAGACACAGAGTTCCAAAAACCTACCAAAATCTCAACAGAAAAACTCCATTCTACACACGTCTCACCCTCTGGGCCAGATCGTTGAGAAAGTGTGCGGTCCAGTGGGCAGGGGCTTTGGAGTGGATTTCACTGCACAGAGGTCCGTTCAGTGGCCTTCGGTCATGCTCGGCGTGCGAGGTGAGAGAGAAGTGAGCCGAGGCAGGAGCTTTGTTCTGATGCTGGAGGACTGGAGGAAGAGGGGCATTCTGGGGCAGTGAGGAGAAGGTAGTTCAAGGTATCTACAGTATCGCATCTTGTTTCTTCATTAGGCCAGTCAACAAGAAAGGTTAAAGGCGATGACAATTTAAACCTGAGTTCTTTCATATAAGATAAACAAAACAACAACAATATCTATAGTTTCTGATAAAGCCTAACTCTTCAATAATTGTCTTCTTCGGCAAGCTAAACTTAATTCGTTCAATGTAGTTTTCAGCCAAAATAACTGCTATAATAGCTTAACTGTAGCAACTGCAACTCTTGAAACTAGCGTCACCATGATGTTTGTACAGATTAATACAACGAACTTAGCTGATAACCAAGTCTTTATGTTTCTCGTGCCTACCTTGCATGATTTAGAGGCGAACGGAGAAGGTTGTAGGTACGCGTGTCCAATGGTTGTGCTGGTTTCGACGCCTCGCCTCGGGTTATCCATTTGCTTTATACACTGACTAGCATAAAAACCGACAACCAAAAAATACCGAAACCCCTTTACGTCGAAAGTTATACAAGTGGAATATTACCGATAAGAGCTTTTACGTGTTTAGTCATAGATAATGTCTCCATCCACAGGAATGAAGACTGCCGAGTTTACGTTTTTCTGCTGCTATGGAAACGAACGCGCGTCCAAGAGAGTACACAGAGACATTAAACAAACCGTAATACAAACAGTACAGTTAAACAGACCTCGAGTAAAAGGGAGTTTAGAACCTAGTAATAAGAAAAGTCAACGTATTAGGGTCATATTACATTACAGATGGATTTAATAAAATCTATCAAAGCAAGTTCGATACCAGTCAAAATCATAAGTACATTGTGATATTATTTTAATGACAATGAATCTCAATTTTAAATGGAAATTAAATTCTAATGAACCATGATGCAAAACAAACGCTCACTCTCATTATTACAAAAAGAATAAAAGGTAAATATTTTATATAGCTGTGATATTTTCTCACAAAGTGGTCATGGTAAATGTTTATAACCTGTGGGCATCAATTAACTCACCAGTCTATTAAATTACATTGTTGGTTTTAATGTATGAATAAATAAATAAACCCAAAAATTCAAGCATTGAACATAGGCACTATGACTGGCAGCACAAAGCCACTCATAGGAGCACACTGTCATGACAACCCTATTTGAGTATGGCATGCTTTGTACGGAGCAATCTGTTCATGCTTAGTACAGAGCAGTTCATCAGTTCATTCAGGAAGTGTCTTCTGTGATAACAGTGTTTGTGTATTCCCGATGAAGTTCAGTACAGAGCAGAACACATGATACAAGAATACCTACAGTAATGGGATGCATAGCTTTAACTATTGTGAATTCATGTTTTCTGAAACACAGACTCGATACATGAATGAATGAATAATGGTCTAAGTAGGAGCCATCATCATGCCATTCAGTTCAGATAATCCTACAGCAAAAGACACAAAGTCCTAAGTTTCTTTTTTTTTTTTTTTTTTTGCACTAGCCAGACGATTTTTAAAGTTCTCTTCTGTGCTATAAGACACAAACAACTCCCCAGAACATCACAGGGTGCAGGGTCCACATAAGAACACAACAGAATTTCAGACTCAAGACAGACCAGATGCACTATGCAGTCTCTCCCTCTGCATGGTCAGGGAAAATAGTATATTTGAGGTCTACATGTTTTGAGATCGTTCCACTAACATATAAATAACTAAAGGTAGTCTACACTGATCTCCTCTGGGTCTTCTGTCCTATAGGAGCAGACAGGGTGGAAGAATGGATCAGCAGGTCAGTCAGAGGTTGGGACTGGTTAACCCCTGGACTCCAAAGACCTGTCGGTGAAAAGACAACAATGGATGAAATTTCAAAACATGGATAGGCTACTAGCACATTCAGTGGAGTACTGCATATTACATTAAAGACATTTAAAGTGATAGCTTATCCAAAAATTGTCATCGATTACTTACCCTCATGTCATCTCAAAGCCTCAGGACCATTTTCGGAAGACAAATGAAGATTTTTAATTAAATCTGAGAGCTTTCTGATCCTCCCATAGACACAAACTGAAACACTCAAAACTCAGAAACGTAGCAAGAACATTGTGGCTCAACTGTAATTGCAAGAATATTCTTTGTCCACAAAGAAAACAAAAATAATGATATTAATCGACAATTTCTTCTCTTCCTTGTCAGTTGACTCTCATTCACGAGAGTACCTCGCTGCATTTCTCTGCTTGCAGACAAGTTGTACATCAGAATGCTGGCTCCTGCATCAGCAGCATCACATACACACATCCTGGTACTCACATGAACATCGACTGACATGGAAGACATTGTTATTTTTGATTTCTTTGTGCACAAAGTATTCTCATTGCAATAAACATTGTGATTGAACCCCTGACGTCATAAGGACACATGGACTATAACAATGTCCTTACTCCTTTTTTTCTGGGTCTTTAATGTCTATGCAGTGTCAGAAAGCGCTCAGATTTAATCATAACTAACAATCTTCATCGTAATTCATTTGTGTTCCAAAAATAAACAAAGGTCTTAGAGATTCAGAGCGAGATGAAGGAGAGTAATTTTTAATTTTTGGGTAAAAGGAGCCTTTAACATGCAAATTACATTTTAAATTTTATAAATTTTAACAGTATATTGTACACAGTTATTTTGTACTATAATAAATGTGAAATACACTACCATTCAGTAAGTTCTGAGGGAAAGTGCTTTTATTTAGCAACGATATATTACATTTCAAAAGGATCAGAGAAGATTATGTTGCAAAGGATTTCTATTTTAAATAAATGCAAATAAAAAGTATCAGAAATGTTTTCAAAATTGATAATACAAAATGTTTCTGATGGCAGCAAATCAGCATATGAAAATGATTTCTGAAGGATAAAGTGAGCAATGATGTTGAAAATGTAGCTTTGCCATCACATTTTAAAACATAAAAATACAAAACAGTTGCTTTAAATTGTATTATTATTTTACAATTTTAATGTTTATTTGACTAAAATCAGCGTTGGCATAGATAAAAGTTACAAGCCCAAAGTTCTGAACAGTAGTATGACGTTTGAACAAAACAAAAATGTTTTCTGATTAATGATGGGCTGAGAGGTGATAAGAAACAATACAGATAAGGCATGAAAGGAAAAGAAAGTGATGGCCACACTCACGAGTAGCTGGTATGCTGCTGGCGTCTCCTGGCACTTCGCATCTTCTCAAATCGGGCTTCCATCTCTTCTAGGACTTTAGGTGTGTAACGCACCACCAGCTTCACTGAACCCTGCGCTGCCTTTAGCAGCTCTACAGCTTTCTCATGATGTTCTCCCTCCACACTCTACACACGATCGAGAAATGAAGGACATTTTGACATCTGTTATTCTGGCAAACCGTAGCTCCTAAAAACTAGTCGCACGAAGACATATAAATGATACAATTTATAATCCCAACTTTCCCAACATACCACTCCATTAACAGAGAGCAGCTGATCTCCTCTCTTCAGACCGCCCTGTCGGTCAGCAACACCCCCTGGGATGACCCTGGAGATGTAGATGGGAGAGTTTTGCTCTTTTCCACCCATTATGTTGAACCCAAGCCCCTCGTCTGTTTTAGGGAGTTCAACCACTCTTGGGTGAGCATGTCCTTCGCTGGCTGCGAATGCTGCTACTGTGGCCTGGAAAAAGACATCAAACAAATGTTTTCTTCAGTATATGATCGTTCTTGATCAATATAGTGGCAATTCTTTGGTAAAAAGTTACCTTTGCAGTGGCTTGTGCTCGGACCTCTGGCCCACCTACAATGTCCAACGTATCATAAAGCTGCTCATAGACCTTACAAAAGGGACAGTTATTTCAGTTATATGTAAAATAAACAAATATTATCACATTACATCATGCTTTACAGATAAATATACATTCAAATATGCACTTGCTTCGTATTTTCAAGTGCATATACAATTTAGCTAATGTATTTTAAACAATAATAATTTTCATTACAGACTTCATAAGAAACAATAATGTAAAATCTGTTGGTCATTATCGCAAATAAAGCCCCGTAGTATTGTACAAGAACTTGCCGCTTTGGGTTTATTTTGTGACAATGACTGTCCGTTATCTTGTTTATTGCACAGCTGTTGATTACAAAATAAATGGGCCTGCCATATTGATGTTAGTCTAAATCATTTATAATTATGTTATACGAGAGGAAAGAAACAACAGCTCTCATGCAAAAATCAAGAGCAAGTAATGAAAGTTACTGTGCCGTTTTTGCTGTGTAAGGTTTGTGAAGTAGAAGGCACATTTTAGTGGAAAGGATCACAAAGGATCGAAGATGACATACTGATCAAAATCTTTTCTTCCTATAACATGTTCTCTCTCTGCAAAAGAGCAGGGCATCTGAAGGGCATGTGAAAACTGAGTAAGTCTGACAAGAGTGTCACGTAGAATTTCTGTGAAAGTTGAACAGACTGGACTCCTGCCATTGAAACCCATTACTACAAATCAAGGAGTGAGATTTGGAGACTAAAGTGAGATGCTGTCTCAAAGGAGACAAGAAAGTGAGTCATTCAGGAGAAGGAATGGTGCAGCACAATTCTCTCTACGACAAAAGACCAAACACGTGTGGAGGAGGCAGGCGACAAAGTGCTGTCTCGTGCTTTGGTGACACATCATTTCACTTAAAACCTTATACCTAGCTATTTATGTTCCATTAGTGTTCTGTAAAATCATTACAAGAAGAAAAGTACAAATTAGTAAATACTGTCACTTTTTTTTTTCTGTCAAATATTTTTCAAATGAATGCAACGTGTTCAAACTGAACAGAATACAGAAAACAGAGCAAGGTCACAGTCAAGCGTACTGATGTTTGAAGGACTGAGGCAGTCTTTACCTCTCGAATGGCAGCACAGAACTTGCTCTGTAAAACTCTCTGTAGAGCCTGGAGTTTAGGAGGAGGAAGTTCGCCGCTTCTTTGAAGCCGGTCCAGCAATTCTATCACTCTGCAAACATCTGGCAAAAAATAAAAAATAAATCACAAAAATATACATTCAAAAATTGTGAGAAAAGATGGTTGGATGGACACCCCTAGTGGAGGATGGATGGAGGGGATGTCAACTGGTCAGAGATCTAAAATTACTGGTTATTTAATCATTTTTAAAGCAACGTGTTTAAAATAATTACGCTTTCAGACGAAACCCTTGTTTTCAAACACTTTTCTTGAAAAACTAAAAATTATTGAATTTGACGTTTTTCTCAGCTACGTAAATCTCAGCACCGATTCCAATGAAGGCGTCGTAAGGAGGACAAAATAACATGGAAAAATGACAAACTTCCACGTTGTTTTACACCCACAAATGACATTTATATATAGATGTCTTTCTCTTCTTTTCTAAACGTAATTCAAAGCATAAAACAAACACGAGCACTCCCTACTGGAGACATCCATTCCTTCACGTCGCGGGCGCTCGGTGCTCATGTTGACGAGAGCCCGTAGGCTCATTGGTAAGGCTTTATCCGCCAGAGTATTTCCAAATGGCACCCGCGCTCTTCGGGACATAAAGTAAATTACCTCTTTCCAAGCAAAGCGGTTCCGTCATCGCCGCCATGTCCAGCTCTTTCCCCGTATGATAATACGATGACATCATGAAGACCGTCTACTGCAGTGGAGGACTGAACCGCTTTCAACCTCCTTTCAACGGAGGTAGAAGTGTAATACGCAAGATATCGCTTTGAAGCTGACAAAAAGGTTTTTTTTTTTTTAATTGTAAAAATATCTATAATGAATCGTCTTCAGCAGGTTCGCAGTGAAAGAGCGGATGCTCCAGCTACGGCGGAGAGATGCGCGAGGAGCCGCTTACTGAATGACGCAATACAGTACGTCAGACGCGCGAGTTCAACCAAAGACTATCAGCTCGCTATTAATCGTTATTGCAGCCTGCTGGATACGATAATACCGTTTATAAGACAAGACTTTCAATAAGGAATCAAAGACAAACAGACAATAATTTGGCAATAAAAAGTGTTTATTCAAGAATGAAAAGCAGAACCAATAAGACCAGAGACGCTTAAAAAAAAAAAAAAAAAACTATAATAAGAGCGATTTTTTAACCCAATGCATACATTCCTATTTAAAAAAACTTGTCAATGTTTGCTTCCTGTTATTTCAGTAAAATTAGGGGCCAATGTACAATTTGCAAACGATCCACATATTGAACCAAATAACACAAAATGTACAAGACAAAAGATAGAATAAAGTTACAGAGAAATAGGGGCAGATAAAAAAATGAACATTGTACAGATAACGCTTCAAACCATCAAGCAAATACTCTTGTAATCAACGAACATCTATGAAAATGGTCATAACGGTACTAAACAATCCATATCATTTGATCTGACAGTTACCCTTACTGAATAAAAAGTACACTGTAATAAAACACAGTGCCTCAGTCAAGAGAGATCACTTCCTAGCAATGCAGTCACTTGATAAGGAGTTGATGTCGGACAGGGAATTCAAAATGTATTATAAAGGCTAGTTGTTAAGTGAAGCAAGCCCCACAAATAAAAACTGGTCTCAAAAAAAGCAAAAAAAAAAAAAAAACCCCACAATAATAAATCACAGTTAAACTACATAATCTTTATTTTTAACAAAAGGATGCTTCTTACCAGGGAGACACTAAGCTCTCTCCATCATAGCTGTTGGTTGTACAGTATAATACTTACACACTGTGGACATAGTGCAAGCAAAGGGTGGAGGCATTAAATAATGATTGAGGATATTTGTGAATCCATTCAACATTATAACCGGATGACCATGGATCATCCACACAATGGCGGCAAGTTCAGTATTCATCACCCTGGGCCTCCATCCTGTATCCATTCTCATTGGAGGCATAGCCCTCTCCTGACTGTATGGAATCCTGATCCATCATCATCATCCTCATCCCATCCTGTGAGCCTTCTTCTGATTGTGGTGGTAACTGCTCTTCACCCTCTTCACCTCCGTTACCCAAACCTTCCTGATCTCCTGAGGAGGACACATGTCTGTCTTCCCTGCGCTCCCCACGGTCACGATCGCCCCGGTCACGCTTGTGTTCGCGATCTCTATCCCTGTCTCGCCTTCTTTCCCGATCTCTGTCTCTATCTTTATCTCTGTGGCTACGCTTCCTGTCACGATCTCTCTCCCTGTCTTTGTCTCGATCCCGTCCTCTATCCTCTCCTTCAGGCCCTCCTTCCTCCCCTCTTCCTGGCTCTCCACCCAAGGGGTCCTCCATACCTCTATCACCTCCTTCGGGCATTATGCCATCAGCAAGCCCACCCATGCCTTCTTCTCCTCCATCAGCACCCTTCCCTCTCTCTCTGTCTCTCTTTCTATCCCTGCTCCTGCTTCTCCTCTTGCGGTCTCTTTCTCTGTCTCGGTCTCTACTCCTCTCTCGGCTGTCTCCAGCAGCAACTCGGTCTCTTTCCCTTTCCCGGCGCCGGCCACCAGCTCCTGCCTCCTCCCCTGGAGCCGCGAGGCCCCTTTCTCGCTCACGAGACCTGGTGCGTCTGCGTCTCTCTCTGGATCGAGAACGGCGGCGCTCACCACGGTCCCTTTCTCTCTCTCTTTCCCGGCTGCGATCCCTGCGTTCACGATCCCGATCGCGGTCACTACAGGATAAGAGACGGAGGTAAGGATTGGAGTGAAATGTGCTTACTTAAAGGGATAGCTTACACAAACGTAAATTCTGTCATTAATTCCAAACCTGTAAGACTTTAGTTCACCATCGGAACACAAATGATAATATTTCTGATGAAATCCGAGAGCTTTTTAGATGTACCATAAACATGTTGGTACAAACATCTTTCAAATCGCCCATGTGACATCAGCGGTTCAACTTTAAAGTGATTAAGTTATAAGAATACGAATGCGCAACAGAGAAAAGAGTTGCTACTTTTTATAACACTACAGTTGAATTACTGATGTCACATTGACTATTTTAACTATGTCTTTGCTACCTTTCGAGTTGTGAACATGGTAGTTGCTTTGCTGTCTTTTCAAAGTCAGAAAGCTCTGGGATGTTCTAAAGATGAACAAAAGTCTCACGGGTTTGAAACAACGCGATCATTTTCGACTGAACTAAGCCTTTAAAAACAATTATGCCCCACTCAACTTACCTTCCAATTGGCCGGTCATCATAGCGGGAAGTGTCATCTCTCCCAGAGTGCTTGATGTTGACATCCGCCCCTCCTCGCCTTGTACCACCAAGACCTCCACCTGTGAAATACAAATATAATGAAGACTTCCCATCTCTGGACAATTCTGGTCCTGGAGAACCACTATCCTGATAAACCACTTAGCAAACATCTCCTGGATTAACAAACTTCAAGGGGCAGGCTGGAGCTAAATTTTTCAGGACACTGGGCCCCCAGAAGCAGCATTGGACACAGAAGGCCTTGGAAAGAACACTTGATTAAAAAAAAATGCTCACCAAGTCTCCTGGGGCGCCATCCCTTGACCGTTCGTCCCCTTTCAACATCAACAAGCACTCTACGTCCATCAATCTTTTTGCCATCTGCGTGCTTATAGGCAGCTAAGAGTTGAAAGACGAGCAGTAGAAAAGAAGAGATTGAGGGATGAAGGGAATGAGGAGAATACGGAGAAAGAAAGAGGTGGACATGAGAAACAAGAATACACACAACAGTATTTCCTGCTACATACCTTGAATTTGGGATGAACTCCATTCAAACATGTTAAGCTATTTAAAAAGGCACACGCTTACCTCTGAATGGATAAGCCACCAGTAACGAGATAAATTGACAATGTTGCCATCCATTAAATTAAAAACAAAAACATCTAATTATAAAAAAAAAAAAAAAAAAACATCTACCTCACGTTCAGTTAAGGATAACATTTGGCCTGAGGCACACCAACAAATAAATAAATAAAAAAGTATTATAAAGCTGAACAGTAGTGACTAATGTCCTTGATTGATGAGTTTAACAAAGACTGCACACCTTGAAATAATTTCAATGCACAAAGCTTTTGGGAGGAAAAAAAAAAAGGTTCTTAATTCCTTAATGCAAGTATAAAGCGCTGGGGAATGTGAGAATGCTCAAATTCAAAATACAGACACCAACGCATTTGCTTTTTTTATTGTAAAATATAGGAGGAGGTGCATTTCTCAGCTGTTCAAAAAAATATTAAGGATTGTTTGAGTACTACAGAAATTAATTGATGCAAAAAAATTAAAATAAAAAATAAGGCAGTTCAAGGTGCAAGTTAGAACACAAATAGGAAGCATTGTAATCAACAGCTTGGACCACAGATGTTCTCTCCAAATTTAGGGTGATCCTTTTTAACTGCCCATTAATGCCATTTTACGCTTATAAAATCTTGGGGGGGAAAGGCACTTGGTGAACACAGTAAAGCTAAAAGCCACATTCTCCATTCTCCAAAATCTTTCAGAAACATTCATTCACATTCACACATTTTCTGTGAGCAAGGGCACCATTCACACGCACATCATCACAATCTAAAAGGGGAAAAAACATTCTGACAGGGCTTTAATTTTAGATCCTATATTATAAAATGGATTTGCTAGAATTAGCGCTTTAAATTAAATTCGCATACTTCAATGACCAATGCCCTTTGGTCCTTTTCCTTCTGCTGGTCTAAGATAAGTCTACGCCCTTAAGAATTTAGTTATTATCTCGGTGTTACCACATTACCTGGAGATGCTATCTTACCATAACACCTGGCCAAGGATGGAAGTCCTTGATGGAAAAGCCCACGGAAATGTAGCCTGGTGATTCCAGCTGCCTTGAATCAAAACGTCCTTCAGTACATTTGATACTCAATTTTTTTCTTTACCAAAACTGGACAACCTTGAATCAAGGAATTGATCCAATCCTTCAACAAGCGATACGATGAAATCCACGAAGCTACTCTGGTCTGCACTGTCGATGACGTTCAGTTGAAACCCATTATGAGGGCCTTACCATCAAACCCTCAAGTTCTTTCGCTCACACACACCTCTCCTTACACCTCAACTAGAGGGCCTTACCAACAACCCTCAGACTACCATACCAAACTAGAGGGGCTTACCAAACACCCTCAAAAGGCACCAACGCAACACGAGGGCCTTACCATCCACCCTCATTTTTAATCAGTTAACAGAGGGCCTTACCACAACCCTCACCTACCTAACCAATAAGAGGGGCTTACCAACCACCCTCATGTCCATAACAAAATCTGTCTTGACGAAATCTACCTCGCATGACATGGGTTTTAAAATGTTTAAGTCTAATCTAGAAAAATGACAAAATAAATGGTACGAACCCTTAACGTTTGTATTAAGGAAAGTAAAATCTTGAATTCTACCTATTTTATTGGTTACACCCTTATATATTTGAGTCTACTTTGAGTTGTATAGATAAACATTTAAACATCTAATTTGTGCACATAGGAAAGATTACTCTCCATGCTGCTCCGCGCTTCTCAGCCTAAATAGGAACTTTAGATTTATGGATCAAGCATCTCACAGAAGAGTTCTGTGACTGAATTTAACAATTGAAGCACTACAAGGTGAATCCATAACAACAGGAATCTTTAAATGTAATTGGTTTCCGTCAGTGATTTGAATATCCAATGCCCTTGGTTAATCTAATCTATTAAAGCCAATTACAAACATTCTGACATTTTTTTCAATTCAATAAAAAAAAAAAAAAAAAAATTGCACTACCAATTGTCAATTGTGAAATCATTTGCTGAGTCATGAAATGCATTCACATTATTGTGCAACAAACATACTTTTGTCGTCATTGTTGTAGCAGAGTCAGTGTGCTATGGTGCGGTCACAATTTCTTTGGAATAAAAGGACCAACTGTGCATCGTTATTAGCTGTACATGAACCACAGGTCACACAGAAGTCACTTTCAAACTAAACTGCTGTCTGCTGGCCAATGCACACATTTGAGAGTGCAACTGTAGTAACCTGCTGAGAATTCTTTTACCTTCCCGTAATCAAAAAAACCTGAATGTATTCCCATTAAAATGACATGCTTGCCAAAACTGCCTTTGCCAAACGGCAAATGTGACTGCACCTTTATCTTAAGTCTTACATATCAGGCAAATGACTGCTTAATTAAAAAAAAACAAAAAACAAAACACTAATGTATCCTGCATGCATTTACAAAAAGATTAAGATCAGCTTTCACTTAACGTAACTCAGCAATTGTGTGCTGCATGCATCGTTGCAATACATCCAACAAGTTCTCTTTACTGCAACGGTCCTAAAGTCTAAATCTTGCAGAGTACTACCATATTAGTATGATGGCTTTAATAGAAGAGATTAATGACAGGCTCAAACTCACTACAACGGGCCCAAGCCACACTCAATGACAACTGGAGGCCCTAGGTTTAGCCTTAAAATGGGGCAGTGATTTGGTACACCTAACAACCTAGAATTAGATGAGGGGTGTAAAGAAATCTTACCCATCATACAAACCCATCATACCAACCATATACTGAGCTGTGGTAGTAGGGTGTAGATGTATCAAAACCATCATCATGATCTGCAAGCCAGCTCTGGCCAATAGCCATCAGAGATAGGCGGCTGCAGTAGCAATGAGAACAACACACAATTAATAGAAAGCATTGACTCGCTCCGCAACACTTCAATCATGAACGCCCCTATGTGAACTTGAGTTATAAAAAGCCTTAATATTAAATCGACTGTTTGTGCACCAGACATGAACAGGTGTGTAAGTATATGGTTCACCTTTTTCACTACAGACGGCCTTAGCCTTTAGCTTACCATCACCGCTCCAGCCGGAAACACACTGCTATGTCACACTGCCTAAACATTACAGAGATGCCATAAAGTGGCAACATTCATCAGAATGTGTGTTGGGCTAACGCACAGCCACACGCCACTTTTCCCCCACATGTGCTGCATCGTCACACTCACACCAAATGCAACACACATACACACGGGGGTAAAAACAGGAATATACTACGAACACAGACATAAAAGGATTGACAATCGGTCACACAAGCACACAAACACACACACAAATGGAGTTTTATAACTTTCAGTTACACATTCTCATATGCAAGTTTTAAAAATTAAATAGTTGGCTACACCTAAATGTGGTCACCGCTGAAAAAAAACAAAAACAAAAAAACAGATGGACTATGCGCAACATACTTTGCTGCATCAAAATAAATTATTTTTTTTTTTAAGTAAAGAATACATGATACATTGTAGTAACAGATGGTGTAGCTGGTCTGGACATTGCTTTTAGTCTTAAGTTTCTGAAGAAGAACGAGAAGCCCTGGTTACTCACAGTGCATGTCTCTTTCGTGTTCGTATTCAATGAATGCATAGCCTCTTGGTTTTCCAGTTTTCTTGTTGTACACAATATAGATCTAATAAAAGCAGATTAATTCAGGTATGAGTCAACAGAATAAATAATGGATAGTGGTATAATATGGGAATATGCAGAACCTTACCCGTTTGATAGGACCATAAACTTCAAACTCACGCCGTAGTTTGGATTCCGTGGTGTCATAATTCTGCATAAACAAAAAAACTAAGATGTATCTACAGGACAGAAATCTCTAAACATTAAGATTCTTGTCAGCTGGCAAAAACACTCACAATTCGAGCCACAAACAAAGTCTTAAACGCGTCTCCTTGAGCATTAGGATCATTGTGTGGGTCCCCTGTGACAACATAAGAAATATTTTAGTGTTTTATAATAGTGTGTTGTATTGGTTCACTTTGTAATGGGTTCAGATACTTACATTGTTTTAGTTCTGCTTCCACCACAACTTGCCTCCTTTCCATTTTCTCCCTTCTCTGCAATTCGAATCATAATGTATCAATTAAAAAAATAAAAATAGTATGCATGTGTATATGTGTGTGTGTGTGTATATATATATATATATATATATATATATATATATATATATACACACACACACACATAAATATAGGTAATCATTTGCCATGAGATTCTCCCATGGAACAAATGGAAATAGTTCAATTAAGTGCAGTTAAAAAAAAAAACTACACTACTCACAGTAATCACTTTAATACAGCAAATGTGTTAAATAACCCGTTCATCATTCTGAACACTTAATTCCACTGAATGAATACCTCTCAGAAAGCTTTACACCATTCAGCACTGAGTAAACTTTCCACAGTTAATCAAAACTTGCTCACCTTTCTCTCCAACCTCTCCTCCCGCGTCTCTGCTCTTGTGGGTGGAGGAGCATCTCTGGGGTCCTAACCAAAAGTGGGTAACAAAATTATATAACAACACCATAGAATTCTAAACAAAATATAATACAGCATTGGCATCATGAATGCAACACTCTTGATCTGTAATCTTCACGGTCAGTCTATAAAATACACTTAAAATATTGCACAAGTACCTCAAAATGCCGGATGAAAGGGGCAATCCCGCAGTACGGTTGGTTGTGATGTTTCTCATGGGGAAGCTTCTCCAGTTGAGGCAGGAAAGGTATCGGGTCCCGCGGGGCAAACAATGCCAGCAGGTTCGGGGGAAGAAACTGAGTCATTGTTCACCTAGGAAAGAGAAATTAAAATCGATTAATTCAAAGCCCAGAACAAACGTTGACATGTAATGTTAACCCAAATACCAGATCTGTGCAGTTAGAGTGGTTAAATAATTAACAAAATGAGTTCAAGAAGATCACAGCAGAGGCATATTGGTTTCGGTAAACTTAACCTGAAGGTAACTCCGTGTTTTTCACGTCTAAGTATTTACAGTATCTGTATCAATAAAGTAACAGCCCCTAACTTAAACGATTTTCGGGAAGTTAGCAGCTAGCGGTGCCTGCTACCTCGGTTAGCTTCTTGCAAACAAACAACGCCACACTCGTTCTAAATTATTGATTAATTAATCAACGTTTTCACTATTATGCCTATCATAGTAAACAAATCGAAAGGTTTTAAGTAAGTAACGGAAGAGCACTTTCTTTAAGACACGTGTAAACCACGAACTCAACACTGGTTAGGGTCTACTAATTCACTGTTTAGATCAGATCAGACACGGCCAACATTCTCATAGGCGGCCTCCTAGAATAAATTACCTCAGCTTCTCATTCGGTTCCGACGAAACCTCCGAGTTTAGCGCAAAAACCCCTCTTCGTCTGTCAGTAGGAACTCTTTGTGCTAGAACTTCTTAAATCTCTTCAATATTTTGCATGTAATTCTGTCCACACAATACACAACGTGTAGTCTCGCCAAGCTGAACGAGCCGTTCCTTTCTTAAAATGGCGCGAGGCCGCAAAACCACTCGGGTTTTTTTTACGACGTTTGCACACGCCTAGTGGCGCTTTACGTTAGGGGCGTGGTTACCTATTGCAAGAAAAAAAGCTTTGACTACACAAACAGAAGGGTGCATCCTCTGAAGGACGCATTTGTAGGCTACATACGTCATCAAGCCTAGTTTATTTCAGTTAACTGAGCATTATATTCCCGAGTCATAAGCATAATACAACAACTTACACTTAAGAAAAAATGGTCAAATGGATTTATGGTTTAGTATGATGCATGCAGCTACATCCTTCTATAGAGATGCAGTCTTTTGTTTGACCACTCTCAAACCTTGCGTTATACTTTGGTGTTGTATTTAGTTAACTCCTTTATGTAATAGTCGTATTCCTTGTATGTTTGTTTGTTTCTTACATGCTAATATAAATATAATACAAACAAGTACATCATAATGTAACATTCAAAACATATTACATATAGTTAGATTTTACGCATTACACCGTTTCTAAAACGACCATCCTCGGAAGGTTTTGTAGACCGCATACATAATAATGAAGATCTTATTTTAGAATATCAACGGTTATAAATTTGATAATTATTTTTTATTAAACGTTAAATCGTTGCATTATGCTCATTAATGTTCAACTTACACTGATTCTTCAATTCCTCCCTAACACAAGAGGCGCTATAACCGCAGCTCGTCGTGTTTTCATACGTAGTTAAAGATGGCGGAGTCCGAAAAGCCGAAAACAACCTGCAAGTTTCTTTTTAAGAAGTCAAACAAGAAATTTTCTGCACGGAAAAGAAATGCGAGCGACAGCGACAAAGGTATTTTGGTAATGCATGTTTGACCGGACGGTTTCGTGCGGTCCGTACAGCGATCTCTAACGTTACGTTTAGTTAGTGTTCACGTTCAACACATTTCTTTAGCTCACGGTGTATTAAATCAGTGTTTGCGTGTGCTCTTCAGACAGGAGTAGCGGCGAGGAGGGCAGTGCTGTGGTCAGAAAGAAGAAAGCTGCTGCTACGAATCCCATGATTCAGAAAGTATGTCTGTACTTTAGACGTTACTCGAAAATATTATTTGTCTTTTACGCAGCTGTTGTTGACGCGAAAGCCGTAACCATCGGTTATATCCTGCACACAGACAAAGAAAGTGGAGAGGGAAGAAGTCTCATCGAGCGAAAGTGAAGAGGAGAAAGAAGACAAGAGTGTGACTGTCTCTTACAAGTCGACTCGGTCAGCGGTGGGTCTGCTCATATGATTCATATTGTAACAAACCTTACGTGAAGAATGCAAATCATTCTTAATTCATTTGACATTTATGCTGTCCAGAGCTACTTGTAATTCAGTGTATTACTGTGTTTGCTGCAGAAACCAGAGGGACCAGATGACATGGGGGCCACTGCTCTTTACCAGCTGGACACAGAGAGGGACAAAGATGCTCAGGCCATTTTTGAGCGCAGCCAGAAGATTCAGGAGGTACAGCTAACAGCACTGACAGGCAACAATATTGTCAATACCAATATCTCATACAGTAGAAAAACAGAAGAGAGAGAAAAAAAAATAGTTATGAATATTCCTACAGAAGATAATCTAGTATTTTTATCTGGGCCAGTTCAGTTATTCAGGGATTTCGTTTGATTTCAAGCACAGCAGAATTGATGCATTTTACATAATAGTAATTGTCTAAATATATAATCGTATAAATGTATTAGAAAAAGAGCTTGTAGTTGTTTAACAGGTATTATTATTAACATGCTTTCAAAGAGGGAGTTGTATCCTTACCTTGTGTCTTTTCAAAAAGATGATATTAAGTAGGAGACAATGTGAAAATGTTTAATATAAGTATTGAGAATAAAGACAACTTTGCATTGTTCATAGTCCTCAAAAACCTTGCTGTAGCTTAGTGTGAAAAACAAAAGTCATTGTTCACAGAAAATTCTTAAACTCTAGAATCTTGTGTGATTTTTAATATGCACCTGTTCGAATTTGTAATTTTTCTTTCTTGCTGACTAAAAATTACTGATGTTGTTAGAGTGGCCGTCTCTTAATTCAGTGACAAGCCGGCATTTTTTTCCAGGAGCTCTCTGGTAAAGACGACGATAAAATTTATCGCGGCATCAACAACTACCATAAATACATTAAACCCAAAGACTCCACCATGGGCAATGCTTCCTCTGGTATGGTCAGGTGAGTCAGTATAACTGATGTGACTGTATCTGTTTTTGAGGACATGCAACGTGAAATTGATTTACAACGTCTTTGACAGGAAAGGACCAATCAGAGCGCCTGAGCACCTGAGGGCCACAGTGCGGTGGGATTACCAGCCTGACATTTGTAAAGACTATAAAGAGACAGGCTTCTGTGGGTTTGGAGGTGAGTAAGCAACAGATTTCCTTTAGGTTCATGTGAACAACCATGGAGATATTTATTGCAGTAGTTAACTTGCCTTTTTTTTTTTTTTTTTTTTTTTTTATCCTCAGACAGCTGTAAGTTTCTTCACGATCGCTCAGACTATAAGCACGGCTGGCAGATTGAGCGAGAGCTAGAAGAAGGGCGGTATGGAGCAAATGGTGAGCCGTCTTTGGATACAGGTCTTTTGGAGAAATTAGCCTCTTTTGTTCTGTTTTCTGACATATTGTTTATCGCACAGATGAGGAGAACTACGAAGTGAGCAGCGATGAGGAAGATCTTCCTTTCAAGTGCTTCATTTGTAGAGAGTCTTTTAAAAACCCCATTATCACGAAGTAAGTGCTACATTTAAGCCATGGCCAGTCTGAATTGCAAATGGTATTCTCTATTCTTACTATAGCACAAATCCATATTATTGTGCTTGTATCTAAATCATTTGACATCAGGTTTGCATGTCATAGCCACATATTTGACTGTAGACCTAGTATGTGATGAGTATAATGTGTTTGTTTTCCAGGTGCCGGCACTACTTCTGCGAGGCCTGTGCTCTCCAGCACTACCGCAAATCTAAGCGCTGCTACGTTTGCAACCAGCAGACCAATGGGGTCTTCAACCCTGCCAAAGGTGCTTATCTACTTATAAACCTTGAAATGAAGAAAGGTTTGTGGTCAGTCAGTATTTTGGGTAACGCTGTATCAGTTATTAGTTAAGCATTAGTAAATAGAAAGTTGATGTTTTATAAAGCATTGCTCCAATTAACAGACATTAGTAAGCTGTTTATAAATACAGCTATACATGCTTTGTTCTTGAACATATTGTTTAATAATTCTATTTTCATACTTTAACATAATTTAGAATATTTGCAAATCAGGTATTTAGGAATTTTCAATGGTTCATAAGATAATTTAGGAATTGTAAGTTAATGATTAGTAAACTACATTTACATTTATCTGGACACATGATAATGGTTGCTCCATGTGTTAATAAAAGCTTTAAGGACTTTTTGAGGACTACAACTGTACACTTGATAAAAAAATTAAACCCTCTGCAACTTCATAGAAAACAAAATCTATCTATAGATAATCAATTCAAGTGTAGTTTATTTTATTTTTTGCATTTTGAAAGATCTGTATACCTCGGTTTTGTTTATTTCTGTTGGGAAGATAACTGTTTAAATTGTAAAATTTATGCGTATAAATCAAGAACAAGGCATTTATGCATTTGTTAACTGTATGTATTAATAAAATAGAATTATTTCAGAAACGGAAATAACAATCTTACTGACGCCAAACCTTCAAAAAGGTTGTATAGTTTAAGCTGGAGAATTCTTCTGCATTAATCACAAATAACTGCCATAGGTGTGGTCAGTTGTTCAAATTGGTTCATTTACAAATATCCTATATTATAAGATATTATTTGAACTTTTTTTTTTTTTCCCCAGAGCTCATGGCTAAGATGCAGAAACAGCAGGCAGCTGATGACCAGCCTCCCTCAGAGGAGGATGACTAGCACCACACAGCTTCATCTTCTGTGTTTTACTTTTATTATTCCGATCCTCTCAGTGTTGTACATTTTCAAAACCTTTGAAATAAACATACTTTTTTTTGTAGAATGTTTTGGGGGTTTTTTGGGGACAGGATAAGCACCATAACTGAGGTTTAGCAATCATTCTATGAGAACAGGAAAGCCCACAAAACTATAAAACTGTCAGTATCATGTTTAACAATAACTTTAAACATAATTAATATGACTAAACGTAGCTTTAGAATTTTAATATCTGCAATTTATTAGTTGTTGGCCATTAAAATAATTGACAGCTTATCTCAAATATTAAATAGAAAAATCATTATAGCTGGAGCCGTTTTAAAATGGGTTGTAATAACAAACAGAATTGGTAAATAGAAACAAGGGTTGACATTTGTGCAGTTGCAACATTTATTCCATTTGACCAAGAGGTAAATATGCTGAAAATACACAAAAGGTCCACTGAAGTACTTCCTCCTGTAAAGCATGCCAAGAACAAAAATGAATCTCATCAGAAATGCAGCTAATATAAAACTAATAACTACACCAGATAACAGGCAAAAACTAAATCTTCCCCTCTAGCATATTTCTGGTGGCGTCAACATTTGTGCTGAGGGAAGAAGCTTGGTTCTTTCAAATCTCCACAATCCACCCATAAACTGAACAGTTCTATGTTTAGTTTGACTTTACTGAAAGCTCTTTATGCTTCATTGGAAAATATGCTAGGAGCCGTGAGAGTTCAGCTGTGAACCTGTTTTGCTTAAGTTTTAAGACATTCATAGAGTGTCATTAGTTCAGGTGAAACGGAACAGGCTTCGGTGGCCTCAAGTGATCACCACTGTCACATGGCCAGTCGGTAAGAGTGCGCAGTGCATGCCTCAGGCTTCAGTTCATGCTTCTGAAAGCATTATCAAGGCTATGGCGGCTGCTGGTTTTTCATTTCTCTTTTTATAGTCTGTCCTTGTAGTTTCAGTGATGTGCACAAATCACAAAAGACAACAAGAAACGTTCCAGAGTCTCTTGTAACATCTTAGAAGCTCTTTAAAATGTCTATATCACATTCACTTAGCACTGGCCTTCCCTTTTTCTCCCTTTTAAAACACAACAAAAACAATCAATTCTCGTTAAGAGTCCTATGGTAACGCCTCCCTTTCAGTTCCAGCCATCGTTCCTTCACTTCTCATCCGTTTCATGTCAAAAGTCCCAGTCATCCACATCCAGCTGGCTGAGATCAGACTCCAGACTGGCCAATCCAGTGGGTGAATCCTGAGGCTGCATGCCATCTAGGCTGCTGATTGGAGAAACTGGACGCAGGAGCTCAGGAAGAGCCTCGGATGGTCTGCGCTTTATCTACAACATTACAACATTATATAGACCACAGAAATACACCAAGCCACATTTATTTATATACCCCTTTATGAAATACAGACGGTTTAAATCGGCTTCACATCAACAAACTAAGTGAATAAGTATCAATATTGTAAAATTAAACATTCTTACAAGTCAACTTTTCTTTGTCATTACCTGAAGGATCAACAAATGTTGTCCAGAACAAACAAGGACCATGCACAAAAAAATTCGGATAATGCCTTCAAGTTGAAGTTCACTTACTTTTTCCACAGTACTGTGAATGTTTACTGATGGGATGTGTTTAGTAAAAGACATTTATGATTCAAATTGCTTGTGCTTTTAGCTTAGACATTTTGTTTGTCTATAGACCAGAATAAATGTTATGATTTTTTTTTCTTGCCACTCTGTCAGATATTTTCTCCAGAGAAGGTAAGACTCACCTGCTTGAAGAAGGAATGGCCTATCAGAGAGCTGGCAGAGGGTCTGTGGGAAGACATGACGGCATACATTTAGTTTATTATCCGTTTTATGCTGCAGTTATTTTTAGTTTAAAGCCTGGATCACTTTTATCATGAAGTAACGAGTGGTCAGACCATTCCTAAAACTTATGAAAATCTCACAGGCTTGGAATGATGCGATGATATGAGTGCTATTTACCTTTTCTCAGGATCTCTTTGTAGACAAAGTTCCACAAAGGCATGAAAGTGAGGACTGAATGTTCGGCTGTAGGGGTTTCCTCCAGAAGACGATGAGGGCTCTCCGTTAGTGTGGCGAGCTCCTCCGGCGCCGGGGCCCTCGCAGATCCCAGAGTCGGCCCCGGAGCGAGACGGTTTCATGCTCAGTTCTTCAGGGGGGATGGTGGTCGTGTCCAGCAGGCAGGGGACTGTGCCGTTCAACTTCTCTAACAACATCTGATACAGGCAAAGAGATACAGGTAAATGTAAGATACAAAAGGAGGGAAAGCAAAGAGATTGATTAAAAAAAGTGTTTGCCTTACCTGCGTAGCAGGCATGTCTTTAAAGGGCACGTGTCCATTAGCTAGCTCACATGCAGTGATGCCCAAACTGTAAATGTCTGAGCGGAAGTCATATCCCTGAAGATTCTGTCATGTAGACATGTATAATATTATTTCCGGTGTGTTATACAGGCAGTATACAGTACAAATTGAGATTCATACAACAATGGGAAGCTGAATAAATAAGCTACTGATGTATGGTTTGTTGGCCGAGATACAACTACTGAACTATCTGAACTAAAAATATATACTTAATTATATTAAACGTACCTGCTGCAGAACCTCTGGACTGAGCCAAGGTAGTACTTTAACACTGTACTGGGGAAAATCGTGTACAACACGTGCTCTCTGCCCGTGACGGATCAAGCTGAAGATGCTCCTGAGACCGGACAGATACACCTGTCCATCTGCTGCAATCAGGATGTGGCTTGCCTTCACACTACTGTACAAGCATATTGAGATGGTAAAAAGTACTTCATTATTCTTGTAGCATCTGCATTAATAGCATCAGGCTGACCGTATGGTGTGGATATTGATTCATTAACCTGTTTGATCATAATTTGTCATGATATGTGCTCCTCACCGGTGAACGTAGCCCATCTGATGTATGTACTCCAGCGCTCTCAGCACCCCCAGCAGGATGTAGGCTATTGTCTGCTCAATCAAACCGTCAGTAAAATGTGTGCTGATCAAGTCTCGCGCAGATCCTGGTGAAGAGGTGAATCACATAGGAACGGTAAGCAAAACACAATTAGACCTGGTACTACGAGCTGTTTAAACTTGATACAGTTGATGCAGAAGGTCTCCGCTAACCATAGGCCATGAAGGGTGTGATCACCCACAGCTCATTCTCTGTGATGAAGACGCTCTTGTAGGGGAGGATACAGGGGTGGTGGAACAGCTTAGACACATGCAGCTCTCCCTTTAGATAAACAGAGAAAGTGCTTATGTTCGTGTACATATGCTACCAATATACAGGACTAATCAGCTGTTAACTAATAAGTATTTGTTCTGCGCCAACTAGTCAACTAATTAATACACTCAACTTTTCAAAAGACAAACTGAAATACAATTTCATACTGGATCAGCGTAACTGAAACTCTTTTTAAAATTGTTTTTGTTAATTGAAATAAAACAAATAATATTTATTAAATAAAATTAATTAAAAACCTAAACAAATTAGAATGAAAATTCGAAAATTTTGCCTCAGCATTAGAGATAATACGTTAAAGTACTAAAATCATTCAAATTTATATTAAATATTGCATTTGAAATTGAAAATATAAAAATAAAAGCTAATTAAAAAAGAATACTACAATAGTAAAATATGCTACTATATATAAATAAAATAAAGTGAATGCACTAAATCTCTCCTATTATATATATATATATATATATATATATATATATATATATATATATATATATATTCTATATTAATTCTATAATTATATTGCCTATTTTATTTTTGTCAAACTTATAATTATTTACATTATATTTGAATTATTATGGTAAATATAATTTAAATAAATGACACAGTTTTAAATGTACATGTAAAATGACATTTCAATAGGAATCGTCCATTTCTGACACATCTTCAGGCTTGCCCTGCCGTCTGTACTGACCTGTAAGTAACTGACCATGTCATTGGTACAGGAATCCAGGTCAATGCGGCGGATGGCCACATACTCTCCTGTGGGTTTGTAACTGGCCAGATTCACTGTCATCAAGTCCTCCAAACCTCGACCTTCACAACCAGAGACAGACGCATATCATCATCAGCAGCAGCAGGGGGAGGAGCCACAGACGCTCCTGATATTGATTTAGGGCTGTTTCGGTCGCCTCACCTATGACAGCGTGCAGCTCATAGGCGCTGTTGTCTGGAAGGAAGCTTCCCATGGTGTCTCTGCGTGGGAGAGGGCTCAGAGACTCTTGACTGTCCTCATGGGCCTGAGCCAAAACCATCAAATATGAGTCATTAATCAAATGTGGAAACAGTAAATAAACACACTGGCATAGTGCAAACTGACCACAGCTGCGTCTCGATCCATTTCCTGATGTCAGAGAGTATATTTAGAACTTAAATGCAAGCATTAGGACTGGTCATACTCTACCAAGTACTGAGACACTAGGGAGCAGACTGAGACACACCTCAGGTCCCAGAACATGTTTGCTTATTCAACGTAAATAAATCCTTTTAACATGCTTACAGTGTTAGGTTTTGTACCCTGTGCCTTTTAATAAGGTGCACTGGTCAAAGTGGTTTGTGGGTAGCCAGCCATACAGTAAGCCAAAAAAGTATTTGTTACCTCACCCCAAAGTAAAATTTGTGTCATTAATCACTTAACCCCATGTCGTTCCAAAACTATAAAAGCTTTGTCTATCTCCAGAAAACTATTGAAGATATTTTGGATGAAAACCAGGAGGCTTTGATTGAAAACCAATTTTTTACATTCATTTGCATTTTTATTTGAAAAAAAAAAAAAAAAACAGTGTATCCATTTGAGTAAAGTCATTATTTTTATTTTCTTTGCGTACAAAATGTATTCTCGTATCCTCATAACATTCACATTATACCACTGATGGCAGATGGGTTATTCTGATGATGCTTTTCATATTTTTCTGGACCTATGAGACAGTGACAAGCCTCACGGTTTTTATGCAAAATATCTTCAATTGTGTTCTGAAGATGAACAAAGCATTTACAGTATTGGATCGACATGGGGGTGAGTGATTAATGACAACAAAATTACTTTGGGGTGGAGTAACCCTTTAATTCAGCTTTCCAAGCACTTTATTACAAGAAGCTTGTTAGTTTTAAAATAATTAAACAATAGATAAACTATGCAAAGAAAAAAAGACATAGGATACTTTGACTTTTTCTACGAGTCAAACATTAGTGGAATGTAATGAACTCACTGATCAACGGTGGATAAAGGCGAAAAAAAAAGTATACTTTTTATTAGCAAAGATGCATTACACTGATCAAGAGTAAGATACGAAAGTGCTCATTTTGTTAACTTCTTTGTTTTAACTTCTTCACTCTTCAAATCTGTCTGTTTCCTAAAATAACTATAAATGTTTCTTGAGCATCAAAATCAGTACATTACAATTATTTCTAAAAGATCATGTGACACTGAAGACTGTAGTAATGATGCTAAAAATTAAGTTTTTCCATTAACATAACTATAGAAGTTATTTTATACTGCAATCATTTTCCACAATATTACACTTTTTACTCTTTTGATCAAATAAAAAAAAAAAATGCAATATCGCATTCAGTTTTGGGGGTGATTCATTTTTGATACTGAATAGCTTGTCAGTGAACTACGGCTCTGTGTATTAACTGCCGCTCCATTTGAAAACAGGTGATAGAGATTTACCGCCAATCAAAGAACCGTCTTTACCGACTAAATGTGCATGAATATATTGTGTGATATACTGCCCAGCCTTACATTGTCCAAATACTTTTCTGACTCACTGTAGATTCAAAGATTTCATAAAGGAGTTTAGAAAACACTACAGTGAAACATAAAATGCTAACAGGACTGGTGTCACTGTGCAAGCAGTGTTCGGGTGGCAAACATTTTAAGTGCATGTTAGCTTTCCTTCAAATGCATCATAGTAATTTGGGATCGGCCAAATATACTATGACCAGCCATGTCAGTTTCAGTGAGTTAGGAAACATTTCAAGGTCGCGCACGTACAGGAACAGACACTGATGCCACTGTTGTGATAACAGCACAAACCAACCTGATTTTGAAGAGGGGAAGGGTTTTTATTGCGCATACACTGATAAATCCCAGCCACTGCAAAGCTCTTCAGAGAACAATACAGATCAAGTACTGAGGATCGGCAGATTATGACCAATTAAAGTCAGTCCAACTGAGATTCAGTACAAGACAGAGAAGATGAAAACGGCAGCAGGAATGGCTTCACAAAACTCTGCGTATTTGCAAAAGCATGTTAGAAGCATGAAATAAACTACAATCCGCTGTGAGCATTTGTTTATAGATATGCATGATCCCATAAACATCCAATACTCTTTTTTTTTTAAACTTACATCAAAGTGTCCATTGGCTTTGCCATAGAACTTACAGATAAGAATATTAATTCCTCGCACATATGATGACAGCATCTGTCAGTGGAGATCATGCAGGTCTATGGCAATTCGTAAAACAAATCATTTTATGCCTTTCGAAGTGTAGGCAGGACTAGTTCAGTGAACAGTGCAGCAAGCCCAGGCTTTAACAGGATGACTCCATGTGTTGCTTCAACACAATGAGCATCATCCCACGCCACATGCTTAGGTGACCTATGACAGCATCACCGTTATTCCCGGTGTTGGTTCGTTCTTTGTGACAACTCTTATGAGGCAATTTCATAATACAGATATCCTAATATTCCATCAATGCAGAATAAGTCTCACTGATTCACTCTGCATATCACTTGTACCTGCGCCTTAAAATGAATGTATCGTAATTAAGAGCCGGAATTAAACGAGCATTACATTATTGAGAAACTGAATCCCAACTTTTAATTTCCCTTTGGTTTGTCAAGCACAATAATAAAGCACTGTACCCAGGGAGTTTAATGAGACCTCATCTTTCTTTTCCCAGCTTAAATACAAGCTCTTCCCTCTGCTGGAGCCTCAGTCGGAGCGAGTGTGGAGGTTTGAGTGTCACAGCAGCACGATGAGTGCATGCAGGCAAGCACAGGAGCACAAGGGGGTGTATTCATCTGAGCACACGCACACACACACACACAATTAATCTTACATTTCAATCTTACACAAGCACACACCAACTCACATGCTCACACACACACACACACACACACACACTAACAGGCGGATGGAAAAGCTTGAAGATATTCCGCACTTACTTTTCTTAGTGGGCTTGCCTGAGTTTGCTCTGGCGTAGAGAAACCATGTAAATGACGTAAAAAACACACATACAAACAAACAATCTTCCTTTAAAGTGGTTCTCACAAATTTAACAAACTTGCATACTCATTGGAACAGCTTTAGTTTTCTGAGAGCTTCCGTCTAGGCAACACCGTCTACATCCTTTTTTTCCCCATCCATTTTATACTTTTTTGAATTTTTATTTTAAATACAGTTCAAATTGACACTTTGCATGAAATGAAAATATACGTCATTAATACCAATGCATTAAATGTGTATCCTAGAATACTGCATAAACTAAACAATCAAATTCATTTAAGCAAGAAATTCTATTTGTAATTCTTCACCATTCAATTCAACAACAAGTTTACGAACCGTCAGAAAAACCTGTTTAATTAGCTGTTTTATAGATGCATTGCCATGGAACACACAACAGCCAAAAGCAAACATAAACTAGCATCTAGAGCAGACATGGAGCAGTCATTATGGACAACAGCAAAATGAGTGAAAAACCCTAAAAGCATTACACACCAACTTAGAAACAGGCAAGACTGATAATCTATTCACAGGACAATATGCAACACTCAGATTATCATGGCACTGCATATATATATATATATATATATATATATATATATATATATATATATATATATATATATATATATACATACATATATATATAGATATATATATATATACACATATACACACACACACACACACACACACACACAATTTGTCAGCAAGACCATACAAACTACAGAATTGCACAAAAAAAGGTTATGTAGTTTACATGGGGTCAGTAAGTTTTTTGCATTATTCTGAATGAAGTCTCATACTTTTCAAGGTAGCATTTATTTAGTCAAAAATACAGTTACAGTAATATTGTTGAAAATTATTACAATTTAGAAAGTTTGTCGACTTTAATATTATAATCATTTTCCTGTGTTGGCAAAGCTTAATTTTTATCAGCTAATATTCCAGCCTACAGGTTGTTGATTTAAAAAAAAAAGGCCTATTTCTTAATATTACCAATGTTCAAAACAGTTGTGCTTAATATTTTTTGCAGAACCCTTGATATTTTAAATGGACAAAGTCCAAAGCATTTACTGAAATATTAATCTTTTGTAACCAACATCCTTACTATCACTATTTTGATCAATTCAATGCTCCCTACTAACCCCAAACCTTTGAACAGTGACTTGTTGTGTATCACAGCTAAATAGGAGAAAATAAATAGGAATTCCCTGTAAACTAGTGCAAGCCCACGATCTTAATACATCTGATATCCCACGAATGTACAGATTTCATACCGCTCCAGCAGTGTCAGACCTGCCCTGCAGATCTGTCCACCTCTTGTTAGGCTGCAGTGACTCAGCTGTCAGTAGCACCACAGAAGCGATCCATCAACACCCAGCAATAACACTACATCACAGCCAGCCTTACATACAGATACATCACCACAGGAAAAAGATTAAAAAGCCTCACAGACACAAGGACACACAGACTCTGCTGTCGCCACCATCATTAGTCACCATGACGCGAACGCTGCACTTTTATTAAAGAGCAGTGTCACACCACACTGCAGCACACGTTTATCACAAAAACTCAGAAAGACTGACAACGTTAAATTCACAAAACCGTTCATAAAGCACACGCGAAACAAAAAAAAAAACACGTTTTTTGCTTTTGCAAAAGTACTGATCGGTTGTGATCATGGGTAATCTGGGTATGTAGCGCTCCTCTTTTTCTAAGGGCCTGCATAGCTGATTATGAGGGGGATCTGTGTCCAAAAAAAAGTGTACTATTCCATTTGGCGAGTTCAAGATGGGCCAATCGGCTCTTTTAAATGTTCCAGAGGAACGTGTATTTTGTAGAAACTAAATGTTTCTAGGATTCCCCTTCACATTCACCTCGGGTAACGTGAAATAAAGCTGGTGAGGTTTGCTGGAAAAGATACGAGAAGCACAGCGACATGAGATAATGGGCTAACTTACTGAACTTACCTCCAAATAACTCCAGATCCCTCAGGCTTTCCACACTGAGTTTCTCTGACACCCAGCGCTGAGAGAAAGCGATAAAATATGACAAAATATGGCAATTTAATGTACATGCTAAGAAAATGTGTCACGTTGATAACCAATCAAGTTCACTCACCAAAAAAGACATGGATCCTGGGGATGCTGATGACAGGTAGCAATACTTTCAAAAACACATAAAGAGTACAGATCTGAAAGGGAGGAGAAACAAGATTAATGTAATGTATTTAACGTATTTTCTTCTGCCCTGATACTTTATGAACACGGTTTTTAATAATAAGCTCAAACAGAACAGTGCTCACATTTAAATGAGACCGTCTTTGTAATAGCACACGTTTGTAAACAGGATACAACACATTGGATTTGCTCGTTTAATGCGCAGCATGAAAGATGTGCATTTACTAATACAACACAGCTATTTTTAATAAGTAGAGTTATTAATGCATAAACAAATGTGGCATGCCAGCTTACAGGTCGGTATCTTTCAGTTAGCCATGCAGCGATATGACTATCTCTCAATTATGATAAACAGAGCACGGAGCTCCAGTGTGCTTGTGTAAGTAATACAATACAATCGTTGAACTCACCCTCTGCTACTAAATTGTACGGCTCTTACTTCTAAGTACCGTCAAATTTCCAGCTATTGCCAAAACTGCAGGATGTAACGCGTTTCTTCTTCTCGTCTCGCGGTGGGCTGGGTCGTGTGTTAAGGAACGTTTGGTGAATGGACGAGTGACGTTGACGACGCGGCGTCCTCGAGTTCCTATTGGATCGAAGGTCGGATGCGTGTCTCCTTATTGGTCTAAACTCGTGAGCGAATAAAATAGCCTGCGTTCTAATGTTGCCAAGTCTTCTTACTATCGCTTAATAAACATGAGCCGTTGCGGGCTGTAGTAAGAATGTGAAACATACCACCATATGCTATGGTCAAAACAAACAGAGGTTTATTATTACATTCGACGGTATTTATTATTATTATTAGCTATAATACTTTTTTTTTGCAATAGTGCAGTTAATCTTTTTAATTAATAATGACTTCTGTTTTTCTGTGCAGACCAACGAGAAAGTTCCTGACTTCTAAGAAATGTTTATATTATTTCTAAATAATACGCCAATTAAAGAATTAATTTAAAAGTAAAACAAAACACTTTCTACCATACTTTATACTGACGATCCAATTTATTGAAATAAGATATATTGTTATTTATTATTTAAGTGAAAAAGATGTGGATCTGGCAACACTGCATTTACGTTCGCCCCCAAACGAGTCGCGCAAATGTGACCGAACACTAAATGAGTCCATTGTAAATGACGTAAAACCCAATCTCCGAGAAGTGTGCAAGATAGCCTGGAGTGGTAAATACGTTGTGGATAAATAAGGTGCCCACCCACTTTAGAAGATCGTTCTTTTTACGTTATCTGAAACAGGTAAATAAACAAAATCCGAGTTTTGCTCTTTGACGCATGCAATGGGAAAGTAATCGATCATAATCCGTATAACGTTACACATAACATTAGCTCAAGGCCTCTTCACGGCCATCAGCGCAGCATTACGAGACAGCGTCTCTTACTAGCTGTTTGGTCCCCCCCAAAATGGTAAAAAGCCAGCCAAGAAAATTAATTAGATAAGGCAATAATAACAATAAAGCTGCTGATGATAAGCAATGCGTAAGCAATGAGACTTTGTAATTGTTATGCTTCAGTAGCCTGATGGGGATATACACATTATACATTCTGCATGTAATTATCGTTTAATTTACTGTTTTAACCCCTAATCCGACGCTGTGATTTGCAGTCAACAGCAATGAACTGGAACAAGGGAGGCCCGAGTGGCAAGCGAGGCTTTGGATTCGGGGGATTCTCTCTTGCGAGTGGAAAGAAAGAAGAACCTCGTCTTCCCCAGAAAGCCCACTCCGCATTTGGAGCTTCAGGACCATCTGGTGCATATGGCAAGAACCAGCAGCTTTCATCTTTTTACAAAATAGGAACAAAACGAGCCAATTTCGACGAGGAGAACGCGTGAGTACCTCACTGTTACTGCTTCAATGAAAACATTAGAAATGTTACAGTTGACGGCAAAATTAAAAGTTATTTACTCACCCTCATGTTGTTCCTGATCTCTTTCTGACTTTCTGTTTTATGTGGAACACAAAAGTAGATGTGTTTCGGTTACTTTCATTCACTTTTATTGCTTTTGTTATAAATAAAAGGTGCCAAAAGCCTGAGACACAAGAGATTAGATATAATAATAATAATAATAATAATAATAATAATAGTCTTCTTATGCCCGAGACACACTGCACTTTCAGCTGTCTAAGGCGAAAGTCTGGCATTGCCAAACAATCGTGGCGATTTTACAACAATCGTGTATTTTTTTCTATAGTTATTTTGAGGATGATGAAGAGGAGTCTAGCAGTACGGATCTGCCATATATACCCGCTGAGAACTCTCCCACAAGAAAGCAGTTCCAGTCTGGAGGAGGAGGAGGAGGCGGATCTGACAGTGAGGATGACCCTCTTGACTCTTTTATGGCTGAGGTGGAGGTAAGAGCTAACGACAGGATCTCTTTGAGAACTGCCATTCGACGTGGCCGCTGTTTTGCTTGAACTCTTGTTTTCAACCTCTTTCAGGACCAAGCGGCAAAAGATATGAAGAAGCTTGAAGAAAAGGAAAAAGAGAAGAAGTTAGCCAAGTAAGATTGTGATTTCATCACAGAACTTTTTAAAGCCCCTTCATCCAAATAATATTTATAGCGGAGAGGATGGGAATGGAAGGGGGTTTATGGGTAGAATATGGGTTTCCATGGGTGATTGAGCGAGTCGCAGGGAAGTTTTTTTTTCTCCGCTTGTTTCTTCCAGGGGTATACGGGATGACATTGAAGAGGAGGATGACCAAGTGAGTGACCCTCTTGACGTTACTACCGTCACCGTATCTTTGCCACAGCAATGACTGTGCCCAACTCCTTTCTATTTTTCTTTCTTACATTCTTTCTTTATATAAATACATCAATTTACAGACTGAGCATTCAAATGTACGTTTGGTGTTGGAGTAGGTGCCTGTCGCTTGTTTTTAAGGTGCAATCTTCGGACCCAGTTCATTGGTTTTCAGTTATTATATTTTGTCTTTAAATGTTTACAGGTAGAGTGGTTCTTTTGTGACTGAAACATGAGTATAATCAGTGCTATATGTTAAAATAGTAGCGATCAATTAAAAATCTATTTTAATGTCACTGACCCCACCTCAGCGCTCGGTGGTCTTACTAGTTAATAATTAGTTATTGTGAGTATTTTTGATGCCATTCTTTTTAAGCTCATTTTGATGCATTTTAAGGCAACATTTAGACTAGGTTTTTGATATTCACAGTAATGGCATGCTGCTGCTTGTCTTGACCTAAGTCATGTTCTGAATTATTTGCAGGAAGCATATTTTCGTTACATGGCGGAAAACCCAACAGCTGGGCTGACCCAAGAGGAAGATGAGGAAGAAGTGGACTATGACAGCGATGGAAACCCCATTGCTCCTACTACCAAAAAGATTATCATGCCACTGCCCCCAATAGACCACTCAGAGGTACTGTTACTGTGTTTTCCTGCAGTTATTGTTGCGTTAATGTCCTTAAATAGACTGCTGCAGGGATGGCATGTTTTTGTAGGCCAGCTCTGAAGTTTGCGTAATAAAAGCCTAATAGGATTTTTTTAAATGGTTTTCTGGATTATTGCAGAAAATAAGCTCTGTGACCATTAAAAAATACTATACTTATACGATCCTTACATTTAGGGTCATCTTTTTTTTAATTAAAAAAATATATACATGCAGTTTCCAAAAGACAGACAACACTTAATCTGTATTTAAATTTCTGCCAGTTAGAAAAATTTGAGTTAAAATAGTTTCCAATAATGTGACTATAAAACAGTAAGGCTAATAAACAGCGCTCTTGACTTTTCCTGTTTTAAAAAAAAAAAACCCAAAAAAAACGTTTTCCTGTGATGCTGCAAAGTCTTCTCAACAGCTTCTGTGATCCTATTTACCCACTTTTGAGCACCCCCCTTTTCAGGATATTGAAAAAACGTACAAAAAACAGTGGTGTTTTACTAATGTGGTGTATATTCTGTTTTAAGAATGGAACATGAAAATATGTTGTGAACGTAAGGATCTAAACAAACTTATTGAAGTCAGTATAAAGGAACTAGAGGGTTCCCAACTACTGCTAACTTGTTTCCATGTTTTAGGACTCATTCATGCAGCGCTATTGATGAGCAAGCGTATATACATCACCAAACTATTTAAGTACAAATCTTGAATAGTATGTTTTTATTTCTCTTCTGTCTGTAGATTGACTATCCACCTTTTGAGAAGAACTTCTATATTGAGCACGAGGAACTCAGTAGTCTGACTGAGACCGGGGTGGTGGAACTGAGAAAGAAACTCAATCTGAAGGTCAATGGCAGCACATACACGCATGATCCTTCTCTTTCTTTCAGCCCACAATAACCCATATTCGAAATGAACAGGTTTCAGGTGCAGCCCCTCCTAAACCAGCCACCAGTTTTGCCCACTTTGGATTTGACGAGCAGCTCATGCACCAGATCCGTAAATCTGAGTACACCCAACCCACACCCATCCAGTGCCAGGTGAGCTGCAAACCCTCCCACCAATGAAATTAGTTTATTTAGGGAGTGGTTTATTTTTCTACAGTAATGTTTTATTTCTCTAGGGTGTTCCGATAGCTTTGGGTGGCAGAGACATGATTGGCATTGCCAAAACTGGCAGTGGAAAAACCGCAGCTTTCATTTGGCCAATGCTGGTGCACATCATGGACCAGAAGGAGCTAGAGCAAGGAGAGGGACCTATTGCTGTGATCGTCTGTCCCACCAGAGAGCTCTGTCAACAGGTCAGAGAGAAAGAAAGAGGCACTTATATTAGGTAAAGGTTTAAAACGGGTTTTAAAATCATTATCTGTCTGGTTCAGATCCATTCGGAATGCAAGCGCTTCGGGAAGGTATATGGCCTCCGCTCGGTGGCAGTGTATGGAGGAGGCAGCATGTGGGAACAAGCCAAAGCTCTACAGGAAGGAGCCGAAATTGTTGTCTGCACCCCAGTAAGGACCTCCTATTTTTTTGATGCACAAGCCAGTTTGACATGTTTCTGTTCACTGGTGAGGGAGTTCCTTGGTTGTTCTGTTAAAAGCTCTTCTCACGTAGGGTCGCCTGATCGATCATGTGAAGAAGAAGGCTACATCTCTTCAGCGAGTGACCTATTTGGTGTTTGATGAAGCTGATCGCATGTTCGATATGGGCTTTGGTACGTGTCAAATGTTTTCTTTTCTTTTAGTTTAATTCAAATGATTAGTGTACTATTAAACGTTCAGCCAGTGCATCTGAAATCCCAACTGAGATTTAGAGAATTACCCCTCGTATTGTATCAAACCTACAAGATTTTAATCCGAATTATCAGAACTGATATTGAGAGAGGTTTTTTTTTTTTCCTTGGAAGGTTATTTCCACCAAAACTTTGATGTTTAAAAAGAAGTTTATTAAAGATATGGTAAAAGTAATCAATATCAGATTTTGTTTTCTTGGGGGTGTTTCAAATTAAATCTGTTTGGAACAATGAGGGTGGGTAAATGCAGAATTTTTTTGTATTTGACCTTTATGAAAGATTGTGATACATTTCGTTTAAACTTGATCTGTTTTATACAGAATACCAAGTGAGATCCATTGCCAGCCATGTCAGACCTGATCGACAGAGTAAGTGTCACTTACTAAATATATCTATTTTATTAACTCAGTGTTTAACATTTTACATTATTGACACCGTTTACTTGGATCTATTGTTAAAAGTGCAATCTAAATAAAGGTGACTTGACTTGACCATCAATGAGCTGCCTTGACGCACTTCTACATTCCAGCGTTAACCCAGTCCAGTGTGTTTATCATACTCAGTAGATCCTCATGACCTCTGATCTCTCACAGCTCTGTTATTCAGTGCAACATTTCGGAAGAAAATTGAAAAGCTGGCACGAGACATTTTGGTTGACCCCATTCGTGTTGTGCAGGGAGACATAGGAGAGGTGGATAATCAGTTTCTTCATCAAATGCTTGAAAATGCACACTGTATTTTGAAAACCTCCATTTAAACCTCCTTTTCTCTTCTTCCCAGGCTAATGAAGATGTCACTCAGATAGTGGAGGTGCTGCAGACGGGGCAGGAGAAGTGGGGTTGGCTGACACGCAGGCTGGTTGAGTTCACCTCAGCTGGCTCTGTGCTCATCTTTGTCACCAAAAAGGCTAACTGCGAGGAACTGGCTACAAATCTCAATCAGGAAGGTTACAGCCTAGGTCTGCTACATGGAGACATGGATCAGAGCGAGAGGAACAAGGTCATTGCTGACTTTAAGAAGAAGAATCTGCCCGTATTAGTAGCTACTGATGTTGCTGGTTAGTAGGGCTTATTTTATATATCGGTGTCTGTTCAGAATAAAGTAACTTTTACCATTTGTCACCTTTGTTGTATTAATGAAAATTTCTCTTGCACTTCTCAGCTCGTGGGTTGGATATTCCATCTATCCGTACAGTTGTGAACTACGATGTAGCACGAGACATTGACACACATACACATCGAATTGGTAGAACAGGTCGTGCAGGAGAGAAGGGCCTAGCTTACACTCTGCTCACCACTAAAGACACTTCATTTGCTGGTGACCTGGTTCGAAATTTAGAGGGAGCCAATCAGAGTGTTTCAAAGGATCTGATGGACCTGGCAATGCAGGTAAAACAATGCCCTGAATACAATAAATGCCTTTCATAGTACAACATGTTTCACAAACTTATTCATGAGCTTATTGTTTTTGTTTTTTTAAGAATCCCTGGTTCAGGAAGTCCCGCTTTAAAGGAGGGAAAGGAAAGAAGCTAAATATTGGAGGTGGAGGCCTGGGTTACAGAGAGAGACCAGGCCTTGGATCTGAATCCACTGTTAGTTTGGCTTTACTTTTGCTTGCTTCCTTTATGTATTTATTTGTTTTTAATATATAAAAAAGCTGTTCTGCTACTTTATTGCTAATGCTTTTGTTATATTTATTGTATCTTAAATTGGTTCAAATAGGAGCGCAGCAGTAGTGGTGGTTCTGCTCTTGGTAACTATGAAGCCTACAAACCCTCCTCTGGGGCCATGGGAGACCGTATGTCCGCCCTGAAGCAAGCATTTCAGGTGAGGTTTTTTTCCCAGAAGGCCTTTTTGTGTTTTTGGGGTGCAGTGTAACACGTAACACATAAAAAAAAAAAAAAGAAGCAAATTCTCCTACATTCTCATCAAAACCTTCTGTTGAGTTCCTAGTTCTGTGAAGCCCTTCCCTCAGAAATAAGTAATCAGGCTCAGATTGGTTAACTGGTCCTACCTAGTGCACTTGTTTATAGTCCCTGACAGTCTTTTTTTGCAGTTCATAAACATAAACTTAAAAAAAAGTGAAATCATACTCCACCAGTTCCTCTTTTAAGATATTTACTTTGTTTGACTTTGTTTGTTTGACTGCTCTTGCTTTCCCTCCAGGCTCAGTATAAAAACCACTTTGTGGCAGCATCTGGTGTTCCTCCAAAACTCACCACAAAGTCCAGCAGCTCCTCTGGTTGGACCAGTGCAGGAAGTCTGAGTTCTTTGCCTTCAGGAGCACCAGAGGGGCCTGACGCAACCCCCCTGTCCTACTCTCCATCGCTGTCCTCTTCCTCGTTTCCCTCCATGCTGCCGCCCCCTGCTCTCAGCTCGGGCACCAAAATGAGCGGCTTCAGCAGTGCAGGCTCCCTGAGCTCAGTTTCAGACTCTTACTCTAGCTCTTCTTCAAAAGAGGGGTCCCGTAGCGATAGAAATGCTGACGACAGGGGTCATCGTGGAGATAGTCATTATCGTCACAGTGACAGGCATAGTGGCGGAGACCGTGACCGCTACTCAGAAAGGGATCGGCATAGTGACAGAGAACGTCACAGCGATAGTCGAAACGGTGAAGGGAGCCATAGGGACAGAGAGGGACGGTCAGAAAGAGATGGGGGTGAGAGGTCAGGGACTCATAAAGACAGCTTTGCGGTTCCTGATCCCCCCAAACGCAAGAAAAGCAGATGGGACAATTAAAGTGTGCAGGAAAGCAGCAGTCAACTGTTCTTAGTTCAGAGTACACAGCTGACCCAGTCTCTAGCAGTGTCTTTACCTGTCTGCTTGTCTTTTTGTCTGAAGCTGTTTTAAGGGTGCTTAGGAGACTCCCGCCCCATCACCCTTGTCATTTCCCTGGAAATAAAAGCATCCATTAAAGGCTCTTTCAGCCAATTAGAACTGTGATTTGGCAAGATGAATAAAATGCACCTTGAGCCTAAGTGTTTTGTTAAAGTAGACATGACTATTCAGTGGAACGCAAAGTGGTTTCTTTCTGAAGAAACAATATTTTATGAGAAATTTTGGCTATGTAACAAAAAAAATATTACTTTAATAGTTGACAAGGTTTTTTTTGTTTGTTTGCTTTGTGCTGCTTCACAATCTGTCAACTATATTTTTTGTTAAAGACTGTAAAATTTTCCACTGTTTTACTGTGTGCTGTTATATTTCAAACATCACCATTTTTAAGTTCTCGATGTCCATTAATGGGTTTCTTTCGTTCATACTTGTTAATATTTGAATTCAAATGCTTATTAGTAGTATGTTCAGGTTGTGTTTCTGTGCTGCCCAGCATGTAGTATAGTTCAATTTGAAGGAATGAAGTCTACCATAAATCCACACACATTGATCAAGCTAGTCAAAAAAAACAACTGGATAGGGAGAAAACATATCAGTGAATCTACAATAAAATCTATGTACTACACTATGATCTTGCATTCCCTTGCTCCATTTCCATCTCTTGTGAAGACACACTGTGTCACAATGTAAACCTGTCTGTAGAAACATGATTATCTTTATTATTTTGGATACTCTAGTAGTGTACAATTCTGTCTGTTGTCATGTTTCTGAATTAATAAAAAGAGGACACAAAAAGGCTTAGAGCTTGGTTGTGTTTCAGAGAATTAATGTCATTTTGATATTTAAAATAAGCAATCATTCGGTGTGGCCAGAAATGATTTTGGAAAGCCTTCTTAGGATCTCTTTGGGGTTCAGTCAAAAGAGCTGATGTTGGGTCCAGTGAGAAAACTGCCATGGCACTTTCCAAACCTACCAGAAGAACCACAAGCAGCCAGATGTTCCTTTTTGTGCGATCCAATCCCTGGCAACGGTGTAGCATCTCAGTTTGGAGAGAATTCAATATATCTGGAAACGATGGAAAACTTTTTTGGGGCCGGATGCTTTTGCACTGGAAGGCTGTACTTCAACTGGAGGGGATATCTCTGCTCAAGTGCTCATCCTTGAGTCTGAAACGCATGGAAGTGGCAGCAATGTTGTTGTTGTTGTTGTTTTCTGGGTGTGTGAATGCTTCTCTGAGCAACACTTACACGTCTAACCCCTTGAGCTGAAAATGTGTGCGTCTACATTCTTCATCATCAACACTCCACAAGAGGGTAAAGTAAAGTGAAATAGGAATAGTATGTTATACTGACAAATGCTTAGTATAGTTTACTTACACAAGAGTTCTGGTAACTAAAAAGGAACTCTAGGGGGTACTGTAGGAATAAATGAAAAGTCTATTAAGACACTGTTTCCTTTTTTATGTTGCGCAAAACTCAAAACAGTAAGGTAATTGTCTTATTTGCCTTGAAAGTAACTTAATACAGCATAGTAAGTATAACAACTGTTAGTTGATTAAATATGGTCATTGCTCTATGGAATTTAATTCATTAATGTGTGTGTGTGTGTGTGTGATTGTGTATAATTGTACAATTATTGCATTTAGTGATGCTTCTTGTTCTTAATATTGGAGTCCCAAACCCTGCTACTATCCAACTCTGCTAGTCCCAAGTCTGCTCCAACAAACCTGCCTCTATCAAGTGACCTGGAAGGTCTTCATTAGTGGGTTTTGATTGGGGCTGGAGCTCAAACCTACAGGGCAATCTCTAGGAGTGGTTTTGGAGACCATGGCGTTAGTCACTTAAATTTTAAATGTGTTTTTAATAATATTCTACTGCATTGCACAAGCCCAAAGCATATTGGGATGAGGTGCTTAAAACAACCATATAATGTAATGAGTATGCTGTGTTTTTCACTTTAGAAATCGCTAATAAATTTTATAGAGCTCCTGCAGTTGACGTCATGCAATGTAAACTTTAGCAGGCAAACAGAGCACTAGAGTGAGTCCAACATCCTGCTGCGCAAGAAATGCAATTTCAGTGGTGACGTAATCTAAAAGGGAACCAAACATTTTTTTACATTTAAGACTCTTATTTGTGAAGCACAATGAATATGGACTGCTTTATTTAGGGCTCAATTTATGGGTTATTTATTAATTGAAAAATATGCACATATTACACATGCATATGCAATAGTTCCCATAAAGCAAAAGGGGAAAACATTTTGTGTTCTTGAGGACAGACCACTAAATGGTTTACTGCAAAAAAAATATGCTGATAAATGCACTACTTGGGATTAAACGGGTAACATTTATGATGCTGAACTTGCAGTGACACAGCTATGCTGTGGTGGATGTTGACTAACACGGTCTTACCCTTCCAGTGATGACATTTAGTCTATGTGGTTTGAAACAGCAGCTTACTAAATATTCATTAAATTGAGTTAGGTTTTACCTAACCAGGGTTTGTAAACTCTTTGGAGTGACATTAGGATGGAAATTTGATAAAGGTAGCTGTAGATATCATGATACTGCAGGTTATCGATACTGTTTAAACACCCCAGGGGCATTGTAGGGATCTGTTGTTTAATCTATTATGTCACGTGACTGCAGAAGCGCTATAGCTGTAGAAAATGGCTAATAACACAGCCTGAAATTTTATTTTCTTATACATTTTTCTTCTATGGTTTGTGTGGTGTTTTGATCTGAGGCATTCAAATTAAGCCTCGACTACATTCAGTCATTAACTTTCTTGTCTAGAAAATTTGAACTATTGTAACTTAAAGGCATGAAAATGTCACTTTATGAGGTTTTTTAACATTAATATGAGTTCCCTCAGCCAGCCTATGGTCCCCCAGTGGCTAGAAATGGTGAAAGGTGTAAACTGGAACCTTTATGTCGTTGTACGTGAAAGGTCACCTCCCCTTCTTCTGCTTTGCCTGCCGAGTGAATTTAACAGACAAAACCAGATCTCACGTGTATAATGAGGACATACTCACCCTGTCTATCTAGTCATGATGATGTATACATTTCAGTTTCATCAGGCAACAAGTTTTACAGCTATGTTCTTATTCCAGTTAACGTTACAACTGGTCAAT
Source organism: Puntigrus tetrazona (assembly GCF_018831695.1). Lineage (NCBI taxonomy): Eukaryota > Metazoa > Chordata > Actinopteri > Cypriniformes > Cyprinidae > Puntigrus > Puntigrus tetrazona. Next base: position 11,729,654 of record NC_056701.1, on the reverse strand, counting down.
AGTCTAGCCAATCACAACAATGCATATACAGTAACACGATTATATGTAAATCATCAGTTTGTTGTTTTACACACATGCACACAGACAACATAGTCGTGAGATGCAATAAAACTTTAGAAACGCACACAACAACAGTAGACAATACTTTATTGAACCTATTCTAATAAGTGTGCAAATTCAAGCATTTTCGTCGATCATTTCTGTTCCAACCGACATCAATACCTAAAATAAAACTCCAAAAAGGTGTACGCCATGGGACCTTTAAACCTAATGTGCCCAATGTCTCCAAATCAAATTTGCAACCAGTCAGTATCTTATTAATGTTCTTAATTGGCCGTACTCCTGTTTAACAATTTAGAGTGGACATTTTACAGGGACATGCTTATTTTGTGAAAGCCAAACAATGGTGGTTTTGAGGCATACTGTATTAAGAGCCAAAGCAAAAAAAACTTAAGCTTTCTTGACCTAAAGTCTTAATTGTCAGCTGCAGTACTGGTGTTTTCCCACCAGATGGTGGATGCTAGCTCTTTCCCATTACAGCTCATTCTTCCCTGAATGGTGTACTAAAGGAACCAGTACCACCTCCCTTTTCTATGAAAATGGACTCTTGAACATCTGTTTTCAATAAGCCAGAGTCACCACTCAACAGCTTAAGGTGATCACTGATGAAATTATCTATGTCTCATTTTACTTTAGTTCTGCTTTTTCTTAAAAATCAGCTTTTTTTTTTAACAAATGACTTAAATTTGGTTCTGTTCTTCTCTATATGCCTATTATATTTTCGGAATACTTAAAATGTTGCATAGACACAAGGCATTAAAGATGTTTTTAACTGATGTCATTTTAAAATATATTTTCAACTTGTGAGGGAGTTTATCAGCATCATCCAGGTTAGATGGATTAGACAAAATCTCCATAAGGTTAGATGCTGGTTGTTTTTCGCATATACGACACGGGCCCCGGGCCCCCGAGCTGTTCTGGTGGATGAGGCTGGTGAAGCACAAGCGGCAGTGTTTAGTGGTGAACATGTAAGTGTGCGAAAATGGCAGCAAAACAAAATGCCTGTCGTTAATTAAAAGCACGAAACGAGGATTACAAATATTGATATATCTATAAAAGACAAGTAGAGACTGGGTTGCTTTCTATAAACAACTATATTCCAGGTTATGTCACATACAAGATGACTTGAAGTTGAGTAAAACATGGGCCAATTTTCATTTTTCGTTAACTACCCCTTTAACTGCTGCAAAGAAGCCAAAAATAAAACACCAGGCCATACTGGAAGGACATGACGGCCGGTGAGTAAACCATGACTATTACTATTTCATCAATATTGATTAGGTTGTAGAGATGTCAGTCAAAGCTAAATCGTTTTTATACATCACGAGGACTAAAACGAATGAGCTCCGGTAAAACGCCTCTTACTTACCTCACGTATTAGTCGCTAATGACTGAATAAAGACAGCGGGAAAGAAACAGGAGAGGAGTTAGGAATCCGTGAGGCAATATGGCTATTTCTTGGAAAAGTGTCCTCAGATAATGTGTCTAAATTCTGAGCTGGGAGGAGAGCGCGAGGACGCGGCACGAGCTGCGTCCAATCGCGTGCGACATCCTGCTGAATAAAAAAAGGCGTGATGAAGAGAGAAAAAAAAAACGTCCGTTGAAAAGAGTGAGGTGGGGGGAAAGGCACGTCAAGCTCTCCAGACGGCTCGAATGAACACAGCGTGTGCTGCTGGTACGTTTCGTTTAGCGCAACCGGAGAAGTTAATCGTTCAGACCGGCCGAGGAAACGAATGAGATATCAACCGAGTCGTGCACAGTGAGTGGACCGGACAGGGCAGCAGCAACCCCTTTTCTCTACCGCAGACTGATAAGGAGACCCAGATGGTGAGTTTCTCCGCTTTGATTCAGCTGCAGCCAGTGAACCCATCGACCCCCTCCTCGTCTATTGTGGTGAGGTGCGCTAGCTCGAGTGCTATCGAGAGCTAACTGTGGGATACCGGGCTCAGACTTACTAGTGTTGCAGCGATCCATCAAAGCAGACGGTTTGCCTGTTGTAGACGCGCACTGGTGTGAGCGTTGAGATTGGATACAGAAGATGAATACTAATCAGTCCTGTGCTGTGGGAGGCTAACGTTAGGTCTTCGGGTCCAAAGCTGTCATGTGCCTTCCTGAAGATGCGTGTTTCCAGACTAACGCAGACCGAAAACAAAGCCTTCTGGTTTTCGTCGACGTAGTTTACGTAACGGAAAGGCGTACCTGTAAACTTACAATAATTTTTTATGGATCCTTTTTGTACCGTGCGTATTTGCCGACATATGATGCTTACATAAATTTGCGTAGCACAGCCCTTCTGTACCTAATGCACCCTCTCTCCTGTCTAACTACATTTACGTTTAATCGCCCTTTCGCAGACCCGTTTATCCGAATCGGTGTATTCAGGTTTCACCGTTTGTTTCTGTGTGTGACATTATTAATTTAGACGCTGACATTCATTACTCGACACAAATGTCCCCTAATGTGTAGACTGCTTTCATACAGGCAAATATCCTTTTTTTTGTCGTTGTATCATGGAAAGCAGCGACCAGGACTAGGCACAGGTTTATTGTGGAAATTTATGTAAATGCTTTTAACAGGGGAATCTCGACCTAATGTTGTCATGGTTACATGTTTGTTTAACTCCTTCCCAGCATCAGCTGGCCGAAACCATATATGCACACGGTAATAAAGGGAACGAATGCAAATTTGGCCAGTTTTGGATGGTTATCGTTTAGATAATATTGAAACTACAGGTAGGCACGGTTGTGATTATTCATTGTTCGTTACTCTTTACTCCTATTCCCAATTCTAATAGCCTGAATAATATTGAGCATCCAGTGCTGCTGATGAAAATTTGCTATTTATTTTGTACAATGAAAATAGTTCTAAAAAGTACAATTAATACCATGCTTTGAATTGTTTGTGTAGACTGGGATTTTCTCGCTCCCACACACTGAGGAAAAAAAAAACGCACACGAAGCTCATGTGCGAGCGAATATTTAGATGCAATTAATAGTCCACCAATAAAGCTTAAATGTGTGTATCTGTAGTTTTTAAAGACCCCGTTTGTTTCGGGCTGCTCGTTGTTGTCATTCGTGATGGTGCCACTTTGTTTTGGCGGTTAGGGATCACCATCTGCCAGTGGATTGTCTGATCAAACATATGTACATTCTCAGTTAAATTGGCTCCGTTGGGCATTGGGCAGCACAAGGAAACTGCCTGTTTCAGCAAATGATGTGCATGAGAGGTTGCGAATGCTCGAGCAAATGGTACAAATAAACGTAAACGTGACCCCTTTCGGAGTGTTGCTTTTTAATGATGGCTTCTTTCATTAGAGGTGTCATTCTCTCTTGTATGCCGAAGTTAAGAGCAGACGGCAGAGGCCCCTTGGGGTTTTCTGATGAAACCAGAACCCTGAAGATTTTATACACAGATTATTCATGTGGAGAAGGCAGCCTGGGGCGTCAACTGTCCAGTTGTCAGAAACGAACGTGGAGGCATGCCATTCCAGGTGTTTCGAATTGTTGTAACTTGCAGGAACTTAAAAATATTTGGGAGGCCCCAAGAAATCATCCATAGTGTTGTTGTTTTTTTGTTTTTTTTTTCAAATTCTCATTTAGGAATATCAGATAATTTAATTAGGCATCTAGGTGTGTGTATATCCTTTCATGTCTGCTCAAGTCTACTTTCAAATGCGGTGTTTTCTTTTGTACATTGTTTTTCACGCTGTGCGTCAGTGATGTTCCTGTTTGAGCTGAATGTCACACACTGAGGTTCTAGTCCATGGTCTACTCTTAGTCTCTTGACTATTCTTAGATCTCCATACTAATGAAATTATGCCAACAAGGACTCTGGGACAGCCTCTGCAGAGTGATAATGGAACCCTTTTTTTCCTTGCAAAAACGGTCTCCTTATATGGAGAAACAGAAGAAATTAGGCTTGCTCCATAGGCCTAAATAGAACTTTCCACTAAGTGACTAGCTGTAGTCGATGCAGTGGTTATCTGTGGTGTCCCAGCAGTACGTCTTTTGACTTCAGTATCAGTTTATATATATATTTGTGGTGTACCATGTACTTTTTAGTATGTTAAAGCAGGTGTTTTGAGTCTTAAGTATGTTTAGCTTGATAAGCCCTTACTGGCATTGTTTAACATGATTTGAGACATATTGAGCACTTCTAGCTTTCATATGGAGGCTCTTTCGTTGCAGATATTTTTTTGTGTGCTAAAATGGCTTTCCTGTGTAAAAATGAACGCATGAAATGTCTTCTGATAGGGCGAAGGAGGAAGATGTTTGTCAAATTTCATTGAAAAAGCAAAGTCTCTTGGTAGTTCTTCTGTGTATGCTTTATGATTTCTAATTGCAAAATGCACTCCCTTCCTTGTGATAAGATCACGGTATGGTAGATGCTGATGGCTGTGTTTTGTGAAGTACCACGAAATGCCTAGATCAAGTTTCGAACTCTGTCTGAACATGTTTGAAAGGCTTCAAAAAAGGGATGTGTCCTAGTACCATTCTAAGTAAAGATTCGGTGGTTTTCTGCTCATTTTGTTAAGTGTTTTGTGAATTATGGCAAATATAAACTGAATAAGCTACAGAAAATGGGGAGAGGGTTCTTTTTATAACGCTTTTGAAAACAATCATGATCTTTGCAGTTGTGTTCTAGTTGCGCCACTTCAGCTTTAACAGGTGAAATTTTACACCGTACACTTTCTCTTGGTCAAAGGTGTACTCTGGAGTCAAATGAAACATTAGACTGTTCCTCTTCAACCCTGCCCACAAGCCTTCTCTTTAAAACATCCTGTACAGTCGTCTTCAGATTTACATTTTTTTTTCCTGCCTAAACACATTTACAGTTTCACATCCCATCCGTGTGTAGACTCTGTCTGTGCTTCAGCTTCTGTCTGTGGCTCAAAACATTGGTTAGGACTTTCTCGTTTTTCTGTAGATGCTTTTAAACGCTTCTGCACCCTCATGCAAATACTTTCACGCAATCATTGCTTTTGACACTGGGTGTTTATGAACTTAGCAAGAATTCAGTCAGCTCTGACTTATGAAAATGAGCACTATAATGATTGGAAAAGCACTTAGGTCCAACGATGGCACGAAACAAAACATGAGGTAGAAATTTGGCTAAGCCAAACTGCAGCTTTCATTTGAAAATGCATAACCATCATATATCTAGATACAAGAGTAATTGGGAATTTGCTTTCTGTTCTTCATCTTCTGAGACCTATCTTTGTAAATGGAAGGTGAGAAATGCAATGCAAATGCAAAATGACTGAATCTTTTGGAAAATTACTTACTGATAGACTCTAGTGGAGAATGACTAAAGTGTCATTTGGTAAATGAATGTGCATGTTTTGCTTTTCTAGTTACAGGGAGATCAATCATAGCTTGAGTTTTGCAAAAATGTGCCTCCCAGCGTCTTTTAAAGCATTGCTTCTCATTCATGGAGCCCAGCCAGACTCCCTCAGGGTTGCTGCACGAACATCTTATCAAGATACCTGTTGAGTTCTGTCTTCTAAATCTGACTCATTTCAGATTCTGGCAAAAGGGATGTCCATCAAATCATGTCTAGGTTGGCCTGTTTCTACCTAATATTCCAGAGGACCCATCCACAAGTGGTCACCCAAAACAGATTGCCGTTTACATTATTAACTGTTGTCTAAAGTGCATGGCACTGCACATTGAGGCAGATATTTTTGTGGTACCACTGCAAAAGGCCACAGATGTAATGGTTCTGTGCATCCCAGATCACAAGATGCATTAGATACAAGGTGAACAGGGGTTGCGTGGGTTGATGACCACATGATGGTTGTTGCCTCCTCAGTCCACTGAACTCCTGCTTATTCCCCTGGTTGTCTGGACCCATGGGGAGCAGCTGATGGGATTTTGTTCAGCTAATGAGATTAAAAGAGTGTCTGCAGTCCAGTACTATAGAGGAAGAGCAATGGAGAGTGAATGTTGTGTGTGTGCAATGTGTGGCTGTGGGAGAAAGTAAAATGCTGACCTTTGGTAATGGCAGGGCATCACAAATCTGTCTGAGAGGGGAGCAAAGGTCACACGACTTGCAGCCCATCTGTTTGGATGTAATTGTAAATTTATGTTTAGTTTGCTGTCTTGCACACTCTTCTCGCTACCCCACTTTCTTTTGGCTCTAATGTCACTTATCAGAAAATATTCAATGTCATCCTTCGGAAATCAAATGATAAAGGATTTTTTTTTTCCATTTCTAAAATTTGTTGTAAATTCTGTGACTTAACTGTTATGATGGCCAGTTACCTCAAACTAATGACATTTTGATGATATTTTTTTTTTTTTTTTTTTTTTTGTAAATAAATAATGTATTATTTAATATTAAAATTTTTAGTATCTAAAATGTTTATATACATTTATTTGTTTTTTTTCTTTTGTGGATATTCATGGTGCTTCATATCATGCACAAGTACTCTTGTCTGTGGTAAAATTACTCAGTGCAATGTTTAAGTGTGATTTTGTTTATTTTTTTTAGTATATGCCTAGGTCTAAAATTCATATTAGAGTATTAACAGGCTCTGAAAGAAAAAAATAGTCTTTTGTTTGTATGTTGGCATGATAGCATTTCTTTTCCTGTGACATTCACACGCAAGGTAGTGTTTTTGAAACCAGGTTGAACTTTAAAGAGAACATGTTTTTTTTTTCTCTGTCATTGTGAAACCCAGAAGAGCCTGTAATTTGAACTGTAATGCAGTGATCTTGAGGGTCTCATGACTGCACATGGCATGCATGCAGCACTAAAGTGTACATGTCAGCCAATGACTGATTTATTTTTTTTGAGGGTCTCTAGAGAGGGCGGGTTGGACCTCCTCATCACCATCATGTAGTGCATCAGAGCAGAGCACAGGAAGAAGAGGTGTCACCACTCCTTCCTGCCACAGTGCAGACGGTTGGGCAGCAGTTGTATCTGCATGTGTGTGCTGCGGGAGTGTGTTTTTTTTCTGTGTCTTATGTACAAATAAGGCAAAAGGGGACAGATGGCACAAGCTGAGATAGTACCCTGCTCCATTGCTTTATGCACTTCTTGTGTGTGTGTATTAACACGCTCACACATCTCTAATCCCGTTTTTGCCACCATTTCAACTGTGACTGACCCGAGCATCTTTGTTTTGGATTTAATAGTTTGTGGCATCATTTTATTGCACTTCTGCTAACTAGATGGAAAGTGGCTTAAATGTTGTTGTTGTTTTTAAATGGCAATATTATTAGCTTAATGTAATTTTTAAGGCTCCTTTTTACAGTTTCTTGAAATGTAAATTTTAGGGGGTTTTTTTGAAACTCGCACTAAATGCACATGTAAATATATCTGACAATGGCTCTAAACAAGCGTGTTGCACAAACGCTCTGAAACAGGAAGTGGGCCGAGGGTTGTCTTGCACTAAGGGTGTGTTGTGACTTTATCAGATAAAGCTTAATCATGTTGGCTTCTTGTTTTACTGCATAGCATTGGCTAATACATAGTAAATGGTTCTCTCTTTACCAGGGGATGACCACATTATGCATTGTTCAAAAAAACTCTTCAAGCTGATGCAGAAACACGTTGTACTTTCTTTTGCAACACATGCTTTAAAATGTGTCAATGCAAATGCAGAACAGTGTTACTTTTGCCCCTTCAGCATGAAATGAAAACGTGTGTGTACACCTTAAAATTACATTTTCTTTTAGTTTTATTACTTATAACAGAATAAATTGGTTTCACATTTGATAAATGAGGTGGATGAACCTAAGCAAATGGTTAATATAAAGATGCAGTGATTTAAGAGAATTTGTTAGTACTTTAAAAATGTAACATTTACAATATAAAAAAAAACACCTGCTGTGTTTGCCAGAAATGTACTGTAAATTATTGTAGCAATATCTGTTTTGTACTTTTTTAAAATACGCAGATAACCACCAAAAACAGTTGGTTATGAATCATCATCACAAACTGCTTTTCCACAAAGATGCTAAATGCTAATATACTGAAGGTGCACAGTGTCATTCACACAAGCACCGAACACAGTCATGGTACCACTCGGTACTGCAATAATGCAATAAACATTTGTTAATAAACATTAAATGCAAGATACAATCTTAACATACTTAGCTGAAGGGAAAAAAAAAGAATAAAATCCAGAAATGTATCAAATGTAAACTGTCATGAAGAGTGTCAAAGTGTACATTTTTGGTTTTTCACTGTAAATTGTACTTGTTTTCTTTTCTGAAACCAGTATAAAACAAACATTTTACTCAAATGTAACTAGTTGTTCACCTTTATATAGTATGCAAACGTAACCAGTTAACAGGCTTTTACTGTAGCATTTTTTTTACAGTTAAAATCGTAGACATTTTTTTGCATTGTACCTGATACAGTTAATGTTCTCATCTACTTCGGCTTTTAAGTAAATATTATCATGTTGAGGCTGAGAGGTTGTAATCTCATTTCCGGGTTTTGATAGCATGTGAGCGAGAGGATGAAGTCCCTCTCGATAATGGCTGTAATTTGTGAAAAGTGGTGTTATTGAATGTCTGTGATATAATGGTCATTACTGATACTTGCGCGGCCTGTCTGAGCCAAGGAAGTAAACTGCTTTTTTTTTTCTTTTTTTTTTACTACTAGAGATACAACAGCGTGAGCCAGTATATCAACAGATCTGTGTGCGATTCAAGCTCTAGATTTCCACGAAAGAGACAAGTATAGATGCTTTAGTGGAGGTGGAGATCTGCTCTGGGCTTTCTGACAGACCAGAGCAGTTACATAAAAACCTGTCGGCTCAGCAGATGATTCTTATACTGCAATGCATTAATACATTTGGACTCTGCCTTTTTTTTTTTTTTTTTTTTTTTTTTTTTTTTTTCAGTGTTGTGTAGGTGTGTCCCAAACCCGGACCCTGTCACCAGCATTTTGTCGTAATTCTTTCATAAACGCATAAACACTCAATTCTTAAGTTCCCAATCTCTCCTGCGCGTAATTTGGTAGCTTGTTCAGGCTGGCAGCTGTTTCGGATATTTGGTGCAGAGTTGACCGTGGGACATGGCTTGGGTTATGTAATGTCATATTGTAGCTTTAGACCGGCTGAAACCGAAAGTGTGTGTGTGAGAAGGGTCTTTATTTCAAAGGGTGATCGAGTTAGAAACACTCGCGGGGCTTAGTCTTCGTTGATCCCTCTTCATGCATTTGTGCATGTGGGTACGCTCACAAAAAGGTGCTTGTAAGAGAATACAGCAGATGGAGGGATCGCAATGCAGGGACATCTTTGGAGTGTGTCCGGTTAGAAGGACGCTAGTGAGGGTGGATGGATGATGGTGGGATTATGATGTGGTGTTCACAAGGCTCTGTCTGAAAAAGTGTTGCCATGGGTAACCTGTCTTAGGACCACTGGCTTCATTGTCTTGTTTTTTTTTTTTTTTTTTTTTTTTTTTTTTCTTTTTTGTTTCCAGGACAACAGGAACACATCTGATGACAAGCCCGTTCAGCGTTCTAAGGTACATTCGCTGTTATGTTCACATCCTTCTTGTCTTTTCAGCCATACCCCTCCCTCTGGTTCTAGATTTGTAATCTAATCGGAGCAATCGGTGGTGAGTTAATGGCCAAAACCATTCATTATCTTAGACATGCTATTTTATAATGCATTTTGTTAGTATCACATCCAAACTAAAGTTTTTTTTTTTTTTGTATTATTTTTATTTATACATAATAAATATACACAGTACACACTCAAATTATGTAGACCTATATATAAATATACATGCATCAAAATATTTCAGAAAATGTTGTTTATATATTAAACACGTTTAAATAGAATATAATGAAGTGGATATTTTAATGAATGAAATGCTGAATTTAACCCTGAATTTTTTTGCTGAATTTGTTTTTTTTTATAAACGCTGTTTACTTCCTAGAATTCTAATGTAAAACAGACGCTGTCAGCTTTAAAAAAGATGCCAAGTGTGAACATTGCCTTTAGTATGTGTTTGTTTGTTTGTTTGTTTGTTTGTTTGTTTGTTTGTTTGTTTGTTTGTTTTAAGCATTTTGAATTATGGGGACATTGACAGTGTCCCCATGAACCATAAAAATCAGCACGCACAAAATAAATACAAAAATCTAATATTGTTACATATCTAGAATATAACTTTAAGGTTTGTACTAAGGATATATGTTTATAAGGACAAATAAAACTTCAAAACTATTTAAAGCACAATAATGTAAGTTTTTGTCTCATGCACAGTCAAGTCAATATTTTAAAGGCGTGCAGTAATACTTTGATCTGCTCTTTGGTTAGAAACCAATGTCTTTGCCTGTGCTTTCCACCAGTCTTTCAGTTTCAAGACGCAGAAGGAGACGTGTGCATCATGTGAGAAAACCGTGTATCCGATGGAGAGATTGGTGGCCAACAACCTCATCTTCCACACCACGTGCTTCTGCTGCAAGCATTGCAACACCAAACTCAGGTTAGTCACTTCCTCACCAGCCCAGCCTGAGAAAACAGCAAAAACTAACGCAGTTACACATGGACTGTAAAACGATAGAGGTCTTCTTTAGTAAGAAGTGCTTTTGTTCACCAAGGGTGCATGTATATTATAAGTATAAGTAATTTGGAATGTTATTATAATTTGTTATTAATAATCAGCTGTATAATATATACTGAAACGCGTTCCTGAGTTTTTACCAGTCCAGTTTTCAGTGTCACATGATCCTTCAGAACCATTCTAAGACATTTATAAAGCTTCCGTCACTTGTTTGTCAATTTAATGCAGTATTATTATTATTACTCTTTTTTTTTTTTTTTTTGTGCATTTCTCTTTCTTGTCTTCCGCAGTCTGGGGTCCTATGCGGCGCTGCAGGGGGAGTTCTACTGCAAACCACACTTCCAGCAGCTCTTCAAGAGTAAAGGGAACTACGATGAGGGCTTCGGGCGCAAGCAGCACAAGGAGCTCTGGGCCTCCAAGGATGCAGAGAGCATCACCAAGACGCCATAATCCTCAGTGATCTTTCCAAAGCACCTCTCCCCTCCCTAGCCAACGATGATGACCCTTTATATACTCTGCCCATGTCAATACACACATGCATCCACACAAACACACTCACACACTCATTTCAAGCACACAAGCAGTTGATCCAGGCTTCTCATGATATCACAACACAATCACAAATATACCAAGATAATGTGATCGTTGATTAGCTTCTCTTTTGTCTGTTCATTTTTATTTTATTTTTTTTATTTCTCCTGCCCTTCATTCTCTATTTTTAATTTAGCTTTTTTTTTTTTTTTTTTTTTTTTTTTTTTTTTTGTGTAATGTTGTGGAGTAAACAGTTAGTTGATTGTGACCAAAATCTTTGTGTCCCTATAGAGGTGGGATGATTCACTTCTTAGCGTTGTTACGGTCCTGTTTGGCAGTATCTGTTGGTTTTCTGTCATGAAAGGTTTCAAGATGGTTTAGATTATACACTCAGGTAAAGATTCTGGGTTGTTGCATCAAGATTATTCAGCAATCTTTTATGTACATAGTGAACTTAAATGTTTTGTTTTATGATGGATATATGTCCCTCACTTCAGTTACAGCAGTCTGTACTGTTTTCAAACTAAATGGCTTTTTTTTTTTTTTTTTTTTTTTTTTTTTTAATTGTCTGCTTTGCTGGCACAGGGTATTTTATCTGTGAATCTACAGGGTACACTGTACTGTAAAGAACTCTCTTGAGTTTACACCCACCACCCCTTATCTTTGCATTCTTTTTCATCTTTGTTTTAACTTCTTTTGACTTTAAGAATTAGTATTTGACATATCCTTTCAGATCCAACAATATCATTCTTAAGCACGAGTATCCTTGACCAAATGTAGCTGTAAACGCCAATATCTGCTAAGATAATATTTACCTACTCTAAAATGAATTTGATTTTACAAATTTAAGATTTAGATCAGCTATGATTTCTGGCGCCCTCTAGCGTCTTGGATGATATTTCTTATTTGACATAATGCTGGTTATTCTCTGCCATCTAGTGATATCTCCGCTCATTTTATCAATCATAAATATTCCTTATGTCTTATTTTCTTTTTCTTTTTTTTTATACGTTGTTGCTCAATGATTTCTTGTAAAGGCATTTGTACATAAGTACCACTAAACTGAGTGAATGTACTGTGATGCACTATACTGTACTTATGCCTTGCTGCATGGGACCAAGCTTGTACAACAAAATTAAGATATATCACAGGGAACTAGGTCTCAGAGGAAATGTCATTTATGATGCTTCGCACTATTACCTCCCCTCCCCCCTCTCACTCCACCACTTCCTGTCATTGCATAGTTTTGGGCTGTTTCCTGTAGGCTTCTCCGTGACGGGGTTTTGTGGGACTTTGAGCACATGCACAATCGTGTGGCTCGGAAGCATTGCTCAGGAATACGGACGATCCAGCACCGTCACCCCTAGTGTTCATTGTTAGGAGCTGTAGTTCATCACACAAACATTATGCCCTAAATTGACCAACAGTCAGCAGTCGGGGGTTTGAGCAGGAAGGGGGTCCCGTACATCTAAACAAAGACTTCCATCCCAGGTTTTATATGCACATGTCAGCGTGAAACTGTGACTTGTGAATTGTCACTGTGGCCATAAGCTGTGACCTCTCCAGAGGTTGATGTATTTGTGTACAAACATCATTAATGCCATTATGTTGTTTTTCATGAATGAAATGCCTCTGTGTTTTAATACTGTTGCTTCTTTTGTTTTGTCTGTTTTTTAGTGTAACACGGTAAAGCTGTTCTGATAAGCCGGTATTTCGTAAATGTCATATATAAGTGGTCTGTAGATAGTTTTGCCTTTAGTTTTAGGCCCATGATAATGGCTTGTTTTGTTCGCTAATGTCTCGTCTGCCTTCCAGTGCAATGGCCTTTTGTCTGTACTTTTGAGGAGATTCTCCACGTAGACTTGCTAAGTCATTGAAAATCATCCAAATATTTTCAACAACTTGCACACCACAAAATTCCCTGTGTGTGTGTGTGGTATATGTTTAATGATGACTGTGAAATTGAAATGCATTGAGAGGTTTAGAGGAATTATCGAAAGCTCTTGGCACAAAATGAAAGAATATTTTCATATTAAGCCTTATTTTAGTTGCATTTCTTTTTATCGCTTGAATCATTTTTAGAACACCTCCCCCCCCCACCCACCCCAAAAAAAGAAAAGAAATCTTTCACAATCATAATTTCATAATCAGCTTTCTCATTTTCTCTCCGTTAATAAATCGGTCTTTATTTTCACTGCGTTTTCTCTTCTGTCCAAATGTGCTTTTAATTTTGGAACAAACCTTTCACAGACACAAATCACTGTGTTTACACCAATTGTTCGTTGTGTTTGCACGCAGTGCGCCAAGGTACAAATGACACAATATCCTGCAGACACTCGCTGTCTTTTATAAACTACAGAACAAATAGGAAAAAGGTACTTTGCTCTTTTCTGATGGATTTGTAGTTCTTGAAATGTGTGAGTGTGTCTATGTAAATGTATGGATATTTAAGGTTGCAAAAGATTATTTTTGAATGCTGTTGACTCTTGTCTGCATGCGTTGAGTGAGAGGAGATAAATGTACGCAAAGTGTATTACTCTATATCTAAAACTTGATCAGTGGAACAAGGTGGCCTTAAAGCAGAAGGAGGTCTTGGCTCTTTACTTGTCTCTTTTGTCCCCCCATCAGGTTTATTTTTGTCTAAGTACTTTTATCAGCCCTCCAGTTCAACTGCTACAAGAATTTCTAATAAAATGTGTTTTTGCTTTCTGTCACTTCCCACAGTGTTTCTCATATTTTTCTCCTCCTGTTTATTTCTCATTTTTGTACACCCTTTTGGAGAAAAACAATAAACGATATGCTGGTGATGATCAACCCTTAGTTTGTGTTTTTTCTTACAGTGAAAATAAAACGTTAACTCTGTATGAACGTTACCTTGGCGACTAGCTAAAACAAAGTTAACTTTTTTTTGTAATAATTGATATACACACATCTTTTTGTTTAGTGTAGTACGTGTGTGTGTGTATATATATATATATATGGACCTGTTTAGGAAAAAAAAACAAACTTCTCAATGGTAATTCTTAAAGTGATAAAAGAAGCATTGCAATCACTAAAATTTCTTTAAAATAAAAGACAGTAAAGCAAGTAACAGTTTTTAAGCACTTTCATTTGTCTATTTACAAGTAACATAAATATTGTAAAATACTGGTCCCCCAGATGAGTCCAAAATCCAAATATCACACTACGAAATATTTGCTGCAAAGACATCTGGTGTGCATATGTTAAATGAATCACATTATTCATCAAATTATGAAACCTGTTATTTTCTTTATTATTTGTTTTTTGATCAATGTATAAAAAAGGCTTTAAGTGTACAAATGTAAGAAATATAAACAACAAACATAGTAATGCATATACATCGTTTTGCAGAAGGGTTCTTAAGGTACTATGAGTAACTAAATCTGTTGAAAAAATAAAAATTGCTAATTGTAAGTTTATTTATGAAGTGAGGAAAATCTGTCTTTTGTTTAGAATTGTTTACCTCGTTGTTTTATTATTTATACTTGTTTATTTCTGTTGTTTTTGTGAAGAACCATTTTACCAAGACAAATCCCTCATACATGTATACGGTATAAATGTGATTCTGATGCTGAATAAGGGGTGTTTTCAAAAAAAATCTACCTAATTCATATAGATTCATCAAAATTACGGAAATCCCTTCTTTTCCTCCGGTCTATATCTAAATAGTCGATATGATGTAGTTTTCCTGAATATTTTTTTTTTTGAAAACAGAGATGTGTCTGGAGTCTCACCTAGACCGCTCGCTTCTGACCGCTACGTCATAAACGTGTGCGCGTCGCGTCACCGAGCGTGACTGAACGCGAGAGAGGAACAGCGCGCCCCCGAGCGTACACAAACTCCGAGCGCTCGCCACAGTTGTCATCTTGAACATGTCGCGGAAATTACAGACGCTACGCGATGCGTTGTTTCTCGCCGACGACGATGAAAAACCCCTGAGCACGATTCCACCCGTGCACGGGCACTAACATGACGAACTTTGGGCTGCTTCTGAAGGAAGCGAGCGTTTGGGTTCCGGTGACGAACTGCTTTTTTTTTGGCTGTCAGGAAACTCGCTGCGCTAAAGATTCATTCTAGCATCTGCTGCTTATCATCAACGACATCACGAGGACGCCCGGACTAATGTCGCCTCGAGAGCCCCCTCTCCAGCCCGACATCGCCAAACCCGCTCGCGCGGCCGTCTGGGAGCCCGTTTCTCGCCCTTTCTACGAGTTTCAACTTTCGCTGAGTTCAGCCGTCATCAACGGAAAGAGGAATTTGTTCAAGTGAGGCGCACGCTCTTTTGTCCAGATCCTCGACAGCGCGATTCTTGCGCGGTTATCCTCGTACGTTTCTCGCTTTTGCTTCGGTAAAGTGGATAAACGAAGACTGCTTTCACAGTCACATGCCTTCATTCATAATCATTTGTCGCACAATAATGCGGAGCGTGTGCAAGCGTCGGCCCGAGGGCTCGTTTTCGTGTTTGTTTGGCTTTGCAAAGTCGTTGGGCACGGGATTCATTGACACGGACGGACTGTTACCGATTCGCCTTTCTGCAGAAAAGTAAAAACTGTAGGTTTGTGCGGTGAGCTGGCCAGACGCATCGACGGAGAGGGAAAATATGCAAACCTAGCAGGAAAAGAAGCCATCAAAATTACGGAAATCCCTTCTTTTCCCCCGGTCTGCTATCACGAATGTATTTCGTGTAACAGCGCGCTTCTATCTGCACCACATACATTCTTACCCTTTGGACGAGAAGTTTTTTTTTTTTTTAAATCGGATTTATTATGGACTCTCCGTGCAGTAGTTATGCTATCTGCACAAAGTGAAACGTATATTGACAAAACGGCGATATCGAATTAGCATAATTGCTACTTTGTGTCGGCGTAAACTGTGTGTGCGTGTGTGTGTGTGTGTGTGTGTTAAGAGGTCTCTTGACTGCTCTGAGGAACAAGTTTGATGGGTGATATGCGAGACCCTCAGGGGTCCGCTTGCCTGGAAGCTCTTTAGCTATGGCAGCGGCCTGGATATATGTGGACAGTCACATTACGTTTGTCTTCACGATACACATCAAGTTTCTGAAGACAGGCCAGAAAGTGACTCTGTGAGGAGCCCTCTTTCACCTGCGATAAGTTCAGGTGAGTATTTTAACTTCTGTGCAGTTGATGACACTTGCTATTAGTCGCACTCATGCTACACAGATACCAGCTGTTTATGTATATATTTAGGAGAGGGGATGGAATAACATGGTCAGCCATACACCCAAAACGATATCAAAACCTGTTGCTATGCTTTAGTTAACACACTTTGCAAACAATCAAGCATGTTTGTGTAATTACATATTGAACCCTAATTTAAAATGATCCACTAGTACTGGAAATAAACACAAGTTATTTGCCATGGACCCCATCTATGCTTTTATGCTTGTGTGGCAAGTCAAGATAAATCACTTTTTTTTCTCTATAGTGCATTAGATTGTTTCAAAAGAACGTCATGATAATAAACAGGAAGATGGCATAATCAGTTATGGAAAGACTGCTGTGTGGAGACCATTCAGATTTTAGTTAGATAGAAGTTAGGCCAGTGTTGGTTCAGCTATTTTGAAATAAGTAATTAATCTAAAAGCAGCTCTGCAGAAGCCATCAATGTTGTTTTGCAGCTTGAGTGTTTTATGGCGATTCAGTTCACTTTTTTTTTTTTTTTTTTTTTTTTTTTTTGAGCGGTGATGCTTGGACGCTTTCCCATTGAGAATGGGTAACATGTTTCTATCTGGATATTTTAGACCGGTCCTGGGGTCTGTGTCTCACCTGGTAATTTCCTACAACTGCCCAGCAACATTGCTCAAAAAGTTGCCATGTGTCCTCAGCTTTAGTGGTATAGAGTAGGCAGTGCTATAGTGTTTTCCAACTTTGTTTTTGTCTTATAGACCCCACAGCCCCATCAGTGTGCTTCAATATAAAGGTCTTTGACACAATCCTAAAAAATTATAGTTCAAAAGCACATTTATTCTAACTAGAACTTTTAAAAAAAGTATACTATAATCGGTGTATATATATAATGGATTTATAATCAGTATATTTTTTTGTTATAGAATAGAATAGAATATTTCAAATGATTAGATAAATCATTTGTATCACAAGTATGATGTGGTGAGTGTATATTAGCACTGTATGGCCATGAAAAAAGCAATATCAGTTAACCACAAGTGATTCACATTACTGAAATATTTACAATGCCAAGTAAACCCCCGGAAACTGGTTGGAAATCACGGTTATAGATGAGTAAACCATATTTGTACACATCTGTTAACATTTCTACAAGAACACTGGTCTACATTTTATGACTTTCCCACAATAGAGAAGACTTCATAATCAGAAATTGATTATTGAAGGCATTCAAATGAACTACCAAACCAGTTAGTTTAGAAAGCGCCTTGTGAAGAAGGGAATAGCTTGGAGTAGATTCATGAAGGTAATACCAGCATGGTACAAACTGAGAGTCTGCTTTTTGTGGTGTTTTTTTTTTTCCAGTGTTGAGAAAATCCTTCATACTGCTCCAGTATCAATGTGTCTTTGTGTCACAACTTTAACTTGAAAACACTGCGTGGACCACAACTTACACAGCTAGTTTAAGATCTGTTTAAGTATGATGTAACATGGGCTTTTTTTTTTTATGTCTACCCTGGAGCTGACAGGAAGCGTTTAGTCTAGTCACTCTAGAGCATTGGGAACCCTAGGGGGGATTTGTGCTGTAAGCCTCTGAATCTCTTGTACTGTAAGCCCCTCCATGAGCAAAAGCCAACAGCCTCAGTGCCAGCACCACGGCTGGGAAAACCAGCCACAGACTAAACAGCTGAAAATCAGGCGAGAGGTGGTTGGGGGCAGGAACAGTCAGAGAAATTTGTTGAGATTCTGGCAAATACTGGGAAAGGGATACAAGCAAAACAAAGCGGGTCCAGCTGACAGGGCCCATAGAAGGCCTCTCCAGATTCCACACATACTTACCACAAGGTAATTAAGAACAGGAGAAACAGAAAGTCAGACCAAGACCGGGCCAGAGACTCTGGATGTTTTTGCTCTATGACCCATTTTAGGACCTTTTTGACCTCTGCCCCGACTCTTACATCCAGCTTTTATTATACTGAGAAATGTCCGTAACGGTATCCAGTGACTATCAAGCTGTTTATAGCAATAATTTCGATGTGTATGTTTTTGTCATTTTTGAATTCATATAAGTTATAAGTTAAAGTAAATGCCTTTATAAAAATTTACCAAACAAAATTTGAAGTGCAGTGCAGGGAATTCAGAGAACATCAATTTACAGTTGTTACTGTTAACCATTTAGCAGGTTTTTTTTACAGTGTTGTTCAAGACAGAAGTCCGCAACAGTTCATGTAAAAGTTAACTTCAGGGATTCATTTAGTTGCATCAATGAGTTTGAAGTACGGTAACTGAGCAAACAGAAAGAGAAAGTGTGGCCTATTGTTATTAACTCTATTTAATTCATACAGAAAGAAAAACAAAGGTTGCGCTGAAAGATATTGGCCACATAATCTTCCAGCCTAGGATAAAGTTATTATTAACATATAATTTTGGACAACTATATAATTGAAAATATGTAAGTGGCGCTCTTTCGTGCGACGGGATATGAAACAGGTCCAGAGCCACAGGGGATAGTCTTTAACTTTAACATAAAGTTGTTCAGCTGATTGCACAAAGTAAACTGTTCACTAAAATGAGAGCGTGCGTTTTGACTGTCAGATGCTTGTGTTTGTTACAGAGTGTTCTTTCAGAATTGTCCTGGGTCCAATTAAATTAATATAACAATAAAGTGATGCATAATTAAGACATTCTTTTACTCTTTTATGAGTAATGTGAATTCAGACATATTTATTTCCTTCTCGTGTATTTATTTTCCAGCATTTATATAAATGGGAGGTATGCAAATTTGGATGTGGCCTAAGTGTTTAAAGTAGTCTCTTCTGGAGAAATTGGTGCAAAATTGAAATGGAAGTGTAAGTTGTGGTCACTTGGGAAGCCAATGAATTTCACAGTTTATTTTCATCTTATGAAATTTAAAAAAATTAATTAACATTTTGAAAATGTATCTTGCTTGTTGGTTCTTGCTCAGTGTTTTATATTTGCTACAATATTTGATTGCATGAATGGAAACCCAGCTACTGTCTGTATATTCAACATTTGTAAAAATAAGTTGATAGTGCCTTGAATTATTGAAATACTTGTATATTTAATATAATATTGAAATTATGATAAAAGCAAGTTAGGGATAAGTTAACAATTTTAGTTCTTAAGCTACTTGATGTTATTACATCTCAGATGTTTAGACTCCAGAGTTAATGCTCCAATTTAAAATAGAAAGAAAGTGGTTTGATAGAAAAAGCAACAAAAGATGGAAGGAGGATGTAAATGCAGATAGGTAGTTGAGATGGTGTTTTAAAAACTGTGAGATTTCTAGTGGTGTGGCATCGTTCCATCATAAATCCATTCAGACCATACATAAAGGAAAAAGGCTTTCACACCAAACCCTCTATGAATTGTGGTGAGGGTCTCTTTAACTTAGACTTGGATTTATGTATAGCAAGACCGTGCTCGCTTGCTGCTCATCGAGTGTGTTCATAGGTGCAGTCGGTCAGGCCACCTGGGTGCCACTCAGGATATCTGGCTGAATGAGTTGATGTCTGACCTCAGTAATTTCTCATGGTTCATTTGGTTCTGCATGACTAGAGGCGCTGAAACAAACGCTTGCATGCGCTCATACGCTCCATACCTCATCCGTTTGGTTAATCATTTCAGCACTGACTGTAAGTTTGGAAGGATGTGCAGTTACTTTGGAAGAGTGTCCAGTTAGTTCTCTCTCCTCCAGTCCGCTGTAGTTGGATGAAAAGAGAGTTTTGCAGGTCTGATGAAGCCCGGCAGTGAAGCACAGGCAGGTAATGTTATTATGACTTATGCAGTCCGACCCGGAGCCTTGCTTTTAAAAATCAGGATATGCTGACTGTAGCAACCTAATGAGACTTTGCTGAATATCTAGAGGGAATCGTTGTTTGCTTTGCTTCTCAGCAGCTCATCTGAGTGGTCCAGGATGTTGAACCGATTTAGAAAAGTCGTTTGTTTTATATCATCTTTTTACATGTCTTCAGGGTTAAATTTAAGTAACTGAACTCACTAAGGCTGATTATTAATACATATTGATATCAGTCAACAATTTGATTTTGTTTTCATTTTCATTTTATTATTAAAAATAAGGAAAAGCAGCAAATTACAAACAATAGTACAAACGAATGTGAAAAGTAAATAAATGTATAATATATTAATATAACACTGCATAGTCTTCGCTGTATAAATCAAGCATAAACTTATTTTTATTAAAGATTCAAAAGTAATTGAAGTAGAGTTAACGTTTAACATTAATAATGACAGACAGGAGCAGGTTCAATGCTGCAATGTAATGATACGCAACCTGCTTTCACACAACTGTTTTTTTTTTATATATAACGCATAACTTATGTGAGTACTCCACACACGACGGACATTTTGGCTACAATTGTGTGAGTATTTCGCCATTCCTGCAGAATAAAGCAAAAAAATCTATCTGTTTTGGCGCTCAAATGTGGTCCCAGAGAGAGGTGTACACATTTTGGCTTTGTCAGCATGAGCAGCGGATTGATTTCTTTTTCACAGCTTATCGTGTTTGATAACCTTTTCAACAACATGGGCGTCCCAAATTCGTGATCTTCGTGTCTCGGGAGAAGCCCTTTTGAACATGTGCTTCATGTGTATCAGTCAGCACGAGCACCTCGTTTAGTTTTTTTCACTGCATATTGCATATTGCCAAACAATGTTGAAATGTAAAGCACCAAAACAAACACATCCATACTCCAACACCTGGCAGTGGCGATCGTGGAAACAAGCTAAAATGACATATTCAAACCAACTTAAATATATTGTGTGAAATAATGCAAGTCAACATTACCTATCAAGAAGGAAGAAATTAAGCGACGCACATCTGTTTCCTGGGCTTCTTACTCTGCAACCCACTCTTTATTTTCTTACTTAAAGGCATATATAACTTTTAATGCTGTCAAACACACACATGCATGTATATATATTTTAGAAAAATGTTGTTTTGTGTATTTCATATATAATTTGAATATAAATATAGACATGTACATATCTTCAAAATATATATTTTTATATGTACACGTCATAAACACAGTACACGCATACGACTATTTTGTATATAAAATGCGTTCGAATATTCCTTACTTTGTCAAAAGTACTAGAGCTGAATACTGAAATGTGCTCAAACATTTCTATCCAGACACTCTCAGCTGAAAAGTGCAGTTCTTGGTAAATGAATGCTGACACTATAGATTCCGTGCATTCCATGCAAAGGTTAGCTGTTGTTAAATTGGTTTCTTCAGAGAAGTGGATTACGTATTATGTGAAACTATCATTTGACACCTTTGTGGTACATTCACTTTTTCCTCTTCCAGGAAGAACAGATAATATCTTTTGAAGGACATCGGAAGGTTATTAGATACATTTGTGTCCCCCTCTCTTTTATTTGTATAGAATTGCACAGAATAGAGCTCCAAGTACATGGTCAGCAATATTATTATGGACAATGTGAGCTTTTTATGTTGGTACACCTTGAAAAATAAGACAAAATCTCAGTTTAAAAGCAGAAGTACGGCTATTTTTCCATTCACATTCTTTTTATAATGTGAGCCACCTGTATTCACGAGCAAATAAAGGTAAAAAAAATATTAGAATGATAGGAGCCTTTATGGCTGGAATCAAGTTTGGAGCTGAAACTCTCGCAATTTTTAAATGGTAAACATTTCCCCCGCAGATTAGTTTTTTTCCACTGTCTTGAAGGTCTGTGCCTGGTTCCTCGGCGCAAGCAGGGATCAGGTTACAGTCCTTCAGGTCTCGCATGCACAGCACACATTCACGCCATCCTGTTACACGTATGATATTTTTATCTAGCATCAGTAAATTTTAATGAGGCACATTAACACTGAGGCGGTAAACAGTTTGCTATTAAAATACTCTTGTAAATGAAGGGCCCCTGGAAAAATGGAGATGTAGTGCATAGTTGCCCTTGTTGTTGGCTATGATATCATTGTTTGGCTGAGATTACATTTGTTTAGATATGGAGGTGAGGTACAGCTAACAACGGTCGGTTGTAATAATGTGTCCACTTTGATTTTTAGGCCATTGATGGGTGACATTAGAGCACAGTGTGTGTGAGGACCTTCTAACCTGAACCTCTCATCAAGAACACACACATTCATACCGCCAAAATGAGTAAGTACACATGTTTTTTCCCTTCATGAAGCAAGTGTCTTTAACATGTCTTAAACATATAGAAGCCCTTTTCTGCCACTGATTAAAGATAAATAAATGTCAATCGCAAGTTCACATCTCGTAATTCCAACTTTTTACCAGAACTGTGAGATATAAACTCACAGTTGTGAGTTATAAAGAATTGCGAAGTTAAGAAAGATATGAACTTTCAATTCTGAGAAAACATCTTTTTCTGCTTCAGAACTAGACTTTATGAATCCCAATTACGAGTTTATATATCAGAAAAAAAAATTACATTTTGACTCTTTTTTTTTTTTTTTTTTTTTTTTTTTTTTTTGCCATTTTGATTGTGTATGTATACGTTTATATCATGCAATTCTATTCTTTTTTATACCGTATTAAAAAAGTGCTTTGATGCAACCTGTGTTGTTAAAAGCGCTATATAAATAAAAATGATTGATTTGATATTAGGTTAATTTAAAAAAAAGCTTATGTTAAAAAGCTAAGTTGGCTCGCATAACTGTTTCCTATATTTTAATATTAATATTTAAAATAACCAAAGCCTGGAATTAAAAGGATGTTTGTTGATATTTTTTTAAGAGAGAGCGAGTGAGATATGTAGACAGACAGTGGCTTATGTTCTCAGTGGTCACATGAACACACAGATATTCAACAGTTGAGTGGTTAAGTCTGTTGCTTGGGTTGATCTGCCATGTTCCCAGTATTGGTGGGTAGACGAGGCTTCTCTGTTTCTCTCCCTCTCTGGAGATGTGTGAAGTCCGTCCAAACAACACACAGCGAATATTTTCCCTCTGTGAGTGAGCTCAGCCAAGACACATCTCGTTCTTACATCAAACATGAGAACAGAGTTCTCCAAAAAACACAGTCATCTCCCTCTCACGACTTTTACTGCGTCGACGCAGGTCTAGTCGTCTGACTGTGCGCGTGTTTATTCAAGAAAGAGAGCAGAGGATCCTCTCCGTTCCTCCGCACCTGTGCCGTAACTGTATAGCAAGTTTATAGTTTCTGCTACATAATCTCAGTTTAGTTTAAAATGAGGTAATAAGCCACTCAAGGACAATAGTTACAATGATTAACCGCAATTAAGGTTTGGCAACAAATAGGGAGCACAAGTATTGTTAAAATTAATACATGGAATTAACAAAGTTGTTTTGAATAAAAGTATGCATATAAATGATTACATTTTAACACTTCTAATTACAATAAATCTTTACAGCCAGAGTAGGCCATTAGCTCTTTTTTGCCAGTAGCTGCCAGGAAGAGACTTTGACCCACATTTAAATAACTGATTTAAAAATAAATGTAACTAATGGCACAATAGTCTCCTTGAAAGTATAAAAAAAAGAGCGAGCGAAATGGGTACTGACAAAATAATAAATGCTAATTATTTGGAAGGATGAACATATATCATACTGATTATCAGCCAGTATTTGGGATTTTTTTAAATCCGCATCAACTAATATGTTTTATTGTCAATCATTTCCACTTTTTTTTTTACATATAGATAAAATTTCCCATTGTCTTATGCTGGCTTAAACTTAATCTAATGAACCAAAGATCTGATAACACTGTAAAATGTAATCTTTGGTAAATCTCAAAATGAATATCTGTTTTTCCATGCTGTACTGTATAATATCATATTTTGATGCCTAACTTAGACAAAATAGTTTAGTAACATCTCTGTTTTTCTCCCCCAGACGAGAGACAGGCTCTCCATTCAATAATGAAGGATCTGGTGGCCCTGCAGATGACCAGGCGCCAGTCAGCATCAACTTATGACACAGCAAAACCTAAACCTGCCAGCATTGCCAGCTCTTCCAAAAGAATGGTAATAAACAAACATGCATGAAAACAGACAGTTACCTTGTGACTCCTGCATGACCCTTCTGACCTAACAGCTGTTTCTTTCTCTTAGGAGGACGTCAGGATTAAGTTTGAGTTCTGTGGCGAAAGAAGGTGAATTTGAGTTTCTTTCTGCTGGAGTGCACGCGTGTTAAAGTAATAGTAACGTTCAGAAACGCATAAAACAGCACGCGCAATGTACATTTTGAGTTTGTGGCATTTACACACAGATGCACACAGGCATCCTGTCTCTTAGCTCTCAGACTGGTATCACAGTGGAAAGGGAAAGGACTGTGGTTAGTCTGTGGCTGCCAGGACAGACCACAGCTATGCTAGGTGTGCTTGAAGGAATGTGTGCACTCTGCAGATCCAGCTGTGTGTTTGACTTGACTTACTGGCTCAGATTACACATCTAAAGAAATCTCAGCTTCCTGTTTAATGTCCCCCCCTCTGCGTGCGTGGCGTGTGTGTATGTTTATATATGTTTGTGTAGGATTCTGATGTTTGGGCGGCCTGTGCAGTTTGAGGAAGTCCAGCAGAAAGTCAAAACATTCTTCGGTCAGCAGTTAGACCTGCATTATATGAATAATGAGGTATTGATTCACATTCAAATGCACTCGCTGACACTCACTTATGATTGCTGCACTCTTATAAGAAATAATCAGGACATTAATATCCTCTGTTTTAGTGCTATTGTACTGAAGCTTGAAAGGGCACAAAAAAGTTCATGATTCGTACATTATAGAAAGCTAAATTAACATTTTTTGCTAGCACTTTATTGCACAGTCCTGTTTCACATGTAAATATTATAATTACAATATCTATGCAAACCTAACCATAACACGTGTAGTTACCTTATATTTTCCAGTACTTGGGTAATTACAGTAAGTACAGGTAAGTGCACAAACTGTAAAATAAAGTACATGTTTGTAAATTAAGATTATACAGTAATGCAAAGTAATAGTAAATAGTAGCTCAATTTTACGTTAAATTTTTTATTTATTTAAATGTACTAAAAAGCTAACAAAGGAAACAGTCAGTAATGAAATCGATGTACACAAAACGTGCTTCACTTTAAGATGGACATCACTGAATGTAGTTGAGCAAGAGGCCGTTCACTCAGAAAGCGTACTTGTGTTTAAAAACGCAAGACGCAACACTCCAAAATGTTTTTTGGAAAAACACTGGGTAAAATCTGACCTAAAATGGGCCGAAATACAGATGTATTTCTTTATGTAAAATGTTTAAATGGCACCTTTACTCAGTGTGTTTGTGCACACAGCTGTCCATTCCCCTGCGTGACCAGGATGACTTGGATAAAGCCATTGATCTGCTGGACCGCAGCTCAAACATGAAGAGCATCAAGATCATGCTGCTGACACAGGAACAAAGCAATGTGAGACCTACGGTTTTATATTACTCGTTACTAAAAAGGTTTAAATGCTGACACTTGTATGTTAGTACAGAGGAGCACAGAGGTGTAATGTTGTTTGTACACCTGTATAATGATTTCTAGATGCTTATGTACATTCATTTGTGTGTTTGCATATGCAGGCCTCCTCTCCATCTCATCACACATTGAGTAAGCAGGTTCGCATCAAAACCTCTCAGTCCACCGGTGATGTTAGTACTGCCTACCAGTCTTCAGAAACAAGAGGACGCCATCACTCCACCAGTGAGTACACACACATACGCACACACTGCAGCGCATTTACCAAAAACCCCTCTGCTTTTCTTACTGCCCTGGGTTTTTCTCTCTCTTACTCTTTCATTTTCTCTCTCTCTCCCCCTCTGTTGTTTCTCTGACTTCCTCTGTGAGCAGTGGGTCCTCTTCCTTTTCCTGTCCACCATCACTGGCTGCTCCACAATGGCTTGCTGGCTCCCAGCCAATCAGATTGCGAGACACTATTAGCATGGTGGGCCAATGGCCTGTTGTTGAGATAGTGTGTATTTTAGGGGGGAGGGGAGGTTGCTACAGCTCGTAAAGGGGTCTGGAGAAAAGCGTGAGCTCTGTGACTGGAGGAAAAAAAAGACGTTTGTTTATATTATGCTTCAGTCTCATGATTCAGCTGTTCTGAACACATTGCACAGGACTTTTTCTTGTTTTGTATTGCGACTGCAGCGTTGTTCTTTGAGCTCATCGTAAGCTGTAAAAATGCAGAAAATAAAATAAAAACAAAAACAAACTAATTAGACATGTAATTTAAGCAGAAAGCACAGAATTTTGTTAAAACAAAATGGGACTAAATAAAACTAATAGTAACTATTCCACAGGGATCTAAAAATGTTAATTTAATTAGCACTGATGACTATTAGCAGTGTAATTGATTAAATGTGTGCAAGTTTATACACTCCTAAGTATACAACAACTATACTGGATAAAATGGTGACGTAAACATGACGTGAATACAAATTGCTGCATGTGTGCACTCTCTGTCTTACTCCACAGTGTGGTCAGTAACAGAGAGACATGTTTGCCATCATAAAATATTACCAGAAAGAAACGTTGAATTGTTGTAACATTTATGTCTGTTGTTTTGTCCTTCTGCAGGCTCTCAGAACACTGGCAGAAGTTCTCCGCCCCCTGGTTACGTTCCTGAGCGCCAACAGCGAATCGCACGTCAGGGATCGTACACCAGCATCAACAGCGAGGGGGAGTTCATACCTGAAACCAGTGACCAGTGTGTGAGTTGAAAAACGTGCACAAATGTGTCAGTGGGTACTATTGCTTCGGGATATTAAATATGTTTATATAATGTATAATAAAGGAATATAAACTGATATACATGCAAATATTTTCATAATATATATTGTATGTGTATTTATGTATACATAATAAATATACACAGTGCATACATATATTATATAAACAAACATTTATTTTTAATGCGATTAATTTGATTAATCATTTGACAGCACTAGTTTGATTAGAATTATAAAATACACACACACACACACACACACACATATGTGTATATATATTATTCACAAAATTAATGACACAAACTTTTGAACGGTGCTCTTCTTATGTTTGAAAAATGTATGTTCTATTCTATTTTATTCTATTCTATTTGTTATAAATACATGCCAGATATGCTGTGCCAGTGCTTTTAAATGCTAGATATATTGCTCTCCAAAGCAGAAATAAATGATCAAAATAATGTCAGGTTTTTTATTTGGTCAACATGCTTGCTTCTGTATTTGCTGTACTTCCTTCAGCTCATATATACATGGCTAATTTGCATATTCTCACAGGCAGAGTGGGTAAAAAAATGTGCTGCACAGACTTGAAGTATAGAATAGGTATCATGGTTCCCATAGAAACGGCACATGTTCACACACATGATATACCACTGCTAAAAGGAATTACAGTCACCTGATCACCTGCAATGCCTTCTGAGGACATTTAAATTATAGCTTACTCGTATTTAAAGGTGCTGGATCCTTGGAGCAGTGCAGAAAACTCTGTGTCTGGCAGCTGTCAGTCGCTGGACAGCAACTCTGACAGGTGAGGAAACCAATACAATACAAAATGTGTTCGAACGATTCTGTGATCGTAAGCACCCGTCTCAGTTATTTTTATTTACTGTTGTGTCTTGTTTTGCAGTCCCTCACTCAGGAAACCTCGTACACACAGGGTTAAGAGTTACCCTGACAACCGACAGGACTGTGCAGGTGTGCCTCAATGAAGACACGCTTAGTTTTGAAATCAGCTTTTCCATTGGTTCAAATTTCCATGCTCTCTCTGCATTCTCCTCTTTCAGACAGAGAAAACCATGTATATGATAAGATTGTAGGGAAGGGAGGGACGTACCCTCGCAGGTATCATGTGTCGCTGCATCATAAAGACCACAGTGAAGGTACAAAACGCTCCAATTACACATACACACTCATACGCAGTTCCTGGTTGTAATTTATACAAATAATGCTGCTCTTCAGGTCGAAGGACATTTCCACGGATCCGTCGTCCCCAGGGAAACTTGTTCACGCTGGTGCCTTCCCGACGTTCACTGAACGGCAGCGAGGAGAGTTTGGGGAGCTGGCAGCTGGTTGATCCTCAAGCCAGACTCCGCCCACAGGACCGCCCAGTCCCTCACAAGTGTGAGTGTGAAATAGATCCTGATGCTGTAGAGTACGGTTATTTATGAAAACAGTAAGCCCCAAGAAGCTGTGGTTTACAGTAAATTTATAACAGCTGTTTTAAATTCACTGTGAAACATGGCCTCGCAGGGCTTATTGTTTTAATAAAACGGTTATTCAATATACTTAGTAAGGTTTCACAAAATAAAACAAAGCGTAACGATATTAATAAAAACAATATTCTTCCACCAAACATTGTAGGCGTTGTAATGCCTTTTAGTTTTAAAACGCAAAACTGAGACTTTGGAAACCGATGGCGTGGCAGCCCACAGTCTCTCAGCATATCCTTGACAACCGTGTAAATGCGTTTTAAATCTAAAACTCACTAGTGTAAACAGGGCTGTAGTTCCTTTAGAAACAGTTGTGATCAGAACCATGGTTGGAACACAGTGGTCGCCAACCAACACGCAAAGTGAGCAAGTGTAGATTAAAACCATATAAACCCAAATCCGATTTTTTTTGCAAATCTGATTGAAATCTGATCATATATAGATGGTCAGTAACAAACAAATGTGTGTGAAATTGTCGGTTCGTATGTTTAATTCAGCCAGTTATTATTGTGTCTTCGTATGTGTTATGTTCATGTACGTAGCCCCTACAGCTCCAGTGACGTGGCGCAGGGGGAAGTTGCTGGGTCAGGGTGCTTTTGGAAGGGTTTATCTGTGCTATGATGTGGACACAGGCAGGGAACTTGCAGCAAAACAGGTTCATTTTGACCCTGCCAGTCCGGAGACCAGCAAGGTAGCACACTTTGTTTTGTTTTGATGGGTTTTGCTTTTTTGTTGTGTTGTGGTGTTGTTTTTATTTAATTTTTTTTCCCCTGTACTTCAAGTTTACGTGATCAGTTCTTCCTTTTTTCGTCTTTTGAGTTTGCCAGCATGTTGTTGTTGTTGTTTTTGTTTTTTTTTGTTCTTTCTCAAACTTTCCCCCCACTCTTTAAATCCTTTCCTGTCTGCCATTGCAAAAACATGCACTGTCGCTTCCTGTATCTGTGTGTGATTGTGCGTGCATCGGCCAGAGGGGGGTTTTGAGGCGAGGGGAAGTGGGGTAGTCTATCAACGCATTTCTCGTTGATCATGCCCTCACTTCAAACAAAAACACACATATACGTTTAAACACTCAAAAATAAAGCGCCTCTTAACCACAGTTTGGTATTAGTGTGTTGTGGTTGGTTTGATCTTGTCTGTGCATGCTCAGCAATCTCACTCAGACCCCGCTCTGGTCACAGCCAGCTGCCTCAGCTGCGGTTGTGTCATGACTCTTGCCCTCTTTTCTACAGGAGGTGAGTGCTTTAGAGTGTGAGATACAGCTTTTGAAGAACCTGCATCATGAGCGCATCGTTCAGTACTACGGCTGCCTTCGAGACCATAACGAGAAGACCCTCACCATTTTCATGGAGTATATGCCCGGGGTGAGTTTTAGACGGCACTGGCTCATCAAATGTTGGAAAAGTAACAAGTTATATTAAAGGAAAAGTACACCAAATCGAACATTCTGTCATCGTTTTTTGAATCCTCATGTTGTTGCAAACATGTATGCTTGTAGTAATAGCTCTAAAAATGCCCAAAAATG
Source organism: Puntigrus tetrazona (assembly GCF_018831695.1). Taxonomy (NCBI): domain Eukaryota; kingdom Metazoa; phylum Chordata; class Actinopteri; order Cypriniformes; family Cyprinidae; genus Puntigrus; species Puntigrus tetrazona. Next base: position 11,699,629 of record NC_056701.1, on the reverse strand, counting down.
ATGTCTAATACATTTTTTTCCTAAAATGATAGTTCATAGTGTCCATGGATATGTGATAATGTATTTGATTTACAGTAGAAAGTAATATTATGAAATATTAGAATAATTTAAAATAATTTTATAATAATGTATTTTAATTTATTCCTCCTTAATGTTTTTTGTGAAACCAGTAGAATGCATTTTTCTTTGGTAAATGTAAAAAAATTAAAAAATATATTTGACTTATTTTGCAATTTAAAGCATTCTGTTTGAATAAAAGCTGTAATTTCTTGACCCTGGACTTTAATTGTAGTTTCTTTAACATGTATCTGAATCCTTATGATGATTTTTATTTTATTAAAAATTTTTGTTGTTGTATGAGAAAAATCTGTGGAATCTATTACTTTAGTGTTCCACAGAAAAAAACTAACAACATATAGGGTTGGAATGGCATGAGGGTGAATGATCTACAATCCAATTTTCCATTTTGTTGCTTGTAAATAAATATATTGTTAAATGATTTTAATAGTATGGGTTTTTAAAATGTGTTATCACACGCTTGTTTGTTAGCAGTACTGTGGTTGTAATAAAGAGTTCAATGTGACTCACTGGTGCTTTGGTCTTTGATGCTCAGGGTTCAGTCAAAGACCAGCTGAAGGCTTATGGGGCTTTGACAGAGAATGTGACTCGCAAGTATACCAGACAAATTCTTGAGGGCATGTCCTACTTGCACAGCAACATGATCGTCCACAGGGACATCAAAGGTAGACCTGGCATATTCAAATACTGTGTGTGTTTTGTCTGCTATTTCAATTGCAATTAAAATAAACAGAAGTGTATTATATCATAGTTTAGTTTGTAGTGGCAGTTTGAGTAAAAGTTCTAAAAGTTTGGATCTTGGCTTATAAATCTTCTTTTAATCATATAACAAGAGGAAATCTGGATCAAAGATCTTTCAGTACTTTGCATGCTAACAGCTCTCCCTGGTCGCTTCCTCCGGTGCGCTCAGGTGCCAACATCCTGCGAGATTCAGCCGGCAATGTGAAGCTGGGAGATTTTGGCGCCAGTAAGCGGCTTCAGACCATCTGCATGTCCAGCACTGGGGTCCGTTCTGTGACTGGAACGCCGTATTGGATGAGCCCAGAGGTCATCAGCGGAGAGGGGTACGGCCGGAAGGCAGACGTTTGGTGAGAACTCGGTTTTTTTTGTTTGTTAATAAAAAACACATCACACAAGAAGTGCACATCTTTGAGGTTTAGAACAAAAAAGCTTTGAAACGGCATTTTCATCATGGGAACCTAAAAACCTTGAAAATGTTTTCAAAATCTCATATTACTACAGTGAAGAAAGCAGCTGGGATTTGTGGAATGGTACAATGCTCTCAGTAATTTGTCACCATTCTGTGATCCAGTCTAAGAGTCACGATTCTTCTTCTTTTTTTTTTTTTTTAAAATCAGACACGGTTGTGACCTATATTGCAAAAAAGCAACATCCTCATAATATTAAGCACCTATTTGTAAACGAATGCAGTAGGAGAGAAAGAATTTGGTTATTTTTATGTCCTTAAGAAGTGCACAGATGCTCAGTCCTCCACATAAACCGACTGGACAGACTCCTGGTAGGTCAGGGGAGAGTAAGCTGCGTAAAGTTGAACACTTTAATACGTTATACCAGTGGTTTTCAACCTGTGGGCCGCGGCCCCCCAGTGGGCCGCAACGGTATTGCAGGGGGCCGCCAGTTGTTATCAATAGAAATAATAATATTGCTAATGTACGTAAAAATGTGTAGTAATAATTAAATATCATAATTAATTAAATAACAAAAAATAATAATAAACTGTTACTATGCGTTCACTATTCCAGGTCGTTGATTGGTTTAAAAACAACCCACTTGATTTAGGCTATGTAACATATTTTTGCTGCATACATGCCAAAACAGATGTAAACATGGATAAATGGTTGACAACGGGATCGCTGAAAAGGGAAAATACTTCATCTACAAGTAAGCAGGACACAGAAAAGACTCAAAATAAACCTAAAAGAAGAAAATATAGCAGTGAGAAATTTTTTTGCAGTGGGCCGCGGAAACATATGTGTTTGGTTGTGTGGGCTGTGAGTTAAAAAAGGTTGGGAACCACTGCGTTATACTATTTACGTATTTGTGATTTATAACTTTTAAGAGTATGATTATTTATAAGACACGTGGAACACCTTTTTTTTTCAGTTTAATGTTGATTATAAACCCAAGAGTATTAGTAGACTTAGGTAGGGCAGGTAGAATGTTTACATACTTGAAAAGTATCCCATACTCGGTATGTCTGTTGAAGAACCATCGAAATAAAGTGTTAGAATATATTTGGCAGACACGCTACTAATGCTCTAATGAATCCTAATTGGCATGTAGTTGCATTAATATATATATATATATATATATATATATATATATATATATATATATATAGATTTACCTGAAGCTAAATTACAAAGTATATCAATTTAAACAAAGAACACCTAAAATCTGTAACATGTAGAATATAAAATAAATCATGTAACTTAACTAAACTTTCCTTTTCCCTAAACTGTGTTGTGTGAACAGGAGTCTAGGCTGCACAGTGGTGGAGATGTTGACTGAGAAGCCCCCGTGGGCTGAATTCGAGGCCATGGCAGCCATATTTAAGATTGCCACTCAGCCCACCAACCCCCAGCTGCCGTCTCACATCTCCGAGCACACTCGGGACTTCCTCCGCTGCATCTTTGTGGAGGCCAAGTACCGTCCAAGTGCAGAGGAGCTGCTCAGACATCCCTTTTCCCAGATCTTGTGCTGAGGTGTCCATCTAGCTGCTTCAACGGGTTAAAAACGAACCCTATTTTTTTTTTCTTTTGTAAAAGAGTGATAAGCTCAGCTTCAAAGGCAATCTGCGTTTCCACAGCACGTGACCCGCCGGCGCCCGATCCGGGATGACGCCTGAATTTTTAGGTCACAAAACTGGTTTATTCTCTAATGGTTTGAAATGCAGTGTCTTTGGGACAGCAGGGGGCGCTACGGGCCTTTTTTGACGCACATGCTCTTTATATTACAGAAATAAACAGATTGATGGAGTCACAAGACGAGCAGATGCAAACAAACACGATACCGTTTGAGCTGCCTCAAACCAGACTGTTTCTCACAACAACCACCAAACGTGCCTCCTAAAGCCAACAGGGTCGGTCTCAGTTACTTCTGAATGAGCTTTTCAGGCGGCCTCCTAATGAATGTTTCATCCAGTCCACAGCATGGTGGAACTCAGTGTTAGCACTTAGTGTTAAAGGAAACGTAATAATTGTGTCCCGGTGCGTTCCAGCCTCTGACGAATGAGGGTCATACGCAAGTCATGGTTTGCATTCGTATATATTGAATTTTCATAGAATTGCACTTCCTTGATTGTTTTAGTCTGTTACAGACAGCAGCTTATTCTGGTTTCGCCAAGGATCTGGGCATAAGGGCAAAAGGTTAAAGTGGTCGAAGTGTAATACATAGTTTTGTACCGCAGTAGTTCCTCATAGTGTCCTGTAGAGAGCAGCAGTGCAGTACTTAAGATGCAGCTAATCTATAGTATTCCTGTAGTGTTGATGAGATGTTCAATTGGGAATGTCGCAAGGTGTGTGTTATTTTGTGTGTGGCCAGATGTTGAGAGCACATTCGGTTGTATATTAGTTTTCTCTCCAGCCCTGCCAAAGAAAATGTATTTAGAAAGCGTTGTGCCTTAAGTGTCTCATGGCAGTACATTGGACCCCTTTGCATCAGATGCACTTTTGAATATGAATGTCGAATATACCAAATTGTTCATTTGTTACACAGAATGTGAAGCCTTTTTCACTTTTATTTATGTCCCAATGGTCATCCATTTTTATATACGAGTATATATATGTATGTGTATAAATCTATTTTTATATAGTGACTCTGAACCGAGTTATGCTTTTAGGAACAGAAGAAGAGTTAGAAACAGGATTTGTAACAGCAGCTGGTTTTGCGGAGACTACAACATGATTTTACATGTGTTTATTACTGGCTGGAAATTGAGCTCTGATCTGTGCAAGTCTTATGTATGCTCCTGTTTTGAAGTGTTTATAGTGTGTCTGCTCTTTCCCCCGAGGATATCGGGGAGAATCTGGTTGAATCAGGAAGTGATTAGCTCCTTGAATCTTTCTCAGAAATGCACGCACACGGATATTCACATTTGCTGCCACATAGGAAGGACTTGCACAGATATTTGCCTTTTATGTATTCAGAGTTGCAGTATTGGAAAAAAAAAATGAGGTGAGGTGGAAAAGAAAGTTGTGTTAAGAAAATGGTATTAAGGTTGATGTACACTAACATTCACAGTTTGGGTTTAGTAAGATTTTTGTGAAATAAATAATGTTTCTTTAGCAAGAACACATTGAATTGATTAATTTACTCATTTTTTTCGAATACCTCCAGATTCCAGATGGTGGTTGTCACGGCCAAATATTGTCCTATCATGACATGCCATACATCAGTGGAAATCTAAATTGTTTAAATGATTTATAAATCTCAGTTAAAAAAAATGGAAATACAAATGTTTTCAACATAAGGTATGTTTATTGAGCATACAAGTAAATCAACTTTTTTTTTTCATGTGACACTAACACTTAAAGTGAAATATGTTTTGCCAATATAGTAATTAATATCAAAAAAATTGCATAACATTACTGTTTTTTTGTGCATTTTTGATCAAATGGCTCCTTTGTGAGCACAAGAGTCTTTAAAACATTTTTAAAAATCTTACTGACCCCAAATTCTGAAGGGTTGGGTTATTCTGAATTCTTCGGAATATGGGAAGTGTTATTATACTGAAACTAAGTACGTGAGACATGGCACGATTATCAGAAACTAAGAAAAGTGTGTTAAAAGGCACTCTTTGGAAATGTATCATGGGGTATTGCTCATGTGAAAGTGTAGGTGGATGCCAGGGGCGAATTTCCACTCAGCTTGACGACTTTGTTTAGCTCAGGGTTTGAGTGACAGGTGTCCGTCATACGGGCACACCAACACTGACCGCAGGATCAGATGTCCTCTTTTTCTATTGTTTTGAAAGTATTTTGGCCTCCTCAAAAACGGTTGAATGGCTCAAATATGATCTCAAATAGCTGCTAGCTTTTGTTTTGGCAGCTAAGAATCAGTATTGTACCAAAGATTGAGAAATGTCTCAGATAAATGTCAGAGTTAAGTCTAGTTGAGAACCCTGGGATAAGCAAAAGAATACGAGCCAATAGGTTAGATACACAATATATAATTATGGTTATGTATCTTGACATGAGACTTGCAGTGCAAAGTCCGGTGTATCAAATATTTTCAAATAAAATAATATGCACAAAACTACTTATTTGGTGTTTGTTTGTTTGTTTTTAATCTTTAATATGTTGTTGTCGGTGTCTTCTAGTACCTGTTATATGTGTGTGTTCGTGATTCTTGCTAACAGCGTGTTTCTCACCATCTGTCTTTGTCTGTTTGGAGTCAGTCTAAGCCAGTCACAGTACTAACTGCTTTTCTCTGTGAATACACACCATTGTGGCACCGAGGAAAAGAGCGACTGAATTTATAGAGCTTCCTCCCCTTCTTCTCTCCGGGCAGTGAAATATAGTGCAAAGCGAAACATTACGTTCAGGCAGGAATAAAGAAGTGACTTACGTCTAAGATCTTGGTTATTTTTTCACAGCCCTCCCTCACATTTACTGCAAGCATTCATTTGTCAGTTACTGTGTTCTCTGGTTCGTCAGGAACGTAGACGTGTATGTAGTTAAACCGGTTACGACCAAGAAGGGATGCGTTTCTTTTCACTTGACCTGTTCTAATTTAGTATTTGTAGTGCACTAATACTTCAGACAAAGTTTTTTGTTTCCAATTTTATATTAGGTGGCCTACAATACTGTGTATTTACATTTATATTAATTACTTTGGTACAATGCACATATTGTGTACGTACATATGTTACTTATATTTTTGTAAAATATCTGAAATTCTGCCATTTTATATTTCCACTTTTGTCCCATCCCTTACACCTAAACCCACCTTTAAATCTATACCACCAAACCTGTCCCTAACTTTACCCGTATCAACCCGTATTTTACATTTCTTTTATAAGTAAAAATATTAGGCTCAATAAAGGCTTGACAAAAGCTTTGATTTTAGTAAGTAAATCCTTTTTTTTAAATTTCAACATAGCATAGATATTGCATACATGTAGCAAGCTAGTTGTAGTTTTTATGTTTAGTTCTTTCAGTAGCTTAGTTTTAATTGCGTTCAGTAGTAACTAGTAGTTATTGTTACGTTTTAGTTTACGAATGTGTAATTATTTTTTTCGAAGTTAATATATAACATTAATTATATTTAAAATTTTAATTTTCATGTGTAATAAGGCCAGGCTATAAACGCATACAATACAAAAACAAACAATTTGGGGGTTTTTTTTGTTTTGTTTTGTTCATGCGTTTTATTCATGTATTTTATTTTAATTTTTAATTAATGAAAATGTTGTACTTTAGTTTTAAAGGAATAGTTCACTCAAAAATGTACATCATGTCATCATTTACTCACCCTTATGTCGACCTCTATGAGTTTATGTCGATATTTTGGAGAATGCTGGTAATAAAACATGGTCCACATTGAATTCCATAGTCATTTTTGCTCTATGGAAGTCAATGGGGACCAACAACTATGTGGATCTTCAAAATCCTTCAGAATATCTTTTATGTTCAGCATAAGAAAGAAACTCGTATAGGTTCTGGAACGTAAATGATTCATCTTTGGGTCTTTTAGCTTCCCTTAAGAGCTTTTGCACAACGGTGTCTGAAGCGCAACTAAACACCTGGCTTGATTTTCTGGCAAAATTAGCTTGTGTCCTGCTGCCATGATTGCCACATCATTTAAATTTGTATTCCTCAGTTTCTATTACACACGGTAAGATTCACAGTCGACACGCACACACAAAAACAAGCGTAAGCTCTCACAAACAGAGCTTGGCAGATGAGTGCGGTCTCAGAGTCTGGTTGTGGCTTTGTCTTGGCTGACGATCAGTCGGGGGAAAGAGCATTAGGATTCTGCTCTTCGCTCCTGCCTCATTACGCTGGAGACATGAATCAGCTGTTTGACGCCTCTCGAACCAGAGAGAGCGAAACCAAGCGTGCCAATAAACAAAATACACTGACTGAGATTTGAAGAGAGAACAACTGGACATCTCTATGGAAAAGCTTCTCGCACGCTAACAGACTTTTCTCTTTGAACTTTTCACCTCTCTTGTTGAATGTTTGGTCTCGGACGGGCATTTCCCCCAGTTACCGGGGCTGAGGCAACCACAGTCACCCCTGCAGATATTTATTAGGGGATCGTAATGACAGCCCTCCATGTTGGTCCTGACTCTAAACACACCAAACGGCATAAATTACAGCTGGCCTTACAGTGGAAGTACACGGTGAGATAAAAAGGTCGTTTGTATTCTAGTCGCCCTGTTGAGTCGAGCCACCCAACTTTGTAGTTTAAGAATCAACAGTTTTATCTAATGCCTACTTAGTTTACAGTTACCGTTTATTTAGACTTCCAGTTATGTCGCATGTTTATGTTTGTAGCAATTGTGTATGGGTCAAAATTTTTCTTTCATGCCTAAATCCTTAGGATGTTAAGTATGAATGAGATATTTCCGTACCGTGATTTTTTGTTTCACACATCTGAAGCAATACACTTAACTGACTCGACAGTAAAAAATACACGTTGAGTTGAAATCATTCATGCAGACAAATATTTATTGAATTTTTATTTTATTTTTGAAGTGCCCGTGCTTAATAAATGCACTGATTAGCGATTACATTTAAAATTTGCTGGTCAATAACAGAAATAATACTTCATCCATAACCGGGCTCTTTGTGGACTGGACGGAGAGATGTTCATCCACACAAGTCTTGATCGCAGCAGTAGATGTTATCCCCAGCTGTGCAGGACTCCTCGCATGTGCGAGACAAAGAATTTGCTGGAAAAAAAATTACATTAATTATATGTACACACACACACACACACAAAAAGGTAAAAAGGCTGTCAGCGTATTAAGCACCTAAGAGTATAAACATGCAGTATATGTATACAGTGTATCCAAATATAATGAAGCCAAGGCAACTCAAGTCATATTAAATACCATGTAATAGTAACAATATTTATAACGTTTTCAGATGACTTGAAAGTTTTAGCGGTGTATATGTGGCCTGTCGTTTTTCAAAGCTACCATCAATGCAACCAAGTCACAAAGCTGATTTTTTTTTTGTGTAATAGTGAAGCGACGGGATGTACCGGTGGCCTCGGTCCTGCAGAAGTTGGCAGACGGGGGGCATTCGGTTTTGACCTTGCAGTCGTCGCCCTCGCAGGTGAAGCACTGGAGAGAGTGCACTGCAAACAAATCATCAGCTACTGAGACGCTACGTTTGCCGGTACGAGTCATTTCGGACATCCCTGCTTCTCTCCTCGTGAATTACAATGCATTCATCGGTAGTACGAATAAGATCTTCAGCTGTTGTAGATGTTAACTCACCTGTAGTGCTGCAGACGAGCATCAGGACAAGAACGCAGACCAGAGCCTTCATGGTTTCAGCTTTAGCAAACTCCTTTTGAAGCAGCAATACCTAACTTGTTACCGAGTGTCTGGAAAACTGCAAGAGAGTCTCGGGTTATATAGTCTGCTCGCTAAAGTGAAACAAGTTATATTAGGAGTACAGCATGATGGGAATGTTGCGGTGCGGGTTAGGATAATTAAATACCTTGGGGCTGAATATTGTTATTAGCTTAAAATTACAATAGTAGTAATACGTATTTTAAATTTGTATTTTTAAAGTAAATCTGAAAATAAAATAATAAATAAACGAGGAAAAACAGTCCTCCAAAATAATGATAATATCCGCCATGTTTAGCATTTGGTTGCTGCAGCAATAGAGAAACCCAATAAACTGTCCTGGGGTGTTTTTTGTTCTGTAACAAAAAATAAAAAATATATTAGATTTGGACAGATTCAAGACATGTCAGACGAGGCAGCTATGTGTAACTTATGCATGTACAGTTTTTTCCTGGGGCTAAATTACGCAGTATGCGATTTTTAAAAACATGCCATTTAAACAGTCAAGGTGTTTGTGGAATTTCATTTGTAGCTTGAGGAAAAAATATTTCCAATTCATTGTCAATGAAATTTGCATAAACTGTGCTACAATTTACTAAAATATATCTGAAAAAACTGAAAAACCTTTTTATTTTCCTTGAGCCCTTAATGTTCATTAAAGCTGTATGTGTTCATTATCACTGAGGTTATTATGCAATATAGCATAATTATAATGCCCTTATCGGGTTTGGAACAGATCATTAATTTATGGAAAATGCTTTCAAGTTCACATGTTCAGAAATTTTGAGAGTAAACTGGTTTAGCTTGCTATAGGGGACTCAAGACAAGAATGAGGAAAACAGAAATGCTACTACATACTTTTTAGTAAAATTTTCAGTAAAAAAAAAAGGCAGCTGTGGTTGGTGGAAATCGACTGTTAAAAAAAAAACAGGACCAACATTTTAGGTTTTACGATTTTAAGTCAAATTTATCACCGAATACCGTAATTTCATAATGTTAAAACTACAACCTATTAAATGAATACAGCGATTCACTAATGCCCATCACAAACGGCTTTTAATTATGAACGTGATTATGAACACTTACTGTAATGCAGTGAGCATAAGAGAGTTAAAAAAATTTAAATCGTAGCGATACCGACTTTTGCAATGTAGTATATGAAGACAGCACACTTCCTCACATGCCATGCTAGATATAATAATAATGCTTTCTAAATATATGTTCACTCGGCAAAAGTTGTTCACACTTCCATAAATGTATGGGTGGCACAGTGGAACCTGCGCTGTCTTACCCTACTCTTCGCTAATTTGAATTTATCCACCATAATTAACTTGCAATATCTTCCCCTCTTTTCCTAATCAACCAACCATTCTGGCCTGCATTGCCACTGGATCTGACCGTCCATCCATGACAATCCTTCAGTCTGCTGGTCATCAGTGCTGGCTGCTGATGAGCTCATCTCCTACAAATCTGATTGGTGGGTGTGTTGTTTTCTGTCTGGCTGTGAGTCTCTCTGGCCTTGATACTCTCCTCTGCTACTTTGTGGACTGCTGATGGGGCATGAGCCAAACCATCAAAACCCTTTATCTCTTGATGAAGAGTTTATCTAAAAAACAGACACCTCAACTTTTATTTAATTCATTTCCAGAAATCCTGTTTTATATCGTGCAGCTATGTTTTTTATTGCGTTAGTTGGCCACGTTCAGTTATTACTATTTAATTAAAACAAACCAAATGCAGTTTGACTGATATTAATTGCAATGCAGGTTAAACCAAACCAGATTTTTGAACTGAATTTTGCCAGTTAACTCTTCATATATTAACCATATTTTATATTTAGGGTATATTTATAATTTAGTACACTCCCATACAGTAGAAGTTCAGTAAATATTGATTTTGGAATAAAGCAGCTTAAAGATGTCAACTTTCACAATGCTTTGACCAGTGTTATTATAGTATTATTTATGTACAATTATAGTTTTTATTTATACTTTTAAAATAGCTGTTTCCACCTTTTTAGTTTTATGTAATTTCACTTTATTTATTAGCTTTTTAATATTTCTCTTCAGCTTAAATTCCTGCATTTGTATTCTCATTTTATTTCGTTAGATTTATTTCCTTTTTCAAACCTTATTGCAATTTACAAGAATGATTTTTAATAGTTATATTTAGCAACAACACTCCTTTTTTTGTAGCTTTGATTTACATTTTCTGGCAGAGAGAAGCTCAGGCATTTTCAGTCTTCTTTTGTGTGACGTGAGGGTGAGTAAATGATGCCCGCAGTTTCATTTTGAGCGACCTATTCCTTTAGTAGCTAACTAGAGTGAGTTGTACAAAGTTAAATGAGTCAAATCGTCTGGTTACTTGATTTTTTCTCGTAAACAGATATGAATCAGTGGTGATGAAAAGCAAGTGTGATGTTCCCAGATCGGCACAAAAGAGAGCAGCAGACTCCTTTTATAACGAAGAGTTACGTAATCACCCCAGTGTTCCGTGACATCATTAAAATCCCTCTTGGAACGACAGGAAAGTCTACCAAGTAGCAGAAGAACTCCAAATTAACTCAGAAAAGGCACAAAGTAGCACTTTTTTATGGTTTGAGACAGAAGAGTCAGATATCAGTGCCATTACAGTTTGTCTCTATGTGTCTGTGTTCCAGCAGTGACATGAATAGGATTTTCTCTGACTGACTGTGTGCGCCTCACACCAGAGACACAGACAGAATAGAGTGAAAAGAGGCAGTCAGGAGACTGGGTGGACAAGCACAAACAATTCCGGGCTCACACACACACACACACACACACACACCCCCTGGCCTTTGCCCTTCCCATTGGACCCCCTCTCTCTCCCCCACCTTCTCTATAAAAACCCAAAGTTCACCCACACTCGATCTCATTTTCCTCTGGCATGGAGCCCCAGCGAGCTTTCTCGTCCTACCGAAAGCGCTTCGGGACTTCGGGCGGCTCCCCGTCCATGGGGGTCACCAGCCGCCTCAGCACGGGCCGCCTGTCCCTCCACAGCAGCCCGCGCCACCTGACCTCCAGCCCCATGACCCTGTCCACCTCGCGCCTGTCCCTGGGCGGTGAGCGGCTGGACTTCTCGGCGGACTCCCTGCTGAAGGCCCAGTACCGGGAGACGCGCACCAATGAGAAGGTGGAGATGATGGGTCTGAACGACCGCTTCGCCAGCTACATCGAGAAAGTGCGCTTTCTGGAGCAGCAGAACAAGATGCTGGTGGCCGAACTGAACCAGCTGAGGGGGAAGGAACCCAGCCGTCTGGGGGACATCTACCAGGAGGAGCTGAGGGAGCTCCGCAGGCAGGTGGACGGCCTCAACGCCGGTAAAGCCAGACTGGAGATCGAAAGAGACAACCTGGCTTCAGACCTGGTCACACTTAAACAGAGGTAAGGGCAGATTTAAAGAGGCCTCCCGCAGTTTTGAGCCAGGCGGATACTGAATAGAATTAAAAGATAAAATAATAATGAAAAATAAATAAATGCATGAAATGATAATAAATAAAATAAAAACTATCAAATAAAATGAAATTTTTGTATCTTGAATATTGTTTGCAATGCGTTTCAGACTAGGGTTCAGGTTCGGTGTACATGCTATATTATATAATATAGAAATATATTTAGCCAAATATAAAAATTGGCAAATAGATTTTCAAATTTTCACAAAATGTTTTGAATGTATCTTGCAGGTGTTTTATAATAGATAGATAGATAGATAGAACCAAAAATAAGCTAAAAACTGAGAGACAAAATATAGATCTGTTTTATAATCACATTTATTTAAATATTTGTATATACACAAATACATAGAATTACTGTTATCATTTTAGTCGGCATGCAAGTCAGTTCACTTTCAAAAACAAAAGGAACCCAGTGAGAAACCAAAGCTACCTTGATTTATTAGTGTCTTGGTGAAAAAAACTGGCAACATAAAGTTAGAATTACCATAACCAGCTGTCAAAGTAAAATACTGTCTAAAAAGGGTGTACTTGTGTATGAGTAGATAGATGTGCTTAGCTGAAGCAGAGGTATCACACATTCCAGGACACGCCAACAGCAACTCTAAGAGCAACAAGACAACAATTTCACAAAAAAGGTCAATAGCCATATTCGGCCCTTAAGAAAAGCTTTCATATGGGCATAGAATCACATAAGAACTGAAACACCTCTGGCATTTATTCACATCAATGTGTTACTTCGTGAATTTATAGCACCCCAACTCTGTTTTCAATGAGAGGCTCCCCGTTTCTTACTCATTGGATCCCACGCTGCCCCTCTTTTCATTCGCTGGGTGGTATGGGGGCAGGGAGTGGCACAATACCTCAGTACAGCTTTCACAAAGACTGAACACTCCCAGTTCAGATGTCCTGTTGTTAGAGAAGAACCACATTTTTAACTCAATTCCAACCCTTCATACCTTTACACTGACTGGAATTAGTAGTAACTGGTGTGTTTCCCATACCAGAGAGTTCAAGAATCTCTCAAAATAGAACATTTTCTTTTTAAATCACTAAACTTTATTTAGTTTACACATAATGTAATTCTCTATTTAATATCTATTGAAACTTTAGTAACGTTTATGTGAGTCAAAACTGAAATCAGACACCATGGTATTAATTGAAAGTAAAGTAGGACTCATTAGGTGATTATTTTTGAGGTACATGCACTCTATTTATTTGCATGCTCAAATTAGACAATTCTTGATACTGATGTATATTAGGAGTAGCTGCTCAGTTTAGAAGTGTGTGTATGAAAGGCAATGCATCTACTCCACCCCGTGGGAAAGAGCAGTAGCTGCAGTGTGTGTGTGTGTGTGTTTGTGTGAGCAGCTAATGATGCACGAGTGATCCACTGAACCCTGTCCAGCCCCCTGCTGCAGGTCTCACCACACCATCATAGGTCACCTCCACTGTGAGCCTTTCATTACAGCCTTCATTGCTGATTTATCTGAACTTACTATTTAGAATATACTTTTGAGGGCAGGGGAAATATATAGATCACAGAACGCTATGGGGAGTCTATAAATATTATACATTAAATGTCCAACCTATAGGTTTTATATAAATACAAGTCTCTTAAAGGAATAGTTCACCACCAAAAAAAGCTTGTAACCAGGCTGTTTTGGTCACCATTGGCTTCCATTGTATTTTTCTTTCCTACTATGGATTTCAATGGTGACCCAAAACAGCCTGGTTACAAACTTTCTTCAAAATATCTTTATTTGTGTTCGGAAGAACAAAGAAATTCATACATGAAATTTATTTAATCAAAAAACTTACTGTTAAGAAAAAAACTATTTAATTACATGCAATATGCAATTTATTCCTGTGATTGTAAAGCTACATTTTCAGCATCATTACTCCAGTCTTCAGTGAATCATGACAGTATTGTAAAGGGGTGGAAAAATGTCCAGAATGTCCGGAAACTTGTTAAAAAAAGTCCTGTATGATTCCAAAAAATCCAAAAGACAGTTTCAAACATTTTTGAAATGTTTTTAAAATTTGCTGGATATTTTCCACTTTTTTGCAACTCTATTCAGAAAGGGATTTTATTGGAATTTTGATTTGAGCCTCAAGAAACATTTCATATCAATGTTGAACACAGTTGTGCTGCTTAATATTCTTGCATAAACACTGATACACTGTTTTTCAAGACTTGTTTAAAACGTTTAAAAGAGCAGCGTTTATTTACAACTTAATTTATTTGTAACAAAGTAAAAGTCGTTATCACTCACAATTTGATCAATTTAACATATCCTCACTGAATAAAAATATACATTTCTATTATAAGTACTTTAAAGAGTAAAGTTGGAGTTCTGATATCACTATACAGCCAGAGAGCAGAACCAGAAAGAATGTATGTATCAGAGGTATGTATGTATGTATGTATGGTCTTTGTGTGTGTGTGTGTGTGTGTGTGTATGCTGTATGATGTAAATAATAACTATATATTATTATAAATATACAGATCTTTTAACATTATTTTTTAGATGTTACCTCCCCCCAAAGTAGACAACAAGTCTTTATGACAATTCTCCTAGGCCGCCTAAATTGCTGCAGGTTTTTTTTTGCTTCAAAAAATTAAAAAAAAAAAAAAAAAAAAATATGAATGTCTTTTTAAGAGGGGAAATACTGTGGGAGTTCTTTGGGGCTAATTAATTTTGAATATGTGGACTACCTTTGGTTGTAGAAATTATAGGTAGAATCCTTCTTTTTTTTTCTCATCTGTCCTTTAGACTTCATGATGAAACTGCTCTACGGCAAGAAGCAGAAAACAACCTCAACACCTTCAGACAAGTACGAAGCACTCCATTGCCATCTCATGAATAAGTTATCATATTGCTGTCATGAATTTCACTTTTGATTTCAGGATGTGGATGAAGCCGCTCTGAACCGTGTACAGCTGGAGAGGAAGATTGATGCTCTGCAGGATGAGATTAATTTCCTGAAGAAGGTCCATGAAGAGGTGTGCTATCTCTCCCACTCTCTCCACACTATACCTCCATCTGTTCACTTCATCCTTTTACTCCAACTGGTATCAAATCTGTTTATTTAACCTGGCTATTTGTAGCGATATCAGCGATATTCCGTTGTGCCCGAACAGATTCAGTCCTAAAGATCAGATCAGATAAAATCAGACAGCATTATAGTGACCTGTAAACGTCTCTCACTCATTTTTCCTTGCTCGGTGTAGGAGATGAGAGAGCTGCAGGAGCAGCTGATGGCCCAGCAGGTTCATGTGGATCTGGATGTGTCTAAGCCAGACTTAACTGCTGCCCTGAAGGAGATCAGAGCTCAGTTTGAGGCCATGGCCACCTCCAACATGCAGGAGACTGAGGAGTGGTATCGCTCGAAGGTTACATAAACACACACACACACACATTCTCTCCAGTAGGTTTTCACTATTAGTAGATTTTTGCATTACAGTGTAACATAATGAAATGTTTCTACACATGACGACTATATTTTTTTTCCCCTTAGTTTTCTGACCTGACTGATGCAGCCAACCGTAACGCAGAGGCTCTGAGACAAGCTAAACAGGAGGCCAACGAGTATCGTCGACAGATTCAGGGCCTGACCTGCGACCTGGAATCTCTTCGTGGATCTGTAAGTATTCAACAGAACAGAAATATTCAAAACAAACTCAGCCATGACTGTAGAGCGCGGTACTTGGCAGCAAAGTCGTCATTCTCTCAAAGCCACTTCAGCGTTCTCTCTCTCTGTTTTTAAGAACGAGTCTCTGGAGCGCCAGCTGCGAGAGATGGAGGAGCGTTTCGCCATTGAGACGGCCGGTTACCAAGACACCGTGGCCCGTCTGGAGGACGAGATCCAGATGCTGAAGGAGGAAATGGCCAGACACTTGCAGGAGTACCAGGATCTGCTCAATGTAAAACTGGCTCTGGATATTGAAATTGCCACCTACAGGAAGCTGCTTGAAGGAGAGGAAAGCAGGTGATGAGAGGAGAGAAATGGTATTAACCGGAAATAAATTCAAATATGATTAAATGAGCATCTTCCACCTCTTCTAGAATCACTGTTCCGGTGCAGAACTTCACCAACTTACAGTTTAGAGGTGAGTGATTCATAATCCAGTTGCTGATTCCAGCTTGAATTAAATGTTTAATCATTTGTGTGTGTGTTTTGTTAGACACCAGCTTGGACACTAAGCTGACTCCTGAGGCTCATGTGAAGAGGAGCATAGTTGTACGAACCGTTGAGACTCGTGATGGAGAGGTAAACACTAGGAGGCGCTCTTCATCAACCTTTAAAAACAAAAAGAAAAGTTTTTTGACACCCAGTTTACATGAACGCATATCTTCTTCATTATGAGCTCTTCATTTGGCATATGGCAACATTTTCTTTTCCAACAGCATCACAAAAGAAATTCTTTCATTAATTTTTTTATTTGATTAATTCCTTTATATATTTCAGTCTCCAAAATTTTGGGCCAAATGCTGCCTTATTTAAATAATGCGTTGCTTCATCATATCTAAAACGGTATTATTTTAGTAACACTCTAAGGTCCCATTATTTATCGGTGGTCAATAAAAATATAAAATAACAGCTAGTAATTGTTTGTTCATGTTGCATCACAAAATAATATTAACAGAAACACTTTTCATTTTAATAATGTATTTGTTTATGTTGAAGTTAACATGAACTGAGATTAATACATGGTCTAGAAGCATTTTAGCTGGGTCATGTTAAAGGGATGTCACATGGATTATTTTAACAAAGATGAATTAAAAATGAAGATATGCTTAGCACCATGTCTATTGCACAGTAGGCCAGATGATAGGTTATTAACTAATTTACAATTAAACCAGCCAGCTGCATCGCAGATTTGTATATTTATCTTTTTTATTAGTTTATTTGTTTTCTGTATTTAACTAAAACCTACCTATGCAATCTCTCTTTCAAAGATTATTAAGGAGTCCACCACGGAGAGGAAGGATCTGCCGTAAACAGTCTCAGACACTGGATTGGAGGCAACTGAAGAGTTCATCACTAATGCTTCTGGATGCTGTGATCAAATATGTGATTTCTTGCCCACTCTCTCTCTCTCTCGCCTAATTCTCTCCTAGTCTATGTAGTTCCTGGGAACTGTATTCAGTTATAATAGCCACTGTAAGCAAAAAGTGTTTCGATCTCTCTTTATCTGTCTTTATTTGTGGCAAAAGGTCTTTGCATGATATTAGACTAGATTATCGCCGATTGTGCCATAAAAAGTCATGGTTGGACAGATGAAAGTAGAAAGTAGAACAAGATGTAGTTAGTGGTCAGAGCGGGTGCACGTGAAATATAGTTTTTTTGTTTTTTTTTGTCAGGCACAAACTGTAGAGAATGCATTCTGAAATGTATCGTAGTCTATATGTACTAGATGAGGAAGAGCAGGACTGAAAGTTTTTGAATCTAAATGGTCAGTGTTGATGTAAGGCAGAAGGAAACTATAACATTAAGGTCTTTGTGAGGGTTTTAAAGGAATGATGGATTTTGTCAGCGGTGCTATATGAACATTTTACACCACATTTTCCCTCTTTCACTGTGTATACACAAAGTTCTTGCACATTAGCTAACTAAAGCATCTCTGTGGACCCAGGTTAAAATGCTTTAAAATGCTTGTTGACTGTTAATTGACCTGTAGAAAACATATAAATAGTACATTTTAATCAACAAAAAGCAGTATCTTACTGAACTCATAAAGTAAACATCTGACATATTGTCTTAATAATGTGCAGTCATATTTACCATTGATCGATGTTCTTTTTCTTAATTCAAATTTCCAACCATTTTATTAGGAATTCGTGTGATCGAGTTTCCCATGCAGATTGCACTCGTGTTCAAGTTTGCAACACAATTTCAATTGCGAAAATCAACAGGAAGCTGCTTGGTTTGAAAGTGACTTCTGTGTGACCTTTATACATCTCCACAGTATTGAAAATAGCCATTCATGCATTCAAAAAGTAACTGCAATTTGGCTAATGTGACTGTACATTTACTAAAAACTCATTCTGCCAGGTAGCACTGAACTATGTTTTCAGCTGAGCAGGGCTAACTTTCACACTACTGCTTCATACTGAACCGGACATCACTTTATTGTGGTGTCTAATACTGACACTAATAAAAGATCATTTTGATTTGGTAGCGTGTTTTCCGTTTATGAGCTTATCCACCTTATTTTGCAATTTGGAAGTAAGCTATTTTCTGTGAATGTGAGATGTAGAAAGAAGACAACTAAAAGAATAGTCAAGTGGAGTAAACCAGTGTGTTTATAATTACATAAAAGCAGTCACAGGAAGTTTCGCACATTCAAGTTCCTCACCCGTTGTTACGTTAAAAATAAGGTGGATAAATAAGGACTTCTCAACACAAGCACATCGGTATTAGAGCTGATGCGTTCTAACTGACTAATAATGACTGAAAACTGAAGGAAATAGGAAGTGACAGTGATCTTCTGTCACATGTGAACATGTCAAGGGGGCAGAAGGTTTGAGTCTTAGGTCAGTTTGACAGGGTCGCTGATATGGTGCTTGGTTCAAGGAGAATGCATGCGTCAGGGCGGTAACTTACTGTAGAACTAGGTTTGCTCCTATATAAGGTTTCTTTGCCCTGGATATCAATATAATGAATCCATCCCAGGTAGA